>NC_080069.1:114116859-114716859 GCF_949987535.1 Balaenoptera acutorostrata | reverse complement strand
TTACTTCTGTGGTGGCTGTATGTGGAAGATATCTGTGATACTTGTTCCTTCTGCATGTGGAGCCTTCTTGTTGAGTCTAGCAGAAATCTTTGATATACTATTCTGTATTCTGGAAACTATTTGAATATGTAGAGGCTTTAAAATTTTATTTTATTATATTGTATTTTTTTTTCCTTACAAAAATACTAGATATTCATTGTAGAAAATTCTGAAAATACAGTAAAGCCCAAAGAAAAAAATGGGCGAGAATCACATTTTGGCTGGTTGTATATACTCCTAGTCTTTTAAATTTATTTATTTGTTCGTTCATTCACTTGATCATCCCTTCCTCCCTTCCTTCCGTATTATAAGTGTATGTTCACAGTAAAAAAGCTAGAAGATTTAGATTAAAAAATATTGAAATTATCTGAATTTCTACCACCTGTAAGCAGTTGGTGCTAACAGATTATGGTACACTCTTCAAGGTTTTCCCTATGTTTAATAATACATATTTTGTTCTATAAAAATGGGATCATAGGGCTTCCCTGGTGACGCAGTGGTTGAGAATCTGCCTGCCAATGCAGGGGACACGGGTTTGAGCCCTGGTCTGGGAAGATCCCACATGCCACGGAGCAACTGGGCCCGTGAGCCACAGCTGCTGAGCCTGCGCGTCTGGAGCCTGTGCTCCGCAACAAGAGAGGCCGCGATAGTGAGAGGCCCTCGGACCGCGATGAAGAGTGGCCCCCGCTTGCCACAACTAGAGAAAGCCCTCGTATGGAAACGAAGACCCAACACAGCCAAAAATAAATAAATAAATAAATTTTTAAAAACTTAAAAAAAAAAAAAAAAGGGATCATAGTTGTGCTTTCTGTCCCATAATGTAACCTAATCTTTTCACCTACCAGTGCCTCTTCAGTAGTTTCCATGTTGGAGTACTTCAAAAAGAAAACGTTTTTATAAATTATTGTAAAAGTAATGTATGATCATTGTAAAAAATTCAGACACTATAGAAATGTGAAAAGAAGCAAGTAGATTTCAGCTGACACTCTGCCACTTAAGCACATACACTGTGAATCTTTGAGATCTATTTTTAGACCTTTTATACTAGGCATGTATACTCATGTATGTATTTGCAAAAATGGAATCCTGCTATATGTGTTGTTTTTTAACTGACCCTGTTCACATAACAGTATATTGTGAATATTGTTCCCATCAGTAGATGAGCTTGGCATCCAGAGATTTTACCTTGAGCCCATGGAGGACTTCTGGAGACCTGTAACTCTCCTGAAATAGTGAAAAATTTGTGTGTGTACACTTGTTATGGGCGAGGGTTCCACAATTTTAATCATTTTTTCCGTGGGGTCTGTGCCCCCAAAAGTTTAAGAACCATAGATCGGTATCCTAATTTTTGTTGGATCACAGTAATCTATTTTATTAACCAATTTTTGAAAACTAACAATATTGCTTGCTTTAAGGTATTGTAAGGTATTCTGCCGATCCTTTGGAATATAGAATCTTTAGGTACTTGTGTTATTAATTCTTTAAGCTGTATTCTAAAATAAATTCCTAGAAGTAGAATTGCTGGGTCAAAGGTAGGCACATTTAACATTTTAATATATATTGCCAAAATTGTCCTTGAGAAAGATTACCATCAGTAGTGCATGAAAAATGCAGCATGGTTTTTAACGATTGTGTAGTGTTCCGTTGTATAGCTGTATTAGTTTAGCTAATCTGTTTCCCCTTTTTTAGCATCATAAACAGTTACCGCAAAAAACATTCTTATGCATTCATTTCTGCATATTTGTCCTTTTATATCAATAGAATTAGATTCCTGGAGACAGAATTTCTGGGTCCTTTTTTAAGGATTTCATTGACTTGCCAAAATATCTTAGACTCTTCTAAAGGCATCAAACAGATTATGTTTTAGCTTGGAAGGGAGCTAGCTGGTTATTAATTGACTTTAACTAAACAGCGTGTTTGGCAGGCAGTTGATATAGTGGATCAAGCACTGGGCTGGGGTGGGAGTGGTGGATCTGGTGATTCTGGCTTCTCATCCCAGAGTGCTGGGATCTAGTCTTGACCCTTCTGCTAGCTTATGTGGCTTAGGACCAGTTTTTTCCCTTGTCTGGGCCTCTGTTCCCTCTTGAGGCTGCTTTTAAAATCCTTTCCTGCTCTTTATTTTTTCACTTATAAACGGAAGATTTGAAATAATAAATTGGTAATCAAGGGACACGGGAAATATTGGACTCGACCTAGAGCGCTTTCTGATGGGTAACTACGTCTCAGACAATCTAAAATTATGACTTTGATTGGTTCTTGTGTTATTTTTATCAGTTTTAATGATTGTATCATTAGGCAAATTCAGCATGTGTTGGTTTCATTTTTCTTCCCAGAGAGCTAAAGGCTCACAGTGGGGAACTTTAAATCCAGCATGTTTATCTAGCATAGCAGTTCTAATGGTAAAAAATTGAACCAGATACAAGGAAAGCAATCTATAGAAGTGGAAAACCAACTAAGTAGAGGGTCCAAAGGAACAAATACGTGCAGAATTAAACAGGTGGGGGTGAGGTGGAAAATGTATTCTCTCCCATGTTCCTGAGAGATACAGCTTTAAACTGTGGGCAGGAGCAATGGGTTTTATAGGCTGTCATGTAGTTACTTCATTCACTTCCCTGCATGATGAAATACTTCTTTCTTTTACTCAGTATGAGCTCATATCTGTCATAATTTTGTGGATTTATTCAAGGGAAAGGTGTTTTGACATTAGCTATTTTCCTATGAGGCTATGGTAAGGTTGATAATTTGAACAGCTTTAGTTTAGCAACGACTCACTGTTGACTTGGAAGGGAGCTTATCTGCTAAACACAGAGAGGTATGATGGGAGGGGTGCTGATCTTGGGAGTAAGCCAAGCTTGGCTCTGAGGCTTAAAAATGTCTTTGGGTTGGTTTTCTGTTCTCTACAATGAGAATTAATAGTGTCTTCTTTTGAAGGGGGTTGTGAGACTAAGATTATGTAAGGTACATGGAGTGCCTCACACAATTTACAGTTTTTATTGGCTGATAGTAGATGTTCAAGTATGTTCGCTCCATTCCCTATTTTTTTCCCTTCAAAACAGTAATTATTTAATGAAGCAGTAGTAGCGTAAGAAAAGCTTTTTATTGTCTGACTTCAAATACAACTTTCGGTTAAGTTATAGTGATGCAATGTAGACTCATTTTTGTTTTTTCTTATGCATACTCTGATCACCAGGTATCAAGGTTACATTGGTGCAGCCCTAGTTTTGGGGGGAGTAGATGTTACTGGACCTCACCTCTACAGCATCTATCCTCATGGATCAACTGATAAGTTGCCTTATGTCACCATGGGTGAGTGTAATGTTTCCCTGATGTTTCAGAATCCTCTTATTTACTGAGGTGGTCTCTTAAAGTCGGTTTATTTCCTGATAGAGGAGGCAGTGCAGTACAGTGCTTTGATTCCTTCTACAAGTATTATTGAGTTCCTCCTAGGGATTAGGCCCTGTTTTATGTGCTTGGGATATAGCAGTGAACAAAATTTAGATAAAGATTCTTGCCTGCAGGGAGTTTATATTTTAGTGGGGGCGGACAGACAATAACAGCAGCAATTATAAATATATTTATAATATGTTATAAAGTGATAAATAGTAGGAGAAAAAAACAATGCAGGTGATATTATACTTCAGTTATGTAAGATATTACCTTTGTGGGAAACTGAGTCAAGAGTGTACAAAAATGTGATGTATTATTTCTAACATCTGCATGTGAATTTACAATTATCTCAAAACAAAAAGTTAAAAAATGTTAATGCAGTGCAAGGGGACTTGAGAAGGTTAAAGTAGGTTCATGAAGAAGGTGAGGTCTGAGTGGAAGGACCTCCTGGGCAGAGGGAAGGCTAGAGTGGAGGCCTCACTGGGGGAATAGGCCTGGTACATGCAGAGATTTTTTTTTTTTAAGCTAGAGTGACCAGAGTTCCTCTTTGCCACTTAATCTCTGAGGGATCCTGGGCATATAAGTCCTCTCTGAACCTTGATTTCCGTACTTGTGAAATGGTATCAGTAATACCTACCATGCATAGCAGGTTATTTATAATGATTAGAAATAATGTATATAAAGCATCTGGTCCAGTGCCTGGCCTATAAATAGTAGCTACACTTTTTAGATCAGCCTTGTACATTTGTATTTTAGCTCTAAATGCTGGATAAGAGTACTTTTTTTAAAATGACTTAAAAAAGTGATAAAATTATATTTAGAAGAGTTGGGATTTTCGAATTTAACTTTCATGCTAAATTTTTGAGTGAAATTGCGTATGTCCAGGGACTTCCCTGGCGGTCCAGTGGTTAAGACTTCACCTTCCAATGCAGGGGGTGCGGGTCCTGGTCAGGGAGCTAAGATCCCACATGCCCCACAGCCAAAAAACCAAAACATAAAACAGAAACAATATTGTAACAGATTGAATAAAGACTTTAAAAATGGTCCATATCAAAAATAAATCTTTAAAAAAAAAAAAAGAAAGAAATTGCATATGTCCAGTAGCTTGAACAGGTCATTTGTAGCTGGCGTTTTTCCAGCTGTTGTTTACCTTTTGCATTTTTTGTCTTGGTATCTTGGCTCTGCAGAGCCAGGAATAATGGCTGCCTTGAATAGTTTGGAAATTGCTAGCTTGAGACTTTGCTATTCCATTCCATGTAATACACAAGCCTCTTATAAGATTTGTATGCAACAGATGTTCCATGTTTGTGAGAAGAATGATTTGTCCCCAGATACCATATGGAATAATTATTTTAAAATGAAGATACTTAACAGTAATTTTAGAATTGCTCTGAATTGCTTTGTTCCATTTTATTTGTTATTTCCATCAAAGTACTGTTTTTATTTCCCCCCGTTTGATGCCTTTAAATGGCAGTAAAGGTGGAATAGCCTTTTCTATTAAGTAGTTTCATTTCTTCTTTTTTTTATTTTAAAAAAAATTTCACACTTGCAGGAAAGTAACAAAAATGTACAATGAATAGTCATATATACCCTTTACTCGTGTTTGTCAGTTGTTAACATTTTACCACATTTTTGCTCACTCTCTCATACATTATTGTTATTTTTTGGTGTATAGAGCCATTCGAGAGGAAAGAGCAGACACCGTAACCCTCTATCTCAAAATCCTTTAGGATGTTCTCTTACATCACCTTGATAAAATCATCAAAATCAGGAAATTTAATATTGATACAAAGCCTTTTCATTTTTAAGATGGAAAAATTGAATTGGTTTCTGTTGCTTTTGAACTGTAGTAATTTGTCTTATGAGCATAATCCTGAATTTAGGAAAAGTTGTTGAAAGTGAGTAAAGCAGATTTGTGTCTGCTCATTTCATTCCTGCAACTCCACTTTGTGCTCTGTCCTGGCTGACAGTGATCTTGCTTCCCTCCAAGTCCAATGTGAGTCCAGGGTGATGGCTCCACAGCTTTGATTTTATGGCATACTTCTGCTCAGAAATCATCACTCTCCACAGTCTGGTTTTGCTTTCATAAGAGATTAAGAAGATTAAGAAGAGCAAGACATCAGTAACACCTGATTTTAGATACACAAGTAAGTTGTTACTTTGAGGTTTAGATTGTTTGTTCATCTGTTCATTTATCAACTATTTCTTGAGTGCCTTCTGTGTAAAAGCACTGTAGCAGGCTCCACAGAGAGAGGTTGAATGTCTGGATCCTTACCCTCAACATATTCCCAGTGTAATGGGGGAGATAGATGTATAAACTGACAAGGGCAGTAGGTACAAAGGCCATTGGAGGCCCAAGGGAGAAAGGGTCTAAACTGGAAGATTTCAGGGAAAGCTTCACTTCACTTGAGCTGAATCTTAAAAGAAGGATAAGTTACTTTCATTCATGTATCAGATATTTATTTAGCATCTGCTATGTGCTAGGCACTGGGAATATAGTGGTCAACACAGCACCTATCCTCAGAGCTTATAGCCGCTTGCGGGAGATAGGAATTAAGTAAATACACATTAATCTAAAAGAATGCACTGTGCTAAGTGCGCTGGAGGAAAAAAACAGTAATAAGAGAATACAGGAAGGAGCATGTGGATAATGGGTGTTTGGGAAGTCCTTACTGGGCAAGTGACATGAAAACATTTTCTAATGAAAGTAATTTATGAACATGACAAAACATTCAAGTGGGGAAAAGTATTACATGAAAAGTAAGTCTCTTTCATATTTCCCCAAAGTAACCACTGTTAAGGGTTTATTGTGTTTTTTCTCAGAAAATGTTTTATGATCCACCTATATGTATCTCTGTCATCTGTCATCTATCTGTCTATCCCTATTAAAAATACACAGCTGAGGTCATGCTGTAGATACTGTTCCATTACTATTAACTTGTTTTGAAGAAGTTTTTGTATCAGTGCTTGTAGATCTATATCAAATCTACAACAACACCTTCATAAAATTGTATTACATGTCTCTACCATGATTTAGTGACCCATTATCCTATTGATGAGTATATGTCTTGGTGTACTTGTGTAAGTACATCTGACAAGTTCCTAGTAGTGGAGTTCTGGATTAGAGTGTGTGCATGTATTGCTCAGAATTCTCTGTTGTAATCATTAGAATCACTGGATGATTTAAGAAAGGAGGAATTTTTAATTTTTAAAGGATAGTAGGTGGCTCACAGAATAGGAGGGCAGGAACTGGGTTTGGGGCCAAGAACAGTTTCAGAAATAATGCTGCAGAATGGGCCATTGCAGGCGAAGGCAGAATGCTGCAGACCACACTGCTGGCCCAGCTGGCGCAGGCCCTGGCTCGCTGCTCACTCTGCTGCTCTGGCTGCCTCATCTGGAACTGAGGCTTCCTGCCATCTCATTCACTGTCTGAGAGTTCCTTATAGGGAAGGGTGGTCACTGTCCGAGAGTTCCTTATAGGGAAGAGTGGGTGCTTGGTTGGTGATGATTGGTGAGGCTCAGTCATCCGTTTATAAGGTGGGGGGGTGTTCCCCAGACATAGAAAGGAAGTATAGCTACTGGGCAGCCCCAAAAAGTGACAGATGGCTGGTCATACAGTGCATTTTACCTTTTGAGAGCTATTGCCAAATTTCCCTCCAAAAAGATTGTACTAGTTTGTATTCCACCAAGAGAATATGAGAATGCCTTTCTCTTATAAACTCTCCTACTTTGGATATTCTTGCCAGTCTGGTAGGTGAAAGATGGGGAAAACTTAACACTTAAGCTGAGACCTGAATGATAAGTAGGAATTAGCCAGGAATTTGCCACCCTACTCCCTACCCCCAAAGGAAAGACTTTTCAGGCCCTGCAGTGCACAGGGGACCAGTATGGTCAAAGAACTGAAAGGCCAGAGTTTGCTGGATGGGTGAAGCGAGTGCAGTGGCGGGGGGAGTGTTCCACGTTGGGGGCACAGCAGAAGATGTAGAGGGATGAAGACGTACAGACGTTCAGGAGGGTGGGGCAGAGGCAAGGCTGGAAAGCTAGGCCGGAGAGAGTCCTGACGGTACAGGCTGAGTTGTTTGATTTTGTCCTGGAGGTTCCCATCTACTCTTTTCAAGCCAGGGGATGATAGGATAAGATTCGCTTGTTAGAGCAGCCTGACAGCTGTCGGAAGGAGGATTGGCATGTGGGAAGTCTAGAGGCAGAGAGGGAGGTTACATCTGGCCAGAAATGTTGAATGTGTGCATGGGTCCAGTGGCACAGGGATGGCCACGGTCGTCACAGAGAGCACTCAGAAACCAGCCAGCCATTAGGCCCCATGCCGGGTCTCTGACCATCCTCTCCTGTCTTCCTCAGTGCCAGTTCCTTCCCGGCTCTTGACCACAGTGTTGCAGGACAGTGTTGCAGTAACTCCTCCACCGGGGTCATCTTCCTTCCAGTCTGGCTCTAGACCCTTTTTCTTCTTCCTCCTCCACATGTACCTTAGGTGTTTGTGGCAACAGGCCCCTTGCCCTCCTCTGAACTGCCTTTCACCCCCCACTGCTGCTGTGCTGCCTTCTTTCAGAAATGCGTTTTCTGCCTGGGGTGTTCCTACTCATCATCCAAGATCTAGCCCAGAAGCCATTCCCTCGTGACTGCCCCAGGCTGTTAGCAAGTCCCTCTCCGGTAATTTGGTGTGCAGCTTGATTCCAGGATTTCAACCATGTCCAGACTCTACTTTCCCTGGCTTTTGTCCTTCCTGCCCCTGTAAGAATCTGAGATCTCTGTCAGTAGAATCTGTCTCACTCCCAGAGTCTCACGGAGTCCTGTATGACTCAGTGAATATTTGATGGTGAATTAATTTTCTGATTCTCTAACTTGCTTGTGCCAAAGCATGTGTGAAACCTTAACTGCTGTTTATTGTTTATTGTTATGAACAGTTTACAGTGCCCCTGGAGCAGAGCTGGTTTAGATTGTGTTCCAGCTGTGTGGCTCCAGTTGAGCCGTAAGAGAACAGCACAAAGCACTGCATGTGTGATCGGTCTTTTTTTTTTTTTTAAAAAAAGCTTAGTATTATTTTACATTTAAAGCATATTTGGAAGTGTCTCTGTGCCAGTGTCTGCGGGTGCCATCACATTATTTTCAGTTAAAATTCTGTGCAAGGGATGCTATCATTACCTTCTTATTGATGAGAAACCTGAAACTTATATTTACTAACCTGCCCATTGCTGCCCTGCCTGTAAGCAGCAAAGCTGGGAGTTGTCTTTCAGCTCAAGCAAGCCGGAGCTCATCACAGCTGCTTTGATTTTATCATCTTACAGATGTTACTTCATTAAGCTATTAAGTCTTGCTCCTGAATACTAAAAATATTTATACAAATTCCCAAGGGGCATTTATTTGTTTGGCATATTTTCGACTGCTCTTTGTGTGGATTTTCTTTCCTGCGTATTAAAAACAGTATTTACTGAAACAGCTTTATAGTATCAAAGGAAATTTTAAAAAATTATATGCAATTCTACCACCTGAAGACAACATGAATTTTATATATCGTTTCTTTCTGATCCAAGTCCGTTGTGAAGGGGTGCCTTTTATCGGAGAATGTGAAATAAAATACAATTTTTGTGCTGTCCTGGTTTTGTCTTTGCCATTCTTTCAGTTTCTTTTGGCCATTGTTCACTTTTGAGCAGGGCTTGATGCCTCTTTCCCTGCTGTGCGAGGTGTGCTGCGCTGCCTTTCCTCCTGATGAAGGAGTTCTGGCTTCTATGGAGGTGGTGGTGGTTTTTCTTTCTTCCCTTTTTTTTTTTTTTTGAGGGGATGGGGAGATGGATGTTGAGAGAGAACCCCAGAAGTGCCAAAAGTTGGTGGTTTTGTTTTAATTCACGTGACTTATTTTGGGTGAGCTACAAACCAAACCTCCAACTACAGATAAAATAGAAGGCCCTCCTAACTGAAATGTGCCCACAGAACGTTAACATTCCCTGTGGGATTGAGGCTTTCCGTAAGTGTGGTGTAAGTGAGAAAATGAATATTTCATGTAAATTCTCATGTTTTAGTGAAAGTAGTTTTTTATTATGAGAAATAAAAATACAACTTTGTAATGAATCTTTTCTTTTTCCTGAGTGATTTGACAGTAAGAGCTGGAAGCTACAAATTACCTGTAAGACAAGGGTGTCTACATTTTGTCTACCCATGGGCCTGTATTGGCGACTAGCCAGGCGCCTGAAGGCTACTCTTAATTTACATTGAATAGAAGACACCTGTCTTGTCTTGCGCATCTCTAACATGCTGGCACAGCTCCTTGAGCACAGTGTCCAGGAGCCTCCTCGCTGAGGGCTTGCCTTCCAGAGGGTTTGCTTAAGAGAAGAGTGTATCAAACTCCTCGTGGTGTGGCCCTCGGACAGCTTCTGTCCTAAAACCTTTTTTGTGAACGGGGTGTTGGCCATAATGATAGCAGCGTTCGTCCAGCAGCTTGCCAGCTGCAGCGCCAGCAACTGTTGTGAGACAACTTGACTGATTTAGTCTTTGCACTGCTGTGAAGTGGGTACTATCACCCCTGTCTTGAGGGCGAGGAAATTGAGGCTCAGAGAGGTATGCCGGGGTCACACAGCCTGGAGGTGCATGATCTGGCATGAGAACCCTGGTCTCTGTGACTTTTCCCCCTTGGCTTTGTTATTGCTGTGAGTAGTGTGTGGCACGTGGTCCAGACCAAATGTGTTTTGGTCCATTCTCAAAAAGAAGAAAGGACCCCTTAGGTTTCATTTAATTATTTATTTTTAAAGAAAATAATTTGTAAGAGACTGTAGGTGATTGATTAGTGTGATTGTGAAAAACCAGGCAAGATTTTTGACTTTTCTTTATTAAGAAAGGGAAAAGGGTTATGGTTTTTTTTTATAGACAAAATACGGGTTCTTTTAATTCTCGGATTAATTAGCTTATTCTTTTAACTTGCCAGCTTTTCTTTATTAAGCAAACTGAAGTACTGTCAGGAGAAGCTTGGGGACCATCTTTTGCTGTTAGTTTGGCAGTGTTCCTTGTAGCTGCATTGGCAACATATATAAAATTTTTATTTTGCCCACTTATTCACATAGAGAATTAATATGAATGAAATTTAAAGCACGACATTCCTGGAAATGAGGCCCTTGGACAATTTAGGAATACTAACTTAAGGAATAAACATTGATATGCACCATTAGGGAAGACTTTGGGTCACTGCCAGGGCCGTCCAGGTAAAATTCTATCTCCAGATAAACTGGTTTATACAATTTCCTAATTACTGGAATGTACCTCTTAAGTCCCAGTTTACAGAGCCCCCTAGCAATTAAAAAGATTCGGGACAGAGTAGTAAACATACCAGATGTCTCACCTTGTGGGCAAAGAAGAGTCTTAGAATTAAGTTGGAACTTAGGAACATCAGTAGGGAATTCAGACCTGCCATTTCTCCATATTTTTACACTAAAGTGCAACCATTGTGCAGACATTTTGTTATCTCCACATGACTCGATTTGAAACATTGTCCTGCGCTGTATCAAATCAGTGCACTATAAGATGGCAAATATTTCTTCCACATTCATTTTCAACGCTGAAATCAGATGTGAACTCAGCAGCACTGTATTTAGTTCATAGACCCACGTAAAAGCCTTCTCAGAGGGCACATGACCTTGTAGCTCTAGCGTTGCTGGAAATTCTTTTTCCTGAGCTGGAAATTCTTTTTCCTGACTAGTGTGGGCCGGGTGACTGTGCAGGCGTTCTGTAAGCATGGGTCTCCATCAGGACTGGAGTGAGTCTTGTCCCCTGCTCTCTGTGGGTCAAGGACTATGCAGTGGCGGGAACCCCATCCTGGTGGGAGCTTTGTCTGTACAGCCAGTGACCACCCAGAGCCGGCTTTTCTGTAACCAGCTGAGGTATTACCTAGAATCCTAGAGAAAGAGATGGAAGCCCTGGCTTCAGTCACAGCCCTGATTGACCAGAGCTAGTCATCACCTAACCTCTCTGAACCTCAAACCCCTCATTTCTAAAAAGAAGCTGATATTTTTTGACTTGAAGGTCACTGGGTTATTGGGATGCTTCCATGTCACGTGTGTGAACACGCTCTGTAAAGCACTATGTGCTTTTCCCCTGCATGTGTTGCTCTGGAGTCGTTTTTAGTTTTCTGAGGTAGGGTGGGATAGTGAAAAGAGCTGGTCTTTGTAGTCATACTGGGTTCAGATCTAAGTCCAACATTTATTAGTTGTTTGACTGTGAGTGTTGGTTTCTCCTTCAGGAAAATGGGGGTTAGAGGATCTGTTCCATGGGTAATGTGTGAGGATTAAGTGAGATAACCACATGTAAAAATCTTTGTGTGTAGAACATCATTGATGTTTGATGCATGGTGTTTTGATAATTTTAGTGCTAACACATTCTCTGTGTGCAGTTCTGTGTACTGAGATTTTTCTGGCCGTTTTTCCTGCTTTGATTAATATATATAAGATGAATTTCAGAAGATTTAAAATGTGCGATGCATGGATTTTATATCTTAAACTTTGTACCACTGTGGAATGCCAGGAATTAAGCAGCTGGGAACCAAAAGCCCATGGAAGTTGGGTTATGCATCTTGATTCCTGGTTGTTGCAGTGGTGGTACTAAGCCAATAGATGGTGCCATTATGTTAGGAGATGAGAAAATAGTTACTTCTGCGATTCATCATGTTGTTTCAGGGAATGTAATAGAGCCAGTTCTTGCTGGTTCTTTATCTGTTCTAATTAGAGTGGACTTTGTTCTTGATTCTGTGTAGAAAATATTAAATGTCTCTTGTAGGTAAAATAGTGAGGTATTGAATTAATGTTAGGGTGCTCTTCCTCCTGTTTTTTCTGCTCTGACATTTCACCACGAAGTCTTTTCTGATTTGAGTTCAGTCCTTAGTCTACAACCAAATAAAAGCCCTTGCTAGGAGTACATTTCAGAACTTAAATGCAGTGCGCACAGTTTTAAGTCCTTTGCTTTTTAAACCCCATTTCAGAGAGAGTGGGGTTAATTAGTTCATCTTTACCTGCTCTTGTTTCAGAATTGGCCCTACTACAAAAAGTGCCTTTACATTCTCGTAACCTAGTGCTTGATGATCTTTTACTTTCTTGTTGGACAGACCAAGTGGAAAGTCATTTTATACATCAGAAGACTTTTTATGTGGAGGTCATATAACTAGGGATTTGTTGGCAACCAGATCTGCCATTACTAGCTGTGTGTTTTTGGTTAGGTTCCTTTACCTCTCTGATCTTAGTTTTTTGTTTTGTTTTTTTGCGTCTGTAAAGTGGAGATAATACCATCTAGTCCACAGATGAATAAAGTGAAAAAATATATGTAACAGTGTTTTGCACATTTTTCCAGTAAATAGGATTTATTATTGTTTGCACAAGGCTCTATGGACAAGATAAACCTTTACTTACAATTAAGACTAAGTGTGTTTTTATAAATTATTAAACTCTGTGGTCCTTTGTCCTAGAGGGTTCTAAGGGACAGGAAAACTTGGAAAATGCCTGCAAAGGGATTAACTTGCAGTTTGGGAAGCTATTTTGAAATGCGGGCTAGAGTAAAGGTTGCCTTTGAAAGACCTGTCAGCTCTAACTGCCTCAAGGTCCTGCAGCGGGAGAGAGAAGTGTGTGCCCTGCGCTCTGCAGTGCTGAGTGAGAGCTTGTTTCCTGGTGGGGCCTGATGATTGTGGGAGCCTGATGATTAGGAGAGGTAATTTTCATCCTCCATCGTATCCTTTACACATAGGGTTAGGTGACTCCTCTGTTTGAAGGAGAACAGTTTTCTGTCCTCATACCTTGTGGCATTTCATTAAAATACATTAATAAAACACAGCCTTTCACTTTTTAGGCCTGAATGCCCCAAATGTTAGTCTTTTCTTAAGAGTAAGTGTTTATAACCTGTCAGGTCAATGAGACGTTGCAGTTGCAATTATAAGAAAACCCCCTGTTCCCTTCGAGTGGTGTTTTACATTATTTACTTAGAGTAAAATTTAACTCCTTTTTGAGTACATTACATTTAGAAAAGGAACTGCATTTTTTGAGAAATTAGTTTCTGAATGAAATGTTGTTGGATGCTTTAAAATCTATTTCTTAGCATATTAAATGGAATATATATATATATATATTTTTTTTCATTGGGGATAAAATGACATTGAGGTACATTTGCTGATGAAAAGGAAGCATTCTTTCCCCTCATGGGGGGTTTAAATGTAATACTCAGTGCTTACTCAGGAGTGAAAACATCAAATTAAACTGCTTATGCTGACAAAGGACAAATCTGGATTTCAGCAACCCATGCAAGATTGTCTGATTGCTTGCCCTGCCTCTCCTCGAAGCTTTTGGCCAAGACTTATAATGAAATGTATGCATACATTTAAACCATTTCAAGTCAGTGTCTGAGTCTTCCCAAGCTCTGAGAGGAGTTCCACTGCTCTCTAGTGGCTGAATGTGGTCCCCCGGCACCAACATTGTTTTATTTTCATGAATCAGCTCTTCACACATTGGCAGTGTTGGCCTCCAGAGCAGACACCAACACCAGGAGACCAGACCTTGTAGACAGAAACAGAGTGAAAAATGATCCCCATCCATGGGTCTGTGGAGAGCACCAAATTTTGTCCAGGATGAGTGGCCATTTGACTAACAATGAGCAAGTGTGAGTAAGCACTCTGTCAGGGAGAGCTGACACTGATGGATGAGAAGTTCTCTGTGTTACTCTTTTATCGCTGCATACATCTTACACCTTGGCAGGCCACGGTGGCAAACAGGTCCTTGGGTGCTTAAAATGGACCACTTCTTAGCAGAAGGAGCAGCTCTTTTCCTGAAAAGATCTGGTTGAATTGATTTGGGGGAAAAGCAGTTAGAAATCCATTTCCTGCTGCCTCTCAGAACTTCACGACTTTGAGAGAAGATATTTTAAAGACCTCCATTTCTGTTAAAGTTGCCGACCTTGAGAGTTGTTGAGAATGATTGTATAAAAGAGCCCCTGGAGGACGGGGACCTTGTGTTAGAGTATTTGTAACAGCTAACTTTTACTGAGCTTTTACTATGTGCCAGGCATTCTGTTTTACATGCGCCATCTCATTCAGGTCTCAGCCGACCTATGAGGAAGGCGCATTCTATCATCTTCCCCTTTGTGCAGGGAGGCAGCCAGGGCAGTAGGGCTGCTGTCCTGTAGTTTCTGGGGCACCATTTACCTTGTGCTTGCTGTGGTGGTGCCGCCGGGAGCAGCTTGGCAGCCGTGCAGGGCTGGGAGGGCCTCAATGGTGTGCTGTGGGAAAACAGGCAGGAAGCTCAGAGCTGTGCCACATCTTTGCATCTGTGTTCCAGAGCCTGCTGCCCAGTGGGCACCTGGGATGGTTGGTTCAAAAGAATGAGTGGAGAGTTGCCCTTCTGAAAGGTGCATGGGCTAAAGAGCCACAAGACCTAGATTTGAATCTTGGCTCGCCTTATTGCCTTTAAATCAGCTGAGCCTCAGTTTCCGTGTCTGTAAAATGAGGAAATACCTGCACCACATGAGTTAGGGTCTGGGACCGATAAGGTCCTAAGGGTAAATATTTTCCCTTCCCCAGTGTGAGAATTTGTGAGCTTAGACCTTATTAGAAAAAGCAGATTTCTACCTGCTGGCTTTCAGATCCTTTCTAGAGCTTGACTTAGAGCAGCAGGTTTTAGAAAATTATTTGTCTTTTATAGTTTCTTCAGCATGTCTGATAAAATAAGTTCTAGAATTGCCAAGTTTGATTTCATACTTGAGTGAACCCTGACATGTATAAAAATAACACGTTTCATGTTTTAAAAAAAATCCCACTATCCTTAAGCCATATTAATGGAGGTATTTTTTTAAATATATAGAGCAAGTAAAAACAATATCTTAGTAAAATTTTCTTGATACATTTCAAATTTTGTCCTGAGTTGGATTGTTCTCTCAGAAAAAGTTAGGATTCAAATTGAACTACTAATACTAATGCTGATAAACTAAAATTAGAAACACTCTCAGAGGGTTTAGAAAATGGAGACTAATTTCACTGTTTTATTTTTTTTTGAATGGGGCTATTTAAAAATAAATGCTTAGATATTTGAGTGGCATTGCTAAATAGTGAATGGCATCTGTTTAATCATTTATAACATTTAACTGAAATCCCAGTCTCATTTGAATTTCCAAGCAAAACAACACAAATTAACTGTATCCAGATGTGTGGAAATCATTCTGCTGTAATCTGAGCAAAAAGTAAGTTAGAAAGCATGCTTTTGGGGGTGGAGAGTTAAGAAAATAGAGCTGCTTCCATGCTTACTTGCTAATCTTAATTTCAAGCATTTGGCTTTGTAATTTAAGAGGCAGCACATGGAACAGAAGCAGTGTTGGACACTTTAAATTTAGGACGATCGGGGCTCACATTCCCAGATTTGCTAATCACTAGCTGTGTGATCTGGGCGAGTTCCTTATCTCCAAGATTCAGACTTCCCTTCTGTGAAATGGGACTGCACTTACCTGCCATGTCTGAGGAGCAGACAAAACTCACGTGACTGTGCTTTGAAATTTCATAAAACACCACGTGGACTGTGTCTGTTGTGGTCTGTTTAGTAGTTTGTTTGCCACATAGTATACTTCTGGATAAGTGAGATCTGGCTTGGCGCTGATATGCTCAAAGGACTTCATTGTTAAGATGATTTTATCTCTTTTTTAAAAATTTTGGTGCCTGTCCTAAGGAAGCCCTCCTAAGGACTGTGGTAGAGAGACGTGGTGTATTTATTTGTGATGATTGACTGCTGTTGTTCCTTGGGACTGTTGACGCATGCGTGGGTTGACCTTCAGGCCCCTGTGTACAGATTTCAGGACTAAGCTGCCTGCTGCTGCTGTTACACAGCAAGACTGTGACAGCTGGCAAGGTCTTGGTCTTTAGGGTTTTTTTTTTTTTTTTAATCCCTTAACAAAGTTGAATTCTTATTTTCTCCAAGTGTATATCTTAAAAAATTGTAAGTAATGCATTGTCTTTGAAAAGAAAATAAAACACAAGTAAACAAAAGAATATAGCACCACCCAGAAATAAGCATAATTTAAAAAAATTTTCTTCCAGATGTGTATAATATGTATTATATAAACATATCTGTTAATTTTGCTTGGGAACATGTTTTTCCCTCAGTAAATATTGTTATCATGGACATTGCCAAAAAATATTATGTTTAATCACCATGTATATAGTATTTGTTTATTTTCCCTATCTCCTGATTGTTGGTGTTGGACCTTTACATTTATCTCCAGTTTTTGTTACTGTTGCTGTTGTTATTTTTGCTTTTTTCTAATCTAAACAGCGATCATAATGTCATTTGGGTACTTATCCATTTATTTCTTTAGAATATGTCTCTAGCAGAATTGCGGGTTTGGTGGGTATGTATAGCTTTATGCTTTCTGATTGATGTTTCTAAATTGTGTGTTAGAAAAGTTCTATCCATTTGTGCTTCTACAAGAATGTTAGATTGCCCTTTTTACTACATCTTTGTCAGCCCTGGATATTATTCTTTTTAATTTTTGCTAATCTAAAAGCCAAAAAATGGCTATTTAGTTTCAATTTGTATTTCTCTGATTACTAGTGAACTTGAACAGTGTCTCTAAATGTGTATAGGCCTCTACTTTTTTTCTCTTCTGTAAACTGCTGTGTCCTTTTCTCTGTTGGTGTATTGATGTTATTTATCTGTGAGCTCTTTTTACTTATTAATGCCCTGTGTGTTGCACATATTTCTCTGAGTTTCAGGGCTTATATTTTACATTGTTTACAGGTGTTAGTCTTTTTTTTTTTTTTTTTAAGCCAGTCGCCTATTATTAATAAGACAGATACTTCATTTTAAAAGTGTGGCTGGAGATGTGACCCGTGTGGCGTTTATGCCTGAGCCCTCTTCTCCTGGAGGTCTGCAGTGTGGGCGCCCCGTGGAGTCATCTTGAAGGTCTGTGGGTGAGTCAGGCCCTGGCAGTCAGAGATGGGGAGCAAGACCGTGCTTTCTGGGACTCACAGGGGCGTCTGTTGAATTCTTCTAATAAGCATCAAACCTGGACAGCCAGTGTAAGGCGGTGCCTACCCAGGTGGCTGCAGTGGGTCAGGGGGTGCAGAGCAGTTTCTGTCCCCCGTGGATGAAAGAGGGCTGAGTTGTGTACCCTTCCCCCCGTCCCTGTCTCTCCCCACAGCCTGCGTGCTGGGTGGTTTGGGAGTTGGTTGTTGAGCAGGTGGGTGTGTGTGGATGGCGTGGGCGAGCTTGGGGAAGGACAGTGGATGCAGAGGTAAGTCAGTGGGTAACTAGGTAGCCGTCACAGTGTCATGCACACCGTCTCTCTAAATGCTGGTCACTGAATTGTACCTCGTATTTCTGTTTTAAAGAGCTTTGTTCTGGAAGCAACGCTGGCTTCCAGTAACTGTGGGTGGGCTGAAAAAAGCAGACTTGGTGGAGGTTGCTAAGGAGCAGCTACCTGGAAACTACTGATGAGACAGAGCTTTGGTAGAAAAATGCAGAAATCCAAGGAGGGCGTTTCATTCCTGTGATATCATAGAGTTCAGACCAGACTAGGACGTATAATAGGACATGGTTTTGTGGGTTTAAAGCTTTCTTTTCTTTTGAAAATTGACTTGCTTTACATTTGAGTTTGTCTTATATTCATCCCGGTATGATAAATTAGGTAATAAATGTTCTTTTACACTTTCTCAAGGCATTTATTGCTGTCGTCACTCCTTCAGGGCCAGCTCCGTTTCCCCAACTCCTCCATTTGAACAGTTGTACTGAAATCAGCCCAGCCTAATGTAGCAAATTCTATTTAGTGCTCACTGTGTGCCAGAGACTGCTAGGTATGGCGGATGCAGCTGTGAAGGGATGGACAGTTGGCAGAGATAAACTCTCGTGGGGGTGTGGTGGTCAAGGAAGGCTTCTGGGAGGAAGTCATCTCTCAGTTGGGGTTGGATGGGTGCCTCGGAGTTCTGTGGACTGTCAAGGGGGCAGAGGGAATAGCACGTGCCAAGGTGGGATAGGCTTGAAATGGTCTGGGCATTTAGGAAATTATTGTCAGTTTGGTGTTGGTAGAGTGTCAAGTATGTGTGTACATTGGGGAGGAGGAGGGGCTGAGCGAGCCAGAGACCTGGTCATGGAAGGTCATTCATGTCTGCTCTGAACTATACTGTGGCCTGTAGAACTTTGTTTGAGAGAGTGACATAGGGTCACACCTGAGACAGGAATCCTGCCCTGTGCTTGTTAGTCCTGTAATCCTAGACAAGAAGCTTTATCACTTCACTGGGTTGCTGTGAGGATGACCAAATGACAACATATGATGTGTGGCCCACGGTGGGTGCTCAAACAGAACGCTCTTGTTCTTCCCTCTTGGCTTCCTCTTCTCTACTCTAAGAGAAATTGAGGGCAGGTCTCATACCCCTTGCTCTTAGAGCTCATCCTGCATTTGTGGAAAGCATATTCCCTCTGACATCCATTTCCTTCATCTGACACGCCCACTATCTAAAGCAGAGGCCCCTATACCCGGTACACTGTCCCCTGGCTTTTCTGTTTGTTTATTCCTTAATGGGAAACCAGGCCATTCTGACTGATTGTCTGAGGTGGCCTTGTTTTTGGAATAAAAAATCAGGGTAAATCCTTCAGAGGATTTTTGCCTTGGTTTTGGGTATGAGAGTGCCAGGTTAATAGGTTGATGCTGAAATCATGGAATATCTGTGGACATTATTATGGTTTATGGGGAAAATGGGATATAATATTTAAACATTTTGTGAGTCAAATGGCTGCTGTATTACTATGGAATTTGATGATTTATTACATATAGTTTTAAGTGGCATTGAAATAAAATCTGGGAAACTTGAATTGAAATTATTTAAAAAGACCCGTCTCATTGAGTTTATCATCTTTTTTCTTTTTAATGGCAAACTCCTTGTTCCTTCCCCCGGTTGCATTGCCTTGAAATTATGTGAGGGTTTGCATGTTGTTCTCTTGCCATTTTGGGCGTTTGCAGTCATATTTGAAGTTCTGTCTTCTCTTTTCTAAGTAGCAGACACATTCAGAGTTTCCTAGAAACCTGTTGACAAAGTCAATTGCACTCCATTTCCTAGCACTTCTGTGTACTTCTGAAAAGGGGGCGCCAAAGTCCTCCTTTCCTAAAAATGCTAGGAGCAGGAGCTAATTTGCAAGTGATTTAGAAATTGTTTTTAATGTTGAATTTCCCCTTCTTTTCAAGTTTATTTGGAGTCCGCTTATCTTTCATCTCAGGGGAAGCAGAATCAGGCAGTTTAGCAAGCTCCTGTTTTCCTGGAAACTTCTCAACTCTGTGCACGTGCATGTGTACACCTGCATGTACGTGTGTGTGTGTGTAAGTTGGTGTGTGTGTTTTGGGGGGGTGTGATATAAATGGGGAAGCAGAAATACAGTGTAATAGGGATCCCTGTGTCCTTTCTATGTTTACCTCTCCTACGCCTTCCACTCTAAAAAAAATCACTGTGTGATGAGAAGCATCACTACATTGCTAGACACTTTTTGTTCTAAGAATTTAGATTTAGCACGTACTTCCACTTACGGAAATTTTTTCTGCGGCGTTGTTTCGCATGAAAAAAAGCTTTCGATAAAGGAAGAATAATTATATTAGGAGGGAAATATTTTTCATTTCTTAAAGTATTAGGTGAAGCTAAGTAGAAGGAAATATATGTGCCCGGGAAAAATTAGAGTAAAATTAATTTACTGTGAAACTGCCAAAGAAAGGATGGCCCAGGAGAAAATACAGGCTAGTAGTCTTTAGGGAAAGATGTCTTTAAGGTAAGTTGTGTTTCCCCTTTTACAGTAATTGATTACAGTTTTCCACAAAATTGTTAGCTCTTAGGTAAATAGCCGTCCTTCCCCTGTCCTTTCCTAATGTGTATTTCTGGCCTCTGGTGCGTTTACCCTTGGGCTCTTTGCAGAGATATTCTTGGACCAGGTTGGAAAAGAAGTATTTTTTTTCCTGAGGTTTCCTTATTTGCAATTTTCTTGTTTCTTCGTGACAGTTGTCCTTTGTTTTCCATACAAAACCAGCTCGTTTTTTACTATGAAGTCTGAGACTGGTTCTCACCAATGCCTTAAAACAGGTTACTTTCCCCCCTTGATCCCTGAAACTCAGAGTAAATGTGTGAGTCACAAAACATTGGTGAACTTTGACTCTTTTTCCAGATTTTCCAGGACGCATAAACTATGAAATTCCAAGGTTTGATTTTGGTGAATTTGTGTATATATATCTAGTTTTATTTGGGTGCACTAGTTTTATATCTGTTTAATTTCTGTTTCCTTTCTAAAGGGCTTTTAATATCTCTTTAGGTTCCTTTTTTTTTTTTTTTTTGTGGAGAAAAAATTGTGAGAGGGGAAAATGGGGTTGCCTTTTGCTCCCAAAGCTTAAATGAATAGTCATTGCCCGTAATGCCTTCTACGCTCATAGCTTCCCACTGCTTTAGATGTGATGTATCCGGCGCTGTGAAGGTAATGATCCTCAACCACAGCAATATTCCCTAACAGGAATATCTGTCATATTCATTGGGATTACCATGTTCATTGATTTGTGTCTGTAAATCTGCTGTTTCTACCCTTTAAATTTGATCTATAATTGGACCTCCTTAAATGGTTCAGATAAGGTAGTCTGTATTTTCTCAATGCAGCAATGCTGTCAGCTTCTCCTTTTTCATTATACATTCAGCAGACTTGATAAAATCAGCAGGACACCTCATTTGAAACTGTTTAATCGCTGCCTTTTTCCTTTGCTAAACCATTGAGGTGGTCAAGCGATGTACACAAATCATTTTAAATAGAAAATATGGTTTTCTCTGTGACCCAGCTAAATAGATAGTGTTATGCAAAACAAGTTAAAAAGTAATAAATGCCAAAAAAATCTTCTAATTGGAGTAAAAAATTGTGGGCAACTCTATCCTCTCTCCAAAAGTAGAGTATCCTAAAATATTGCCAGGACCCTGTAAAGACAAGATGATGGTTTTCTAAAGATTCTCTGGTTTCTGAACAAAGCAAGTTTAAATTTTCATAGTGCTGAGCTGCTTTTTATATCCATTCAAAGGGAGCCCATACTTATTTGTAATGCCTTTATATCCTACTTTTGTAGGGAGCAATTTGCTGTCTGTTAATATCTATGCAGCATAACCTTTCAGCCATTTGCTATCGTGATAATAAATTTTTGTTTCTTTGTCTGTCATTTTGTCTACTCAGCTGTTACTCCTCAAAGTACGAACTAAAAATAATAGCTCCAAATAAATGCCACATAATAAAGTGTTTTACAGTTGTAGCTGGAATAACCTGGTGGCCGTAGCTCACAGTCCTATTACCATTGCTGGTGCTGTAGTTTCTTCCCCGTGTGTCAAGGTGACTCTACCAGGGCCAGCTCATTAAAACAATCTATTCTTTCTAACTGGCTTGGTATTTAGCGCTATACCCAGCAGCCTGCCAAGGCACAGCTTTGGAGCACAAGAGTCACAGCACAGGATATATGAAATTATGTGGCATTCACTTTTTGAACAAATACAAATTATCCATAACCTCATTTTCATGCTTCAGGATTTTATTGTGAATAATTTACAGTTACTCCTGTCAATAGTAGAAGTAGGGCCAGTTGCAGGTTTACCTGAGATAGTGGTAAGTGTGACTCCAGGCTTTTGAAGAGCAGCGTTTACCTGGTTTTTGTGGCCCTATAGTATTAATATTTACACTGTACTTGAATGTGACATTGGGTGTGTTTTGCCATTTTTGCTGCCCCGAGGTGAACTTGAGATGGAGAAGCTGGGAGTTGGTAAATATGCTAAAAATGCATCTTTTTTCCTACAGGTTCTGGCTCCTTAGCAGCAATGGCCGTGTTTGAAGATAAATTTAGGCCAGATATGGAGGTATGTAAGTTCCTACAGTTTTATTCTCTTTCACATTATCTTTCTAGTTGTATGTTGGACATTTACAAATTGATTGCTGATTCCTCCAAAGTTTGAACAGCACTGCTGTTAGTTGGAATGCTCTTTGGCACAGGTACTGTGTTTGCTGAGAAGACTGGTTACTTGGGAAAGCTTCATTTTGGAGTGGCCTTGCTACGCCCTCCCTCAGGCTTGAGGAGCCTGCACTGTTCGGCTTTCTGCTCTGGCCTTTGGGCTGTCTGGGAATCTTCTCGGCTGTAAATGCTGCTGCAATGTAGCATGTTTTCTTATGCGTTATCACAATATCTCAGAATGACAGGTTTTTTGTTTTTTCACTAAGAATAGAGAAACTGTATATGTCTTTGCATGTCACACAGACCTGGCCTGAAAATGCGGGCAGTTTGAAAAATCCCTATGGGTTGTTCTGCATTTGGCAGAAGATGGGGACAATACCATGTGTGTAGTGGCCTATTATCAGAGCATGATGTATCTGGTGTCTCACATATATTTATAAGAGATTCTTTTATTATATTTTCTTTGGTAGTGGGGAGGGTGGTATCTTCTGAATGACATTCCACCTGTGTCTGCTTTAATGATAGATGTACCTCGATTAAGCAACCCCCTAGAGCCCAAAATCTCCAAGAACAAGCCCCAGGTCTTTCATTGTCACTTTGGAAGGAGTGTTCAGTATGCTTGGATACTTTATGGTACCATGTTATTCCTCCACTGTGCTTTATCCTCGCTGCTGAACCAGCTTGTAGGCACATTACGTCCTGAAGGCAGCCCTCATCATCTGCCCTTGTTTTTTTTGACAGATGTTAATTTTTTCATGGGTAGTATCAACTTGTTTTCAACAGTTATTAGGCTGTTTATGAGTGGTTTACCCTATTCCTTAATACGTAGGTTTCTGCTCTTCCTGCTTTTGCAGTAGTGTTTTGTGTAGATACCAGCGGCTGTTTCTGGGAATTACTTTTTGACAGTGCTTTATGCCTAATCATCTTTGGAAAAGATTGCATGTTTAAAAATTTTTTTTCTTCTCTAGCTCATTGTCATCAGAGCATCAAGTGTCATTGGAGCTCTGAAGCTCTCTGATTTTCAGGTTTGGGCCAAGTGCCAGGAGAGCAGAGAACGTAGGGTCGTGGATGCTGCTCAGCCAGGACAGGGGTCTCCTGCCAGGGGCCACTACACCCTTGGTATTTGAGGATAGCACAGTAAGGGACTTGGTCACTGGTGGCTAGTTTTCTCCCCTTTCTTGAATTATCTGCAGGAATTAAAACGTGTGACTACAGATAGAATTTAGCTAGGTGTTTTGTACTAGAAACAATAGTCTTGCTCCAATTAAGAGTAGTAAACAGGTCCAAGTATCAACTGTAAATGAGATTAGAGTTCTGTTCTCATTTCTCAATGTGAACATTTATTCCCATATCAGCATTATTTTCTGTTTGGGGTTCTTAAGTACAGAGGAAAAATAAGATATACTAGGTCACTTAAAAAGAAAAATTAGAAACCATCTCCCAGTTTTCAGACTAAAGGAGAGGAATTCCTAATGCTCCACAAATCCATTAGAACTAATGCAGGTATAGAGAGAAAGACTCTGATGATTTTCATTTAGAAAATCACCTCAGTAATGTTAGGCCCTCCTTTAAACCACATTAATCTTTTCAAATTTTCTTGAAAGCTGTGTCTGTTTCCAATTGATTGGGACTTCCATATGTTAAAGAAAAATGAGAATTGCATAAAAAGTTGAAAGCATGAGGTATATTAAAAGTGATTTTAACACTCTGCTAAAGTAATTTTATATTATTTATTTAGAGTTTGGATTTGAAATGATTCAAAGGCCATGAATTTAATATTGCTGATTTAGGGAAGCAAAGGGAAATGTGAATCATCCCTTCAATAAAATTTCTGATATTATCAGTTTGAAGAGTTGTGTTCCTTAGATGAATTTTATCTATAATTGAGACCACTTATTGTTTTGTATTAGCTGTGAGACCTTGAAACAGGTTGACTAAATTCCCATTTCAGATTGTTAATTAAATTTACAATTTCAGGTGAGTGGTTTTTATTCACTGAAGTTATTGACACTTGACACAGACTGACAATCAACAAAAGTCACTTTATTAAGGAGAAGGTAGTACTTGCTTCTCCAGTGAAGTGAGTTTAAAAGTAAATAGAAGGCAAAGGTAATACTTTTAAAAATCTAAAGGGATATTAATAGATACTAAAATTATTGTGAAGACCAAGCAGCTAACTGCTGGCCACCCTGCTTTCTTCTGGTGAAGATTAAGTGATGTGGTTTCAGTGGAAGGCCGAGACTGCTTAGGAAAGTTGAGAGAACCCTGTTTTAGTGACTTTGCTGTGAAAGAGAATTCGGCCAGGGTGTCATTTCTGGCTCTGCATTTGCATAGAACTCATGGCAACGTTTGGTTTCAAATTTCCAAACTTTTTATTTTTCTTCTTTCCAGGGAGGCTTTCTGTCTTTCTGTGGCAAGAAGCCCTCCATAACTTTTCTTTCTTGCCTATTTTGAGACTGAAGGGTTGGATGACTAAGTCTGCTTATTTCCCTTCAGTAGGGGAAAGGATTCTGGACGTGTCTCAGACAAACCCAGGAGAGCATTTCTGCCTCTCAGGTCTTGCATGGATTGCCAGGGCAGTAACTGCTGCTCACTTCATAGAGAATTGCACTGGGAGGGGAAGTTTCAGGCTATCATAATTACAAATTGTTTGCCAAACAGTGATTTTTAGGCCAGACTCATGAAACAAACTCTTGGCTTTATTGTTAAAACAATTAAATTAGGAAAAGCCCATAGTCTTTTTTTTTTTTTTTTTAACTACAAACCTGTGCCTTGGACAGTGGTGGGCCTAGACTGTAGTATTTATGGAATGAAAGTCCCTGCCTCCTTAAAAACCTTTAATATTTTCTCATGGTCTTTGGCTGCATAGTCTGGTATGGTAGCCACCAACCACATGTAGCTATTGAGCACTTGAGTGTAGCTAGTCTGAATTGAGAGGTGCTGCAAGTAGAAAACACATCCCAGATTTCAGAGACTGGGTACAAAAAATTTAAAAACGTATCTCATTAGTAATATGGTTACATGTTGAAACAATACTATTTTAAGTATATTGGGTTAAATAAAAATATTATTAAATTTTTTTCACCTATTTTTACTTTTTTGTATGTGGCTACTAGAGAATTTAAAACTACATATGTGGTTCACATATTTCTATTGGACAGGGCTAGTCTTGAACTTGTCATTTGCACACTACATTTAAGGATTCTGCCATGTCTGGATGCCACCTCTACTGTTATTTTTCTTGAAAATTTTCTTTTACATCAGCTCACTGTTTTATAAATTGAGTTATCATTTACATAAAATAAAATGCACAGATCTGAAGTGTATAGTGCGATAGATTTTGGCATTTGTAATTACCCACCGTCAATCAGATCAAGACAGAACATTTCCTTCACTGCAGAAGTTCTCCTTTCCAGTCAGTTCCCTTTCCTCTCTTCCCTACAGCCACTCTAGTTCACCTATTTAATTTAAATTTATTTTTAAAATACAGTTTGTATCTATGAAATCCTGGGTTTGATGTGCTGGTTATTTTTCCCCCCAAGACATGAAAATGAGTGCATACTATTAATATAAATAAAAAATGTATTCATGTATCACCATCATGTAAGCCCAGGGGTATGAATATTAAACTTTAGGAAACATAGGTCTGCATTCCTGTTCCACTTCAACCCTTCTCTCCTGCTTGCTGTTCTTTGAATACAGTGTGTACTTGCTTGCTGTCGAATCCCGCTCACTGCCGGTGCCTGCCAGCAATGCTCTCACCTGCCACCTCATCTCTTTGTGTTCCTGTACTGCATTGTACACACCTGTCCCATTGTTTTATGGCTGTTTTCAGGGGCATCTCCGCTACTTGCCGAGAGAGGGGAGACCCTTGAGGGCAGGGACCATGAAATCATCTCTCTTTTTCAGCTCCTGATGTTCAGTACATGTTTGTAGAGTTGAGACAGGATAACCCGGAGCTAAGGCAAAATCTGAGTCATCAAAAACCACCTGGGAAATGGAGGGGACTTTCTCTTCTTCCCATCTGGAAAGTGCTGAACTTTTTTTTTTTTTTTTTGAGATAACAGAAGAAGATAGCTAGTACATTTCTCAAATAATACACAGTATTGGGCCAGAGTCAACAAAGCAAACACCCCGTTGAGTACACGGCCGAAATGAAGATGGGCCAAAGGGCAGATGCTCATTGGGAAATTACAGGCCAAAAAGCAGAACAGTGAAACCTAGCTGGGATTCATAAATGCCTAAGATGGGCTTCTGCCTTTTGAAGTAATCTGAACCAGTGATTTGCTTCAGGTAAAAGCTCTGACTCCAGGTTTCAGAGAAACTGCCGGCTAACTGTGTGAGTTTAAGGCCCATTAAAAATCTTTTAAAATTCTCATCCAGTTGTGGCCCTAACACTGCCTGTCCTAGTCTTGGGATGCTCATTTTCTTGTTTTTCTCCTTGCTGTTAGCCTGGAAGTTCTCTGAGGGCAGGAACTGTGCTTATTCGTTTCTATTTCCTCACACCTAAAATGGTGCATAGTAGGTAGTCAGCCAGTATTTGTTGAATGAGTGGATAAAAAGGTGTCAGAAGCAACCTTTCTTAGTTGGTCCCAGATTTACCTTCCTTTGAAACAGTTTGATAACTTCACCTTTAGTGTTCATAGTACTCAGATTGATAAAAATGAAGGCATTAAAAAATTGTATTACTGCTGATAAATCTCATGCTTTGTTTTTATCAGCAAAGGTGCTTATTTGGACACTGTACCTATGTATTAGCAGAATAGTGGATTTTGAAATGTGCGAGTTGACCTAATGACAAGGGGTCGGTTGTATTAGAGGGTTTTGGGTGATGATGAGTTGTGTGGAGCCATTCCCCTAGCATTTTTTTTTTCCTGTTGTTAAGGCTGCCGTAAGAACTAAGTCCCAATCCTGGTTATTATCCACAGGCTAGCTGGACAGGAAATCAGTGATAAACACACTGTGGCCTTCTGAGTCCATTTTCCAGTTAAGTATGAGGAATTTGACCATTGTACCTGGAAATATGGTGTTAGCTTCATGCGAGTATGTATCTTGAAAATTGCTGAAATAAAAACTTTTATTTTAGGGTGGGGAGGGTTAAGGAAATGAATCTGATAGCTTAGGTTAGTTTTCCTTCCATCCTGTTTCTTTGTAAGAAGGAATGTTTCCATTTGGCCCAGTGAGAAATTTAAACTCTTGAAGATTATAATTCATAAAAATGGGTAGAAGATTAATATTTAGTCTGTCAAGATCAGTACTGTCCCCTCTTTGCACTAATTGTCAGAAAGCGCGCGAGGGCTGCTGAAGGGTAGCGGTGTGCGGCAGGACCCTCACATCACAGGGAGATGATTCAAAGGCAAACTGTCCTGCACCCTCTGGTATCGACTTGCAAATTAGCATCTGGAATCTAATTAAACAAGCTTAATGAAAGTAGCAGCTGAATACTGCTGGAAAAGACAATCAGCTTTTTTCCCCTCTCTGATACATATTCTGTACTATTGAAGTTGGTCACCAAACACATCATGTGAGCACAGTTAAAAAAAATTAGCATTTATTTGAAGAATAGAAACTGTTTTTCATTCTGTTATGCATTTGGCATGCTTTGGCGTCCCATGAGAGCCATGCCACAGCAGATAGTGCACAATATTTATAAATCCATGACAGGCAATAATAGCAACTTGAAAAATTCTTTTGCTAGAATCTCAAGTTGAGAGCTGCCAAAAGCTGAGAGGATCAGATCTGCAGTGGCAGCTGCTGTGCCCTACAGTTAGAATTCTAGACTTTGAAGATGCTCAACTGAAAGAAATGAAGACTGCAGGCTTAGCCAATTTTTGCAGGTTTCTAGAGCTCTGGCTCTCTGCCTTTTGAAGATGAGTTGCTGAAGCTTCTACCACTGCCTGAGGCGTGCTAACACCAGCAGGATCTTTTTTTCCCCCAGTCTTAGTGTGTCTTCAGTTTTAAGTAGCACATGCTTAGTCAGTGCCAACTGTGATGGTCCTTTTTCTGGTCACAATACCGAGGGATGAGCTCTTCCCCTATACCCTTTAGAGAGAAGCTGCAAAGATAGATGGTGACGTATACAAGTGCCACTTCAGCCGTCTGATTTATGGAGTCATATTTCATCACTTGGCAAGTGCTGGCCTCTAGAGAAGCCCTTATTGCTAAAGATGTGAGCAGCTATCGCCCTAAAGGCTTGTGGTTACCTCACAAACGTGATGCCAAACACGTAGCTACGGAGGAAACAGAATTAATCTGTCATTGCAGGCAGCTATAGATCCACTTTAAATAATGAAAGAGTTGATACCAATATGGTGTTCTATAGCAAATTTTAGAAGTGACTGTAGTTTTTTGTTTGTTTAAGTCTAATAGTAGAAAGACACTGAAGTTTCAGATTTATTTGTGCCATGCAGATGGACAGTAGTGTAAGAGATCTGCATTATTTTGATTTAAAAAAAAGAATCTATTCAGTTTGGCACATAGACTGGTCCCAAGGGGAAGCATAGAGCATGAGTTCAATGTGGTCAGATGGAAAAGGGCACAGGAGCTTAGGAGCTAGAGGATTGGGCTGTGAGTGTGTTTCCACTGTACGCACGGCACGACTGTGGGCAAGCCACAGCCCGGCGCTGTTCATCCAGAAGACGGGGATCCAGAGACCTGCCTGTGGGTTGCTGTCAGGATTAGGTGTGGTCTGTAAAGCACTTCATATGATGGCTCACACAAAATTGGCTCTAAAATATGGCAGCTGCTTCTATTTTTTAGTAATTCAGTAGTAGGATACAAACATCACATAGCAACGATTAACATGATTATTTGTACTTGTGTCAGGCTTGATGATATAGATATGATTCTTTTTTAAATTTTATATTTTATTTATTTATTTTTGGCTGCGTTGGGTCTTCGTTGCTGCACGCGGGCTTTCTCTAGTTGCGGCGAGCAGGGGCTACTCTTCGTTGCGGTGTGCGGGCTTCTCACTGTGGTGGCTTCTGTTGCGGAGCACGGGCTCTAGGTTCGTGGGCTCAGTAGTTGTGGCTCGCGGGCTCTAGAGCGCAGGCTCAGTAGTTGTGGCACACAGGCTTAGTTGCTCCGTGGCATGTGGGATCTTCCTGGACCAGGGCTCGAACCCATGTCCCCTGCATTGGCAGGAGGATTCTTAACCATTGCGCCACCAGGGAAGTCCTAGGTATGATTCTTCTTTCTTATATGAAAGCTTAAAATTGGAGACAGGCCTAGCTAGTGGTCATGACAGTAGAAGAAGCCTGTTTAACACATAGCACAGGCTATGGAAATATTTGCCTTTTTGCTATGGGGAGAAGGTATTGAAAACACAGCAGTCATAATAGCTGATGCTTTTTGAGTGCTTATGCTGTGCCAAGCTCTTTTCTAACAGCTTTGTCTGCATCATCTTATTTACTTTTCAACAATCGTGTGGGGTCTGTACTTTGTTATCCCTGTTTTGTTGAGAAGAAAAATAGGGTGTAGGGAGGTCACATACCTTACCCGAGGTCACACAGCCGGGCAGTGATGGAATCATGGTTTGAACCCTGGTCAGTCTGGCCCTCCGATGTGATCGATCACCCTGCTCTTCTGCCTCTTTGCTAGGCCTGTAGTTCTTTGACAGCAGAGTGGGGAAGACATCTTATTCCAGGTGAGCAGAGGTGTGGGCTGTTTGGGCTATTCCTTTTCTCTGATGAGGTCTTGTGAAGATGGCACGAAGCCAGACGAATGTCAGAGGAGGTGTATAAACCTCTTTGGTGAGCTCAGTGACTGGAAGGAACCCAGGGATGGAAAGATGCAAAGTTAGAAATACAGAGATATTGGGAAATATAAGTAAGTCATTTGGCTACGGAAGGTTTTTTTTTTCTTCTCTTTGAATTCATCAGAATTTATTTTCATCTTTTAATTGTCCTCCCCCGCAAATATCCTGAGGTTGTTTTTTCCCTCAGAGTTTTCAAATATTTACAGGGGAGCTGTTTTTCTCTATATAGCTAACGTTCAGATGGCATAGCCTTCTTCAAATTTAGTAATGAGACCAATAAGCCTTTAAATATTGGTGAATGGCATTTGTCCATTTGAGGCAAATCATGAATAACTTGAACCAAAAATAAATAAATAAGCAAGACTATCATATTTGAATAATGAGGTGTTCTTTTTACCCCAACTGCCAAAACTTTTTAATCTTCGTCAACAATTGTTCTGTCCTCCGTCTTATTCAGGTTGCATCTGTGCGACTCAGCTCAGGAGCCCTGACAAGCGGCATATGAATTCTGTATTCATTAGTGATCTTGATCCAAATGCCTCTGTCCCTGCCACGGGGGCTCAGGTGTGGAAGCTGCTGGCTAATCCCACCAGCTGACATTCAGAGGTTTAATGACTCCATAGGAAGGTGACCACTCGCTGGGAGGTTTGCTGGCGGAACCCACACAGCAGACAATGGAGATCAAGGAAGATGATCAGTGTTTAGCCGAGCACCTTCCTGTGTGACTTGAACCCTGCTAGCATCAAACAGAGTTTTAAGTAAACGCAAAATTAAAAACAAAACAAAACAAAACAAAAAACTTGCCCTCGATAGCTATCATAAACAATGATTTTCCTGTCTGTATTGATATTGATGGTGTTTAAGACTGTTTTTCTTGTAGCAGTTTAATAGGTGTCAGCTTGATAAGCTGAACTTGACTCACTTTTCCAGATTTTTAGATTTTAAGGTTATGTTTGTCTGGTACTACATCTGTTTAGGTATCTTGTATATCTGGGAAAAAATATATATACTTAAAGCCAAAATTAATCCTTATGAAATGTTCCTAAGAATCTATGCTGACATTTTTGTTTCTTGTGATCTCTAGCTTTAAAAAAATTACTATCAGAATGTGAATTCTTTGATTGATGGGTGACTTGTCACTAGATGTTTTGACTTTTTTTTAGGTCCTCTATTCTAAAAATGTTGGATGCCTTATTATTTTAATAACAGCTTCATTGAGATATAGTTTACATGCATACAGCTCACTTACTTTAAGTGTACAATTCTGTGGTTTTTAGTATATTCACAGAGCTGTGCAGCTATCACCATAATCCATTTTAGACCATTTTCATGCCCCTCAAAAGAAATGCCATATCCATTAGCAGTCGCTCCCCATTTCTCCTCAGCCCTCCCAGCCCGAGGTAACAGCTCATCTACTTTCTGTCTCTACAGATATGCATGTTCTGGACATTTCATACAATAGGAATCATACAATATGTCTGTTGTGACTGGCTTCTTTAACTTACAGTATTTTCGTAATATTTCGTCCTTGTAGCATGTATTGATACTTCATTATTTTATGGTTGAGTAGTATTCCATTGTATGAATATATCACATTTTATTTACCCATTCATTAGTTAATGGACATTTGGATTGTTTTCACTTTTTGACCATTATGAATAGTGCTGCTGTGAACATTTGTGTACAGGTTTTTGTGTGGACATATATTGTCATTTCTCTTGGGTATATATATACCTAGGAGTAGAATTGCTGAGTCATGTGGTAACTCTCTATGTTTAACTTTTTGAGGAACTGCCAGACCGGTTTACAAAGTGGCTGGGTCACTAGTAGTGTATAAAGATTTTAGTTTCTGCACACCCTTGCCAACATTTATCATTTGGCTTTTTGATTATAGCCATCCTGGTGGGTGTGAGTTGGTGTCTCATTGTCTTAACTGATGGATTCCTTATTGGTTAAGAACTAATGCAACTACAGAAATGTTTAAATGTAACTATTGAAATATTTGACACACTTCTTTATGCACTGGATTTGGGCAGTAATTGGGATGGTTGTGTGTTTAACTATTGGAAGGTCCCTTTTAGAGGCTCTCCCTGAGGCTGTTTCTGTCATTTGCTTTTGGTCGTAATTCCTGCTTATTGGTTTTCCTTAAGACCTGAAACATTAGACATAGTAAAGTGTGTCTTTTTTGTTAGATCAAAAATGTATTAATTTTTCCCCAGTAATTTTCTCTCATTGTATTTAACATTAAAAAAAAGTTTTTAGAGGTTTCAGAACCCAAAGATATAATCCCTGGGGCCCTGTATAGAATTATTCCTGGTAGTGATTTCCAGTGGAGTTAAAGACTTAATTTTAGAAATGAACAGATACTAAAGTTGGCCTTATGGTTCAGTGAGTGATTTGGAGAATTACCATTCAACCTTTAGAATAGATGATAAGACACTGTTGATGGTTTAAAGCGTCTCACCAGCATCAGATGTTTTGAGTTGTCCCCTTTTGAAAGAGTGAGTTTGTTCTCCTGAATTTGAACCCACTGGTGGGCCAGCTTTGGAGAGGCAGAAAAGGACTTCTTGAGTTAAGGTTACTCCCTTGGATCTTCTTGCTCACATTTTCATCGTGTGGTGTTTTGTAAGGCAGATGGAAGTTCTCTCTGCTGTTTCACCTGATGATTCAAGAGCAGGACTTTGCTCCCTGCCATACAGAGTTTGGAATGTCACAGGTACATAATTGCTTCTCTCCCTTTGGATTCCTTCATCTTCCTTGACTTAGAAACGGCCACTTGGGGCCAGGCCTCTGGAATTCAAGAATCAACAAATCTAAGGGAACTGACCCTCTGTAATATTTGAAGTTCTCCATTTCGAATTCTTTGAAGAGTAATGAGAACACTGCAAATGGTATACTGCCATAGTTATTGACTTTGAAAATCGTTGTTGATTTTTCCACCAAAAATATTTCTGTGCAAAAATTTTTCCAGGTCTTCTACCCTGCTGTGTATACACTGAATTTCATTTTCTTATATAATCAGTAATATGTAATCAATCAGCAGGTGCTAATTGGGTACCAGCTGAATGCATACACTTGGTGCTGTAATTCAGAGATAGTATTGAAAGAGACCATTCTGTATGACGGTGGAAATTCCTTAAACGGCTATGGGCAAAGTAGCTTGAAAACAAGGGATTATTTTACTCGGTAGTAGATAGGTAATTATTTATGATGCATTTCTTTGGAGCAGGTGTTCCATTTGAGATGTTTTTGCTTTACATATTTACTATAACTGTGAAAGGTAGGGGAAAATATACTATATAGGAGAAATATTTCACAAAGTATGTTGCTTGCTGCACCTGTGGCAAGGATCCAGCAGACAGAATGTAACTTCTTTGTGACCAGAGACTCTTGAATCAGAGAGAGGTAAGAGCTAGGGATAATGCTGGATAGAAATAAATGTTTGGTGACTTTCAACTATACAGGTGGAATTAAAAGGAAGATGTTATTGCTAATATATTTGGCATCATGTTATCAAAGAGAAAAATAGACTTCTTTATCTCTTATCAAATTGAATTGCCTTTGCTAACTTGGGTCTCAGGGACATAATTTAAGGTACTAAAAAAATGCTTCCTTTATGTAGGTTGTCTTTTTTGTTACTCAATCCAAGCCAAGATTTGGAATGTCATAGCTCCTTGGGAAAATAAATAAAAGAAGCTCTTTTATTACTTACTGATTTCATTCCATTCTAGAAATCTTATTTTGTAAAAATTTTGAATCATAAAAACTTTGAACGGTGGCTTTCAGGAGAGGATGGGAACCCACACCCTCCACCCCGGCTGCTTGAATTTCACTGTCAGAAGTGAGGCTCTGTGTCTCAAATCCAGGAGGTCATCTGTGGGTAGAGGCTTGCAAGCTCTTGAACAATGGATTTCTACTTTTCTTGTGTATAGGTTAGAGAAATATAAGAAATGAAATATAGGACTGAGTGTTACTGGATGGTAGCTTAGAATCTTACAAGTTTTGCCTTGGCAGGTAATTTGGCATAAATTGTTAGTGTAAATCTGGGTTAGTGGTGAAGACATTATTTTAGTAAAAAAGATAAACTGCTGATTAATTCAGCATAGAACTCAATTACAAATTGAAAGTGTCTCTGCGGGACTCCCGGACCCTAAAGACAGCAGATGTTGAATTGATACTCCAGCATATTTCACAGTGGTATGAAATATTAACATGGTTTATTATACTTGTGTGGTGTGCGGTATTAGAAAGGGGGAGGTAGTGGGCATGTGGGTGTACAAAGCAGTCACACATTATACATTCGCTAATGTACACTGAAGTGTGATTAAGGATTTTGGGGAAGTTTTGTCTTCTTCTTTTTAAAAAATCAAATAGCTCTGTGGAAAAATTAAGTTTAAAATAACATTTGGGGCTAAATACTTAAATGTGGTACCTATGTATGTTTACATTGTACATGTAAATGAACATAAAAATGGTAAACTTACTGACACAGGATATTTAAATGTTAAATGGGACCACTGCCTACAAGAGTAGGGGAACTTGAGGGCTTGAACTGTATTTTAATGAGTTAATTGTAAGCTTTCATGGGCTGGAATGTTTTCATGGGCTGCTGTACTGTTTTTACCTTCTGATCTAAAACATATGGTAATTTTAAAATGCCCCGATAATTTTCACAGGCAGAGAAGTTTCATTTCTAGCCAAAAAAAAAAAAAAAAAAGCTTTTATAAGGTTTTCATATATCTGCATCAACTCAAGGGGGAAAAGTCAGCAAATTTTATGTATCGGAAGACCTGAATAAATGGAACTGCCAATATTTGAAGGGATTGGCAATTCTTAAGAGGTATGAGGAAGTTGGCTTAGATGAGATGTTTCAAAGCCATTACTACTATTATGACAGTTATTTTTTTTGCATCTCAGCCTGTATCAAGTCTAGGTTTTGCTAACCGAAGTAAAAACAGTTCCAGAAATAGCCAAATGATTACAGTAAGAACAAATGTACCTTGGATACCTCTGCTGGTTTGAAGGCTTTTTTAAAAAGGTGCTTTCTCAAAGACTTCTGAGACACATAAAAGTTGGCAAAGGCAAAAGAGCAGTGGGCAAAGAAACCAGAAGTGGTACCTACACCACCGGAAGAACATCTTCTTTATCCCCATTAGAGTCGCCACTAAGGCTTCTGTAAACTATTGAGAGATGGTGGTCATTCTGAGATGTGAAGGGCGGCCTTGAGATCCATTCACCTGAGTTCTGTTTATCTCCAGCCAGGTGCCAAGCTCTATGTCTGATTATGAGGCAGGGCCCTTTCTTAGTGACATTTACAGCCTAGTGGGTTGGTGGACAGGCCCACACACAGTACTGAAAGTACGAGAATGGTGCATATAAGGGGGACGTAGTGGTCACGATCAGAGGAATTGGTGAAATCTGTCTGGGGAACTTCAAGGTGGCCTCAAAGAGTATGTGACTCCTCACTTGAAATTCTTTTTGTCTTGGGGTTTGAGGAAGGGGTGGCGTAGGGAGACTGAAGAGGAGAGGAAGCTATTCCAGAAGAGGGGCATCACCACATACAAAGGTGTGAGGACTCGTCCTCTAACTTTCTCTCAGTTGTGTAATCCTGGAAGTTTGGGCAGCTGAACATGTTTGGAAATAGGAAAACAAAACTCCAGACAGTGTCTAAAGTTGTCTGAGTGGTCATTTCCCGAGTCAGTGTGGGCTTTTAATTAGCATCCGCTCTTCAGTGTGGGATAAGGCCGCACTTAGCTTCCCTGTCCCTGCGTGTGAATATTAGTTTAGAAAGCTGCCACGTTCCATTAGAGGTGGTTGTGTTTCGGCAGAGGGTGCAGGAGCTGTGTAGACTTTTCAAATGTCCTTTGAGATTTACGTTACAATGTAATTGGGAGATGCTGGTACTTAGTGTGTTGTGCATGGCAGAATGTGAGATCGCCTGCTGTAATGAGACCCCAGCAGCATACCTCAGGAAGGTAGTTAAAGTTTTAACCTTAACAGATAATGTTACTTGCTGGTTTCTGTGAGGTAATTTATACCACTCCCCCCTAACCCTGAAATTGTGCAGAAACAAAAATTTTTTAAAATATGAAGTTGTGCTAAATAGATATTTTAAAATTCCACCTAGTAGTACAGATTTTTGAAAATATTTGCAGTGAACATTGTATCTGTAGAACACAATCACACTCATAGTCGTTGTCACCCTCTCATAATGTTGGAATATGTTTTTTTCTAAAATCAGAACTGTGGTGATATTGGAATGCTGAAAAGACTTAAGGATTCATTAACTTTGATTCCTTGACAAATATATTAGTTTCTTTTAACTCAGGTAAATTGAATTGGGGTGGTAGAGGAATAAGAACAGGGCATGATGGAAAGTGTATGCATGGACTTTGAAGATGTTTAGGTTGAAGATTGATTTTTGCTTCTTCTGTAACACCTGTAGCCCCAGTTTGTAAAATATAAAACTCATTTGTAAAATGGGCTTAAAGTCAGTACCTGAAGGAACTGTTAGGAGGACCATATTTGTAAATTGCAGTAGGCTTAACAAAAGTTTGCTCTCTTATCCTCTGACTACTTCTTGCCCCAAAATGTTAAAAGAAAATTAAAATGCCCTTTTCTTGGTCTGTTTCAGTTAAGATTTACAATCAACAAATGGCCTGATGGGAAAATTAAGTTAAATGGTATCTTTTTTATTGACATACAAGGTGGTTAAAAAACAATTTGACTCATTCTGTTTGCTGAGAGGTTTTATGCATGTATTTTAGGGAGATATAAACATTTTAATGTAGTACTGATACAGTGAATTTGATAGGCTTTTTGCTTTGGGATTTGATGAATGTACATTCTGTATTAGAAAAATTCATCAGGATGTTCTTAACAAGCCAGAAGAATGATGGAATGATAGAGTAACATTATTTAAGCAATATGTTTGCAACCTTGAAGAATTTTAGAGGTACTTTAAAAAGATAAACCCATGAGTGATTAACCAGTTACATCTAAGGACTAGACAAGTATCATTACTGTTTTTAGACGCTAATTGTTTGGAGGTTCTGCTGTCTTGAGTGAAAAATCCATGGGTTCTGGAGTTAGACAAAACTATTTGAATCTCAGGCCTTCTAGCTGTTGGCCATATGCCTTTGGGTTAGTCATTTTCCCTCTCTGAGCCTTGGTTTCCTGGATTTGTAAAATGGGCGTAAGGGGTAGTACCTACCTTAAAAGGTTATTTGGAAGAGTAAGTGGAAGAATGTACTTGGCACAGTGCCTGCAAACAGTAAATGTAAGTTCTGTTTTCTCCTCCTTTTAGAATAGAATTTCTAGTGAAGTATAATAAGTGAAAATGTGCTACTTAGTACACTTCTTATTGACATGGCAGTGAAGTTTATGGAAGATGTGCATGTGAACAGTTTTATGGCGTCATTTTGAATTTCATTTGCAGTATAATTGCTTGTTTCATAATTGATTTGCTTTGAACTAGAGGTCGAAAAAACAAAGTACTGAGTTATTATCGGTTGCCCACTGCATTGGTAGTTCTGAAAGGGTTAAGCTTTTTTTTTTTTTTAAATTTAATTTATTTTTGGCTGCGTTGGGTCTCCGTTGCTGCGCGTGGACTTTTCTCTAGTTGCTGTTGTCTTCGTTGTGGTGCTCGGGCTTCCCATTGCGGTGGCCTCTCTTGTAGTGGAGCATGGGCTCTAGGCACGTGGGCTTCAGTAGTTGTGGCACACGGCCTTAGTTGCTCCACGGCATGTGGGATCTTCCCGGACCAGGGCTTGAACCCGTGTCCCCTGCATTGGCAGGCGGATTCTTAACCGCTGTGCCACCAGGGAAGCCCAAGGGTTAAGCTTTTGATAACCGTTTGTGTAAGTTAGAAAGAGGGTAGAATCCAGTCAGTTTAGCATTCATCATGGGTTTCCTGCATACCAGCCACTGTGCTAGCAGTTTCTCCTGTGCAAAGAGTCTTTTAATCCTCATAACTGCCCTGGTGCTAGATGGTTTTAGGCCTTTTTTGCAGATGAGGAAATTGGGACTTAAAAATGTTGAGTGGCTTTACCACCCGGGTAACATAGCTGTAAGTAACAAGACTAGATTCATACCTGGATCTCCTGGATCTTAATTCTCTTGCCTCTGCCTCTTCCCTCCTCCTCCCCAGCCCCCATCACCATGATCAATATGGCAGATATATCCATCGACTCCAGAAGTTTCCTTATGCCCTTTTGGAAGGCTCCCTCTTCCCCCCAAGAACCTTAAGTAACAGTGTATCCGAAGGCCATGTGTGCCTGGGGTCCCAGGAAAAGGTGGTTGGCAGAGGCCTCATGGAACAGTATCTGAGTTGGTAGCACCTCATGATCGGGCTCTCCTGCCCCATCCTGTCTCTGCTTGTCTGCTTTACTTAGGCCTGTCTGCTTCTGCTTCCTCAGAACTGTACCTTGCACATGGCCAAACCCTCGTGACCATGAATCTCCCTTAGAGCTTCCTTCTTTACAGTCTTTTGGCTCTTGCCCCCGTAGGTAACTACTCCCTTATACTCTTTCTACCACACTCCAGAGGCCAAACAGGAGTATTTTGAGAGCCCTGCCACCAGTGAAGTGGCATTTACAGGTTGGTTCCAGCCCAGGTCATTTTTTCCAGAATAACCTCAGTATACTTTCATTGGCTCTGCCTTTATCTTGTGCCTTTTTGGCGACACTCTTTAGAGTTCCTGCTGCAGAATATATAATTAAGTTAATCATTGTCTCCCATCAACCCACCAGAAAAACAGCTGCCAAGAAGTTACAAAAGGCCTTTCTGTGAAGGCTGAGTTTGTTTAGAGTTTGGTCAGTGTCCGTGACTGATGCTGAAAGTCCAGGTGGCACTCTCTGCTTCTCCCTCTCCTGCACTCCCACCTGCCTGCTGCTTCCTCCTCTCCCACGTTCACCTCCCAGTCCTGCTGTTGGTCCTCCCCCGCCAGCCCAGGCCCACCATCACCACTGGCACTCGCTGGGAATACTATCATCTCCTGCTTTCCTGTCGCCTGCCTTTGGCCTCTCCTCCCCCACTGCTTCCAGGCTGCAGTTTCAAAAAGCACACATCTAACTACATCATTTGCCAGCTTAAAATTTTCCACGTTTTCCCACTAGTGTGAAGGGTCAGCTCTCTGTATGGTCTGTGAGGCTCTCTGGGATTCAACCATGCTGAACTAGCCTACATGACCACACCCTTTCTCCTTCCCATTTTCATAGCTTTATTCCTGCCATCACTTCTACGCCTTGGCTTGGCTGCCATTTACTTGAGTGTCAAGACACAGCCCAGTCTTTATCACCCGAGCCCCGTGAGACCTCTGTACACTCGTAGTTCCATTGTCAGCCTTGCCTCTTAAGGACTCTTACCATATTGTACTTGTTTCCCTCTGGACTCTGCACTCTTTGTGGGCAGGATCTGCATCTGTTCAGGCCTTATTGCCAGTGTGTGGCATAGTGTCCATGGAGTGTATTAGTATCAGAGCAGAGCATTAGTAAATGTTTGCTGAACTAAGCTGACCTGTACATTTGTTTCAGGGGTTTTGCATCATTTGAAATTTGCCTCATTTTTAGCCATCTTTAAATGTCCTAGAACAAGGGTGCTCTGTACTTCCTTGGATCTCCTTCCAATCCTTCCTGATCCCTGTGGGGCTGTAGAAGCAGGATCATACAGTGTAACAGCCCCTGTAGCCTTCCCACGCACCCTACACTCGGCACAGGTTTCCTACCCTACAGGCTTTGGAGGTAGATAGGCTCGATGTGAATGTGGCTCTTTTTTACCTTTGCTGTGACCAATTTACTTCATTTCTCCCCCCTCCCCCCCCCGCTTCTTTTCAGGCGATAGCCCTTGCAACATCTCCAGGAGTTTATCGGCAGAGTTATCACTGACCGCATTGTTTTATGGAGAGAGAGAAATATTATTAAGATCTTATTACTACCTGGGGTGGCTTGGTTTTCATTCGGAGGATTGTTGAACATATTTCTCACTCTTTAAACCCAGTCTTTCTTGTTTTTTGTTTTTTTCTCTGATTATATTTGATTCAGTGCAGCCTTGGAAATATATATTTGTATACACATATGCTGTGAATGCTGATTTCTTCTCCTTGTGGAAAGCAATATGTTCCCGTCTCTCTTGGTCCTTTTCCCTCTGGAAGCCTAGGTGTTTTTCCTTCCGTTAGCTGTCTCAGAATCCAGCAAAACCTCTTGCCCACCACCTTTTTTCCTGTGGTGGGATAGGAAGACATAGGCTTTGGTGGTGCCAGGCACTAACTTGGCACAGATCCCTGAGTCCCACTTACACACAGCCGTGGGCCTTGATTGTACCAGCCAACCATTCTTGCCCCTCAGTTTCCTCTGTGGTACAGGTGGAGATAATGAGGATCAAATAAGTACCGTAAGTGTTTGGCTCAGACCCAGGGATGTGGTGGGTGTCCATGTTAGTTCTCTCACACCCTTACCTCTTTCTTTCTACTCTTGAACTTGCTGCCAATTCTCTTTGTAAAGTCTGTCTGTCGGGGCATTCCCTTCCCTTTATTCCTCCCGACAGCCCTTGGACAGAGGCATTATCCCCATTCTGATGGCCCCCTATGGCTCAGAGAGAGTTAAGCACTGTGTTCATTAGTGACCCAGTTCTTCCAGGCTTCTCTTGTTCTGGGATGGCCTTTTCTGGCCCCTTGTGGTTGTGCAGCCTTTCACATCTCTCCTAGCCCGGGTTGTGCTCAGGCTTTTGCATCATTCAGTGATCTGGGACAGGCCAAGTTGGCAGGGACTTGGTTGGCAGTTCCTTGAATATGAATTCCCTTTCCCGTCCCGGCTGAAAACCTCTTAAATCACTCCTGCACCCTCAGCCGGCTTGTCCTTCATTATTTGCGTCATCCAGATCTTGGATGCCGCAAAAGCTTCTGAGGGAAGAAATGGCGGCACCATCTAGACCTTAAAGACACAGTCACTAACTCACTCCCCACTCTGGACACACTTAGCGCCAGCTGCAGCTCAGTTACACCTGACAATTCAGGTGTTTACACAGGCAGACCGTGTTAACCCAAACAGCTCAAGCCAAAAACAAAACTCAGACACCTTTGTTTTTGTCACACGGTCCACTCTGAAAAAAAAAATTAACTTTTTCCACTGTAAAATATGTGGCTATACAGGGGATACATCAGGTCTGTTGCATGGTACAGGAAGCACACTGCTTTTGGGGAGACTGTTTTTAAACACTTTTTTGAGCTGTTTAAATTTTATTCAACCATCAGCCATGAATGACTCCTTCAGGCCACATCAGTGACATAGTCAGAACCTCAGCTTGTCAACAGGCCACTGCAGAACCTTGTGTTTAAACCTCTTCCTTTCTTTCGTGTGTGTAACTGTCTTTGAATGCTCTTGCTCCCTGGTCCCCAGTTGGGACTGGTGCAGTTAGGGAATTAGCCCATTTTGGTATCGATCTGTTTCATAATTAATTTCATGCTTTAGTTTGGCAAAGCCGTGAATGCATTTGAAGTTGATGTTTCATTTTTTTCATTTGTCGACATTCATGCCAAGCACTGTGCTAGCTGCCTGGGATGGAAATGGCATGATTTTGGTCCTCTTTTTAGAGTCCAGACTCTTGTCACACACAGACTTTAATCTGTTCTGCTGCAGATCATCAGAGCAATAGCTTTTTTTTGCTGTTTCAAATCAAAGTGACAAAAGATTATGCAGATTTTTTCCAAGACGAATTTGGACTGCTTCAGTTCTTATTGAGTAAGATCGTTAGTTTTTAGTAAAGGAGCAAACTGTTGTGAACTAAATGGTCCTTGTAGATTTAACTGCAAATAGGAAAATTGGTGAAAATTGTGGGAGAGTTCAGCTATGATGCCACCCACATCCTTATTCCCCTCGAGCAAAGGTAGGAGAGCCACTGTCCCCTGACTCTTGCCTTGACGGTGGGACAGAAAGCAAAGGGGTGCCTCTGAAATGCCCTGAAAAACAGTAGAGCCAGGGGAGCTCCCTTCTTTATGAAGAAGGCTGAATATTTCTTTCTTTTTCAACCGCCTTAACGTTAGCGCCTCAGCCACATAAATGGAATGTATTTTCCAGCAAATAACCAATTTTATTTTAACTTCTTTAAGAAATTTTAGTTACAAATCTATTGTTTCAGATGACTTGCCATATATGTGTATTTTCAGATTCCAAAGCTGTATTTAAAATGGTATGTTAGGTTTTTAGTCAAATGCATATTTAATATTTCGCCTGCCCCCAATGTAAGTAAAGCACTGTTCAGAAAGCAGAACTGAACAGTAGAATGTCGAGGGTTTATTTAAAGAGTGTTAATTTGATGCTGAACTGTCCAGGGTGCCCATTGGCTGGAGCACCTACATTTTACTCTGGTGACATTCCCAATCTAAAAATCACTTAAGTGAGAAGAGAAATTTGATTGTAGCTGTAGACAAGAATAATGTGGAAAAGTTTCTTTGCAGCACTATTTTGGACCTGCACCATAGCGGATGCTGAGGTAATCTGTCAGTTTGTGAGTGTCTACAAAATGCAACTCTCTAGATAACAGGTTTAAAGTAAAGATTTAATACAGTCTCCATCTCCTATGATGTTGCAGTGACAGTTTAAAACTCATTCTCTAAATCTCAGCAGACTTTATAGCTAGCAGTGGGCCAATATAAAGTTTAATAGCATTACAACACATAAATCATCTTTTAAAGATGCTACTAGTAGCTGCAATATTAAATGCAGACAATCGCCTGTGTTATAAATAATTTATCAAACACCGTTTCAGATTAGCCTTCCATGCTGAGTTATTTATTTTAGCCTTTTCTGTACGATTCCTAAGGCACTTTTTGAAAGATCCATTACTGGTCAGTTTAATGAACTTGGGGGTCTGTTTTGTCCCCTCAAGCACTTGGGTACAGCTGTGGTGACCATTACATGGCCGACATGGACCTCTTTTTGCCTTTTACAAGTGCTGCCCATTTGTCATGTAGCGGTAAATGGAGCTGCACATTGGAGTCCAGGGACACATTGTGCGATGCAGTGATGGAGACAAACAGATAGCTCTATAAAGTGCTGCTTGTCACAGCTGACTTGTAGTACAGTAGTACATCACTCTTATTGTAATCTCATTTAAGAAGCAGGGGTGGCCCGGGGGACTGATATTCCCAGTTAGTTTGGTCTTCGTAGCCATAAAGCAGGAAGTGCTCCTTTTATATTCTCTGAACTTTTAGGGAGTGTACTTTTTGCTTGGATTAATTATTATAGGAACTTCTCCACAGCACTGTGTGAAGATTTGTCAGCAGGTTTGTTTGGACCTCCTTCTCCTGGCCTGGGGTTTGGTACAGGCAGCCACTCCTTAGAGATAAACTGTGTTTCTAGGAGCCCTCTGGATTGCTGTATTAAATAAGTTACCATTTTTTAAGTAATAACTATATGCCAGACCCTATAGTAGGTGCTTTCTATACTGCATTTCTGTATTACAGAGGAAGAGAGTGAACTCAGAGAGGTGAAATGACTTGCCCAAGGTTGCACAGCAGTAAGTAAGTAGGAAACTGGAGATTCAAACCCAGTGTGTCTGCCTCCACATCTGCCAGATGACCTTGAACCTGGGTTGCCCAGCTAACTTTCGAGCACCAGGATCATGGTGATCTTTTGGCTGAGCAGCTCAAAGTAAAAGGAAGCTGTCATTGGCGTGGAGAGCCTTTTTTTTTTTTTTTTAAATTAATTAATTAATTTATTTTAATAGCCTGGATGAGTCTGGCTGCTCTGTCTACACATTGAATCCAAGTTCCCTTGTGACTAGCAACATAAATCCATGAGCAGCTGGCCAGGGGAGGATGCTGGCCCGGCAGTGGGAGAGAGCCTTACAGCTGGGGTCACAGGCTCTGCAGGGCCCTCGTCAGAGCCCCTCTGTAGCAGCTGTCCCCAGGCGGATGCTGCTCAGAACTTATTAGGTCACTTTGCCTCTTCCAGAAAAGGGAGAGGCAATTTCCTCATGAAGAATGAATCCTAAAGGAAGAAACAATGCTTCTGCATTTATTGTGAGCCAGAGACAGATAAAAATGTGGTGTTTTCCCCACCTCTTGCTTTTAGTTTGTGGTTTTTTTAGTAGTTTTCCTAAATATTTGGTAGCACGTGTTAAAGACAAGACTTGTTTAATTGTGAAATTCACTATAAAGAAAACACAGTGTGAATATGCCCAGTAGCATATTTGCATATGTGTCTAGAATTCTGGGTATGGAAATACTGTGGTAAAAGACCATATTTGTCATATGATACAATTCCTGGCACATAGTAGGTGTCTAAATATTTGTTGAAGACATTAACTATGTAAGTAATGGGCAGACAAAACAGCCTTGGTAATTTTCACTCTGTTTGCCTTTTGAGGGTTTTTGGTGGAAGTGAGGAATATGTGAAATAAGACTTTGGATCTTAATATTGATCTCTGCCATATCACATTGTAGAAATGTTTAAGTGGTGGTCTGTGGGCAGTTTGGGAAACAGTGCTTCCCCCTGCCATGGAAATGACCATCAGAGGGACTGCTAGCTGGCTCAAAGAGAAGTTGGCAACCACCATCTTTCTCTTAAACTTGCTCAGGTTCTGAAGATCCTTGCTGATGGGGGAATGACACCCTGAATCAAGGGACTGCTGCCCACTGTCCCCAACTTGCTCAGGAGCCCCCAGCTCAGAGCTGAGACAGATAACTTATGAGCTTGTGTGCTGTGGCATTCTGGCTCTGGAGCCCAGTGGGCCTGTTTTAACTATTTATTAGCTATGTGACCTTTGGCAAGTCATTGACACTCTCTCAGCCTTAGTTTCTGACAGTACCAACCTCAGAAGATGGTTAAGGGCAGGGGTAAAAATGATGATGATCATCAAAGTGCCTAACTCAGTACTTGGCACATTATAGTAGGTGCTTAATAAAATGTAAACTTCATTCCATTTCATAACATCTTCAGTCCTGTGTGTATGAGAGGTGGGTAGGACTGGGGAAAGAAAATCAGAGACTTGTGATATTTCCTTCCTTAATGAATTATCTTCCCTAGAATTGGGGGGGGTGGTGGTGGGAGGAATTTAAAAGGTATATTTCTCCAATTTTTAAAAGCATTACACTTAAATAATAGCACACATGATAATTTTATGAGTAACTCAGGCTATATGTAATACATTTTACACATTTTTAAGTTTTATAAGTTTATCTACTCACATTAAAGAATATTTGCAAAATAGAGGAAGACTCACCTGTAATCTCAGCACTGTCCGCATCCTGGTATCAGTGGATTGTAATGGATTGATGTCAGATATGCACGCCTAATATAATGTGTATATTTCAGTTTCTTGTAAGTCTTCCCCCATCCCCGTCCCCAAATATAAAATAATTTGGGAAATTTAAATCTGCAGTACTAAGTGCTGCCAGTGGCATTCGTGACATCCACCTGGTACTGTTGGCTGGCTCAAGGCATCAGCAGCAGTGATGAGAAAAGCAGTGATGACAAAGCAAAATAGTAAAACAGCAGAGAAGAGAAGAGGAGATGCAGGTCAGGAGCAGAGGTATAAGCAAGATGCTCTGATACACAGGACGCCCCTCCCCCCCCTCCCCCCGCCCCACGGGTTATTTATTAACAGACGCAAGTTGGAATGGTTTTGCACTTGTTAAGTTAGTGGTTGGTTTTTGCCATGTCTATGGTAGCAGCAGCAGCAGCAGCAGCAGCAGCGGCGGCGGCCATCTCCTGCTCTAGGATGCTTTATTTGCTACCACCTTCACTGGTTTCTGGTAAGGCTTTTGGCCTCCATAGGCTTGGGAATCCCAGGAGGGAACTTCTGATTAGAGGATCATGTTTGCATGAATTCTGTGGGGCTGTATGTGCACAAGAGAATAACTGGTTCCATTGACCCCACATAGGTGCCACTCAGGAAGTGGAAAAACCTGGTGGGATAAAGGTCAGAATAACCCCCGCAGCCCCTGCTGCTGGGTTGCTGAGGATCCCATTTCCAGCAGGGCCTTCTCTATCCTTCTCTGAGTCTGAAGAGGGCGCTCATGTCACTGGAATGCTCATGTCACTGGAATCCCACTTATTGGCTTAGGGCAGGCAGAGGAGCAGGAGCTCTGAGAGATCTCTCCGATCTTCTCAGGACTTGAAGACAGTGGACCTGCTCTTTGATCTCAGGCTGGAATTTTGGGCAGGGCATCCGTGTTTCTCCAAGGATGTTACTTGGATGAGCTCTTTACTTCAGCTTGCATGTTTATGGACTCTCATGCCCTGGTGTACGGGGAAGGTGGGCTACAGCTCAAGTTAAAATCTCTTCTTTGGGAGATTGGTTCATTTTTTGTCCTTGTTACGTAGAGAGCTTGAACTTGGTGTTCCCCAGGTCCTGCCCTGCTGCCTCTGGCGCCTGCCTTCTGTTTCACTGCCCTGTTTTCTGAGTGCCTGGTGTGCAACCTGTCCTTCAGCCCTCCCTGAAGCTTTACGGACCCCAGCCAGTGTTCTCACAGCTCCTTCTCAGTTATCCGTTAGCCCTTATTACACTGCATTGTAGTTAACCTGAGTCTGATGTTTCTTGGTAAGAAATCAATTAATCTACTTTTCCACCAGTAATTGTTGGAGACTTAGACTTGCTCTTAAAGGAAAAGTAAGAGAGTGATTCAAAGAAAGGAATCACTTCAGTGAACATGCAGACTCATTAGTGGGAGGGGATAGATTCTTTTGGGCAAGAGGTCCTACCCTTGGCTCTGCCAACATTTCCCCAGAGCTGTGTTTTGGTGTTTTTTCCCCATGATACTGACTTTCTTCATTATGTTACCAGGAAGCAGATTCCAACCATTTTTGGACATTTTTGATCAGGGGCCTGCAAACTACACCCCATGGGCCAAATCCAGCCCAGTGCCCATTTTTGTTTTATGAAGTTTTATTGGCACAAGCCACGCCCACTTGTTTGCATATTGTCTGTGGCTGTTTTGTGCTACCATGACTGAGTTGAGTAGTTATGATGGAGACTGTGTATCTACAAAGTCTAAAATATTTACTACCTGGCCCTTTGTAAAAAGTTTCCCAGGGCTTCCCTGGTGGCGCAGTGGTTGAGAGTCTGCCTGCCAATGCAGGAGACACGGGTTCGAGCCCTGGTCTGGGAAGATCCCACATGCCGCGCAGCAACTGGGCCTGTGAGCCACAATTACTGAGCCTGCGCGTCCAGAGCCTGTGCTCCGCAAGAAGAGAGGCCGCGATAGTGAGAGGCCCGCGCACCACAATGAAGAGTGGCCCCCGCTTGCCACAACTAGAGAAAGACCTCGCACAGAAACGAAGACCCAACACAGCCATAAATAAATAAAATAAATTAAAAAAAAAAAAAGTTTCCCAACCCCTGTTTTAGATGATAAATTGCCCTGTCAGCCCACAGTTCTCAGTTATGTGGTGAGCGTCTGACGTGAAGCGGTTTGTTTAAGATAAAGAGGGAGTGTGTGCATAAAGGGCTTGAAAGGCCTGGGTCTCTCACTTACCAGCTGAGAAACCTTGGGCAGATATTGAGGTACTTTGAGACCTTTCCTTCATTTATGAAACAGGCACTGAAAACAATGCCTACCTCACAGGTTGGCTTTCTTTTTTTTTCCCTTTTCCTTTTCTCTTACTGCTTGTGAAAGCACTCTGTGGACATCAGAACAGACCCTCCATTTGACTGGGGACACTATTGTTGATATTTTCTTTCTCAGGAGGAGGAAGCCAAGAAGCTGGTGAGTGAAGCCATAGCAGCTGGCATCTTCAATGACCTGGGGTCTGGAAGTAACATTGATCTCTGTGTCATCAGCAAGAGCAAGCTGGATTTTCTCCGCCCGTACTCAGTGCCTAATAAGAAGGGAACCAGGTAAGTGAAGGAGATTCTTCCTGTGGCCACCCTTTTTATATTCACGGCATCTGGACAGGGTTTTCTTGATTCTTACCCACGTTAAGTAAAGCCAGAGTCCCCAAGCCAGCTTTATTCAACAGACCTTTGAATCATTATTTGTTTTATGATTGTGGGCTGCTGTCAGGTGTAGAAAAGTGATAGTTTGTAAAATGTTGATGGGAGAGGTTGAGTGGAAAGACTCCTAGACTGGGGATTGCGGGGAGAGCTTTGAATCACGTGCTGTCCTTTCTCTAGTCTCTTAAAGATGCCTCTGAATTCTGTATGAAATTCTGTGAGAAGGTACATTCTCCAGGGCATCCAACCCATAGCTTTTCCTCGGAGTGGTTTCCATTTCCTAGATGGTTATCAGCCATTGGTTAAGAGTCTCTGAAAGTTACCCTTGGGAGCCAACTGTTGCTTCCTGCTGTGGAGGGAGCCATGCCATTTAGCCCGTGGCACATGCCGAGCAGGCACTGCTCTCCGTGGTGCAGTCCAGCTCGGAGAGGGGGGCGAGCTTCTAGTTGATTTGCGGGCGGAACTGGAAGGTGTCCCGCCCTGGTGGCAGGTGAGCTGCTCATCAGCAGTCCTGTACGGCCGTCCAGCTGCCTGACCTCTTCCTGGAGGCTGAGCTGCTCAAAATGTGGCTTCTGAGCTCTGCTCCAGCTGTCTTCATCTGACAGCAGCGTACACAGCAGCATTTATAAACTGAGCCCCAAGCTCCACTGGAGGAGAGCAAGCACATCACCTTCCACGATGCTGCTTTAACTCCCACCACATGTACTCAACTCCAAGTCAGGAGTAATTCACAAGGAACAAATAGAACATTGAGAACCAGTGGGTATTCACCGCAGTGTGCGCTCAGCATTGTGAAGACGTGTTCATGATGGGGTAGGGCAGCACAGCAGCAAAGAGCTCTGGCTCGGGGTGGGGACCTGTCATGGCCTGGTGTGGTGACTTTGGGCACCTGTCTTGGAAATGATGGAGCTAGACTAGGTGATCGCTAATGAGCCCATGGAATTCTCGGGCCCTAGGTGGGAAGGGAAGCAACCTTTCAGGCCTGGGGCTGTGTTGGACCTGGCCTTGCACGTTCCCATTGGCTCCTCTGCAGCCCTGTTGTGCAGCCCACTGTTGCTTCAGGTAGAAGCCCTCCCCTCGTGTTGCTGAAACAGGTGCTGTAAACCAGGATGGTGAGGAGGCTCTTGTTGTGTCCACACCTCCCACAGACGTTGTGGATCAGATGAGTCAGGCGCACAGAAGTCACATGGGGCTCTGGCTCCAAGGCCACAAGCTGCCACGGGTCCATCCAGTGTGGGGGAAGGAACAGCGTCTTCACACCAGCAGGGGAGGGGCGGGGCACATCTTAAAAAGGTGCTGCTGTTCGGATCCTTGAAGAGAACTTTGTGGGGACCGTGGGAAGTTTTCGCAGAAATAAAGGCCAGCTTTTCTTGGCTGTGCCTACTCCTGGTTTTGTACAGAGCTCTGTTGTGTCGCCCTCTTTTTTCTGCTTCCTGCCGTCTTCAAGCACAAGCTCCCATTTGAGAGGCTGGCTCTTCAGGGAGCACGTAGTCATGGCACAGCCAGCAGCCTCCTCTTAGTCCATGTCAGGTTGACAGAAATAGTGTCCCAGCTGGGGACAGAAGAGAGGAACAGTTGGACTTGTGCTGCTGTTTGACAGTGTTGTAATTCCTGGCCCCACTGTAAAATCAGCCGTTCAGATTTTTATCTTCTAGACTGCCTTGTGCTCAGAGAAACCTCTGTCAGATTCACCTTGAGAAGGGTGGTGTTGGGTGTGTCCTTGTGCTGATCTACCATGTCCCTGTGGGGACAGTTAACTCTCCCTTCTTGAGTCTCGGGAGTGTGGTCAAAAGTGACAAGCCCAGAGTCTGGCTGCGGGTCATTTTTATACTGTTTATGCTTCCAAATATTTTTAAAGTGTTTAAGGTAACAGTTATGTCATTCTTGTTACTATTCAAGAGAATGGCCATGGCAGCTTAATGAAAGGATTCGCTTCCTGCTGGTTACTGAAAGGTACTTTAGGGAGGTTGAAGCTTGAAGGCAGAGGCCCAAATGCTTTCCAGCATCTTCTGGGGATGGTGAGGTGGGGAAGGAAATTTGAATGTCCACCTAGTGCCAGGTGCTCTATATTATCTCTTTTCATGTGCATCATGTCTACCAGGTATCCCCATTTTGTAGCACTTGAAAGCCGAGGAAAGTGAACCTTGGGGGAGCTGAATCCTCCCAAGGTCGCAGAACTGGGAGTCAGGAGAGCCAGGATACCAGTCCAGGCCTGCTCGCTGCCTGCATACTTATCGCTCTCTCCAGCCCTCCATCAGGCCCCTTGGGGGGATCCTAACTCTCTGCGTTTGTTTTTCTCATTAGGTTTGGCCGGTACAGGTGTGAGAAAGGGACCACTGCAGTCCTCACTGAAAAAGTCACTACCCTAGAAATTGAGGTGCTGGAAGAAACAGTCCAAACAATGGACACTTCCTGAATGGTGTTGGTGGATGTCTGGTTATTGCTCTAGAAGACTGGGGGCAATGGAGGCTCCCCCTGTAAGACATTCGGCCAGTGTTTGCTGAATGAACCCAATAAAAAATGAAAACCAAGTTAAGTGGCTGAAGTCTCGGGGCTGTGTGGTTTTTTGGGCTGCTGAGGCCCATCGACCTGGCCTCCCCTTCAGGATGTTAATCCCTCCCTGAATACTACTCTGCATTCAGGTGGGTGTAAGAGCAGTTTAACCCTTCTAAAAACAGACGAGGCCTCATTTGTTGCAGGAAGTCAGATTGGGTTGCTCTGATTCTTCAGTTGAACATTTATTACACGCAGCCCTTGTGCTAACTTACTTTCTCTTTGTTCAGGGTAGTCCCAGGTTTTTGTTTTTGTTTTTTTAGGATGAGTGCAGCACAGCCTTTTACCCCAACAGCCAAGTAGGAAAGAAATAGAGACGATCAGTTCTGAGTACCAAGAAAAAGCAGGTAGGTGGACAGTTTTGCTTTGCTATAGCTGCATGAACCTGGGTGAACTCCACTTTGGCCAGTTTCACTGAAGTCAAAAGAATGCTTTGGGCCTTACTATCTGTAATGATGAGGATATCATCGTTTCTCAAACACTCAAGCCTGGTGAATGGTTGAAATTGTATACCTCCAGAGGGTCCGAGTAGTAGGCAGAATTGTTCTCATGGTGTCAAAAGCGGATGGCATACAGAAAGCAAGTTCATCTGTGTCCAACGCTGATACTGCCAAGGGAGACAGACACAGTAGGGATTCTGAGAGCCGTAAGCAGAGTATTTGCAAAAAATCTGTCTGGAATCAGAAAAACTTTCAGTGGTGAGTGCCAGACAGGACACAGGGTCTGACTGTCCCCCAGAGCAAGCATGGCTGGGGGGACAGGAGAAAGAGGCCTGGCGCCGTGGTCTTGCAGAGCGAGCACACTCTTGGGCCAGCCTCCCTTGTTAAACTGCTAGGAGTGGGTGGGGAGAACAATGGAATTATTTAGGATAGCAACTTGGCTGACGATTTATCAAAATTATCTGGGGAGCTTAAAAAAATTCCCAGATTACTCAGACTGTCTGAGGCCTGAGAAATTGTGTTTTTAAAGGAGGCTCTAGAAATTGTGCTTTTAAAGGAGGCTCTAGAAATTGTGCTGCGGTGTGAAGCTGTTTTAAATTACTCATGAATCGTACTCATTCACAGAAGGAACCCCTCTTACCCCATTTTATTTCAACCATGGAGAATGAGTACAAAGCAGAGGCTGCATCTGAAGAAAATTTCTCAAACCCGACGACAGTGTTACAGTAGAACAGAGTTCACACATGGAAACAGCGCAGTGGCCCAGCCCAAATCCTTTATCCCCAGGGAGGCCTGGTCAGAGCTCCTGACCAGGACACCAGTGGAGCGGACAGGCATGTACTCTTTCTGGAGGGCTGAACTGTCACTAAGTCGTGGATGACAACTTAGACCATTTGAGGATTAACTTGAGTGTAAAAACAGAATTCAAACTTATTTCCTTCAGAGCTTGAGTTTTCCTTAAGTTCACATTTATAAATTAGTCTTCACAGTTAATCCTATTTGGGAACAAGAAATAAATGAACACATTTCTGGTTTCCTACAAAGAATACGGCTGTACATTAACTCTTGACTTACATGGTCCATGGACTTCAGCTTTGTGAAGGGGTGAGTGGCTACCATTTTTGGATCGTCTACAATGTGCTAGGTAACTTACATATTTTATTTCAAATTCTGTCAGCAACCCTGAAGGTAGATGTTATTAGTCCCATTTTACAGATGAGGCAACAGGCTCAGAGAGGCTAAGAAACTTGCCCAGGGTCATGCTAGGAAGGTGCAGAACCAGAACTTGTACAGAGAATAGCCTGAGGGCAAAGCCCGCATATCTTTCGTATCCTGTGCTTCCTTCTCACGGAAGAAAACACTTAACACTGATCATTAAATGAACTGCCAGCATTCAAGCAGGTGAGGTGCCTAGTACTAGCAGGTGTTCAGGAGAGGACGGCTGAGCCGGGCTGCACAGAAAACACTCATGGCTTTCAAATACTATTTGCCTCTATACCAGATGCTGGGTTCGCCTCATCGTCATTCATCAAGTTATAAACGTAGATAAAAATATTAGGAAAATCTCCACTCTACTTAAAAAATTATTTCCACTTTCTCCCCTTACAACAGAGTAAATTAAGCACACAGCTTGATTGTTTGAAAAGATTCTAAGAGCTAAACCAAACTTACTACTAACCATTTTAAAAGGCTCACTACAAATCACACAGTCTCCTGGATTCTCCTGTTAGTTCAAACCTTGACAGGTCACTGAAGGAATTATCCGAAAGATTCACATTACAGTCCAGATATAAGAGGTGCCTCAGCGGCTCACTGAACCATCCACCCTTGTTAACAACCCAGCTGAGAGTGTTCACAACAGTTTAAAGAAAGGACTTTCAAATTTGACCACCAGTAACATGTGACCAGTGCCCCTCCCCCCAGCAGCCCTGTATTCAGCATCTGCTGTAAAGCCCGGCCCCTCTTTGGGGAACCTGCTGAACCCTCTTGTCTTTCTTAGTTGGTCTCGGCTACCAGGTGGCCACTTTGGAGAGAAGACTCAGGTAAGGCAGAGCGGTGTGGCTTCTGAGAAGGCGCGCTGCATCCACGCTCAGGTGCTCGAAGTCCACACGTGCATCTGTTTGGCAACCTGGTGCACGTAGCTGATGTCGGGTCTCTGGTTGGGGTCAGGGTGGATGCACATACTGACCAATTCTCGTAACTGCAAGGGAGAGGATGATACGTGTATTATTCGTAAGCAGCCTTGCTGAGGCTCTGCATTAACTCATGAACCCTCAGGGCAACTAGAATATGAGGAATGGTGCCCAAGACAGGTGAGTGGTGGGTGAGTAGTCACAGTCACCAGGGGAGAGCAGGACCAGCACTAGGCCTGTCTGGCCTCAAAGGCCATGAGAGTGGTACCTCCAAATAATGTTGAACTTTCAACTGCCTACACTACTGGCTAAATCTGTGTGTACAGTGTGTGTGTCTGCTGTCAGTCATGCAGATGCCCAAACCAGAGGACAAAACTCGAGGCAAGGGCTTATTGATCATAATAAATGTATTAACATGCAGCAGAGCTGCAGTCTGCCTACCCCCTGGCCTCTTTATTGTGCTCATGAAAGACGGAGCTTTTAATTATACAGACACTGAAGGCTGCTCCTGCCTCGGGGTCGGGGAGGGGCACCTTGATCCTCTGATCACCTCCATTCTTCTGATAGCCAGAGTGCCAATTATTTTAATGGTAATTAAAATAATGACCGTAAAAAGCCTATGTCTTAACTTGCATCACTGGGCTCACTGCAATTTTTTCATTTAAATACCTGCTGCTGGAGGGGCTGGCCAGGGCCGCAGCAGGGAGAGGGGAGATCCTGACTAAGGGGGCTCATGGGGACTCTGCGGCCATGGTCAGCAAGTCTGGGGTGGGCACAAGGGTCATGCGGAGGCCCGGGCTACGGTGCACACTCCCTGTTTCACTCCTGAGGTGTTCTAGGCTGAGGGGCCTGGGGTTCCTCCCCCAGGAGACGCTCCAAACTGCCTGCTGCCTTTCTGGGATTTCACTGCTGTATAAACACTGGGAAGCCCCTGGCCAGATGCAGCTGAGCCTGCAGCCGGCTTGGACACTCCTGGGGTCTGAGGCTGCCCACGATGAGACCATACTCTTCAGAACCTTACAGTATTCAGGGGAAGGTAGCTGTTGTTGGCCTCTGACAGGTTAAAGTGCCCAAGAAAACCACATTAAGGTAAAGTCTCTGTGACCCGAATTGCTCATTTGTAAACCACACAGCAATAAGTGCATGTTTGAAAATTTCAGAAGAGAAAGTGTCTTATTTCCATTTCTAAGAGGACATATAACTTCAAAAGTGAGGTGTGCTGAGGAGCTCCAGTGCTAAGAATTAGCACCTCCAGAAGTTGCACATAACGGGTGAAAGCCAGGTGCTCTGGGGAGTAGGAGCTCTGGACACTGGAAGGACTGACTTGGGAGGGAAGGGGGCTGAGGGCTTTATGTGGGTTCGTTCATTTCAGCTTCATAACCATGAGGCAGAGGTTACGGTTCCCATTTATAGATGGGGAAACTGAGGCACAGAGAAGTTGTCATTTGCTCCAAGTGGCATGGCTCCAAGCGTCTCAACAAATTCCAACAACAAACAAAATTCCAAATTCAAACAAAAGATGGGGAAGAAAAACCAAATGCAACTATTAACTTGGTGAAGAGCACTAACTAGTTTTTCCTTTCCTGCCAACTTCCACTCCGGAGCACAAGTACTTCCTCCAAAGGTAAGAACTCCGTAGGAATGTGCGCTCCTGCCTCTCACTCTGCTGGGAGTCCGCACGGCCGCAGGCATGGCACTGGGAGCAGAGGGTGCCAGGAGAAGGGTGGCTGATGACCTTTCTAGCTGGCCTGCCTGGATCCAGGGTTAGCGCGCACTGGGGCACCTGGTTGCTACAGCTTGGCCGGCCCGGACCCAGGGCCCTGGTGGGCAAGGGCTGCTCCTTCCAGAGCTTTCAGGATTGTGAAGTGAGCAGGATGCACGGCTCCTCACTCTGGCTGGACGACTGGCTATAGGAGAGGGGCGGGTGCCCTCAGGAAACAGGATAGCGCAGTGGCTAGGCGCAGGTCATCTGGGTCAAACCCTGCCTTCACCACAAGCAAGTTACGTGACTTGGGCAAGTTACTTAACCTGTCTGTGTCTCAGTTTCCTTCCTGGTAAAATGGCATTAGGGGTGGGGGAGGGGGGGATTCAACACAGTAAATCATAAATGTGAGCCGTTAATTATTGTGAGGCAGTGGCCTGTGGTCCTGCAGGGTGGGCCCATGGAGGGCTCAGACTCCTGATCACACCCACTAGCATTGACCTTGAACAAAAATAACCCATATTGAGAATCTACTCTGAGCCAGGCCCTATGCTACAGCCAGATGATGATGGTTGTAAATGCATTGCCTTAATCCTTAATCCAATGAGGTGGATTCCAGGATTATCCCATTTTACAGATGAGGAAACAGACTCAGTTCAGTGACTTGCCCAAGAATAGTGAGGGGAGTATGTAAACCTGTGCCTCTGTTTACACTCTTAACCACGCTGTGCTGTAAGCCTGTCATCTCATCCTCACTTTTTATCCATGAAGGCAAAATATTAGGCCTGTTTTCAAGATGAGGGAACTGAGGCAGATGATGCTCTCCCACAGCCTCACCTGTCACAGCCTGATGGCCAGACCTGTCAGGCTGTCCTGCGCTCAGTGTAAAATGTTGAAAATAAAAGGCCAAGGGGTCTGACCTAGGTTTGTGGCGGCAAGACCAGGCTGCTTGCTTTGGTTCCCTGTCATGGGAGCAGAGTGGCCGCCAGCAGTGGTGTGGGGCCGGTCAGGCCCTGCCACCCACTGTGTCTGGCTCCTGTTGCTGGACGCCGGGAGCCCGTCTCCGGGCCCCGCAGCAGCGAGCCTCCCACTCGAGCACTGGGTTGGGAGCCAAACGGGCAGGAGGGTGCTGACGGGCCAGCTCCTGCTGGTTCCTGCCAGTGGGTGGCCTGCAGCCCTGCTGTCGGGGGGCCCACACTGGGGTCCCTGAGACCTCCGGTAAAATCAGTCTGCTTGTTTCCCCTTCTGAGTCACTTCCCCAGAAATCTTCCTTCTCGGCTCTGTTAAGTGAACCCAAGCTCAGCCCCACGGGTCGTCTGGAGCTCACCAGGCCCAGCCCCGGCGGCAGCAAACTCACCTTCTCAGAGTAATGTTCTCCGGGGAGAGGTGGGTAGTCACACTGCTCGATCTTCTGGCAGAGGGAGAAGAGGTTCATTTTATCTCCATAGAAGGGGCTCTGAAGAGCTGCCATCTGCAAGGAGAGGGGGATGAGAGATGAGTTTTCAGCCTTGAGGTCCAGGGCAAAAGGGGCCGCTCCAGATGGGGGTGTGGTGCTTCCGGGTCCTCACCGCAGCGGCTGTCCAGCAAGACTCCCCCATGTCCTGAGGAAGCTAGGGTTCAACAGAAAGTGGCAGTTTTAACACGATCCTTGTTATATAAGCACATTAAACGGGACAAAGGTTTCAGTGACAAAACTGTAAAGGCAGTAAAGAAGGGGCAGCTGAGTCCTAAGGGCCAGCCGTGAGCAGGCGCACGCCTGGCCTCTGGTTTCCTCATCGAAAATGGACGCAGCTCCACCTGCAGGGCTGTGGTGAGGCAGGGCTGGCACAGGAGGCATCACAACCTGAGCGGACATCATCTAGCTCCATCCTGAGACCAGGCCCTCTGCTGGGGGACCGTGGAGGCCCCAACGGGTTCTCACCCAGTCAGGGAACTACCCGGACTCCCCACCCCACCACTCAGAGCACGACGGGGGTGGGGGGTGTCTTCAACGGGGCCACACAGGAGCCGTGGGCTGCCTCACACGGCGCCCGCCAGCCCCATCTGCTGATTACTCCGTAATGGGATTCAAGTGCTGCTTGCCACTCCCGCTCACTGTTGCCTGCCTCCAAATGATGGCCCGACACCTCCTGCTAATGAAGTGCCGTCGGGTAATTGTGCCCGCCTGTCTGTTTGGCCCTGGTTCTCTTCAAGGAGCCGGGCTGCCAGGGCCACTCGGCATAGACCCTACAGCCGGGGCCTGTGGGACACCTGAGGAATCCTCACTCCCCTTCAGGCTCCGGAAGGTGGGTGGGCGAACCTGTCTCCGGGCTGGAGGAACCCGTGGTAGCCCATCAGCTTTAGTTTCCTGGTCTGCCCCATGCTCTGTTCACCCCTGTGAACAGGTCAGGTGATCCCAACAGCAAGCAGGGCTTGCCTCCTTCAGAAGCGCACAGGGGTCTTCAGAGCCCAGGCAGTGCCCTTGGGCTTCCAGATGGCCTTGGGAGAGGCAGTGTGGCCTGGAGACTTGGGGGTTTCCTCTGACCCAGGTCAGGAGTCTGCCCTGGGCAGCACCTGTGGGCCAGGTGCCTGGGCCCTGACTGACTGCTTTCACATGGGTGTCTACTCCCCCTGACCAGGGGCTTGGGCCCCTCTGAGGAGGGCTGGGAACCTGCCTGGACCGTGAAACCCACCCCTGCGGGACGGCTACAGGGAGTGGCCCTGGCACTTGGCGGGGCAGGATAAGTATGCAGAGGCCCTGCCCCCTGTGGGCTCAGGCAGCCTGACTGAACTGGCTTTACCATCTAGCATGCAAAATGGCATCACTTGGGTGATGTATTTCCAATAATTAAAATGAGAACCTCGGGTGCAAAGGGTTAATTGGGCAGTTTCAAAAGGACATCTGTTGCTACAGTAGAGAGCAGCTGAGGCTCCAGGGCAGTCATTCGGGGTGATGTGGTGCCCTTCAAGTCACGGCAGGAGGATTAAGATGGATTTTCCTGGAAAGCGTGTCTGTTCAGAGTAGAAAGGATGTCGGCCCCACTAACACGGGCTCTGGTTTTTCACGTGTCTGACCTGGGAGAGGGACTGGGTGATCCTTTCAACAAGCCAGCCTGATCTGATTTGCACAAAACTTGCTGTGTGGGACTCCAAAAGGGCCCCAGAATGGCGACGCATGAGCCCCGTATCTGCCGTTCCCTTCAGAGAATCTCTCCATCCTTCCTGGCACCTTCCCCACACTGTTTCAGAAAAGCTTTCTGAACAGGGTCAGCAGCGAGCTATGCCAGAGGAGTCCTCTCTGCCTCCCTGGCTCACGGTGGCTTCTGCATCCATAAATGCAGATTCTAGCGGAAGCAGCGTCCCGCCTGCTCCCCTCCAGCTGCCGGTCACGGGCCTTCCACCCAGATCAGAGCACTGGGCTGTGAAGGAACCTCTGGGGCTGCTTGAGACACTGGGATTAGAACGATTACCCCGGATGGCGAGATCTCCTCGTACCGGCGACCACCCACCTCTGACTGGTTGAAGCAGAGGAGGAATTGCTGTTTGGGGCCTCGTTAGAACTGCCAAAGCCACGGCTCTCAGCGCTGCTCCTCAAATGCAGAACTTTTCCTGCCTGGCGTTATTGGGATGACACATAGCCGGGGAAATGGGAGAGTGTGGCCACTTGCCCCCGCTGGGAGGGCTCAGGGAAACTGGTGTGTGATTTAAGATGTCAGAAGAAGGGGATTCTGACTCAGAGTGCACAGCGACTGCCTTTGACTCTGGCCCTGTCAGGGCCTCGGACATCCATCTCATCACCAGGATCTCCTGAGCTCGTCCGGGAGTGAAGGTTGAACCCAGAGGCTAGTTGCCAAGCAGTCTGCAGCCCTGCTTCCCCACGAGGTAGGGGGTATCCAGACCATTCTCTGGCTCAAGCCAGAATTCCAAAGCAGGATTCCATACAAGGCACGGCTGAACCTGTCCCCTGGCCCACTTTCTTGCTGGTCTCAGCCTCCTCAGGCTGAGGCTGCTGTAAGAAGGCCCCCCACTGAGGATCCTGATTCCTTCAGCTCTGTGCTCAGAGCTGAGCTCCCATGTAAATAAATAAATACATCCTGCAGAGCCCAGGCAGCCTGCTGAGTGCCTCCACGGGATGTGCTGGGTAATGAAAATAAAGCGCCAGGTCTTCCAACAGGCCAAGCTTGGGCATCCCTGCTGGGAGCTCCTGGAGGGGCCGCTGAAGTTGCTGGGGGATCCTCACAACCGGGCCTTCCCCTCAAAGGGGCCCTGAGCAGAGGCCCTGCATCTCTTTCTCCACCAGTCACGCCTTCCCTGGTGGCTGGAGAGAAGGGGAGAGGCCCTGGCTCCACAAGGACCACTGGTCCCTTCCTGGCTCCTGTTCACAGGAGGGCAGGCATCGACAGTATCAGTGCCCATCTAGGTCACTTCCTTGCTGTGTGACCCTGGGAGGTCTCTCCACCTCTCTGAGCCTGCTTTCTCCCTTACAGCAAAGCTGGGACTGGCCTGGTGTGATTCTTGTGATTCACTACAATGTCCAGGGCAGTGCTGCTCCCGGCGGCTGAGCTGTTTGGCCCGTTTCTCCTATGCTGACCTCTTCAAGACAGATCCCACTTGGCACCCCCCCTGAGGAGCTCAGGCCAGGTATAGTGCTTTGTGATGGCTCCTCACTAGCCACGGGTCAACATCAGCACCTTAAGGTGGTCTCGGGAGGTCCTCAGTGACATCGGGATGCCCAGGTGGAAGGGGGTGTGGTGGGCTGAATAAAAGCCCCCAGAGATGTTCATGTCCTAATCCTTGGAGCCTGCGAATGTGTTGCCTCATATGGCAAAATAAATTCAGCAGATGTGATGAAATTAAGGATCCCCAGATGGGGGGAGTGTCCCAGGTGATCCAGGTGGGCCCTAAGTGTAATCACAGTATCTTTATAAGAAGGAGCAGAGGGAGATTTTTGAGTACAGAAGAGGAGAAGGAGGTGTGCTGACTTAAGTGATACGAGGAAGAGGTCACAAGCTAAGGAATGTGGGTGGCCTTTTCATTTTCCTTGCCTTTAGTCCACTGAAATCGATTTTGGGCTTCTGGCTTCCAGAACGATAAGAGAATAATTTTAAGTTGTATGAAGTCAATCGGTAATCTGTTACAGCAGCCGTAGGAACTTAACCCAGGGAGCTCCTGAGACTTCCAGCCTGCTCCGGGGCTTGTGGGAAAGGGCAGGCCTGTCCCCACTGTGGGCAGGTTTTCTCTGGCTCTGTGCCGTCACCTGCCGCCCTGGCCCAGGTGTGTTTCCCTGCATCTGCCCAGAATCCTTGGATGTGATCTGGGTGTGCGGGTGAGGTGGGGAGCCTGTCGCAGATCTATAGCTGGTGTCCTCAGGACGCACCGCAGGCTGTGCAGCAGGGGCTCCAGTTGTGTCTGGGGGGCGTTTCCTTCCGATTACCATGGCCCTTCCTGTCTGCTGGGAAAATGTCTGGTTCTGTCTTCCCACAGGGCTCGGGGGTGGCAGCCTGGGGAAGGGCCCCCACCGCCTTTGCCCTTAGAGGGGCCTCCACGCCAGCCCTCTTCTGCGGGAGGCCCAGGGCCACTGGGTTCAGGTCAGCTGTCCCTGCGGATGCAGGACTTGACTGATTTCATTGACTTCCTACTGCTGATACGCCCCTCCCTGGCTGCGAGCCTCAATAATGAAATAAACCGGCACCTCCAGGCTGGGGCGCCGCTAACGGACGCTGCCTCTGTAGAAGTGCGTTTAGGCGCCCAAGGCAGGGACTCAGGACTGCAGTCTGCCTCTAGGGAGCTGGTGGCACCAGCACGGGAGCCCTGAGGACAGGAGCAGGGCCCAGTCACACCCTCGTCTCCTGTTTGTTTACGTTTGGAGACCCACACGATTCACAGAGGCAGGAAGTGGCTTACAGAAATCCTGAACGCAGAATGGAAGAGTAAAGAACCCTGGACTAGGGACAGTATCCACGAGGGCAGGAGGACAAAGCCGAGTCTCCGAGGGGACAGACGACGGCTGGACTTTGGCTCCCCGCTGGCCAAAGCGAAAAGGGAAACGTGGCCAGCGGCTCGCCGGCACCTGCTCAGGGGGCTCTTGGGCAGCGAGGTGGGCAGTAACCGCTTCAAAGACCTGCCCCGCACTGCCGGAGGGCCTTCTGAGCCAGGTGCCGTCCACACCTCATGAGGCAGGTGTGACTCCCATTACACTTGGGCAACTGAAGCTCCTGGAGCTCCAGGGCCTTCAGGGGGTGAGCGGGAGCTGAGCTCTGACCTCGGGTTGGTCCTTCTGACCGAGGTCTGGGCCCACACCAGGCCCCGCCTCTCTCCCACCCAAACTACCACAGCTATGGGAGCTGCGTGCTCCCCACGACGGAAGGTTCACAGCTTTGCCCTCCTCATCCCCAGGGGCCAGAAGCCACTCTGCACCCTCAGCCACTGCAGCCCCACTGGGGGTACCGCCTGGACGCAGCTGCTCCCGTTTGATGCTCATTAAAAGAAGTCCTCCTACAACAGACACCCCTGTGAGTCCCGGAAAGCACGGTCTGCTCCCCACCTCTGACTGCCAGGGCCTGACTCACCATAAACCTTCAAGATGACTCCGTGGAGTGCCCACACTATGGACCTCAGAAGGGGTCCTCAGAAGGGGGCTCAGGTACAAACGCCACGAGGGCCACATCTCCAACTGGCTTCATCTTTACCCACAAGGCCACTCTTTTAAAATGAAATGTCTGCTATTAATAGGAGGCCAGGGCTTCCCTGGTGGCGCAGTGGTTGAGAATCTGCCTGCTAATGCAGGGGACACGGGTTCGAGCCCTGGTCTGGGAAGATCCCACATGCCACGGAGCAGCTGGGCCCGTGAGCCACAATTGCTGAGCCTGCGCGTCTGGAGCCTGTGCCCCGCGACGGGAGGGGCCGCGATAGAGAAAGGCCCGCGCACCGCGATGAAGAGCGGTCCCCGCACCGCGATGAAGAGTGGCCCCCGCTTGCCGCAACTGGAGAAAGCCCTCGCACGAACCGAAGACCCAACGCAGCCAAAAATAAATAAATAAATAAATAAAATCAAGTAAAAACTTAAAAAAAAAAAAAAAAAATAGGAGGCCACTGGCTTAAAAAGAAAGATGCTGTGAAGTGTAAACCTTGCAGAGGGATCAGAGTTTTGATTTCATGGTCTCCATCTGTAATGCAGGGAGTGGGGACTCCCAGTGCCAAGAGACCCCGACTGCATAGCTGCCCCGGTCCCTGTGCATCAGCAGTGGGCAGCTGAGTCCCGAAGTTTATACCCACAGGCCATAAGTTCAATTCCCAGCATCGATACTCCCAAGGAAGCAAAGAAGTCAGTCTCTGCAACTCCAAGACACTCCTAGTGGTCCCGCAACATTATCCTGTGCATCGCTGCCCTAGGAGACTCTTCAGCTTATCAGTTCCCAGCCTGATTCCAGGGATGCTCAAGTCCACCCCAGGGAGAGCAGAAAAATAATCAAGGTTCCAACTTTAAACCCAAACCACGCTTGGCGTCTCATAGCCCTAGAGGGTCTTCAAAGTCTTTCATATCTGTTATTTCATTCATCTGGCCTATGACAATGCAGGACAGCTACTATTCCCATTTTACAGATGAGGAGACCAATGGAATCCCGCCCAGCACGGGATGGTCCAGGGCCAGGGCGGTGGGAGGGTGTGGCCGCCAACTTGGAGATACTAGAGGGCTCAGGCTTCCCCGCCTCTCACCGGCAGCTGCAACAGCTTCATGGCCAAGCGTGGCTTGTGCTCCCTAGACCCCCAGTTATCCAGGGTCCCCGGTGGCTGGCCAAAACGGATGGGGGCTTTACGAGTTCATGTTGTCTCATGTCTGAGCCTACCAAGACTCAGAAATATTCCTGTCCCTCCGTCCAGGGTGGCCACCAGATCTGGAAACGGCCATCTGGTGGCTCCGTCTCACAGCCCAGGGGAGACGGCGGTGGCCTCTAGTGAGACCCACGTTGCTGAGCTTGGAAGAACGTGACCGCCCCTCAGTGGGGAGCGTTTCAGAGGCATGGGGCCTGATCCGTGGATAAATGACAAATAGTGAACAGAATCACCCTGGTTACCAGGGAAACCGGGGCAACCAGATCCCCCTGCCTGTGCTCCTTCCATCAACAAGCAGACACTGGACTCTCCGTCTGGTTCAAGTCTATCTCCCTTCCCAGATCTGAGCATCCCAAGGGTGAGTGGCACCTAGCCTGCAAGTGACCACCCCTCTAACCTCTTCCAGCCTGACACTGCTAATCAGGCAGACGTTAGACCGAGTGGGGTGAAGGACAGGACCCAGATGGTACCAGGCCTGCCCCAGCTGGGTGCCCACCATGCACGCTCCACCAAATGCCACTGAGCTGCAGGCCAGACACTCACCTCGTACAGCAAACAGCCCAGAGACCAGATGTCAGACTTGAAGTTGTAGCCGTTCTCATGGATCCTCTCTGGTGACATGTAGTATGGTGTCCCCACTGAAACACAGCAAAAGCATGGGTGCTTATCCTCTGTGCAGGGGCAGCACAGGAGGGAGAGGTGGGGAGGGAGAGGTGGGGAGGGTGAGGGCTGGGGAGAGGCCTGGCCTCAGCCTCACCAGGATCCTGGGCAGCCCCCTCGCCCTCTCTTCCTGTCTCCTCCTCTGTCAAATGAGAGGGCTGGGCCAGACTGGAGGTTCCCACGCTGGGAGGGCCCTAAAAGCCCCTGGAGATAGGGACCCACCCAGACCTGACAATCAGTCTGGGGGCTGAGCGGCTGAAGACTGGTGTTTCTGCCAACTGCCCGGGGGGAGTGGGACACAGTGGCCAGGCTCTGGGAAGCAACGGACCAAAATATCCTCTAAGGTGACTGTTTGAATCCCAGAAGAGTCCAGATAAGGCTCTCAACAGTGAAAACAACCACTGTGAATGTGGACCAACCATGGCATGTGTGTTAGCCCATTTTACAGATGGGGAAACCGAGGCTCCGAAAAGTGGCAGGACTGAGGTTCAAACACAGATCTTCAGGCTCCAGAAACTGAACTCTTAGCCACCACCCTTGGCTACTAGCACCAATCAGCATGTCCAGACTTGGGGTTGGCTGAGATTTCTTAGCCAGAATAGAAAAGATACTAACCATTAAAGAAAAGATTGATTAACTGGACTTCATTAAAATTAGGAACTTCTTAGGAACTCAGTTCACCAAAAAACCATACAGAGAGTTAAAAGGCAAGCCACAGAGTGGGAGAAAATCATCTCAAAACATATACCCAACAATGGCCTCATATACAGAATATATTTTAAAACTTCTATAAATCAATATACAAAAGACAAACATCCCCCTCCCTCAAATTAGCAAAAGACTTGAAGGGGTATTTCACAAAGGAGAATATCCAAATGGCCAATAAGCACATGAAACGATACTGTGTTTCTCATTACTCACCAGGGCAATGCAAATTAATAGCACAATGAGGTACTACCTACCACCTACCCACCTGAATAGTTAAAGTTAAAAAGACTGAGATAAACCAAGGTGGTGATGTGCGGAGCAACTGGAACCCTCATGCATTGCTGACGGCGCCGTAAAATGGCACGATCACTTTGGAAAACCATTTGGCAGTATCTACTACAGCTGAACACTGCCTACACTATAACCCAGCAATTCCACTCCTAGGTACACGCCCAAGAGAAATGAGTGCTCTGTCCATGAAGAGACATGATCAAGAACGTGCAGGGTGGCTTTATTCGTAATAGCCAGAAACTGGAAACAAATGGTAATCACCAGTAGAAGGGATAAACTGATAATGTGGTCTGTTCACACAATGGAATACTAAACAGCAACGAACAAGAGCAAATCTCAGGTACGTGCCACAAAATGGATCAACTGCCCAGACGCAATGTTGAGGGAAAGTAGCCAGGCACAAAAGAGGACCCACTATTTGATTCCATTTTTATCAAAAACAGGAAAAATTACTCTATGGGGGAAGTGATCAGGAAAGGGCTTGAGAGAGCTTTACTGTATGCATATCATGTCTCAATTAAAAAGCAGAGGAGTCATACTTGAATATCTGGATGGAGCTGGGCAAAGATGGGAGGATTTCCTGACAGGTAGTGAGCTCCTCATCACCAGAGGCGTGCAAGCTGCAGCAGGGGGGCTGAATTGGCAGGGCCGAGGAGGGGCCCAGGAATCTGGATTTGTAACCACAGATTTGTAGCCTGAGATTCTGATATCAGTCCATTTGGAGGATGACTGTTCTGGAGGCTTTAGGACCAGATTTTAAAGGTTGCTACACAGAGGACATTTTCACTGGTCTGGAGTCACCATGTGAATGTGACAGTGGCTGCTGCTGTTTTGGCCAGAGTCTGTGAAGGGAGCTGGAGTCCAGCGTGGCGGAGGCCGAGCCTGAGATGTGGACTGACGACCCCAGGAAGGAGGGATGTCCAGCACCACATGTGGGAACACAGGGGACCCTGGGAGGGGAAGAGGCCTGTTGATGAGCTGGACTAGGAAAGTGACAGGTGCCCCAAAGCAGGGGCCCAGACTTCAGGCTGTCATGGGCCAAAGATGTTTCCGAGCAACTTATGTTTGCCAAGTAAAGGTGTTTAAATAAAACACAAAATCCCAACTACCATTTCGTGTCACTACTATTCAGTTTAACACTAGAACAAGTATTTGGGTTGGCCAAAAAGTTTATTTGGGTTTTTCCACAAGATCTTACAGAAAACCCAAACGAACTTTTTGGCCAACCCAAATAGAGACTCAATCTCAAGATCAAGGACAGTACTTCACATTGAAAAAGTTTAGCTGTTTGAAAACTTTATCATCTTCTTGCTTTTCTCATCTCATTGGAGATGGGTGAGAAATTCTGTCATGCCTGACTTGTAGAGGCTGTGAACAGTGTTGGAAACCCACGCTCCTGGCATGAGCACGCTGGGGGCAGGACCTTGTTACCAAAATGTCCCAGGGTCCTGCCCAGGACTGGGTCATAGCAGGCACCTTCTAAGCATCTACTCACTGAATCAATGAAGCCATCTGCATGTTATCAGATAGTACGTATCAGGGTTAACACTTTTTTTCTTGTAGCCTAACACACTATTTACTTAACTGACGTCTGCCCAAGAGGGACTACCTGATTAGTGCTTTATCAGGGTACCAAGCATCCTTTGATGGCAATAATCCCAGGAGAGCAGACATCACTTAAATACATGTTTTGCGAACTGTGTCATCCTATATGCATACGTTATGGCTGAAATCAGGGGGCTAATTGCTATTCAGCAGAAAGAGCTGTCAGTCAACACATGAACCCCTGTGGGATTCTATAAGCAAACTGCGACTTCCAGTAGCAACCCCTTGTATATTTCAGCCACAAGGGAGCAAAATGAAAATGAACGGGCAAGTGTGAAATGGATGACTTGTCATAGCCAAACCACAGGATGAAATCCAAACAGTTCTCACTTAACAGCGGGAACCTCAGACCAAACTATAAGTGATTCTAGCACTCAGGGTGCTGTGGGTGGACGTGCCTGCGAGGTGAGAACAGTCTCCTGCAGAGAACCACCACAGGGGGCTGATGGGGTGCAGGGACAGCAGGGGAGGGGCAGAGGTCAGAGGCCCTGTCCTCAGTGAGGGACAGCAGTGCCCACCGTCTGGCTGCACCACATCCTTCAGACCCCTGGCCAACCCCTGCCCCCGACCTGGCCAGGCTGGGCGTGTGGGCTGGCCCTGACACCTCTCACCACCCTCAGTCTTATCCCCTGCTCATTCTAGATGAGTGGCTAGGCTTTGGTCTGGGGCTGCCTTGGCCAGGCCCATCCGAAAATGAAGTCTCTGAGCAGCTGTCCCCCCGGCTCCAACCCCGGCCTGCCCTCCAGTTCACCTCTGTGCCTCTGCCTCCTGGTGAGTTCAAGGTCAAGTTAAACTGCCTCCTCCCCTGGCCACGGAGAGCTAGCTGCTTGCTGAGGTCTGGACATTTGGATTGTCCCCCTGTCCCTCTGCTGGGCCTCCAGATCCCTGCCTCAGCCCTGCTTGGGGTAAAAGCCTGGGGGCACCAGGGAGAGAAAGGTCGGGGGCTTCACCCCCCCCTCCCTCCACTCTCCACCCCAGCCTTCTACCTCTTCATTGCTCCTTCTGCTTGTACCCCAGTTTCCTCTGGTGTTAAGGGGGAAAAGGCAAACGCCCAAATGTGATTTGTACTTTCTTCTAAGATGCCAGTGCTGCATACGCCATCCATCCATCCATCCATCCATCCATCCGTCCATCTGTCTGTCCATCCATCCATCCACCCGCCCATCTGTATTCAATGTTAACTGAGCCTTGACACTGTGCTGGGCCCTCCCAGGAGTGGGTCCATCAGGAGGTGGTGAGTCGCCTGTCCCAGCAAGTGTCCAGAAGGAGCCAGTTGAGCAAGGAAAGACTGGACTGATGAGTGGGCGTAGCCAAATCACCTGGAAGAAGTTGTTAAAAATCTGAACCCCCAGCCCAACCCCAGGCCTGTGGAACCAGAACCTCCAGGGCTGGAACTTGGACACCTGCATCTCCCACAAGCTCCCAGAGTGTCTGATACGTGTTACAACCTGAGAGGGGCTGTGCAAAGCCTCCCCGACCTGCCCTCCTTTCAGATGCGCAGAAACGTCCGTGGAACAAATGAATTCATGAAGCATTAACTGAGGGAAGTTTGGCCGGCCACTGGGTCCTCATGTTCCTGCCTCTGGGCAGCTTCTCTTGTCCCCTGACCCAGGGGAGGGGCTGTCCCCCCTTGGTCTGTGCTCTGCCTCTCAGAGGGGTCCTCAACTTGTGCTAGAGGTATACAAAGCTGCAGGGGGCGAACACAGCACCTCTTCCTGTTTTACCAGCTTTCCCTGGGAATAAGCCTGTAAAACCCGATTTTTATACCAACAGGAAGTGCTCAAACATTATAAAGGATAATGCACAACCTGCCTGAGTTTTAAAGATAAAAATGAGAGACTTCAAAGAAGTTCCAAGCTTGCAGCGGGCCCTGGAGGATGTGACCCTGAACCCCGGGGGAGCGGTGATTCTGGGGAAGAGAGGGAGAAGCTGGCACGGGGAGGAGCCTCCACAGACAGTGGCCCTGCAGGCCCGGCTCCCCGCCCTGCCCGGGGGTGGGTGGGGGGTGCCCCTGTGGGCCCTTCCGGCCGGCAAAGCAGCAGCACAGTCTCAGGGAGACGCTCAGACGCAGAGCGAACACAGCCAGGGTCTCAAATCCCCTTCCAGCGTCTCCCCCTCAGACCTGCAGGCGCCCAGCCCCGCCCCCAGCCTCCCCTCCGGGGATGGAGCTCTGCATATGAAAGAGGAGCCTCACAAACCCTGACCTTCCCCGCGTCTTCACCTAGAACTCCCAGATTTCAAACCGGGCAGATATCAGAGGAGAACGCGGGACCTCAAAGCAGAGGCTGATTAAAGGGCCCCGCTTCCCAAGATGCGCCACTCCTGTCAAAACAAACTCTGCCGTGTTTTGAAATGCTCACGGTGTTTGAAACATGTTCATTAGATATGAAAAAGGCAAAGATTTCACATGAAGGGGAGGCCGCATCTGTGGGCTGCATTCTTCCCCGAATGGTGGTTTTGAAAATGGCTGGGAAACCGGGTGTGGGTGCTGACATGCATCCCCCGGGCGGGCCGGGAGGCCTGGGCGCCATCCTGACGGCAGAGGAGCTGCGCCCCAGCCAGGTCTGAACCCACTGCAACCACTGGTGAGCAGAGAACTGGACCGCTGTCTCAGCCTCGTCTCCCCATCGGCGGAACACGGGGTGAACTCATGGTCCTCGGGGTCCTCTCTGCCACACTTTGGAGCCTCGGTCTCCCTCTCTGGAAAATGGGGATAGTTCAACCTCCTGGCACACAGACATGCAGGCAGAAGGGCTCTGGGAAGGCTCTGCTGCTACCACAGACCCCGCGGGGTGGAGGGGGGGTGAGGGGAGTGGACTGAGGAAAGGAGGGCTGGGGGTGGCCAAGAGGGCAGAACAAAGGAGCAGGTGAGGACCAGATTCCTCCTCTGTCCTGCACGAGACCCCAGCCTGTGAAACTCCCTCCCCGCTGCCCCCAACGTCAATCAGGCCTCACGTCCTGAGGGGGTTCCCCTCCCATCTGGCCCTCTGGCCGCTGCCCTAGCAGCTCCGCCTCACCTGGACGACTGGCGGCTTAGCCCCCCGCTGTCCTGCCCATTCCCACCCGTCCCACACCCCAAGGCAGGGGCCACGTCCCTGCCCCTAAGGCCGACTGGCTCCTCATCCCTCAAGAGAGAAAAGCCGGGTCCTCAGCCTGGCATTCGAGGCCTCTCCAAACTCTCCCCGCTCCCCCCAACGCTGGATCTCTGGGCAGCAACGCACACACACACGCACACGCACACCCCTACAGGCTCACCTGTGCCGCCACTTGTTATCAAGTTCTCCTTAAATTAATTACCAGCTGACCCCATGCCAGGCTATACTTGGCCCTCTGGAGAAGCACCGGTGTTGAAAAAACATTGCACTTTTATCAGCGTTGACTTGATTCCAGATTGTTATATCTGCCTATTTTTAGTTCCCACATGGAACATCTCTAACAGATGTGAGAGTCAGGTAGCACGATTCTGCGATTCTACGCAGGACCCTGTGTTTTCCAGGTATCAGGGGCTCATCCAAGGTGGCTCAGGGAGCCTTGGACGGAAACCCTGGCGTGGCCATGCCTTGCCCGCCACGTGGCTCTGGCTGGAGCACCACCCACCTGGCATCATAAAGGTGCTCGCCTCACTGCACCTGGGATTCCTCCCCTGTTAACCGGCTGTGATAATTCCCACCCCCAGGGCGGCTGGAGCACTAAACAAGGTACCACCTGGGACATGATTATTAGAACAGTGCTTCGTTCCTGGTGAAGATGCTAAATGGATTCCCCCCCAGGCTGTAAGCTCCAGAGCGCAGGGGCCTTCCGGGTGAGCAGCCCAAACCTTAGAGTGAGTGAATGAACAAGCTGTGGTTTGCATCCTAGGCCCGGGTCGATTCCTCATTGGCCGTCCCCTTGAGCCCTTCCCTTTCGTCCCTGCCACCAGCTCATCTTGTTCTAACGGTTTGTGTCCCTGAAAATGCCAGGGATGCGGCAGACAAGCCAGGAGCCACTCACCAGCCACAGGTGATTTCCCCCCCCGCCAGGTGTCAGCACTTAGAACCTGGACTCCACCTACTGAAGCAGGTTTTCTGGGCCAGTTGTTCCCAGGTGTCCTGGGCTGCCAGGACGAAGCAGGAGGTCGCCAGGGACACATCTGCATGATGCTCTGAGCCCACACTGATGGGGTCCCCGGGGCGCCTGGCCGTGGGCACACTCACGGGGGCGATGTCGTGACAGGAGGGGCTCAATCCTCCTTCCCTGTGGCCCAGGACAAGCCCCAGGTCCCACACGGCCCACAGCTATGAGGTTGGGTGGGCTTCCCCCCAGGGCGCTGTCAGTGTTCCCCACCCAGAGAGCTCACTGGGCCCCAAGCCCACTTCCCAGCAGGTGCCGTGGAGAGCTGCTGACCCTCCAAGGGCTCCAGTCCCTGCCTGCCCAGGGACCACAGGGATGTGGCAGCGCCTCTCTGAGCCTCAGTTCCGTCATCTGTCAAATGAAGATATAAGCCTTATGGGGATAACGCTTTAAGAAGCAACACGTTTTTCAAACATCCTTTAAGCCTTGTCTTCTTTGTTAACCCACCTCCTTGGCGAGTTCAGTGACTATAGAAAATGGAAGTAAAGGGCAGCCCTGGGATGGGGTGAGGCAGCTCCAGGCCCCCAGTGGCCCCCGGGCTCCTCGTGCACAGCTGAGTCACGGAGCCCAGCACTGTGCCTGCACACAGTGGGCCCGCAGGAGACGGTTCCACCTGCCCTCACCCAGCACCACCCTGGGACTGTCGGTCTCCCCACCGGTCTGGGGGCCCCCTGAGAGCAGGGAAGGCTGCATCCTCTCATGTCCCCATAACCTCACATCTCAGGCCCAGCCCAGGGCCAGGGCGTTCGGCTCGGGGAAGGGAGGAGGGATTTATGCCCTATGGCCAGGCCAGGGCTCAGCGGCCTGGGAAAGCCAGCATGCCCTGACTGCAGGTACCTGACAGGCGTTGCCCCCAACCGGACCTGTTCCCCCATCCCCCCGAGAGGCAGCGTGGAGCCCTGCACGGGCCTGGGTGTGAGCCTGCCTTACCTCCCACCCCAGATCCCAGCCCGAGGCTGCCCTGTCTCCTCTGCGGAGCAGGAAGGGCCTTGCTCTCCCAGCCCCACAATTTGTCTTGCAGCTGCTGCCGTTGCTTGGAGCGAGACACTTGCTTGTAGCTTGTGAGCTGTGTGTAGGCAAATCTTTCATTTTTCTTTCATTATGCCGGCGTGTACTGTCACTTAATTTTTATGTATGCAATCCTTCCTGACAAATATGATCTGCTGCCTGGTAATTCGTCTGACGCTCATTCTGTTCCGCGCTCTAATTACGGCTCCTATTCCTGACACCGAAGCAGCCGCTCTGCCACCGCTGGGTACCGCACCTGTCAGCCCGGCCATGGCATGACTAATGCCCTTTCATGCCAGCCTCGTGTTAGCAAATACAGAGGCGGGGAGGGGGCTGGGGGAGGAGGAGGCAGGAGGAGATGGGATGTGCATAAGCCCTGACGTGGGTCAGCAGCCTCCGGAGACAAGGTGGCTGCCGGGGCAACGTGTCTGCCACCAGGGCATCCCCACACAGTAGGTGCGCAGAGATGCAACGGACGCATAACTCCTACCCACGCACAGGGTATGGAGGAGCCTCTGTCCCCCAAATCCTTCCCGCATCACGACGCAACTGCAATTAGTTCAATCTCCTCCGCCACCAAACGTGTGTGCAAGACTTAGCTGTGTGCAGAACCTCGCTATGGAAAGGGGGTCTTTCTCCTGTGTCTTGGAGACCTCAGGCCCTGGGCTTTGGCTCTGCACTGTTGCCGTCATGGGGCCTGGCCCTCGGTTCTCAGTTCTGGCAGCAGGGCATTGCCGAGACCATGCGGGCCTCTCAGCTCGGTGGGCAAACGGCCCCAGGAGGGCTCCTTCCACCCACCACGCGGCCCGACAGCCACTCAGAGGCCTCGGGAAGAGCCAGGCTTACCCGGGCGGCCTTTTCCCAAGTTCCAATTCCTTCTCATTAATATAATAAGTGCACCAGTCCAAGTCAATAAACTCACGCTGTCGGACGAGCCCGAATTTCTGCCCGTTCCTAATGATGTGATCTTAACCAGCTCTGACGAGTGCCGCAGTCTTTTCCCCAGCGGGACGGAGGAGGGCTGGGGCCTGACTGACAGGGGACAGGAGGCAGTGGCTTTAACTCTGCTCTTTTGACGGTTTCCCTTGAATTTCTGGCCTTTTTGAAGCTCTTAAACCAGAGGGGTAAACGGTCCCAAACTGACAAGACACACTGATTTTCCCAAAGAGAAGGGTCTGAGGGGAGCAGGAAAGACACAGTTTCCTCCCAGGAACGGGGAGTTGGTGGCTGAGTTCCCGAGGGAGGTCCTTCCAGGACCCTTGACCCTGGTCTCCTGGAAGAAGCATGCGCCCTGCACCGGGAGGCCTGCATTTGGGTCCTGGCTCTGCTGCCACATGACTCAGAAGAATCACTCAAGTTCCTTGGGTTTTAGATTCCTCATCAGCACAAAGGAAGGATTCCACAGACCCTCACATCTGTTTGAGGCATGAATGAAGTGTCACGAACTCACGGGTTGGCGGGTCCTTGAACATCCTTTCATTCTGACCTAAGGGAAGAGCCATGACACGCCAGCTGCTAAGGAGGACGGGCCAGGGGTCCTCCGGGGTCAGATGGGGACGAGGGTTTCAAAACAACCACACACACACACACACACACACACACATGTTCCCAGCTGGGAGCTGCTGATCTCTGAGTTAGCATGTTTCTCCAGATTGTGTGCTACACCCTGAGAGCCTCCAGCCATCAGGACCTGTATGAACAGTGACAGTTTCCACCAGGAAAGTGTGTCTTCCAGAAAGCACCTCCGCCGTCACCAGAAGACGCTGTGTGTCTCCCGGCATGCCGCAGGCTCTCGGGGACGGGGAGACACGAGACGCACTGGCTGGGCCGTGGAGTGCGGGGCAGATGAGTGGAGAACAGAGCGGTTTTCAAGGGGCCAGGCCTGTGGACGCGGCAGCGCACGGGGAGGGGAGCCTCATGCACCGTCCCCTCAAACGCCACCCCAAAGAGCCAGGAATCGCTCAGGGAAAGGGGAGATGCCCCTACACCCCTCCCCATCATGAAACGTTCCCCCATGGCCCTGGTCATAGCACATAGGGGACCCTACTTCTGTGTTCCACTGGGGACTTTGCTGGTTTCTAATTAAATGTCATTCTAATTAAATGTAAAATTCTCCATGGGTCCAAGTTTTGCATTCACTCACGTATCCGGATTCCGAAGCTGGGCAGTGCTTAACGTGACCCAAAACACACATGTGATCTCCAAGTCTCCTCCGGCATCTGGCCCTCAGCGCTCCCGCACTCCTGGGATGGCGCCTGCCCACTGAGCTTAGCATTCAAGGCCCCGCCCGCCTTCCTTGCCACCCAAGGTCCCTCGACCCTGATACCTCATCCCTTCCCCCATGCCCCGCCAGCTCCTATTCACTCCCCACAGCTCAGCTAGAAAGTCACCTCTACCGGGTGAGCACTTGGCCCCCACAGCTTTGAAACTGCCTATTTAAAAGCCAAAAACTGGAACAGCCCAAACGTCCGCCAGCAGGAGGAACAGCCCGCGTGGGTGAATGAAGTGTTGAGAACTCATGGGTTGGCGGGTCCTTGAACATCCTTTCATTCTGACCTAACAGAAGAACCACGACGCACCAGCTGCTAAGGAGGCCGGGCCAGGGGTCCTCCGGGGTCAGATGGGGACGAGGGTTTCAAAACAACCACACACACACACTCACACACGATGGGATACCACGCAGCAACGAGAAAGACGGCATGGCTGCCGGTGCGACCGCAGAGCCGCGTCTCCCCACCCCCTAAAGCGTGAGTGCGTGAGGACGCAGGGGAGCCCCACCCTGGGCTCCTCGGGGCCTTGTTTGCTCCCCTCTGGTCACTGTTCTGAAGAAGAATGTCTGGGGTTCAACAAGGCATTCTGCTGCACTAACTAACCAAAGGCACCATGGGGACAGGGTCCGCACCTCCCCATGTCATCCAGGACCCTGCGGGTGGTTGGGCGTGGACGGGCCCCTTACCTAGGGAGTGGGCCGCGGTGGTCTCAGAGCTGAAGAAGCGGCCCAGGCCGAGGTCACCGAGCTTCACGATGCCCGTGGCTGTGATGAACACGTTGGCAGGCTTGATGTCTGCAGGGGAAGGACAGGGGTTGGTGTGGGATCAGAGGTGGGGATGGCTGGGGAGGGGCAGGACAGAGGAGGAGGCCTGGGGGTGGGTGGAGGGGAGGGCCCTTCAGGCGATGGGGGCTCAACCGCCAGTCCTGCTCCCTCAGGGCGAGGCCCCAGCCCTGCCTCTGCCCAGCTGTGGACCTTGAGAAACGTAGCCTCAGTTTCCTCATCTGTGAAATGGGTCTAACTTTACTACGTCACAGGGCTGCTGTGAGGTCTAGGAGGGCAGGGATTTTTGTGTTCGTTTCCTCTTTTACAGCTAGAGCAGGCACTCAGAAAATTTGTGTAACAGATGAAGGAGGCGCCCAGGGAGGTAACCTGTGCTGTTCCCCAGTGACTAGGGCAGTGCCTCGCATACAGCAGACACTGATAAATGCAGGTGGAATGAATGTATGGAGGAATCAGTGAAGTCATCTACGTGACTCCTTCCAGCAGGCTCCTTCCTCACAGTTCAGGATGATGTCAACTTTCAGAAACACTTACCTCCTCTGCCCAGCCAACTCCTACTAAGACTTCAAAGCCCATATTAAAGTTCCCTTTTCCAGGATGCTTTCCTTGCCCTCCCAGGCAGAGCTGGTGGCAATACTGGAACTGGCCATGACTGGGTCACCTCCCTCCCAGTCTCTCCCCCCAACCCTTGCTGCGGCCCCCTCTGTGCTGGCTCCAGGCTGGTGTTGGGGGCTGGAGATTATGTGCCGAGCATGGTCCCTGTCCTTGGGGTCCATGTAACTACACAGTATTTGGTGCTCCCACCATGGGGGGCCCCTGACAGGGGCAAGAGCCACGGGTGTACATTCGAGTCTGGGGCCTCACACGTCCATTCTCTGACCCCATAAGGACAGGCAAGATGCTGGACACCCACCGGATGGGGAATACAAAGTGGTCCAACTTCCACATGGCTGTCCCTTGAGGAGCCCGGAGCTGAGGGGAAAGCTGCGTCCTGGGGTCCAGCCTCCCTGCTGGCTCTGGGCCCCGAGGCCCCGGCGGGCCGGCACGTACCTCGGTGCATCACCCGGCGGGAGTGCATGTGTTCCACGGCGCTGCACAGCTGCACAAAGTACTTCCACACTGTCCTCTCGGGAATGAGCCGCTTCTGCTTCTTGAAATACTGCGGTGGGGGAGACAGACACATGGACAGGCCTGGGTGATGGGCCGAGAGGGAGGGCAGCTGTAGGGTACTGGCCCTGTCCTATCCAGAGTGGTCATCTGTCCACCGCCAGCACCAGCGTCGGGCTCCCTGAGGGCAGGGCAGACCTTGCCCAAAGCGGATGTTCTGGACGGCTTTGCTGAAGGAATGCCTGGACCACATCTTCTTTTTTTTTTTTTTTTTTTTTTTATATATTTATTTATTTAGGCTGTGCCGGGTCTTAGTTGTGGCACGCAGGATCTTCGTTGCGGCATGCATGTGGGATCTAGTTTCGCGACCAAGGATTGAACCTGAGCCCCCTGCATTGGGAGCGTGGAGTCTTACCCACTGGACCACCAGGGAAGTCCCCCCGGACCACATTTTGAAGGCTACTCTCAGTCACCCTTTCCCTGGAATCTCCTGGACACGCATCCATCGCCTCCCACTGCCCGACAGGGAGTCCCCTGCAGGAGTGACTAGCGTGGACTCTCTGCCCTGGCCCTGGTCTGGCCCAGGATGGGGGCACCCAAGACATGCTTGGTGGTTAAATCACAGCTCCCCTCCTTGGAGCCAGCAAACCTCAGCATACATAACCATTAACAAGCATGCCAAGAACCTCAAGGAAGTGGGCTTGACATTCTCAAATGGACCCCCTCAGTTTCGAAAGGCAAAACCTACTTTGTTGCCTGGAAAATCATACTTAATGCTCCAGAAAAAAACAAACCAAAATACCAAAAGCCACCCAGGCTGCACTGAGGGAGCTGTAAGTAACCAAAGGTCCTGGAAGAAGTAAACTGGGAACATGCCCTCGTCCACTGTTCAGATCAGCATCCCTCTGGGGGATCTCCTGTGAGCCAGGCCTGTGTGGGTCGGGGGGCACGACTCACACACCGGTAACTTGGAACCAGGTTTTTGTTCACTTCAGAGCAAACTTCTTTTTCCAAAGCAGCCATGGGGGAAGCCTTGGCCCCTTTGTCAGGGCAGCCGAGCTGGCACAGGGAAGACGGGGACCCAGGACACACTCCCAGCCTGGGATGGGGCATGGGGTAGAAGGCGGGACCCGAGCTAACCTCTGCTAGGCACATGCCACGTGCAGTGTCTGTGCTGGGCCCCACACAGGGATGACTGCACCCATCTCACAGATGAGGAAACTGAGGGCCACATGGGAGCCAGTAAGGGGCAGAGTCACAACAGCTCAACCCCAGGCCTCCCACTGAGGAAACCCAAGTTCTTAACCCACTTCTAAAGACACCAGTAACCCTGATGAAGGATCAAGGTCAGAGAGGTTCAGGAACTTGCCAAGGGTCACCCAGCAGGGGCGGCAGAGCTGGGATTGGATGTGGGCACCTCCAACATTGGGACAGTCACAGCGGGAAGCCCCTGGCCTGGCACTACAACCCCAAGAGGCTCTTCAAGGCTCCATTCTGGGAGGAGGCCTCATGTGTGATCTGCCCCAGGGTCCTGGCACGGACCCCCCAGCACAGGACCCCCATCCCTCCCGGGCCATCCCAGACCGCTGCGGTGGGCCGGGCTGGGGTGTTATTTATGCCATGATGTTAGCTAATCCTCATTAGGGCATTTAAGTGGGGACGTGCATGGCTGTGAGCGGTGACTTTCTAAATGTCACGTCCTATCGGTGTGTGTGACATTTAGCAGGAAGGCACAGAGTCTCTGGTGGGTTCTGGGGTGGCAGCAGCTCCCGGCTTCACCATCCATCGTAAATAATGCCGGCACCATGGCCCTGGTGGTGTTGCTTGGCCCCTGAGGCTGGGGGCCCTAGGGACTCAGGGTCTGTTGGCCAGTGGCCTCCCAGGCCAGACCTTGGTATGGCCCCAGACTGAGCCCTGGCAAGGCCCCTGTTCCCCTCAAAACCCAGAGGCGGCTAGAGAGTGGGAAAGGCCAGAGAAACTGAGCTGCTACCAGGCCACAGGCACTGTGCTGGGTGCATTACAGACAGAGAAACTGAGGCACAGGGACCCGTCCAAGGTCATCCAGCAGGTGTATCTGACTCTGGGCCCAGGGTCTTTCTACTGCCTTGCCCTGCCTGTCCCGCCTGCTGGGGACAGCACCCAGCCAGGCTCTGCGGGTGAAGGGCCACAGCGGGGGGAACAGGCTCAGGGAGGGGCAGGGAAGGGTGAGGGGTCCTGTGACCGAGGGAGGGGAGGTGCCAGGCCAGGTGAGGAGGAGGGTTCCCGGGCCAGGAGGGCCTGAGGCGCCCAGAAGCCAGGCCACTGCCCCAGAAACCCAGGGGGTGAGTGACCGACTTGAACCCTGAGCCAGGGTTGGCCCCAGGGAAGCCAGGGAAGGGGCACGTGGTGAAGGGAAGGCACCCCACCCCAGGCCAGGCACAAAGGGTGCTGGACACCCACGTGCCTCCCTGCTGTCTCTCCTGGCTGGAAGGAGCTTGCATCCGGGTCCTGCAGTTCCCACACGGCCGTCCCCTGTGAGGCCCCCGGGACAGGGGTGGAAACTGAGGTTCAGGGAGGGGAGGGATTTGTAATTTGCCCGGCACCCCCTACCCCACTGTCTGACCCCAGCCCCACTCCATGGACTGAGAGGCTGTGAGGGGGTCTGGGGTCCACTGGGGCTGACAGGGTGCAGCACCCTCACCACAGGCCATATTCCAGGGTCTTTCCTCCCGCTGTTCTCCCCCCAGCCCCGCCCCTCCCTCCACTGGGCATCCAGTCATTCTTCCAGAACACAAAGCTGATCATGTTTACTCTGCCCCACGTGTCTCAGGAAGCTTCTTGCTGACCTCGGGGCAAGGTTTCAAATCCTAAGCCTGCACATGAGGCCCTGGTTGGTCCGACCACCCTCCGCCTCACGCTCTCCACCCCTCCCCTTGCCCAGTGCTCTCCTGGACCAAAGTACTTTGTGGATCCCTGGGTTTCCATCCTTTTGGGCTCTGGCACAAGCTGTTCTGCCTCTGGGCTGTGGGTATCCCCTCATGGGTCTCTGCTCATGTGTCACCTCCTCCAGGAAGCCTTCCCTGGCTCCCACAGACCCTGAACTTGGCTTGTTCATGGCAGCTCGTGACTGCTCGTTCACAGCCCTGTCCTCCCATTAGAAGGTGAGCTCCCTGAGGGCACTGCCCCGCCAGCAGCACCCCTAGGTCTCAGCATGGGGGCGGGCACACGGTGGGTGCTGGATGCATGTGTGTTCTGTGAGAGAATGACATGGGAAGGAGAAACAAAGTGGGGAGGGGGTGGGGGGGAGAGGAGGAAGTAAGACGTGATATAGCACATCTGTTTCCACTAGGGATCTGTGTGGAGATTAACATCCCTGCAAATGCATTAATATGTCAACGAAAATATAAAAACAGGTGATAACAGCTCAAGTAATGCCGCTTCCCAGAGACGCCCGTATTCCTAGGAGCCAAATTTCAGAAGAGCAGGCGCCGAGCAATTAACTGCTCAATCCCCAGTGCCTGGTGGGAAAGGCAGAGAATCCATGTCTGGCCCCGTTTGCAAGTGTGGCTGAGAGCAGGGCTGGGGCTTGAGCGTGGCCCAGCCTGGCTCACGGACAGGGAGGCGATGCAACCCCAGGACAGCGGCCTGTGGATGAGGGTCAAGCCAGCAGGGGAGTGAGAACCTTGAGGAAGGAGCAATGAGTGAAGCTGAGAGCTCAGGCCCGGGGGTCCCATTTAGAGGCTGTGCTGCCTCAAGCAGGTTACTAAACCTCTCTGAGCTTTGCTATTTAAGGATAGTGTGGACTTGGTGAGTGATGCATGTGCTCAGCACGGCTGTGGCCCGCAGTAGGTGCCCCATCAGTGGAGCCGTGATGGTCCCCGAGTCCAGACTCAGGCGGACCTGGTCCTGGGCCCAAGGAGGTGGGGCAAGGGGGGCGGGGCAGTTTGGGGACTGCTTGTGGGACTTGGCAAGTTGCCCAACCTCTCCGAGACCCCCCCAGCCTCAGCCATTATATGGGAAGGAAGATGCCTCTCCAGGGCTGGAGGGGCCTCAGGAAGGTCACCTGGGGGATGACGTCCACTGGAGGGCCCTAGGCCAGGAAGTAGAGACCTGGGCCAGAGGCACCGGTCTGTGCCCACGTGCGGGATCCTCAGGCAAGTCTTTCAGCCTCTCTGGGCTGTTTTCCCTTCTATAAAATGAGCCAGTTGGACCCACAAGACACTTTCCCAGATTCCATGAGCTGGGGTCCGACCTACATGGGGTTCTGTCCCCATCCCTCTGCAAGGCAGAAGTGCCCCACGAGCCACTGCCCATAGCTGGCCTTCTCCCAGCAAGTGGGGATGGGGCCCGAGGGGGGCCGCCGCTGAGGCCTGTGAGCATCGGCAAGCGGGGCTGAGTGTCCCCGAGCGGCCACCTCTGCCTGAGGCCAGGGCAGTGAAGAACTCGGCCCGAGGAGGGGCCAGATGACCCGGGCAGCCCCAGACCCGGCCCTCCCACCAGGCACCCTCACCTTGATCATCTGCGAGAGGTCGCCCGCGTCTGCCAGCTCTAGCACAATGTTCAGCTCGTTGTCCTCAATGAACGAGTCCAAATACTTGATGATGTTTGGATGGTTCAGTTGCTGTCCGAAGAGAGAAAAAGAGGGAGCAGGGAGCCACTGAGAGACGGTACAGCTGGAGAGGTGGGGTATCTGGGGGGAAAGGCCTGCGCTTGGGAGTCAGGCAGACCTGGGTGACACTGAGAAAGCCATGTTGCATCCCCGGGCCTCAGTTTCCTCCTCTGTAGAATGAACATAATGTTTTGGAGAGAAGTTGTGAAGATCACAGGGGCTGATACCCTTGAAATGTCTAACATGGTGACTGCACAGAGCTAAGACTCACTAGACACTTGTGGAAATGACCCTCCTCTTCCTCCTTTCCCTCCTCCTCCTCATCACCACCCAGGCCCCTCTAGGGTAGGGCCAGGCCCCCACTGCTCCGTCGCTGCACTCCGTAGAGCACTTAGAAGTGTCCGTCTCCTTCCTTCTTCCTTCCCACTTCCTCAGTTTCTGACCCACTCTTTGTGAAATCTTGAAACAAAAATCATTCCCGGTGTGAGAGCTGCCCTGAGTGCGGTGCTCAGTGCCAGAGCCCTGCCTCTGGCCTGACCACCGTCGCCCGTGTGTTCTCCAGACAGGACAGCACCCCACTGACTGCAAGTCAGCCCCTGCCTGGCTATCAGGAGACCCTGGCAACTGCTTATAACTGAAACTGTTTACACCAAAATGATTCCAGGATCTGGGGAAGGCACAGGGGACTCAAATATTCTGCCACGGTATGGTCGCCTGTCCACAGGGGCTCCTGTCCAGAGGCCACTTGAAAGCACATTTTCCCAAAGGCCCAGAAGGTTGCTGGGCGAGGGACGTGCATCTATGCTGCATGCCGCCCTGCACCCAGTCTTGGCTTCTGAAATGAGGGGAACGTCGGCAGACATCACACAGCCACACATCCGCCTCTTGTTCTCTCCCTAAGCCAGCCCTGGAGGCTCCTACAGGGCTCGCCTTCCTGCCCCACGCCTGGCAGCCTCTCACTGGTCCTGGCATGAACAGTATGAACGATGTCGCCCGGCGGCCCCTCCGAGAACCGTGTTTCCCTCTGTTTTGTAGGAAACACCTCGTGCCCTGGCACATCCTGTTGACCTCCACGGGCAGGCCGGGGAGGTGGGTCAAGTTCCGGAAAGGGGCTGGCCTTGGGGCAGAGGTTATAACCATGGCAACGAGGGCTGCCTCTGACCAGACGCTACACTGAGTCCTTCCAACGCATCTTCTCACTAATTCCACCAACACCTCTGAAGACGCAGCACTGCTGTCACCACCCCCTTTGACAAATGAGGAAACTGAGGCCCCAAGTGGTCAGCAGCCTGCCCACAGCCCCACAGCTAGTGAGCAAGGGGTGGGTCTGCCTCCGAAGCCCACGGCCGACCGCACTTGGCGGCACTGCAGCCTGCGGGAGGGTCAGAACGCCCTCCCCCAGGCAGGCCGGGTTCACGCCACCTGGGGCGGCCTCACTAAAGGGGCTGTGGTCACACACTTCTGCACCCAGGAACCAAACAGGCTGGCTCAGTGTGCACACGCGTACAGTTCCTCACTCGTGTGAGTAGTACACATGTTCTTGGCCGTAAGTGGGGAGACAGGGGTGGGTGATCATGACAGCCGTTCCCCAGGGCTGGGTAATCAGTTCCCAGCATCACAACCAGGTCCCAAAGTTGACCATTTCGTAAAACTTTAAACATGTTATTTGAAGGGTATTTTTGGACCTGTGATAGCTACAAGCCTCCCGCCTCCAGCCTTGCCCCCGAGACTCATCGTGGCCAGGGGCCACCCCAGCGAGCGCTCACAACTCCCATCTGGCCACGGCCCTTTGCTTGCAGCCACTACAGGGCCCCCCTCTTGTTCCCATGTTCAAGTCTCACATCCTGAGTGTGGCATTCAAGGCCACTACAATCTGCCCCCCGCTTCCACACTGAATCCTAAGCCTGGGGATTAGGGCGGGATCCCCAGGAGAGAGCAGCCCTTAGACCAGGCTTGGTCTAGTCCAGAAAGTTCTGTTATCTCTGACTCTCAGGAGGCCAGTGGGGAAGCCAGCGGGGAGGGGGAAAGGAACGACTACAGACACCACCACCATCCCTCGCCTTAGATGGGCCCCTGCACATCTGTCCTTCACACGACCCTGTCCTGTCAGCCCAGCTCTGGTTGAACCAAGGACTTCCGCCCACAGAGGAGCGGGCACACCAGCTACCCCCTGGGGAGACCCATCCCCAGCTGTGCCTCTTCCTTATGGGAGATCTGGCAAGAGCCCAACAGGCTGACAACTCAGGGGCCCTGGGCCCCTCCAGCAGCCAGAACCCAGGGCCATGTGCTTGGCTGTTAATTCTACCCAGCGCCCCAGGCTGGCTTTGCTGAGTCTCCCCAACAGAGAGCATCTCCTGATGGGAGCAAGAGGATGGGAGAGAAGAAAAGAGAACACACTGTGGCTGAACATTCAAACGTGCGTGTCACCACATGGAAATACAAGAATACGAGGATGAGAGGAAACACAGGATGAGACAGAGAGGGAGACAGAGACAGACAAACTGAAGTTCAACCCAACGCCCACCCTCGTTCCTTCCCCAGTAGCCTGGTCCACGGGCTGCCACATCCAGGATCCACGTGGGACAAGGACAGCCAGTCTGGGGGCAGCATGAGGACTGGGCAGAGGTGAGGCGGGGTCCCGGCCAGGCCACAGGAAAACAAACAAGCTGCTGTTCCCCCACCAGGTATGTCATTTCTGAATCTAACGGGCTGAGGGCTGTGATGGACGTGATGCGGCCCAGACTGGCCCAAGGAAGTGAGGGGCCCCCGCTCGGCCCAGGGCACTCACCTTCAGGAGGCCGATCTCCTTGACACAGTCCTGCCGGGCCTTGGCGTCCATCATCTCAAATATCTTGGGTGAGAGGAAACAGAGAAAGAGTGGTTAAAATCCAGCACCCCCGGAGGGGGCACGAGGCCCAGGACCCCAGTCCGGGTTCTCCCACCTCCTCGCCGAGGGAACCCTGTAAGGACAACTGTTCGGATTACTGGGTGCCTACCACGTGCCAGGTGCTGTGCTGACCAATTTCCACCAAATCATCACGGCAATTCCCATGAGGCAGGAGTTATTGTCGCCTACTTACAGAGGAGGAGACTGAGGTCCAGAGAAGTCCAGTGACTTGCTGAGGTCATGCACTGGTAAGTGGCAGGAAACACGCTTGGAGCCTCAGTCTTCACGTCTGTAAATGGGGCCAACAGCCTGACCTCACAGGACAGTCGTGTGGACTGAGTAAGAAGAGGGGGTACAGCATGCGCCCCCTGACCCCCAGCCCCCCCAGTGTTCACTGTGTGGGTCCTCCCAGCATCTTCTAACTTACAGGAACAAACAGGAGGGCAACGCTGCAGCAGCCCCACCACAGAACCTATCCTGGCACTAAAAACCAACACTAAGAGAACCCAGGTAAGCCCTTCCTTGGCAGACAAAGAGCAGAACACAGGCCTTTTCTGAACCGAGGAGCCCGTCTCTCCTCCGGCCATCAGAGGCCTCACGTGCGGCTCACAGATCAACAAGGAGGCAATCACGCTGGCCGGCTCCAGGCGGGGGGTCTTCGTCTTGTCTCCCCACCTCGTGACTGTGTCTGAGCTACCTTCTCTCTCCTGGGCCTCCTCTGCCCAGGCTGTTAATCTCATTCTTTAAGGTAAATGAGCAAATAGAGGGACCCTGGAAGCTCTGCTGGAGGATTCGAGACTGTTTCCTGCAGCAAAGCAGCGTTCAGACGGGCTCAGTGGCTCTCATGGAAAAGCTTCCTGCCTGGGCTTTGCTGCCTAAAGCCCATCTGTCCGACCCCACTCCTCTGTTCAGGAGGGACTCAGAGGTTGGGCAGGGCACTCAAGCCCAGAGCTGACCACAGAGTGTCAGTGGCCACAGATCTGAGTCTCAGCTCTCTCCGTCCCTGGTGAGTTATCCACGTGTCTGCAGTTTTCCTCCTCTGGGAAGGTGATAATCCCTACCCACAGGGCTGCTGCCGAAGTTCTGTGAGCGCCAGCACGATCCAGTATACAGCAGGTGCTCAGCACATGCTCACTCTCCTTTTCCTTTACGGCTTACAGTGAGCTTCCACAAAGACAAGTCACCCTGATTCTCCCACAGCCCGTGAGTGAGGTGGGTACTAGTTTCCCTCGTTTACAGAGGAAGGGGGAGGGGGAGGGGAAGGGGAGGGGAAGGGGGAGGGGAAGGGGGAGGGGGAGAGGGAGGGAGAGAGGGAAGGGAAGGGAAGAGACGGGACTAGACCAGAGCTACAATGTTCGGACACAAGCCACTCCTGCCATGTGGTCTTGACCCCATGGGGCTGTTGGCTCACCTGCACCTTCTTCAGAGCCACTGTCTTCCTGTCCAGCAGGCAGGTGGCCTTGTACACCTCGCTGAACTGCCCTCGGCCGATCTTCTTCTCGATCTGGAAGTCAGCCAGCGAGCAGCGAAAAGACAGGGCGTTCGGGTGCCTCTGGAGGGGGAGGGACAGAGGGCATCGGTGACCAGCCAGGCAGAGTGGAGGGCCAGGAGCCGTGGGGGGGTGGGGGGCTGCTGTCCCTTCCTGAGCCCCGGCAGTGCCCCTACAAGGTGAAGGAGGGACCCTGGTTGCCAACCCCACTATCAGAGCCCCCCTCGCCCCCGGCGCTCTCCACACCAGCTCCATTTGACGCCAAGGACCCCATTCTGCAGATGTGATCTCTTCCACAGCATTTATCACCATCCCTCAGTATGTGATCACTTTTTCCTTTGCTCATTTCTGTCTCCGCCCCCTGAAGGCTGGCTCTGTGGGCCAGGACCTTGCCTGCCTTTGTCACTCCTGAATCTTTTCTGTCCCGGTGAAGCCGGCCAGCAGAGCAGGTGCAATAAATGTCTAAGGAAGCAACTCACCGAAGTCACACAGCCACGGGGAGGCCCTGTGGGCCCTCCATGTGCAACCTCAACCCTAACCCTGCAAGTCATCCTAAAAGCAGCAACTTCCCTTCCCGGGGTAGCCAGTCCCATCACAGAGATGAGAACACGAAGGTTAAACTTGCAGCCTGACACTCGGAGCCCATTTTTTGGATACACTGCTTCCTTTATGGCAACGTGAAGAATCTGGAGACTTTGTGATGACTCTCGAGGGGCCAGCATTGAAAGCCATGATTAAGCTGTAGGACCTGCCCAGGGGTGGAGCCAACAGGTGAGGCAGCAGTGGCCAGGCACCTCCCCCTGCCGACACACACACACAAACACACCTGCAAAGGTACTCTCGGGAAGAGGAGAGGAGGGGGCGCCAACGCTGGGCCCTGGGAGCGGGAGGGGGGAGAGAATGCCCCATGTCAACCCGGCAGGATGCGCCCTCCCTCCTGCTACTCTCAGGCGGGCATCACTGACACTGGGGACCCTCCCCAGCTGGACGGTGGCATGAAGAAAGGGTCTCTGTTGTTGCCAGATGACTTCCATATAGTAGGTGTGCAGAAATGTGTGTAGGATTCAGTCTGGGGAGCAGGGGTGGGGCAAGGAACCCTGAAAGCCTCACTGCAGCAAGAATAAGCCGCTGAATTTTCTGAAGTGAAAAATGTCTCTTCCAGACTTGGGCCAGATCATCCGAGAGTGTGGAAGATCAAGTATTTCACTGGGCTGTGTTCTGGAATTCTCCCTACGAGGAATGCCAACAATAGACCAGGAGGCCCTGGAAGAGCCTTGGGAACCCTGACAGTGGAGCCAATCAGCCTGGGTCGCTGGCTGGTGACCTTGGCGGTTACACAAGTCACCCTGTGCCTCGGTTTCCTCGTCTATAAGGGGGAAGTAGGGTGGCCGTGAGGATCCCATGAGATCGCTGAGCCCTGCACACAGTAGGTGCTTAGTGGTTGCAGCCATGTTACTGGCAGGCGTGGGCAGGGCAGGAGTGAGGAAGCCGGGGGGGCCCCGAGCAGCTACCCACCACCTCTGCACCTGCCGAGGCCCAGCCGTGGACCAAGGAGACCCTAAGGGGCACCCTCTTGCCAGGAGTGAGAAATGGAACTCAGCCTCGCAGCCCGCAATCCCGCTGCCTCCTTCCCTCAGCAAGATGACAGCTGGGCCCACCCCGACTCTGAAGTCTCCAGGACTTCAGAGATTTGAAGATGCTCCACCCGGGGGCCCAAGCGGGAGGGAGGGCTGGCGGAGGAAGAAGACGATGCTCTTACCCAGCACCTGCTGGTCTCTGTCAGGTTAGTTCTTTCGTCACAGCAACTGACCTACCTATACACTGCGTGTCCACCTCAGACGAGCAAGCGTGCATTTACTGAGCACAGACTAGGTGCCAGGCACCGTGCAGAATGCTTCCCAGGACCCTGTGAGCGGACATCATCGCAATCTCCATTTCAGGAAACCAAGCGCAGGCTCGGAGGGGAGGCTCCAGACCCCACCACGAGTAACGGCGGGGATTTGAACCCAGGGCTGGGTACCCCAGAGCCTTTACCCTTCACCTATACCCTTCACCCTGTGCTGTGTGGCCTCCCAACTCAGATGCCACTTCTGCGTTTCCTCTGAGACCCTGTGACTAGCCAGGCCTACACTTCCTGCTTCAGCCACCTGAGTCCCACCCATCCCCCCACCATGGGCCTCACCAAGTGGGCCCCTGTCTTAGTCCCCTTTCTGTCCCTTGAACTAAGGCTCTGACCCACTCGAAGCGAGTGCTCAGGGCATGCTTGTCAAATGACACAACGAAATGCACCCAAAACAGCCTGGTGCAGAAGGGACTCTGTGACCCAGCCACTGTCACTTCTATGGGTGCAGCTGAACTCACACACCCTAGAAAAAGGCAGCTTTCTTGGCACTTGGAGGGATCACACGTGGTCATGAAAATAACGACGACAAGCTTTCGTGTATTAGGCACCTACTATGCGTCCGTTGCTGTACTAGATGCTTAGACAGGTCTCAGGACTAAAGTCTCCTAACGGCCTTGTAAAACAAGACTTATTAATCCCACTTCACGAATAAGGACACTGAGGCACAGGCAGTGGGGAGCTGGGACTTGAACTCCCTGACGATAGAGACCCAGCTGCGCTGCCAGGTGACATGGGGCAGTGAAGAGTCTGGGGGATGTGCTCACTACAGATCCTGGCTCTGCCAACATGGGGCTGCTTCCCTCCATGGCGAGTGGTCACAGACCCCAGTGCTCTCCACCCACCCCAAGGATGTTCCCCAGAGGCCACACGGCCCAGCTCCACAGCCACTGGAAGCTCCCAGAGGATGCGGGTGACTTCCCAGCCACCATCGCTAAGGCTCCCCTGCACATCTGCATATGCGATGACCCAGATTTGCATTTCCTGTCACAGCCCATTCGACCTAATTAGAGGAAAGCTCTGAGGAGGGGGCAGGTTTCCCTGGCAGCAGCACAGCGGTGAGGGGGCTCAGGGGCCTCCGCTGCTCTTACAGGGGTTAGGACTGGGCCCTGTCCCCAGAGGGGCCTCTGCTCAGGTGGGGGTCATCGCGGGACACAGGACTCCTGGGCGCAGCTGCCTGAGCCAGCCGAGTCCTGACCCCGATTTAACTCAGGGGCTCGGAGTAGAGAAAAGCTGAACTGAGCTCTTGCCCCCAAAGGCCAGGCCTATCCTGGCTGCCACCCACCTCCTGGGGGGGCCCTGGCAAGTTCCGCTCTTGCTCCTGTATCAGAGAGGTCATCCATGATGGGGGATGTTAGAAACACCAGCCCAGGATTTCCCGGAGGATTCCAGGAGAAGAGGGTCTGGGGAGCTCTAAACTGCTGGGCAAACACGGGGCTGGCCCCGAACAACTCCCATGATGGCGGCTCCAACACATCCTCCTGACGGCCTTTCTGAAAACGGCTCATGTAATGCTTACTGTCCCCTGTTACGTCTGGGACCCCATGCTGCCTCCCGGGGAAAATAAACACAATCCCTGGGCCCAGGTTGGCAGAGAGGTGACTGCCACTCTGGCTCTGTCAGTTGAGACACTAACGCTGGGGCCTGGAGGCCTGGGTTCAAGTCCTGGCTCTGCCACTTCCCGGTGAGCCCTCTGGGCCTCGGTTTCCTCATGTGTCCAACTGAGATAAACAGCGCCCCCTCCACAGGGTTGTTGGGGGTTAAATAAGTTAATGAGTGAACACTTAGAAGAGGGCCCAGCACTCAGGAAATGCTGCGTGTTTGTTATTATCATGTTTGTTGTTATTATTACTATTGGGTTGGCACTGTAGAATGTCTGGCGAATGGCAGCACCTATTTCCCAGGGGCTGGGGGTGAGCTGAGGCAGGGTGTGCCCGGCCTGGCGGGAGCCTGGCCCAGGGACCAAGCACAGGGAGTTGTCAGCTGTCATTATCATCACCCCCGTCCCCACCCCACCAAGGGTCTGCGCTGGGCATATTTCTAGCCCCAGGCTCTTTAGCTATAAAAACTAAAATGAATGTTTCTTCTTCTCCTTTTTTTTTTTTGGCCGCGCCACGTGGCCTGTGGGATCTTAGTTCCCTGACCAGGGATCGAACCCAGGCCACAGCAGTGAAAGCATGGGGTCCCAGCCACTGGACCACCGGGGAATTCCCTGAAATGAATTTTAAAATACAAGAATAAGATCAACGACATCCCATTTCCTTAACACCCCTGATGCTGGGTACCATGCTGGATGTTTAAAGTACACCATCTCACTTAGGTCTCCCCAGCCCCATTTCACGTATGAGGAAACTGAGGCTCAGAGAGGTCATTTACCCAACATCCTCTGGCTACAGGAAAGTGGTGAGGTGGATATACCTGCAGCTTCTGACTTTACGGACCTCGTGCCAGTCACCCAGGGCCTTTGCTAGACAACAGGCTCGCCTCCCTTTCTAGGCTGTGCTGTGGGCACCAGAGGCCATTTCTGACCTACTCATCCCCCTTCCCCAGAGTGGGAGCCCCTTAATTCTCCCGAAAAGGTAGAAGAGATGGGGTGGAGGGGCAGGGAGGAGGTGGCAGTAGGCCTGGGGAGGACTCACGATCTCAGAGAGGAGGAGCCTCTGGGAGCAACTCCCTGGGCAGCGGGAGGAATCTGGTGGGATCAGGAGTCGAGGACACGGCCGAGGTCCTGAGTCACCTCCAGCCTCAATCCCACCCTCCCAAGAAATGGGAGGACACGACCAGACATACAGCAGGGGAAGGGAGTGTCTTGGACCACCCCAGGACACCCTCACCCCAGAAAGCTCGGAGAGACCCAGCTCTCTTCCCCAAGTCAGATCAAATTAGGCCACAAATGCCCCCTACCCTGCGCTAATTTGAGTTTAAAATGTTTGAACCACAATAAGCCTCAGCCATCGACAAATTCTTTTTTTTTTTCCCAAACAGGAGCATAAAATTACATGTTAAAAGAATAAAAATGCATTCGCCCAATTAATTTTCTGAAATCTCATTAAAAAACTTAGCCTGACTAAGTCAGACTTCTGACCTGAATTTTAATCATCTTTACACTGGATGGGTCTTTTTTCCCTGATATTTGCAATGCATCATTAATTTTAAGGCAACCGTTTCTATGATTTTAAAAAGCACGCTTCATCAGAATGACATTTCCTGTAAACGAGTTTCACCTTTAAAGACATCTGACATCGTGTGCAGGGAACTTCTCAGGGATGCGGTACATGTGTGTATAGCAATGCGCTTTAAATCTGTGCAGCACGAAAGAAGGGTGCGACTTACAAAGACTCCATATTGTCAGACTCTTTATGAGGCCAGCCCCACTCAGCTCTTCACGATCTGGCTAATTCTGTCCCCGAAGCCAGTCTCCCCTCCTGCAGCCCTCGTGGCAAGAAAATGCTCTGCGGGGCCACAGGGCCTGGATCCACCCCTGGCTCTGGGCTCTGCCCCTCAACAGCAAAAAGGACAAGTTACCACTCATCTTGGTTTCCTCCCCTGCAAAATGGAGTTCTGAATAAGGTCTCCTTCTCTTGAGTTGGTAGGAGGATGAAATGAGGTAACTGCCAGGCATCGTAATGTAGTGACTGTCTCAGCTTGGAAGTCTGTCTACACTCAGCTTTGTGCCGTCGGTTCATGGGAGCGGTGAGCAAGACGCCCGAACATGGGAGACGCCTGATGACAAAACCTAAGGTCATCTCAGTTGTGGTGGCTCCCCCAGGACGAGCCTCACTAACCAAGCTCCGAGAAAGCTGAGCTTAAACACACGGATGAGAGAATCTGGAACCAGCTCCAACGACTAACAAGCAAAGACTTGAAGGGAAACAAACCATAAAGAGCATCGGCCCCCATGCCAGCAGGCTGGCCACGTCCTTTACCTCCCTCTCCCGAATCCCTTCAGTTACCAAGGGCAGTTGGTTTTTCCCCCTTGAAGTCTCTGGAGTCTTCCCTCCCTGTGTCGGGCCCATTTAAGGCCAAAGCATCATGTGACCTCCTATTTTCACCTAACTTGTGCCTCGGGCCCCAGCTACCAGTGACCTAAAACCCAAACCCCTTGTCAATTTAAACCCCAAATGGGCTCCCTATTTGCTACAGATTCAATTCCAAATGACAGTGTGGGTTCCAGGCCTTTCATAAACACCAGCTGTTACCTTTTCTAAGCACAGGTATTTAAATACTTATCCAGCCTGACTGGTTGTGCACCTTCAGGTCTGGCTCATTTCTCTTCCTGGAACATCCTCCTCTCCCTGTTTTGCCCCAAACTCCTGATCATTGTCAGCCCACGTGTCATCTTCTTTCTAGAGAGAGCTTTCCTTGTCAACCCTGATGCCCCGGGCAGAACAAGCCACCCCATTCTCTGGGCTCCCCCTGCATCGGTCCATCCCTCCCTGGGAGCCTCACCTCTGCACCATCTTTATTTACTTATGTGTAGGGCTCACCAGCAGACCCAAGGCAGAAATGAGACAAGCACTTGCTGAATTTACAACACTTAGCAAACACTTCTTGAATCTTAATGGCCGTTAATATTTGGTCATTAAATCTTATCTATCATCATTGTTTTGGGAAGATTTTCATAAAGATTTTGGTGCAATGCAGAACTAATGACAGCTGTCCCCATCCCCTGCAAAGTTATGCACATTCCTCTGTCTCTGAACAGTGCCGAATATAACTGAACTTGGCACGTCCCAAGCAGGTTTGCAAAGACTTTCCAGATGGAAGACACATTAGCCAGGGCTTTCTCAGACAAGAACACCTTTCTCCTTCTTGGAAATTCATGTGTTTCTTAGTGGGTCAGCTGAGCCCTGCGTTTCTTTCCTGATGAAAATGCTCTGAAGCAAATTGGTAAAATCATAAACCATGGGGGCATTTTAAGCTCTTTTTCTCAACTCCACTCATTCATTCATTCATTAGAAACCTCAATAAAAGCAAGCATGTTCAGCTTTCCCAAGTATATATGAATTTCACATATGATTCAACCCAGTTCAGCAAACATATTTTCATAGGCTGGCAGCACCCAGAGCTAGAAAGTTCCTTGAAATGAACAAACCACTAGCCTTGGACACAGAAGGTTAACAAAAGCCAGAGTTTGAGTGTGCGCTAAATTGTTCTTTCTACACTGGGGGTATTTCCAGCCCTGGGCTCTTTAGCTGTGAAAACCAAAATGATTTTTAAAATATAAGAATAAGATCAGGGCTTCCCTGGTGGCGCAGTGGTTGAGAATCTGCCTGCTAATGCAGGGGACACGGGTTCGAGCCCTGGTCTGGGAAGATCCCACATGCCACGGAGCAGCTGGGCCCGTGAGCCACAACTACTGAGCCTGCGCGTCTGGAGCCTGTGCCCCGCAACGGGAGGGGCCGCGATAGTGAAAGGCCCGCGCACCGCGATGAAGAGCGGTCCCCGCACCGCGATGAAGAGTGGCCCCCACTTGCCGTAACCAGAGAAAGCCCTCGCACGAACCGAAGACCCAACACAGCCAAAAATAAATAAATAAATAAATAAATAAAGTAGCTATAAAAAAAAAAAAAAAAAATCAAGCTTTAAAAAAAAAAAAAAAAAAAAAAAAAAAAAGAATAAGATCAATGACATACCATTTCCTTAACACCAACAATACTAGGTACCATGTTGGGTGTTTAAAATATACCATCTCACTTTCTTCATGGCTCCATTTTACAGAAGAGGAAACTGAGGCTCAGAGAGGTCATTTACCCAATGTCACCTGGCTGGTGAGGGATGGAATTGGGAACCAAACCCAGCCTGGTCCAGAGCACAGCATTTTGCCATCATGCAGCCTGGCTCTTTTCTCTCAGGGTGATTTCAGGGAAACAGCAGTGCCTCCTGCCATAAAGGAAAATGCCTGTGCCGTCACTTTGAGGTGTTTCTATGTCCTGAAAATAGGCAAGATTCCAGCCGTGATCTCTCCCCAGACAGTGTTTAAATACCAGTGCTCTATGAGACGAGGAGAGAGAAAGCGCCTGACTGTTTTCATTCCAGCCCCGACCTGCAGCAGCCCCAGCGTCAATGCGGCTGTGCCCCAGTTCTGCAGACCCGGCCAGATGCTGGCGAACCAGGGGCATCTTTCCCGCCAGCCGCTAGCCAACGCTGAGTAATCGTATCTAATTACACTTAACTATGTCATTACCCACTCCAACATGTGCGAGGAGACACCCGGAAGGTGCCACCGCCACGGCAGCCCACCACCTCCTCGCCTTGTTTGTGACATAATTATGGGACTCTCTGCTCTGCCAAATGAGGCTGTAATTAACCCTAATTGCTCAAAATGCAACTGGCTAATTCTGGGAGATTAATCAAGGGGGACTCAATTGTTAGTGAATGACTTAATATGACAAATTGCTACATTACTCGAGGAGGCCCCACTGCCCCCAGCCATCGGGGAGGTGTCCTGGTGGACCCTGGACCAGCAGTGTCTATGGGCTTCCCAGCTTTCTCCCCAGATTCCACCTAGGAAATGGGCCCCTGCATCCCAGCCAGTAACTGGAATGGGGAGGATGAAGAGCGTAGATGCCTTTGGACCCCCTGTGCGTGTGTGTGCGCACATACAGTTTCTCCTACTTAACATGTCACCTCTGTGTGAATCTATAGATGTGCCCCTCCCCTTGGGCTGATGCAGCGTCACACCAGGAAGCACAGTTTGATGAGAGCTCAGGCGCGGGGGAAGGATTTCAGACTCACCTGCCTCCTTGGCCAGGCACCTTTGGGCAGTGTAGAACCTGTACAACTGTACATGGCAACCCTGCCCAAGCAGGTCAAACACCAGTCCACCTGAAGTCCTCCAACAGGACTAGGCAGTTAGAAGCTGTGACAATCCTTCCATGGCTCAGGAAGATGGCTGACTCTGAGTCTCCTCCTGACTTAGGCCTCACAGGTCTGGGACACAAGCCAACCCTGGACAATTACTTTTCATCATTCCAGGCTGTCCACAGGATGCTACAGCACCTGGCCCTGTCCAATCTGCCCAGCCAAGCTCTCTGTCCCCTCCAGTTCTTTGCAAGCCACTTCCTCCAGGAGGCCTCTCTGGTCCCCTAGTTCAGACCACATTCCTTGTTGGAGTTCCACTGACCCCCAGTTTCTTCTGCTTTCTTTCCTGTCTTTCTGTCCTGTGAGGCTGTGTGCTCCCTAAGAGCAGACCTGGGTCTGTTCACACACGGCGGTGTCCTGGGTGGTGCACTCCATGAGTCTGCAGTTCATGAACTTGGCAGGCGAAGCCCCACCCCAGAGGCTTCTGTCTAGGAAGGGAGGCAGACCCAGGAGCCAGTGCCCCAGCGGATGCGATCACGGCCATGACCTAGTGCCTGTGCGCAGGTGTGGAGACAGCACAGAGCAGGGAGTGCCGTGGAACAAGAAAGCTCCCCAGAAGCAGCGGCATTTGGACTGAGGCCTGGAGGTGTCAAGGAGGGCACCCCAGGCCCAGGGAATGGCATGTGCAAAGGCATGGGGTGTGCGAGCAGCTCACAACCCCAGAAGCCACTTTCCGAAAAGCTGCCAAAGGCTGCCTGGCTCTCTGAGAGGGTGGGGCCGGTGTAAGGAAACCAGCGTCCCCGAAGCTCTGCGGGTCCTAGACAAAGAGGCTAAAGAGGGCCAGAACGCAGCTGAGACCAGAAAGGAGGCAGACCAGCTCAGAGCCAGGAAGCACTTTCCGACCGCAAGCGCACCCCGTCCACTCGCCTGCGCCCCTCACTCTCCTCGGGGCCTCCACGACTCCCTCCATGTCCGTCCTTCTAACCAGTGCTGATCCCTCTGAGATAAAGCTGTTCCATTCACATGGAAACCCCAGGGACAGGACCAGGGCCTGGCATCCCAGCCCAGAGTGTGGAACAGAGAGGCATCTGTGAGGGCTGCTGACTGGGATGGAGGGCAGAATGGTTAGGGAGTGACTCTGCTCCCACCGCTGGAAGCATTCAAGGTGCCCGGGGGCTGCCAAGGGGCGTCCTTCCGTGGCCGGGACAAAGCAGCCTCAGGGATCTGTGTTCCTCCAAGACTCTCCAGTGCGCTGCAGATGAAGGAGGAGGGCTTACCTGTGGGTCGGGAGGGTGCGCGGGCCCCGGCGTGTGGCAGAGGTTGTTCGGGCTCCCTCCATGGGGCAGGTGGCTAGGCTGTCCTGCCATCCTGCATGCCAGCCTCACGAGGACACGGGCTGCAACAGAAAAGAAGGGCTTTCTTACACACAGGCCTGTGCACTTTCTCTTCTCCATGGCCCTCGGATCGAGGAAGTAATTTCACTTGTCCCATTTTACAGATGTGCAGGCTGAGGTGCCAAGCTGTTAGGTAACTTGCCCTTGGTTATCCGGCTTGGAAGTGGCAGGACTAGGACTCGACGGCCCATGTGACACACCTGCCTCCATTACGCCGTCCCGACTAGGTTGCTAGGACTATCCCCGTTGGATAGAGGGGAACACAGATTCTGTGCAGGGAAAAGTCTAAAGGTGCCCCCAACATCCAGCAAGGGAGGCGCCAGATTCAATGCCACATGTGCCAGACTCCAAAGCCTGTTCTTGCCCCGTTACTGTCCTCCGTGCCTCACCCCCATCCTCACCCCCATACAAACCCAGGTTGGTAGCCTAGTGGCCAGAAGAGAGAGACCTTGAGTCAGACTGCAAGTAGCAGCTGCAGGAAGGACCCCACATGCCCGTCCTTGCTGGGACCTGGTGCACCAGACACTGGGAAGGCCAAGGCCACAGGTCCTACTCAAGCCCTGCACAAACCTCCAGGCAGCGGCAGAGCCCTCTGCACAGGCAACAGCCCCCTCAACCTCCAGGGCTTGGGCTGCCACATCAGAGGCCCCCAGGAGAGTCAAGGATGCCACTCACCAGCTGCCATAGTAACCGCAGTAGCTGTCCTGATTAATTGCCCACCATGTGCCCAGGCCTGAGCTAAAGGCCATCTCAGTATCACTCCCAAGATCACTTCCACTGCTGGTGTCACAGGCAGCCTCTGCTGGCCTCCCCAGCAGACAAGCACCTCCAGGGCAGGACCCAGGCTCAGGCACACAGAAGAAGCTGTATGGCTCGTGGTGCTCCTGGACGCAAGAGGGAAAGCGCTCCTCCTCGGGAGGAAAGCCCTCTGTTCACCCACAAGCATTTCTACAACCCCTAAACCTCGGTGTCCAGGGCCAGGCCTGGGCTCCCCCAGGATGCCTGGAAGACACAGGGTGCAGGGCGGGCATGTGGCGAGGGCCCCCTAATTAGGCTGCTGTTCCTTCCACCAGACTCCGCCCTGGAATTCCCGCGGGCACCTCTCACTTGACCCTTCCCAAACAGAACCCCGAAGGGCTGGCCAGGCTATCAGAGCAGCTTTGTCTATACCCTCTGGAGCGCTGGAGTCCCTAGGAATCAATGACCCAGGGGGCGAGTGCGCAAGCCAGTTCCCCTGCCTCCAGTCAGGACGCTCTGGGGTAAGTCACTCCAGAGACCCGAGCGGGGTAGTGATTTGGTCTGAGATCACACCCTGCTTGTCTGCCTCCCCCACTCCCTCGTGGTTTCCCCCATACGGTCTCGTCTCAGGGTCTGCTTCTGGAGAACCCAACCCAGGACATCGTCTTTCTCTCTAGACGGACTCTGCCTCTCGCCACCTGTAAGTCACCTGGTCATCTGCACCCCCAGCCATCCCCACCAGCCAAAGCCCAAGCTGATAGGCGTCACCTGGTCCAGTGGGTTGGCAGGTCCTGCTGCGTGAACCGGGTGATCTGGGCAGTGGGAAAGGAACCCACACCAATGGGGCTGTTATGGTCAGTGCCCTGGAGATCTGGTCGCAGATCACTCTTCCTTCCTCCCCACTGTAGTTCTTTCTGGTAGTTGATGGGCCAGCCCTCCCAGGCTTAGAGATGTCTACGACACCTATCAAAGTTTGGCCACCAAGCCCTGAATCGCCTGCTGAGCTGGACCTTCGGCCTCCCCGCCTCTGCCCTTGAAGGCACCCCGAGCCTCTCTAGAATCTGCACACTGGCGTCCAGCACCCATCCTTCCTCTGTGTCCTCAGGGCAGGCCCAGCTCCTCCCTCACACCCCTTTCCTCAGCATTTTGGGGTAAAACTGCTCTCTAGCATACAAAGTAGATGGCAGAAAGCAAGGACACATGGAGCAGGGGCACGGTCTGCAGATGGCACCCGCCTCAGCCTAGCAGGGAGCCCTTGGTGGCAGAGAGCACCCTGTCAAACCCAGCCCGGCCTGTGCTGTTTCCTGCCTGTGCAATTGCCAGTTTTCGTCCTCACGCACGGCATCTTATGTGCTTCATCCTAATGTGTACATATAAAGAGGTAGATCTCTTGCTGTCGCCTCTTTGCTCTTATCTCAAAGGGGTGTCATGTGGAGGGTATTAAGGGGTGTGCCTGTACTTCTGAGGCCTCTCCCCAGCCCAGGCCTCGCCTCCGCCTGGACTCCTGGGTCTCCACCAGTGCCTGGTGCCCTTTCCGCCAAGCCCTCCTCCTCCAGACGGGCCACCAAGGTGGGGCCGCAGCACCTCCCCACCACCTGCGCCCGAGCTTCCGCACTGGAGTGCACACCCACCGGGTGACACAGTGAGGACCTGGGTACGAAAAGCCCCAGGATAAACAGATAAACACGAGCAGCTTCCCAAGGCAGCGCTGTTACTCAGGAGGGAAATGTGTGCGGCAATAAACCGGATACAGAGGGAACAAAATGTAAAATGCGCATGAATTTTAAGATAAAACTGGAGACTCCTGCAGGCTCTGCAGCTGCTTCGGGCTGCAACCCCAGACCCCTCGGGGTGACACGTTCACCGTCCTCTGCCCTTAGGGAGACCTCCGGGGGAAGGCTGGAGGAGAACTGTCTGCAGCAAAAAGGTTCTGTCTTTATCTCAGAAGGCACCAGGCGTGGCCCAAAGGCCAGGCCCCCGCCTGACTGGCTCACCTGCCCACCTGCTCACAGACCACGCGGGCTGGAAACCACGGTGCATCCATCTCTGGCTCCAACGTCCTGCCTCACCCAGCCTCCTAGGGCCAGCGGGCCTGGGTTCGTATCTCGACCCTGTCACTCCCCAGCTGGGACCTTGGGCAAGTCACACTGGGCAGAGACCTAGGAGGTATTTGCGAATGTCATTCCCCACGTCCCCACGTGGCGATCTAGCATCTGCACCCAGAGGCGGTCTGCAGGCTCTCAGGAGCTCACCTTGTTCCTCACACAGGGCCCCAGGAGCAAAGTAAGGGGCCCTGGCCTCATCAGAAATAATAGTAATAATGATGATAAGCTAACAACTGTGTGTCCTTATTATGCTGGGCCCTTTCTTTATACATTTCACCTCTGTTAGCCCATCTCACCACCATCTCACTAATACCACCTCCACGCGACAGCTTCTGTTATTGTTCCACTTTACAGATGAGGAAACTGAGGCACAGGGAGGTTGAGAGATTTGCCCAGATCACACGGATCACGGGTGGTGAAGCCAGGACTCAAACCTGTGATGGCACCTTTGCCCATAACCCCTGCACTGCACCCCTCACAGGCTCCTACCAGCAATACATCACTTCCTTTCCAGTGGCTCCCCACGGAACAAGCCCCCTCCACTCAAGAATGGGGCAGTGCTGAGTGGGCAGGGGTGAGCCCAGGGCTGGTGGGCCACGAGGAGCCATTCCCCCCACAGGGGGCCCAGAGCCCTCTCCCTTCGGGATGGCATCGAGCAGATGCGGCACTATTGTCCACACGCCTGGTGTGCCAACCCCCTGGGGTAAACTGCTGTGCCTAAGAGCAGTTCTGCCCGGAACCTAACAGAACCGGCTATACCTCATGTCCCCGTGAGGAGGAAGGGCCTTTGCTCCAGGAAAGGAGTCTGCAAGTCACAGCCCACCCCCACACCCTGCCCACCAGTGCCAGAGAGGGCCAGACAAAGGGGAAGGAGGCAGACGGGGAAGGAAGGGGTAGGAGAGAGGGAGGAGGAGGGAGGAAGGAAGTGAAGGTTCTCTGAGGCGCCCAATGGCCAGATCTCTTCCACTTAGCCTGGGCTGTTGACAGACCCATTTTACAGATGGGGAATCAGGCTCAGAGAGGGGAGACTCAAGGTCGTGTTGTGAGTAGGCTACAGAGGGCAGATCTGAACCCAGCTCTGATTCCAATGCGCCTCCCAGCTCCAAGACAGCCACTGCCTCTTGAGGCTCTCCAGGGTGTTGGATTTCAGAGGATTTGCATTCTGTTTGTCTATACCCCAACAGAAACCCAACCCCTTTACCCTGGACATTCCTGCCAGAAACTCCTTCTTAGGGGGTTCAGATGCAGAAAGACCAAGGTAAAGGGATCTGGAGGGATGAGACACAGAGAGCAGGGAAAAGCCCGGGAAAAGCCCCTCCGTGCACAGGGCACCTCCGGGAGCTGCCTGTCCCCTGCGGCTCCTGCCAAGTTGCAGAACAATGGGGCCCAGGCTGCCAAGCCCAAGTCAGGGGCCAAAAATCCGTGGAATGTGAGACCCGGAGCCCCAGGCCACAAGGAGCGCCACCTCAAAGAGGGCCTTTCTTCTGCAGGGAGCAAGAGCCCTGCATTTCCAGGGCGCTGGGGTGGCAGAGTGTGCTTCCCAGCCTGGGTTCCACACATGTGCCTGTCTACCAGGCACCCGGGGACTGGATGAGAATGAGCCCCAGGGTAAGGCCGAGGGTCTGTTTGGGAGCTTGACTTGCCTGGGTTCAAATCCTGGCCTGACTGCCTTTAACCACGCAGTGTCTCAGTTTCCTCATCTGGAAAATGGGGCTAACAGTAAGATCTACCTTTCAGGGTCATTAAGAATTAAATCTGTTAACAGATGTAAACTCCTCAGGACAGAGCCTGGCACATGTGAAGGGCCCTCTGAGGCTTTAGCTGCTACCAGCGTCATTACCACCGACCATCCCTGGGCAGTGAATGAGAAATTGTCTCCATGTGACAGACATGGGAACTGGGGCTCAGAGAGGGGCACGGACTTGCCCAGGGTCACACAGCTGGTAAAAGACAGAGCTGGGGCTGCTGGACCCCCAGATCATGCTCTATCTACTGCACTGCACGGCCTCTTTGGAATGGCTCTGGAGCAAATACCCTCCTCGTCACTTACAAGATCTGGGGCTGCCTTTGCAAAGCCCCCCGACATGCTCCTCCCGCCCTGGCCTTCGGCAAGCCTCTTACTAACGTGGGGTGTGTCCCAGGGAGATGTGGGGGCTTGGGTTTAATCCAGGCACTTCCTGGAAGCGATCGGCTCCCACACCGGGCTGGGCTCTGAGGCTTCCCAAGAGGCCTTTCTGACCACGACTGTCACCTGGGGCGCTTGCTTCCCAATTTCTAAAACTTCCTCTAGGGGAAAGTCACATCCCTTCTTTGTCTCCTGCCAAATACCACACTTCGTGGAGGCTGGTGGCTCATTGAGGCCTTACCCTCCCAGTAAAAGACGACCCAAGACACCAGAAGCCTCAGGCCAAAGACCCAGCTTGGGGCAGGTTTGGGGGCCTGAGTGGATAGGGTCGTGTGGGTGCAAGTATCTGTCTACACCTCACCTTGCCCCCCAACCCCGAGGTGGAAGCAGCGAGTGTCTGCCTGCCCTTTTCTGCATGTTGTATGTGCATGTATGCGTGTACGGTCAGGCCACAAGGCTTTGAGCCCAGCCATGCTCTCGGTCTGTCCACTGGGGTAGGGGCGTCACTGCCCCTGGTTTGGGTGGGGCTGGTAAAGGCCCACGTGGCTCCCAGGCTGACAGGGAGAATCACAAAGACAACCTTGGAGACTCAGCTTCAGCTGGACGCCAGGCCCTGTGCCGTTTCTCTGGGGAAGGCCCCTTTTCAGTCCTTCCTGCTCAATGAACAGCTTCACACATTGTTTTCCCAAAGGAGGAAACCATCCTGGTGACTTCACACCCTCCTACACACACGGAATGAGTGACCCAATGCCAGTGCAGGCACGAGGGGCTATCTCTGCTTGTCCAGCAGGCTCCTGGCAACAGAAGCTTAGGATAGATGCCCACTGCTGGGGGCCTTCAGCCAGCCGGGAGAGGAAAAGTGCCACAGACCGGTACGGCCCAGCACACCCCTACACAGAGGGAGCTCTGAGGCCCAGCGGGAGACCAGGCAGCTCACAGGCTGGCCACTGGTGAGGTCAAGGCCGGACCAACTTCAGCATCAGCCAACATCCACGGCAACACCGCTCCTGAGCTGAGTAATTTGCCATCTCCCAAGAAACCCAAGCAGTGCCATTACCCCCCTTTTGCAGATGAGGAAACCAAGGATCCAAGGGAAAACGTGACTTGCCAAAGTCAGTCCACACAGAGGAGAGAGCTACCATTTGAACCTGCTCCTCGGACCAGGGAGCCTGTGAGTAACGAGAGAAAGGGATGCCACCGACTTCGTGTCCCCACACGAGGCCCGGGCAGTAAGGAACGCCCCAGCCATGCAGACGGGCTGTAATGACAGCGCATCGCTAGCGGAGCCCGCCCTGTGGGTGCGCCAGGCACGCGCCAAGGGCCGTGCACGCCTCGTTCCACCTCACAGCCACCCTAGGCGGGGGCCGCTATAATCCACGTAGTGCAGAGGAGGAAATGAAAGTTCAGACTGGTTAAGCAACGGGCCCAAGGTCACACAGCAGGCAGTAGGCAGAACTGACACTTGAAACCACGTCTGCCTGACTCCCGTAGTCCATACCTCCTTGGACAGTGAGGGACTGAGTGAATGAATGAATGAATGAATGAATTCTGGCCCAGAGGTGTGGCTCTGGCTACTGTGTCTTTCCCCCACCCCGGCCCCCCTTCCCTTCTGGTCTTGGGATAAGCAGACGTTGCCCATTCATCACTTGACAGGAAGCAGCTCGATCTCAGGCCAGAGTCACGGGGGCCTGGGAGCTGTAGGGGATGAGCCACAGATGGTGTCTGGTTTCCTGACTGGGCCTGGGCGCCCTCACCCCCCGCTCCCCAAAGCCACACTTGCCACTCAGATTCCGCAGCTCCACGACCAGCAGGAGCCTGGCTCCTCTGAGACACGGGACCACGTACAGCCCGGGAAGGGCGGTGCAGCCTGTGCAGAGAGGTCCCTGAGCCCCCTCCTCAGGGCAGTGGGGCCTCTCACCGGGTGGGTCTGCAGAACCCGGAGGCCAGCGGCTGGGGGGCAATGCAGCACCCACCCAGCTCACCTCCCCGGCACCCTACCCTGTCCTCTTCTTCCAGCTCCCCTCTCCTCACCCACCACCCACCCCCATCTCTCTCCAGCCTGGGGCCTCCCTCCAGAGCTCCAGACTCCAACCACCAAAAGTTCCAGGCACTGAAGACTCACCTGCCCTTCCCTGGGTCTTCATCTCAGCGATGGGGTCTCCTGTCTGCCCAGGAACCCAGCAGGAACCCAGGCTCATCCCCCGGACGCCTCGCCCTCCCTCATAGCCCACACCTGGTCTTCATCCAGGGCTGCTGATTCTTTCCCCAAACAAGTCTCCACTTACCCAGAGCCCCTGCCCTCTGCTGGCCTGGCCCCTTCTCTGTGGGGTCGCTGTAGCTGCCTCCTGCCTGATGCCCTGACCTCCAGCCCACCAAAGGAGGGTCCCCCCACCAAGACACAAATCCTAAACCCGCTGCTCCCCACCCAAAACCTCGCAGAAAAAGGCCCACACGCCTGAGCAAGGCATCCCAAACTCTGTCCAGCTGGCGCTGGTCTGCCCTCCTTAAAGCCTACCCCGCCCCAGGCCCCCGTACGTGAGGGCCTCTCCTTCCTAACCACACAGCACCCCGGACCTTCCAGGCCCTTCCACACACCAGCCTCTGCCTGGAACCTATGACCTCTCATGGGGCAAAGTCCCCCTCCTGCGTCAGGACCGGGTCCTGGGTCGTAATCAGGCTCAGCACTTCTCGTGGGATCCTGGGAAAGTCCCGCCCCCTACCTCATCCATAAAGAGGAAACAGCTGGACCCCGCAGGGTGGACACCCAGGGGCAGTCAGGTGGTACCAAGCACCCCGCAATCTCCCAGTCAGTGGAGGGGGGCTCCCCCACCCTCCTGATGCCCCAAGCAAGAAACATCTGCCTCCACGCTCAGGATCCCCAAGGTCTCAGATCAGGCAGAGATCACCAGGCAATTCAAAACACATCACACCCACGCTGCAGGGCTTCCCTGAGCCTTTTTAAAATTGAGGAGGCTCCAGATCACCTTTCGCTTTCTCCTTCTCGGGTAATAAAACCCAATTCTGGAAGGAAAAAACGTAGGAGCTGTAAACACCTCTCAGTTCAAGGAGCAATGAGGCATTTGGTTTCTAGCCAGGAAGGCCTTTGGCTCCAGGACCTGGTGAAGGAAGGTCTGCTGAGCACTCGCTCTGCACCAGGGAGTGACACGCAGCACCTCAGCACACCCCTCCGCAAGGTCTGCGCTGCCCTCTTCCAGAGGAGGAAACGTAGGTGCCGAGGGGTTAAGTGACTTGCCAAGCCCTTGCCGCTGGTAAACGGCGTGCACCCGTGTTAGAACCCAGATCTGACTCTCTCCAAAGTCTGGGTTTTAATCTCATCTGCCTGGGGACATCCTTGGAGACCACTATGGAGCTGGGGGAATATGGGGGGTCTCACTCTGCGAGAAGCCTCAGACCCCTTAGGTAGGTCCACCATCCCAAGGACCCCTGACCTCCAGGGAAATGAACTTGCTCTCTCCTCAAGGCCTTGGCAGGCTCTGCCTCCCTTGCCTGGAATGAACTGCCTCCTGGCAAACCTGGATCCTCCTTCTGGGCCCAACCCAGGGCACCCCCTCTAGGCAGCCTTTCTGGACTCCTCCAGTCAGTTACTCCCAGGTTCCACTGACCTGGTCTCTGTGCCATCACTGCCTGCACACATGTTTTCTCCTCCCTCAAATGGAGATTTCCTCAAGGGCAGAGACCAAATCACTCTCCTTGTGGCCCCAGCAGGCGGCAGAGGGAGGGTGACCCAGTACGTAAACACCAGAAGCCAGGAGGGAGAAGCCTGGGGAGAGCAGAAATTCCTCTTCTCCCATATCCTGTCTCAGACCACGGCTCCTGCCCTGCCAACAGCTGAAGGGGGAAACCCAGCAGAGCAGCCCTCAGGCAGATGGAGGCTCAGGGTTTGTAAAAAGCTTGCCCCGGGCCCAGGAGGACATCTATAATCCCACCAGTGGCCTCTACACAGGGGAAGTTCTTCAACCCCTGGCCTCCCCTAATTTCCTCTCCTGCTCTCTTTTTAAGGTTTGAAAGGGTGGCTATTCCTGGCAAGAGAAACTTCTGTGGAGAACTCACTGCTCAGACATCAGGAAGGGGCCCAGGTAGCCAAAACCCACGCGGGAGACATAAGAATTCCTTTTTCTGCTTCCCTCGTAACTTCGGGAGTTCTGGCAAAGCCCGGGATCACCCAGCGTGAAACTGCCCCCCATTAACCTGGGCAGTGACAAAGGCCATGCCAGGCTGATGGCACTGGCCCACTGGCAGCTCCCACCAGGTGGGTGGTCAAGGGGGCAGCGGTGGCAGAGGTGCAGCCAAGGTCAGGTGCTCTGTGAGCCCAGGCCCCGGAGGTCTCCAGGGCCTGCCTCCCTGTCACTTGCTAGGCATACCCTCAAGGGCAAAGGCAGTAGCCCCAGGTGGCAGGAAAGGGTGAGGGGCTCGCCACAGCAGAGGCAGGGCAAAGGCCGGTACCTTGCAAAGTGGCTCCTGAGAAGCTCCGGGGAGGGTCTCGGCTCAGGGTTGAAGTAGATGTGAGCACGGTACCGGGACCTCTGGGGATCTGGGTGGCCTCCCCATGCCAGGGCTGGTGAAGGAGGAGAGGCCAGCCCTGTCTCCGTATGGGACTTGCCCTGCCCTGCCCAAGACTCCCGTCCCCGGCCACTGCCAAAAGGAAACTCCCCCACCATGAGCTGCTCCAAAAATAGCTCTGGCTGCCACCTCCGTGGTGAAAGGAACTTGTCACTGCCACCAGGGAGCCCACTGCCCACCAGGGACCGGAATCTGATGGCAGTGGCCGTGGGTCAGCTTTGGAGAGCGCGCGTGTGTGCCGGAAGCCAGGTGGCTTGGGATCGCCCAGTCCTGCTCCCCCATTTTACCTTCCAGGAAACTGCGGCAGGAGGGCAAGAGACTGGCCTAGGGCCATGGGCACAGCAGTGGCAGTGCCTGGCCAGGACCCGGCCTCCTAAACCCACCCCATACCCACATGGTCAGGCAAAGGAACTTGCCCTGCAGGCTCTACCAACCCCTCACCCCCACCCCAGAACCCAGAACACTGACAGCAGACGCCGAGGTCAAACCAGCCTGGGAGGGATGAGGGGTCCTTCCCTCACCCACAGTGCTCCATTCCCACCCACCCTCATGGGGGCCAGCCAACGCTAAGAATCATAAATCTTCTTGCTGTCCCTTTAAAAGCTTAACCCTTTCTAATCTCTCTTTTGTGAGCTGAACCAAAAATATCTGTTGCCTAAGAGATGAGAGCCTTGGTAGGCAGCAGCCCTGGGTTCAAGTCCTGGCTCTGGCGCGCCCCAGCTATGTGGGCCCCGGGGTTCTCGCGGGTAAAACTGGGACACAAATAGTATGCATCGCCCGGGCTGTGGACAGCTCCATAACATCAGGGGCCTCAAAGGTGCTTAGCCCCAGGCCTGACACATACTAGAGCCCCAATCACTGGAGTTACTGTTGATTATTAATCCTTATTCTGGCCCCGTGCTCTCCCACACCAGGCTGTGGATCCAGGATCTGAGTGTTCCCACCTTCCCTTCCTTCTACACATCCTTCCAGCTGCCGTCTCTGTTCAGGGCCTGTGCTGACCACTGGTGACCCCAAGATCGCATGGATGGAAACCCCCTTGCTCTTACGGGGTCACAGGAGAGAACCCAGAAACACGGGGAAAGATAACCACAAGCCAGAAAAGAGCATGCAAAGTGTCCCCAAGAAAAGGACTGAGAGACCCTCACTTCGTGACCCAGGCAAGATCACGGACAGCTTCTTACAAGAGGTGGAGTCTGGGGTGGCCCGGAAGGATAAGCAGGTTTCGCACCAGAGGGGACGGGAATTCCAGCCGAGGACACAGTGGGATCAAAGGCACGGAGGCTGGCGGAGCTGCGGGCATGTGGGAGAAGGCAGGGACGCCTCCAGGCCAGCCCCAGCCCTCCATCCCCGAAAAGAGCTCCCGTAGTCGGAACGTGCCTTCCTCTCCAGAACGAGAGCCAGCTCCACCCTGGGCAAACCACCCCCTGCGCCCCATCTGCAGCTCGACCGCTGGGACTGACGAGGGCATATGGCAGCTGAGGCCCCAGAGGACACACGGAGCCAGATCCTGGCACTGGGACTCGGCCACCTGCCAGCACACCTTCCCCGCCAGCCGGGCCCAACTGTCGGGCATATGCCAGGTGCCGGCCCCTGGGTGACTGCGGCTGGGCCCAGGCCAGCCGTCCACAGGCCTGGGTGGACTCCCCGCCCGGGCCCCGGTTCACGGGGCACCCCTGGAGGACCGTCCTCCACGACCCGGCAAGGTGGGCGGCATCAGCCTGCACACATAGCAGAGGCTCCAGACGGGCCGGTCAGGCCCCGAAGTTGGACACTTTCCGCCTAACCATTGTTTTTCTTCTGCTTCCGGCCTCCTTTCTGCTGAGAGGAATTCCCTCCAGGGCTCCCATCTAGGACATGGTAGCACCCAGGGAAAACACAGATTCCTGGAGCCTTCCTCTTCCTCCGGGGCCAGGATGGCAAGAACCTTCCTGAAGTTTCCCTTGGCTCCGATCAGCCTCCATGCCCGCGGGCACACACGCACTGCAGTCACTCCCCGCCTGTCCACCTGGGACACAGAAGAGAGGGTGGAGCTGTGCTGAGGGGCACAGACGGGCTCGCAGTCCCGTCAGCCCCCAGCCTCTCAGGGCCTCCTGGGTCACCGCGAGCCTCCAGCACGACCTCCGTGCGGCTCAGCGTGGCTCGGTCTGTGGGGGACAGTGTCTCCTCCATCTAGTCCTGCCACCCCATGCAGAGTTACGGGCCAGCACGCTATCTCAGCCTCCAGGGCCGCACCACAGTGGCCCTGGGCCTTCCTGTGTCATATTCCCCACAGGATCCTCGCGGACCCCGAGTCGGGCCTGGGAAATTATGAGGCCATTTTTAACCCCTCGAGGGTGAATCCCGCTCTGAGCCGCGGCGTGTGGCATGGTGGCTCAGGACTCACAGGGTCTGGGACTCTCAAAGGGCCGCATGGCCTTGGGAAAGTCATGGCCTGTCTCTGGGTCTTGGTTTCACCACCTACAACATGGGTGGGTTGGGCTCTGCAGTCTTGGGGGGGCTCTTATTGTGCCGACACTTTTTATGAGGCTGATGGAGAATTTGCAACTCGCTGGCGTGCCCTGAAACTGAGCTCCAGGAGCCTGTATCTAATCCTGTGCTCATGTCTGGGAGGAAAACCAGACCTTCTGGGTCTGGAATTGCTAAGGGACACTCTCTCTGACCTCGGAAGATTTTGTGAGCCCCCCAGCCCCCTGCACACTGCCCTCCCCACTCGCAACAAGCCGCAGCCATGTGGGGGGATGGCTCAGAGGCCTCCCGGCTCCCAGACACACAGCCATGGAAGTGGCGACGTGTACACAGTGGGGTCCACACACAGAGCATCCCTTAAGGGCCAGGTGCAGGGCCAGATCCTTGAGGGGTGTTGGCAGCTCACGTGCTTACAAAACGACCCTGCAAGGCAGACAGTGCGTCCATTTGACAGATGAGGAAAGTGAGGCTAGTGAGGTCTCGTGATTCGCTGGAGGTGTCCCAGCTGGAGAGAGGCAGAGCCTGGATGGAAATGTAGGTCTGAGTCCTCGTGGGGGAACCAAACCCAAGTGCTTAACTGTGTTGCAGAATCAAAGTAGGGGCCATTGATTCCATCTTGGGCCAATCAAGGGGGCTGCAGGGAGGTAGTGGCACTGGATCTGGGACCCAAGGGCCAGGAAGTGAGGTAAGGCAGCCCAGCACAGGCTCTGGAGTCTGACGTTCAAATCCTGCACTGCTCTGTCCAGCCGCAGGAGCTCGGGTCAGGCCTGTAGCCATGTCTCTGCAGTTCCCTCCTCTGTAAACAGGGGGCTGTGTAGGACCGACCTCGTGGGGTTGTTATGAGTACCGCGTGGAGGACACGCCGGCAGAATGCCAGCAGCTCAGGACTATCAGGACTAGGTATACACAAGAGCTCAATCAATGTGGCTGTTGCTACTATTATGATTACCGTTATCACCATTAAATACCAGTGCTCATTCAACAGCGATATCCCTGCAACAAATATTTCTGGCAACCCACTCTGTGAACCAATTGTCACAATAAGGCCGGTCTTCATTCCCCAGGGGACCCCAGTCTCGTGGCCAACCAGGCCCCTGGGCCTGTGAATGTGGCAGGAGGGGACCACGGCCTCTGGGGATCTCCCCCTTTTCGGGAGGATGGGAGAGGCCACACTGGCTCCTGCTGCATTTTCCCAGAAGCTGGAAGTGATGGCAAAGCATTTTACAAAGTTACCAAGACGATGAACCTGAGCCATCCCCCTCCCCCCACTGCCTCAATAAAATAAATCTTGGCCCGTGCTGGCTGGCGAGAGACCCTATATATTTACATGACGATCGTGCCTCATGATCACAGGGCTCGTGATTCCAGCAAGCAGCGTGTGGCAGGGATGACAGTGGTCCTAGGAGACTCACTATTTTCCGGCGACTTTTATTGTCCATTATATCCCGGCGTTTACAGGGCTCTGCTCCGGGCCTGGCAGGAATATCGCACACGGTGGGGCTGGCAGGCCTTAATATTCCAGTCTCGGTGTTGCGGATCAGTTTTCGCATCTCATCCACGGCACCCCCCGAGTCTTTGTGTGATACAGAGACCCCAGGCAGCTCTAGGGGCCCTGGAGGGAGAGGGTTGAGGGGTCTAGAAGCACAGGTAGGCCCATCCAAGCCATCTGCTTGGTTCCAGTCTGCTGTCCCAGGCCAGCGGACACTGCTAAGTCTGTGGCCTTCCTTGGGCATAGGAGGGGCTGTACAAAGCAGAGGCGTGCGCAGGTGCACTGGAGCCGCGACTAATGGCTTGCGGGGGCTGCTTGCTAAATTCTCAGGGACTTTGTGAGACAGTTATCATGTTGGTTGCTTGCAATCAGGCACGGTAGGAATACTTACACCCTGGAAACTGGCAAATGCTACAAATCAAGGCTTTGTACAAATCTCTCTCCCTCCCACCCCGCCACCCCTCTGCCCAGGGACCTGTTTGTTAAACACCAGCATATCCCAGGGAGGGGGTGACCCAGCAGGCCCTCGTGAGCACCTGGAAGGACACATGGGCTTAAGAGTCAGGTGTGAATCCTGACTTCCTCACATACCACTTGTGTGTGAACTTAAGTAAGTTACTTCACTTTTTGAGCCTCAGGTTTCTTATCTGTAAAAGGGTGACACACCTAAACTCCCAGCACCTCATGGCAAGTTCCCTGGGTGATGCTTGATATATAGCAGGTGCTTAATAAATGATACCTCTTGTCATTCACTAATGCAACACTTACTGAGCACCTACTGTGTACCAGACACTGTCTGAGTGATAGGGATACAGAAATGCCCCAGGGGACGACAAATATCAAATCCTCCACATCTGGACAGTTCTTGATTGTCTGCAGAGGGATTTTTACCCACACCATCTTACGAAGCCTCATGACAACTGTGATAGGTGGGCACAACAGGAATGGTGCCCAATTTTGAGATGAGGAAATGAGGGCTCAGGGCTGGGCATGACTTGCCCGAGGCCCCTGCCAGAGCCTATCAAGAGAGCGCTCAGCTCCAAGTCCACTCCAGGCCCACCATGGCACCCATCTCTAATTCCCAGGCCCAGCCGGGCTGGCCCCCCTGATAGTGCCGGGAGAACCCAGGGCGAGGGGACTCCGGGTCCAGGATCCTCGGTTCTAGTCTTGGCTCCACAGCCTCCCTGCTCTGGGTCCCTCCCCTCCTGGGCCCTCAGCTCCCCATCGGAAGGCTGAGAGGGCTGCACTCAGGATGCTGATGGCCCTGATGGGTGAGGGTCTGCCTCTAGGCTTCCTGGCTTGGCCAAATGTCCCTCTGTCCCCCCAGAGCCAGGGAGGCCTTGGGCATATGAACATCTCCTGAGCCCCAGCCAGAGCCCAGGAGAGCCAGGGCCTCTTAAGCAGGAAGGAAGAGGGCCGTGAGCTGGGGCTCCCATCCCCCTCTTCTGGGCTTGCCATCTCACCCTGCTGGCAGGGCTCACCCACCCATTTCACAGATGAGGAGACTGAAGCTCAGAGAGGGGTGGTGTCACCAGCCTGGGAGCAAGATTCATCTCCTAGGCTGGCAGCTTCCAGAGCTCGTGGCTGCAGTGCCCACCAAGCCCCTCGGTTGTGACGCCTTGGGGGCCTGCAGATGAGACAGTCCTGGCCACCCAGCCTCAGCCCAGAATGGTCGAGGAGCGTTTCGCTGAAACAGGAGAGCAAGAAAAGTACTGGCAAGTCTGATGACTCAAATAACCTTTGAAACTAGGAGGTGGGCGGAAGTGGGCAGCATTGCTGATGGGTTTCACCTTACTTCCTAGAAGGATGCATCACCGGCTTTAGTTTACTCAGCACTCACTCGACCGTCAACGTAGACCTGTGCTCTGGGCGGCACGTCTCAGCTCGCTTGTTCCCAAAGAAATTACAGGCTGGCAGGTGGGGAGGTCATCCAGCCTGTCGTTGGGTGGTGGTGGGGGGATTCTTCTCATTTTACAGATGGGGAAACTGAGGCCCAGAAAGAGGGCGGGGGTTGGTTCTGGGACACACAACAGGGACCTAAGTCTTCAAACTCCTTTGCCAAAAGGTTAATTTTTCTCTTTGGGGAGATAGAAAAGGAGACTCTCTAGAGCTTTCAAAGGAAAAAAGGGAAGAAAAAAGAACTAGCAGCTGAATGGAATTGCAACAAGGCCCCCAGCCAGCCCGAAGAGGTTTCCGAAATTCTGTACAGTCTGAATTCTTACGGGCTGAGGGGTCACGCGATTTCCTCTGCAGAAGGCAGAGTTGAAACAGTCTGACTGAGGGGGCCAGGGGAGGAGGGAAGTGTCCACAAGACTAGGAATCATGAGTTTCTGTCTGGCTGCTCTGATGACTTGCTGGGTGACCACAGTCAAGTCCCTTGCCCTCTCTGGGCCTCAGTTTACCCTGATTTATTTACTATGCACCAAGCCTTGCTCTAATGCACTTAAGTGAGGTTAACCTACTTACCCCTCATACAGCACAGCTGGGGTTTGAAGCCAGCTAGCGTGGCTCCAGAACCCACACTCCAACCACTGAGCCACAAGGCCCTCCAGCCTGCAGCAGGCGTATCCCCAGGTCCTTCCTGCCCTCAGGGGCTTTGCCCATCTGTGGCTTGGATGCCAGCAGGCAGGTTTCTAAAGACACTAAACCATCCTCCTTAACTCTCCTGCTGCTCTGAGCTGCTACCTTATCCATGAACTCTGATTCCTTCACTTTGTTCAGCAGCCTTTATAACTATTTTAGCTTGGGAGACCCTCGGGAAACTCCCAGGTCACGGCAGCCAACGACCCACCTCTTTGAGCCTCGCTGGGAGCCGAGAGTCCAAGCAGGAATGGACGACCCCGCTCTGATGTCCATTTTGGAGTTTTACACTCAGGTCGGCCTCTGGGACCGCAGGAGGGAGACTGCCATTCAGGCATCCAAGAAAGAGAGAAAAAAACATCTATTCATAGCCAGACAGAACCTGCTCTATGGAAATCACGCTACCGACGCGACAAGCAGCCCAGCTGTGCAAGAGATTCCCGAAGAGCCTGACCTGGGAACATCCACGTGGAAGGCTCAAAGGCTTGGGTGGTCACCAAGCTTATAAAATCTGCCTGGATGCTCAACCATGAAATTCCTGAGGGCATAAGGTTCTGACCCAAAACCTGGGCTTGTCTTCCAAAACAAAATTCTTCAGACAACGGACATTTTTTGGCTTCAACAAACAGACTGCTGATCTGTTTCACTCTGATCTCTAGAGTAAGGAACGCTCATGGTGAGAACATGCTCCCACCCCATGCCACGCACTGTGCCACGTGTTTGGGTCCACCCGGTCATTCCCAAGGGTGGGTGTTACTATCTCCATTTTGCAGATGGGGAGACTGAGGCTTAGAGAGGTGCCGACTCCCACAGCTGGGAGACGGCAAAGGTGGGGTTTGAAATCTGGTGCCGGTCTGGAGCGCAGGGGGTTGGGGATGAATCGCAGGGGGTTGGGGATGAATCCCAGTGGAGCCTGCTGTCTGCATCATGAAGGGGAGCTCCAGCCAGACATGGAAGCACAGGGAGAGTTCTGTGGGGCGGGTGCACACGGAGTCTCGGACCCTAGACGCACACGGGCTTCCCTCCACACATGGGAAGAATCCCTGCAGAGGGACGGGTTGGGAGGGTTGGCCCAACAGCAATTAGAATCACCCCGTGGAGGCTGCCTCAGTCCCGCCTTTCCAAAGACACTGGAATCCACTAACTGGGAATGCTGAGCTGAGCACCCAGAAAATCTCCCGCGCCGCGTTCGTATCATTGCATCAATGGCAGGTGGTCATTAAACACACGTGCAGTCGCTGCCACGCCACTGTTTTATTCCTGGGAGCGGGAGAAACCCTGAATCCACTCATCTGAGGTCTCATGTCTCACCAGAGACCTCAGAAAAAACCCCGAAGAATCCACCAGTCTACTTCCTATACTTGAAAGCAGGAAGACAGGAAACTGAGGCTCAGAGCAGAGAAGTGATGTGTCCAAGGACATTAAACCGTTTGTTGAATCGACCAACACATACTGGGACCAGCCTCCATCCTCAGTGGGGCTCCTTGTTTAGAGAGAGACAGGAGGCCCATAAGCCGACACCTACAACCCCATGTGATGGCTGCTTTGTACACCCAGGGTGTGGAAACACAGGGAAAGCTCTGTGCAGCCCGCCTGTGGAGGCGGGGGGTGTTTCCTCATTAATAGGAAGCTGCTCTGAGCGGGGGAGCAGGGGAGGCCACTCCAGGCAGAAGGCACAGCCCGTGCAAACGCCTGCAGGCTAGGCGAGCCCAGCATCCGCTGCGGGATAGAGGCACTAAGGACAGCAGCGGCCTCAGGTCTGCAGAGGGGAGGGAGCGAACATCTGCATGCAGAGCTGGTAAGGGGTGCAAAGCCAGGGCCAGAACTTGGGTTTCCAGACTCCCCTTCCAGGGTTCTTTTGCACACTCTGCCTCCTGTGGTACCAAATCTAGGTATGATTTTACTCAATGGGTTACGTGATGAATTAAAGCCCCAGTCACAGTTTAGCAGCAACCAGCCTCCGCCTACGCTCCATGCACACTGACCTCCCCACCCCTTCCCTGGTCATCCCAGGTAACTGTCCACGGACAGGAGGAAGGAAATGCCTACGGAGCCTCCCTCTCAAGAGACCCTGCTGGGGCCCTATCTCAGGAGGGCCATAAAGTTTACATTCTGGGCTCCAAGACACTCTCTCCTATTTGGTGAGTATTTATTGAGCATCAACTGTGTGCCAGCCTCCGTGCTAGGCACCGGAAGGATTCATAAAAGGTGGTTACAACCTCTAACTCACTCAGCCATCCCCTAATCCGGAGATGGGCAGAAATCCCTACTCCTATCACCTGGGAGAGGAGATGTGAGGCTCAGAGAGGCCTGGGACTTGCTTGCTCAAGATCACTGGGCCAGTAGGGGTCGGGCTGGGACGCTCCCCCGGAAACATCTGGTTACAGGGCCTTTGCCAAAAAGAGATAAGCGTCCCTGGGGGAACAGAAGAGCCTGGATCCCTCCTTCCCGCCCTGCAGGCTGCCCTTTACCCACAAAGCAGGCAGAGGCTGCACGGGCAGGCGCCACCCAGAAGGGCGGGGCACTGTCATTATGGGGAGGGGCCGCTCTCCCAGCCCAGGGAGCACAGCCAGGGCTGGCGGCTCACGCAGGGAGAGGAGAGGCTCTCGGCTCCAAGCTGCCCTGTCCGGTGCCACCGAAGGACTAAGTGCTTGTGGCCAGTGAGGCTAGGACGCAGAGCACGGACACTGGGGTCAGCGACACCCTGGCCAGGTCACCTCCCGAGTCTCTGAGTCTATTCAGCGGGGGTGACACGACCCGGCCCTGGCTGTGGTGACAGCTCTCCCTCCCTGGACCGGGGTCCTTGTGCGCTTCCGTCTCCTCTGTGGGAATGTTGGTGGGGCCCCTGGGTACCCTAGTTAACCCAACCCAAGTGGCTGCAGACACTCCGAAGTACTAAGGCTCAGCTACGCCCTATCCAGACAGGCCTGCCTCCTCACCCCTCAGGTCCCTGTACCAGGTCGAACAGCATCCCTACAAAACTCACGTCTACCTGGAACCCGGAAATGTGGCCTTATTTGGAAATAGGGTCTTTGCAGACGGAATCAAATTAAGATAAGGTCACACAGGATTAGGGTGGCCCTAATCCAATGGCTGGCATCTTTAAAGCAGAGAGAAACTTGAACTCAGAGACACACCGGGAGAAGGCCATGTGACAACAGAGACAGAGATTGCAGCGATGTGTCTACAAGCCAGGGAATGCCAAGGGCTGCTGGTAACCACCAGAAGCCAGGAGTGAGGCATGGAACAGATTTGCCCTCAAAGCCTCCAGAAGGAACCAAGCCTGCCAACACCTTGATTTTGGACTTCTGGCCTCCAGGACTGTGAGAGAATAAATTTCTGTTGTTTCAGCCCACCCCGTTTGTGCTGATTTGTTATGGCAGCCCTAGGAAACGAATACACTCCCCCCGCCCCAGCCCACCAACCCCAGCACAGCTGGCTTTCACGTGCAGCCGCAGTTTCCCAGGTTCTCCAGGCACTGCAGACTTATCGAAGACTCCCTCAGCCTCAACTTCTGTTTTGGGTGCTGAAGAGGAAGTAAATCAGTGGTTCCCAGATCTGGGGATTTCACAGGCCTGTAAAGCGTCCCCCAAATTCTGAAGACAGACATAAGGTTGCCAACATTTTCTGACGTCTAAATAAAATTTCTATCTGTGATCACCATCCTGCATAAAAGAAGGACACCCGACATAAGAAAGTAGCTGATGCCAGGCCTGTCCTTAAGTTTTCTCATGTCACCATGGATCAGCGAGAATGTCACATAGTTTGGGAACCAAACTCCAGCCACTGTGCCCTGCTGGGTGACTTTTTTCAATCCTCGCCGAGGAGAAGGGAGGCTAGCCTCCTCCACTCTCCTCTGAGTACAAAAAGGAGGTTTTCTCCATCTCAGAAACTTGACAAGTATATTCCAGTTAACCTGTGGGTAATTCCAGTTAATCCCCTCTGAGGACTGGGTGCTCTCCCAGCTGGAGGGAGGCATTCCAGGCCAGTCAATGAGGGAGGATCAAGAGGAAAAGAAAATAAAAAGGAAAAGGAGGAGGGAGAGGGAGAGAGAAGCACTGGCCCTCCTTGTGAAAAGAAAATCAAATTGTGAAATTATGCAACGAGCAGACATCACGGTCCGCATGACTCCAGCCCTCTTCAAAGACACCTCGTAAACCCACGCCCGGCCTCGGAGGGAGAGGCCAGATGCCTGGCGCTGTGGGGAGGAGCTTTCGAAACATCTGGCCCCGGCGGCCTGATGACCCAATGGAAGCCAGTCACCCTGTGCTCCGTGACCGCTGAACCCACGTCTGCCTCGTGGTGACCAGTGAGGTGTGCCGGCAGAGCCGCTGGGGATTAAAAAGCTGTCTGAGTTCAAGGAATGTTTCTTTTCCAGTAACTCGAGAGCGCTAATCCCATCTCAGAGATGCCCCCAGCACTGGGGGAACTCTGGCCTGGCCGTGCCGGGGTGGCCTCGCCGGGACAGTCTCAAGAACCTCAGATGATAAGGCCGGACGCCCTCGCCTTCCAGGGCTGGAGTCCATCTCTCCCTCCCTCCCCTTCTGCACGCCCAGGCCAGGGGCAGGGTGGGCCCCAGTTCTCAGGAAGCCAGGAAACACACTCTTTTCTGGGCTAAATGCCCAGATTCCTTGAGCAGTCATAGGACACGCTTTTTCTGAGCTGATCCAAAGCCACAGGCACGGACTGGAAGTTTCTTTGGGCGGCATGAACCTGCGGGGACCTAGGCGCACCTGGAATTCCAGGCTGAAGGCCGGTCAGCGAGAGAGGCCCCAGCTGGCCCCGGACGGGCAGGGGCTCCATCCTGCCCCGGTGGGTGACTGAGGGCACAGAGCTGTGCTCTTGTGGGCCTCTGTTTCCTTTCCAAGAAAACGAGGTTCCTTTATTCCGTCATCATTTGCCAGGCTTTTCTTGAGAGGCTCGCGGAGCCAAGCACTGTCTGCGGCACAAGGCAGAGAGGGCCTTGTCCCTCCAGAGGTGTGTGGTCAAGAGGTGGATCCAGACATGGCAGCAAACAGACACGGTCATTGCTGGCACAATAAGTGCTACGGGGGAAATGCAGCTGAGGAGTGGGCCGGCGGGTACAAAGAAGGCTTCACGGGGTCGCTGGGACAATGAAATCAGATGGTGCAGCAAATTGCTTAGCAAATAATCAGCACTCAACAGATAAGTGGGGTCCTCCCTTCCTCCCGCTGCGCAGGTGGGGCAACTGAAGCCAGAAAGAGAAGGGCTGGAGCAGGCTGTCTAAGGACTGGGGTGCTTTGGGGGCCTTACTGCCCCACGTTTCCCGGGGAGCCAAGAGAGGCCCCACCAGCCCCACCTGACCCTGCTGGACTCCCTGCTCTTTCTTGGTGGGAAAGCCTCTGATATCATGCCCCAGGCTAGACCATTGAAAAAGTCTAGCCTTCTAAATCATCACGCCCCCAGCCAGCCCATAAAAACCACCCGTTCTCCACCAGCAAGACTGTTCCAGCAGGTGAATGTCCTCCTTGAATTTAAATCTGGGGTCCTTCGCCTGATTTGCTAGGAAATCTTGGTCAACTTTCATCACCTCTCTGAGCCTCACTTTTCATGATCTGAAAACGGGGAGCCCTCCCTAAAAAGCTTGCTTGACATGTTCAATAAGATCGTGGAAGCAAAGTGCCTAGGGTGTGCCTGGCACACAGGAGGCCCACCTGCCCCGCCTCCACCTGCACCAAGGGAAGGGGGAGTGTGGACCTGGTCTGGGCAGCCGGGTGCAGCCCTAGGGGAGCTTGGCATCAGGAGGGAAAGGCTAAGTAGAGGGGCCGGCGCTCTAACCGGAGTGGAGGGTCAGATGCGTGTGAAGACCAGCCCCGCGCCTTCTTTGCTGGGTGTCTTGGCCACGATCCTCGCCTCTCTGAGTCTCAGTCTCCCCGGCAGAAAAATGGGTTCTGGTGATGATGAAATGAGACCTCACCCAGGTATGTCAAGTCACCCAGACAGTATTTGGCACATTAGTCCGCTCGCCCGCATTCATCCATTCTAAAACGTCTGGGTTGCATCCCAAGTGGGTGCTGGACCCTGTGGGGGGCCAGGGTGGGAGGGGTGCGGCCCAGCCCCTTGTTGGTGGGCAGACCCGTCTCCTCTAGAACCACCCTGGCATTACCTGGCTCTGAGAGGGGGCACAAAGGGGCTGCTGGGCTAAGCTAGGCTCACCCTCTGTGGGAAGCGATGCCCAGATAGATCCTGGGAAGAGCCGGCTCACCCCCTGGGTGCCACTGACCCCATAACACGGCATCACACCAAACCTGATGCTGTGAGCCCCTCGCTGCATGCCACACAGCAGCTGTAAGACAGGCCAATGACCGGGTAGGCCGGGGGAACCTCTGACCCCAGTCCGCTCCCCCCAACACTCTGCAACAACGTGCCACAGACAAACATTAAAGCTCAGAGCTGCTCGTCTGAACAGCTTCCCTTCTGACTCCTCCAGACCAACCAACCAATCAATCAATCAATCGATAAGGCGAGAATCGGAATTCAATCATGGTGACAATACAATGGGCTCCCCAGGAAGCGAGTTAGAAAACCGGGGCTCTTGCAGATTAATGAGACTACCTGGAAATCGGGGAAAATAAATGTATTCCCCGGGCGGATGCACTCCCATTAACTCCGGCTTCTCATCCCAAGAAAAAAAACACGCAGAAATTCAGATTTAGGGAAAATAACACATCCCTGGCACTTTTTTTTCCCTTCGCAAAGCGGCTGCTGTGAGCTTTACATATTTTATCATTTATTCGCACATTGTCCCCAGCAAGTTGGTAGGCGCCGGCCTTGTTTTTCACAAGAAAGCTGTGAGAGAGGCTGAGGATGTGGAGGTGAGGGGCCTCCCACCCCGACACCCAGCTGACGAAGGGCTGGGGCGGTGGGTGGGAGAAAGCCAAAGGTTCTTTTTGGGTGGAATTTCAGCCTTAGGCAGCTGAGAGGCTCTGGGGAGTCCACACCGACAACCACACCAGCCTCCCGGACTGAACACCCTCCGTAACACCAAACCGTTTGCCACACATGCCACCAAAAATGCCATCCTGACCACACCTCCCTCCCTTATCAACCTTCAAGGCTTCCAGATAGTCATCACTCTAGAGCACAGCAACCAAGGCCTCCTTACTCCTGACCCCAATCCCAGCTGACACCGGTCATCCACCACATCAGCTCCACAGAGCCTCTTACTGCTTCCTGCAACCCACTGCTTCACACCTCTGGCCCCTGCACTTCCTGTGCCCTCCACCTAGCTTACCCCCCCCCCACCTGGCTAACCCCTACTGATCCTCAGGTGCTTCCAGGGGAGACAGATCGGGGTTCAAATCCTTGCTGTGTGATCTTGGATAAGCCACTTCACCTCTCTGGGCCTTGAGTTCACTTATAAAATGAAGCCATGTAAAGGTGAAAACTAGATGATAGCACATGTAAACCCCTGATGGATGCTCTGTTAAAAAGGAAATAATAGCAGTAGGAGGAGGAGTTGTTTAAAAAATGATAGCTGATAATTCTATATAAATAATTCCATACCGTTAAGAGAAAAGAGCTGGCATTTGTGGAGGAGGCACCGGGCATGGGGCAGGGAGCCTCCACCCCAGCCAGGCCTTTCCCCTCTGAACACACCCCAGCCACACGCAAGCCCCCTGCTCACAATGAGCCACTGGGAGTCAACAGCCCCTTCAGTCTCTTGCAGGAATTCCTTGCTGCTTCCTGATTCTTCTTGTTCCCCCCTCACTCTTAGTCTGACCCTATGCGCCTTGGCCTCACTCCATCCCCACCCCCACCCCAAATCCAGGCATCAAGTCAAAGGGCAAAGAGCTCATTACCCCTTCTTTACTGATGAGGACACTGAGACGGGCCCATCAGGAATCACTCCCGAGGTCCTGAAGCAGTTTAAGCCACAGCGGAATATTCTTTCAACCTGCAGCCTCGACTTTGCTCCCTGACACAGGTGTCTCCAGGTAGGAGCCCAGACTGCTGACACTGGGCCCCTCCTCATCTCTGCTCCAGGCTGCCCATCTCTCCCCCACTCACCCAGGCCAGCCCCCATCCCCTCTCACCCACCCTAACACCCGCAGCGCCCTCCCACACCGCCACCCCCAGCCTCCACACAGGCCATGCGTGTGCTTCAGGGAGCCACTCCCCAGCTCAAGACCCTTCCAAACGCCCATCGCCCATAGGATCAAACTCCGGATCATCACAGGATCGTAGGATCATCACCCATAGGATCAAACCCTGGATCATCATAGGATTGTAGGATCATCACCCATAGCATCAAACCCTTAAGGAATCACCTGTAGCAGGCCCATAAGGTGTGTGAGTCACGATATTCCTCCCCCTGGAACAGGTTCTATCCCTCCAGCCAACCCATTTGCCCCCAACAGAGGCCTGGGCTTTGGACACAGTGTCTAAGTCTCCGAGTTTCAGCTGTCTCCATGATAACGACGCCTGAGCAGCAAACTGAGGGTGCAGCACTCCTTACCCCTCATCACTGTCACCAAGGCCTTCACGGGGCCAGGCCCTGGGCTGGGCCTTGGGACCACAGAGGAAAGTAGGCTGGTCCCAGCCCTGGAGAGGCTCCAAGTCCAGGGGACTGACTCATCAGTGGGCCCAAGGGATAGGGGCACACCAAGAGGGTAAGCACTGAGGGCTGTGGGGCTCAAAGCAGAGTCCTAAGTAGTGTCCTGAGATCAGAGGAGACTCCAGGAGGTGGTGAGGTTTGAGAAGCAAGAAGAAAGGCATTACAGGCCAAGAGAGCCTCGAGTTCAGCACAGCAGAGGGACAGGGCCTGTCTGGTGGAGAAGGGGTGCAGCTGGACTGGACATTTCTGAATGCCAATCTGCCCACCTATGGGCTCTGGGTTCCCTGATTGTTACCTCCTTGGCCACCCCTCACCACCGTCCCATGAGGAACTTCATTTCAAAGACGAAGAAACTGAGGCTTGGAAAGGTTATTTATTCAAAGGCAGCCAGCAAATTAGTGACATGGAGGGGAGAGCCTTGGTTTAAATATGTGGGCACCTAAATCTCACCCCTAGAAGTTTAAATATGTGTTTTTAAAAACATTCACTATAAGAGAATCCCAATTAACAGTTCTTTCAGAGATGGCAGAGCCTTCATCTATCCTTCCTTCCGGTATTTGTGGAATTCCCAGCGTGTGCCAGGCACATAGTCTCGCCCTCCCCAAGTTTACAATGTGATGAAGCACACAACTAACTCATAATGAGAACAATGACCCCTGGGGTCAGAGCTCAGGTTAAGAATTGTATTAACTTGAGTCTGGTCCCTCTCAGACCTCCTCTCTTCATTCTTGTGCACACAGCAGACATTGCTAATCGATCCCAAAGCCTTCTCAACATGCCCTCTCAGGCAGCCATTACCAATCTATCAGAACTGGCACTGGAGGTGACAATTATTGCCATCCCTGTTGCCAAGGGGCACACAGGACGTTAGGCAGAGTGAGTAAAGAAAGTCCCTCCCCACTTCCCTCCTCCATTCTCAGGGGCCCAGATGTCTGAACTCTCACCATCAGACCGTGTTCAGCACTGCCCTCAGCCAGCATCATTGTATAACGGCAAAGACCCCCAGATGCTGGCTCAGTCATGTGGAATCAGGGGCTGAAGCAGGGGCAGGCTGGTGACGGGCATCTGGACTTGGAGTGCTCGCTCTGCTACTTCCTAACAGAGGGGCACTGCTGTTCTCCAGAGGGCGGTCCAGGAAAATGAACAATCCCCAGAGCTACCACATATGAAATATATGATCTGAAGCAAGTTTCTGGATTCTCTGAGCTTCTGTTTCATCTGAAAACGGAGCCAATGACCCCCACTCCCCATGACATACCCAAAGTGGCTGGCACAGGGTCAGGCATATGTGACGACCCCATAAATGCTGGGTCCCCCTCCTTCCCTTCCTCTGAACTCAAGGTGTGAGTTCAGGCTGACAAGCCCTTTCCTTATGCGTTGGGGGTAGGAGCCATCCAGGTCCCGTCCACTCTCCTCCGAGAGGTGCCCCGGTGTGGCCTGCTGCCCCCTTCCTCCTTGGCCCAGTTTCTTAGGGCCCAAGGAACCATCTATTTGTAAGAGTTTGGTTTCTCTCTCTTTTTCTTTCCTTTCCCCTCTAAGCAAAACTGCTTGGCGGCTGCTCCTGCCTCTGTCCCCAAGGCAGTTCCTAAGGGCCCATGTTGTCCCGCACAAGTGATGGCGGTAATTCCGTTAATGGGAAGCAAGACGAATGGTACCTGGTGCCCAAAGTGTACGAAGCGAGCCGGAATTGGAGGAAAGTGTTGCCGGAACACACCCTCCTTTGGGGCCTTATTAGGTCTTGAAAGAGCTGCCGCACTCTCTAAAACCTGCTTTTGCCAGCAGAAGCTTCATTTTACAAACATACAACAACTCAAAAACCCGTAAATGGGAAGAAAACCCTGAAGGTTACGCTCCCTTGCTGCAGCGAGGCGGCGAGCTGCCACTCAGAGCTGAAGTCTTTAGCCTCGTCGACTCCGGGTTTAAATAAATGGGCCTGAATGCCAGCTCACCATTTTGTGAACACAGAATACGGATGTTTCTTTGCCGTTTAAGGACTGTTTGCCAATGGTGGGATGGGACAGCTTTGGGAACATTTTCTTTTAAAAGGCTTGTTTGTCCCAGATGCCATAAAACCCTATGGCCCTTTCATCAGTCCCAGGAGGAATCCCTGACACAGCTCTCTTCCCCCAAGTCACACCCCCAGGCCCTCATAACACACCGTCATCTCTCCCGGCTTCTCCTGCCCTGAGAATCAGTGGCATCTCAAAAGCAACTTCATTGCAGAAGGGGCGTCCGTTTCCACAATGACCCAAAGGGCTCACCCCTCCCCCCAGTTGGGGGTCAAGCTGCTGAATTGTTTTGGGGGCTTCAGTGTGTCCAAATGCAAAATGTGGGTGGAGGCCGAAGCTGGGACGGACATAGCCAAGGCAAGTGACAGGCAGAGCAAGTGGACATGCGGTCAGGCTGCCCGGGGCTGTGTGACCTTGGCAAGCCATGCAACTCCTCTGGGCCTCGGCCTCCTCATCCCTAACACAGGGCGAACCCCACCCACCTCCCAGCCCTGGAGCAAGGAGTAAATGCAATCCCAGCTCACTGGGAAATGGTCACTTCCCAGGCCACTTGGAGCACTGATGGTCTTTCTGTTCTCAGCACACCCTCCCATAGTCCCCAGCATCACCCAGACACATAGTAGTCCATTCACACTAGAGCAGACTGGTTTAGGGCGTGTGCTCTGAGAGCCAAAGGCCTGGGTTCAAATCCTGGCTCAGCCACAGACCCACCGTGTGCCCTTGGACAAAGGACTCAGCCTCCCTTCCCTCGTCTGTAAAATGGGACTAATAGAACCTGCACCACAGGGTCACCGAGGGGAGTCAGAGCCATAATACATGGCCAGGGCCTGCCTGGGGTGGCCCCGGGGGCCAGCAGCCCTGAGAGGGAGTGGTTGAGAGTCCTGGGGGAGCCTGAGAAAAACTCCCACCTCCTAACGGGGAAAACCACTTTCTCAAAGACACTGGAGGCAAAGCAACCCAAAGAGGCCATCTCGGGCCCCCTGGGAGAGCTGGGACCTTGAACAACAGGCAGCATGTTAAATCCCCAACGACAACCTTCCCAGGGAGTTAAGAGACTTCGGGGAGCCTCACTCCACGAGGCAGACTGGGGACACCAAGCCCCCCACATCACAGCCCCTGGTCATCTGTCTCTAACACCTGGACCAGTGACACTGAACGTACTTTCCCCATTTCTTGTTTCCGGTTGGTCTCCCCACAGGAATGCCAGCTCCATTTTTTCTCTTTTGTTCATTATGCGTCTTAGGACAGTGCCTGGATCTGTGGGATCAATGAATGACCAAGCAAAGCAAGGAAGGGATGAACTCCCTGGGGAGGGCAGTTCTGGGCTGAGTGATTTCCAATGTGTCCCAGCGTGGAGAGGTGCTCCTGAGTGTCACAGGTGCCACCAAGCTGCAGTCCTCGCCCCACAGTGTCATGAATTATCAGTACGATAACAGCCACCAACTGCTGAATGCCTGTTATGTACACGCTTACCTCACGGGATCATGAAAACTCCCCCAGAGACAGGAACTGAAATTACCCCTTGCTTTGCAGTGAGAAAACTGAGGCCCCAGTGCAAAGTGACAAGCCAAGGAGACACGGTGAGCAACAGGCAGAAGTGTGACTTGCATCCAGGTGTGTCTGACCCACCATCTCCCTCCTTCCTCTCTGATCCGAAGAGCAGCCCCAGGGCTGGCTGGATCTTGGAGGAGAAAAGCTGGAGTTGGAGCCTCGGGACCGCTCCCTGCCAAGAAGGGTGACTGCCCAGAGGCAGGAGCCGGCAGACAGCAGAGGCTGCGGTCCAGCTCCCTTCCCGTTCCACGCACACGCAGCGGTGGGGGCAGCGGCTCAGCCGGGCAGTGACCCCAGCCATCCAGCCACGCCTGGGAGTCTTCGAAGAGCAGTGGCTTTGGGGATCCCCCGGGCCTGGGTTCAAATCTCAGTTTTCCAACCATGTGGCTTATGGCTTTGGACCGATGGCTTCATTCTCTGAATCTCAGGTATCCTCATCTGGAAAATGGGGTCAGCCTAAAATTGTTGCAAGGGTTAATTAACTAAGGGAACACAGATAAAGCACTTGGTCAGATCGCTGGCGCACAGTAGGTTCTAAATAATAAGCACTAGTTAACTTTCCCAAGGCTCCCTCATTCATGTTTTTGGGAATGGCCAGTCATGTACGTCCTGTGGCTGCCTGGCTCCCCAGTTCCAGGGCTGGGAACAGCGTGGGTGGCTGGTGGAATCCGAGTGCCCAGCCCTCTCTGATCTCCAGGGCACCACCTGCTTGGCGTTGTTCCCGAGGAAACAGGTCAGCAACCTTATCATTCGATTTCTGACCCTTGTCACTCAGGAAGTCGGAGGGGATGGGTTTGTCAATACAATAACATCCGGCAACAACGTAAGGGATTAAAGCAGGGAGGGCATTTCCAAGGAGGCCCATGATCACGGTGTGTCCTTTGCACGAGACGCCCAGGGTGAGGAGGGAGGCCAGCGGGCCACCTGACAGCGGTCACACCCCGGGCCAGCGGTCTGTAGACGGTACCTCACAGCAGAACTTTCCCTTCCATAAGACTGGCCTCAATGGCATGTTGAGACCCCGTGCTCTTTTTGAAGGGCTATAGTCCTCCCAGCAGGGGCAGCTTCACGGGCAAGTGATCAGCATTGGCACATGTGGCCCTGTCCTCAGCAGGGAGCTCCTTGCTTGGAGTTTCATGCTCTGTGTGCACTCTCTTGAAAGTCTTCACCTTATCTTTGAACTTGTGTTTTCTAAGTGAGGTTGGTGGAACAATGGTGCATGTGCTGGGGGTGTGGAGTCTCAGCTCACGAGTGGTCCTGCCTTGCCCAGGGCGGGTCTCAGCTGCCCACCCCCCTGCCCCCAGCAACCTCTGCTGTTCTCTACCCTTGGCAAGGGCCTGGCTGCAGACATGGCGAGGGCTGGGGTCAGGTGTGCCTGCCCACCGAGCCACAGGGTGGGGCCGTGGGCACCTGCGAGGGTCTGTACTCACCCTGTGAGTGTCCCTGTGCCCAAGGGATCATGGGCACAATAACAAATTTAAAACATCACAACAGGTGGGGAGAGAGACTGTGAAGGGAAGGAAAAAGCTTTCTTCCTGCTTTTTGAACAGAGGACCTACATTTTCATTTTGTACTGGGCCCCCCAAATTACGTGGCTGGCCCTGCCTTCCATTTATTTATTGGTCCTTGGGGACACCCCTGCGCCTCTGCAGAGCTAGAAGACACCGCTCTCGGGTCTGAGGCCATCACTGCCTAAGAAGCTTCTCAGAACAAGGCCCCCCCACCCCCTACCCACCCTGCCTGCCAGGCTTGTTCTCTGAACCCCTATCATTGGTCACTTATTGCTGTCTTGTGGGCCAGGCCTGGTTTTCCGGTGCCGGGGATGTGACGGTAAGCCAGATCACAGAGCACTGATGGAAGCAGGCAGGACTGTTGGTAGTGTAGTCAGGCGGAGGGAGCCGGTCCCGCAGAGCAGCAGGGAGGGCGAGGTGGGAAGAGCTGGCACGTGCAGGCTGCCTCTCGAAAGCAGGGACGTGGGGGTCGGCTCTGGGAGACGGGCAGGAGCCCCTCCATCAGTAAGGCGGGGGCACCCTGACTCACCTCCCGGGGCTGTCGGAGACTGAAGGGGCTATCGTGCCTGAGGGGTGTCTCCAGCCGGCCGGGGCAGGCACGGCAGGGAAAGGGGGCGGCACAGGCACAGGACACTAATGCAGGACAGTCAGCGGCGGGCTCCCCAAATGACTGCAAAGCCAACGATGAAAAAAAAATCGGAGGGGCAGCACCGCCATATCCTGAGCCCCTACCACATGCCAGGCACCTGGCTAAGGTGGCTTGATCTCACCATCGGCCCCCTCCTGGGGTAGATATTTATTCCTGTGGTTTCTATTCCCACTCGACATTTTACAAACATCACCTTACTTTCTGTGGTTTATAAAGTCCAGTTGGTACCGAGCACGGGGTCAACCATGCTTTTCTGGTATGACTCGTCACGGATAGAGAAGAATTCACGCTGACTAAGAGCTCAGGCTGCACAGTCGGGCCAAGCTGGGTGTGATCCTGGACCACCCCCCAGCTGTGGGTTCTGGGGCAGATCTGACCTTCCCTGGGCCTCAGTTTCCCGTTTGTAACTTGGGGTTAACAAGAGTCCCATCCTGGAGGGCTTGTTGTGATGAGTAAGTGAGGTGACGTCAGTGAAGGATGCAGCACACAGCCAGTGCTCGATAAACGTCAGCCAGTGCTACAGCCGTGAAACCCCAAAACATCCAATGAGAAACCCGAGCATCGCGTGGCGCTTCCTGGGACCGTGCGAGTCTGCTCCCTCCTTCCTAGCATCTGCCACAACTCTGCTCGAGACTGTTCTCTCCCCCCATTGTCATGTCACATCAGTCCATAAATATTTAAACAACGTGTCATCAGATTATTATAACATATGATCTATAGCACTGATGTGCTGCAGTTCTGCGCATTTGGGCTTCGTTTTCAGAATATCGAGACATAAAATATTTATATATTTAGCCAACCACGAGATCTCACATTCTGTCTCAAAATGCTGGGTGGTGGCAAGACGCTGAACTGAGAGGCAACGTGTGAAGGGGATGCCTTGTTCTCACGTCGGTTCCTGGGGCATCTGGATTGTTTCTGGTTCATTCCAGGGACGTCATCGTGTGGCCTGTGAACCGTGGCTGGCCGAGTTTATCGCAGCAAGCAGAGGGCCGGGACCAAAAAAACCCCGTAAGATGGGGCAAGAGTTCAAATCACTTGGGCTCTGTCATTTTCCTTTCTGTATCTCCATAGATCTGCGCATAGTAGGTGCTCTTAAACGTCCACTGGAAAATAAGTTAATTCACCTGCAGCCCACAGCACCACCCAATGGGCTGGCATCCAGCAGGGATTCAGTCACATTTGCTCCCCTGTTTCATTCCATCCCCAGTGCCCAGCACCAGGCCTGGCCCGGAGTGGGATCCACTGAATGTTGCTGGATGAATGGCAATTGAAGGAATAAACACGTGACCAGATAAATCACTTAATTAGCTAATAAATGAATGCGGGATAATGACTCTGGTCATGTCTGCTGGTTGGAATTATACTTTGTAAGACCCTCCTCCAGAGAAACAAAGGCTCTCCAGTAACCCGTAGTGGGTAGGCAAAGGGGTTTTCCTGGGTAATTAAATATCTCGATTGCTAACATTAGCACATCACAGTAACCATATGTCCCGGAATTTTCAGTACTATGCAATTTCAAAGATGCCACCCCTTAAGCCATTCGAGCATCCAGGAACTTCTCACACACCAGCGACCAAACAGCTTCTTCCAAAACTGCCTCTCCTGTCCCCAAATGTCACTAAAATGCTTTTACAGACCACTGCTGTTTTGGGTGTTTGGAAACAGTGGTCGTCATGTGTCCAACCTAGAGATGATCGACATCTGACGTCCTGGGAGGTCACAAAAGTATTCGCAAATTAAAGTTATTAGCTTGGAGTAAAAGTATTTTCTTTGCGTGTTCCCCAAATGCCATGCTGTCACCATCAAGAGCTGGCATGCCCCACCTTTGTCCCCAGCCTCTGCATAAAAATCCAGTCCTCATTTCCTCTTGGGTTGGCTGAGGCTGGCATTTAAAACAAACACAAAAGGCCACTAAAATTCCTGAGGGAGACGAACAAAGGAAATGCACACACACTGAGTCAGGCACGCCAAGTCCATGCTTGAGATCCCGGTGTAACTAAATCCGGCTGGACTTGGCTGGACCCGCCAAATGCATGGGGTGGGCTCCCTGTCTGTCTGCCATGTGCTGCCCAGTGGTCCTGCCACCTGGGCACCCACCCTGGTGGTCCACCAAGGCCACACCAGCTAGGGAATCATTTCCTCTTTCAACCCAGGATTCCCTGTTTTCTGGGCTGGGGCAGAATCTGGGCTCTTGCTCATTTGCTGCATAGCAAATACCTGTGCCCAGGTGGCTTGGGAGACTTAACCCCTTCCCCTTCCCTGAGCAACCCCCCAAAGATATGCCCTCTAAAAAATAAGCATGGTTTATAGACAATGCAGCTTTAAGACATGACACCCACCAAATCCTACCCAAAGCCCCTCCTCTACAGACTTCAGGAGGCACCTCTGCAGAAAAGGGGCAAAGGAGGGAGACCCCTGTAACTCTGGGAGGTAACCTCCGTGTTTAGGTTCCTCCCACTTGGGATAATCCAAGGATAAGTCTTTCTCTAAGAAACCTTCTCTGCACAGGGGAGGGTCAGTCGGGCACAACTCAGCCTTTTGCTGGCCACTGGGAGGAATGAGGAGGGGGTGCTTGCAGCCAGTCAAGTTTGCCACCAGCTTCAGTAAGTCCATATAAACATTCTTCAGGGCTTCCCTGGTGGCGCAGTGGTTGAGAATCTGCCTGCCAATGCAGGGGACACGGGTTCGAGCCCTGGTCTGGGAAGATCCCACATGCCGCGGAGCAACTGGGCCCGTGAGCCACAATTACTGAGCCTGCGCGTCTGGAGCCTGTGCTCCGCAACAAGAGAGGCCGCGATAGTGAGAGGCCCGCGCACCGCGATGAAGAGTGGCCCCCGCTTGCTGCAACTAGAGAAAGCTCTCGCACAGAAACCAAGTCCCAACACAGCCATAAATAAATAAATAAATAAAATTAAAAAAAAAAAAAAAAAAAAAAAAAAAAACATTCTTCAAGGATCCTGCCACTCACCCACTTAAAACTTTCCATTCATTCAACAACTATTAATTGAGCACCTATGTGCCAGGCACGGTACGGGACACTGAGGTACAGCTGTGGTCCACAGACCAACTCTTACCCTCATGGAGCTCACATTCCAGTCTGGGAGGCAGATAACAAACACACGATGTCAGGGATGGATAAGGGCCCTGAAGAAAAATAAAGCCGGGCCGGCGAATGGGGAGTGAAGGACGTGGGATTAATTTTGACAGAGTGGGGATGGTGGGGTCTCTTTGGAGAAGTGACTTTTGCAGTGTCCCTATGAAGGCTAGGAGCAAGTCACGGGAATATTAGGAGGAAAAGGATTTCAGGGAGCCGGGACAGCAAGTGCAAAGGCCCTGAGGTGGGAGTATGCTTGGCATGTTTGAGGAAAGGTAAGGAGGCTGGGGCAGACTGAGTGAGGGGGAGACTGCTGAAAAGCAAGGCTGCAGAAGTAGCAGGGGCCCCACTGCTCTTGCAATAAAGACCGAAGCTCACAGATCCTGGTGGGCCTTGGCAGCCTCCTCTCCCACTATTTGCCCCCTTGGTTCGTACTTTTCCTTCCAGCTGCCTAGGAGGCCCTCTCCCAGGCCCTGGGCCTGGCCACCAACTCACCGCCCACACAACAGGCACTTCCAGAGGGCAGCCTTCAGACCAGACCCCAGGACACAGGTTTCTCACAACACTAAGGCCTATGGTAATTAGCACCATATAGCCTGGATTCTTTATGTCCGTTTCTCTGTCCATTAAATGGGCATAATGGTACCTGTGTCACAGAACTGCAGGAGGATGAAGGGAGTTAATCCATGTAAAGGGTTAGAACAGAACGTAACATGTGGTGAATGCCTGGTACAAAGGCTCTATTGAAGGGTCCAAAGGCTGAGAAAGTGGTAGGAAGTTCCTGGCTTCACACTGCTTGGGGTCTGCCTGCAGCACAGGACCCCAGTCTGGCTCCCAGCTTCCCATCCCACGGCCCCACCTACCCACTCCCCCTGTGGCCTACCTGCCCTTCACCCCAGCCTTCTCAGGCCTCCAGGCCTCCAGCACCTTGCCTGTCAAACCTCATGTCACCCTCAAGGCTGGGGAGTCCCTCCCTCCTGGAAGCCCTCCCACTTCCCCAGAGAGTGAGTCCCAAAGGGTACCTGCTGCAAACTGTTCACAAGCACCTACAACGGGGTCATGACACAACTTCTGCGGCTACCAGGTGGTGGGTGGGACCATTCGAGGGTCTCTGTGCCAGCTCCCACCACAATGCCTGACTCAGAATGTCAGGACGTATTTCTTGAGTGAATGAGTGGACAGATGACCACATAGCAGCCAGCAAGGGCATATCTGGTTAACAAAATGGAGTCCACTTAACCCAAACAACAGTGAATGGTCTGTGTTTCCGCACTGAACTGTTCACCCACATTCTGGGCCCAGGTGCCACGAACCCGAGCCTTCGCCTGAAAGTTGGGAGAACGATCTGATTTCAGCCACAGAACAGCCACAGCCTGTGTGGGAGACCTTAGGCTGGTCACAGTCTCTCTGCGGGCCTCATTCTCCCTATCTGTAAAATGGGAGGCTTTTAAGCTTTTATTTTTAAGCATCAGAAATTTTTCTTTTTTTTTAAATTTAATTTAATTTTATTTTTTTGGCTGTGTTGGGTCTTCATTGCTGTGCGCGGGCTTTCTCTAGTTGCGGTAAGCCGGGGTTACTCTTTGTCGCGGTGCGCGGGCTTCTCATTGCAGTGGCTTCTCTTGTTGAGGAGTACGGGCTCTAGGCACGCTGGCTTCAGTAGCTGTGGCTCGTGGGCTCTAGAGCGCGGGCTCAGTAGTTGTGGCGCACGGGCTTAGTTGCTCTGCGGCATGTGGGATCTTCCCGGACCAGGGCTCGAACGTGTGTCTGCTGCATTGGCAGGTGGGTTCTTAACCACTGCGCCACCAGGGAAGCCCAGAAACTTTTCTTATAAAAATTTTTTTTCCAAATAAAATTTACCATTTTAAAGTAAAAATTAAGGGGCATTTAGTACATTCCCAATGTTGTGTAACCACAACCTCTACTTGGTTCCAAAACATTTTCATCATCCCAAATGGAAACCCTGTGCCCATTAAGCAGTTTCTCCCCATTCTCCCCTCCCCCACGCCCCTGATAACCACCAATCTCCTTTGTCTCTAAGGATTTATAGATTCTGAACATTTCGTATAAGAACCTTTCTTAAAATGACACCTGAGCAAAACCTCCTTATATAAAACAGGAAAGAGGAGAAGGGCCGAGGCTGAAGACGGTAGGTTTGTCTCTTCCCCTCCCCCTTCAGGGAGCTGACGTCCCCCATCCTTAGTGGCCTTTCAGGGAAGGCTCTGATCCCAGGCCCTTTCTTTTCAGAGTTCTAATCCTTAACTTGGGTTTCTAAGGCAAATCACCCCAAACGGTGCCCGAGAATCAAGGGCCTTGAGCCTGGCATTACTGGCCCACTTGCCAGATGAGGAAGTAGAGGCTGGGCCCACATGAAGCCCTAGCCTGAGCTGACTGCTGGGGAGGTGCTGGATTCAAAGATCTCCAGAGCCCGCTGATGCTCTCCCCTCACCACACACACCAAGGCGGGGTCTCAGATGTGAAGAGCTGGCCAAAAGCCCACAGAAGCTACCTCACGAGGGCAGCCAGTCCTGGGGGACAAAGATCACTCCTCTCCCTCAGGGAAGACAAGCCAGCCTGAGGGAGCCCCAGGAGCTTAAGAGGGGGCGCCAAACACGCACAGACTCCCTCAGCCCTTGCTGTGCAGACTCTCTGTGAGGACCATGTTGGTGGAGAGGGCCACCTGCTCACCTCCAACCAAGAACTGCCTGCCCTCGGCCCAGGTCTGCGACAGCCGCTCCGTCAGCACAGACCTCTGATGGGGCCAGTGCTGTGTAAATCATTAACAAAACATCTGCCTTGCTTAATAACACACCGTGGCTGACACAGCTCTCGGGGCCTCCGGAGACCCTTCAACTCCAAGAGGACGCACCAAAAACTTATAAGGCTCACTTTCCTCTCCGTGGGGCTGGTGGGAGTGCAGGGTAGACAGGAAAGCAAAATACTGATTTCTAAACATTTCCCTGAGATGCCCAGGGCCACCCTGACATTTAAATCTTGCCTCTTGGGACTTCCCTGGTGGCGCAGTGGTTAAGAATCCACCTGCCAATGAAGGGGACACGGGTTCAAGCCCTGGTCTGGAAAGATCCCGCGTGCCGTGGAGTCACTAAGCCCATGCGCCACGACTACTGAGCCTGTGCTCTAGAGCCCGTGAGCCACAACTACTGAGCCCACGTGCCACAACTACTGAAGCTCGCGTGCCTAGAGCCCGTGCTCCGCAACGAAGAGTAGCTCCCGCTTGCTGCAGCTAGAGAAAGCCCGCGAGCAGCAATGAAGACCCAATGCAGCCAAAAATAAATAAATTTATTAAAAATAAAAAAAATCCTGCCTCTTTCCAAATTGTCATTGTCTCCTCCACTCTATTTTGAGGGTCATGGTCATAGAAAAGTGCTTCAGTGGCACCTACCTGGAGGGGCCCCCGACACCCTCTTTTAATCTTGTTTCGGGCCTCAAGATACAGGGGCACTGAAAATGCTCCTGACAAAGAGATGACCTTCCCAGCCCTGTGACCCTGGGCGGGTCCTCGGTAATTAAATAGTTCCTAGTCTCTCATCAAGAACTTATGAGGTGCTACCCACCTGCTGAGCATTTTGTATAGATTATTTTATTTAGTTCTTCCCTCACACTTTATGAGGTCATAATACTGTTCCTGTTTTCTGGATGAGGAAACAGGCTCCCAGAGGTGAACGACTTTTTCACAAGCAGCAGGTCTGGGCCTCCCACCTCACTCATCTGGATTGTGGGTGAGTGCCTTCCCCTCTCTGGGCCTCAGTTTCCGTCCTGTAAAATGGGCATGCAGCTCTTCTCTGGATGGTGAGCCTACCGAATTCCTCATTTGTAGCTTGGACTGATCAGAGCTGAGGGTGGTTTGTATAGTAACTCTGTCCCTTTGCAGGTCTCTTCCCGACAATCCCCAATTTCAAAGACTTTGGGGACATCGAAGAACAAGAGAGGGCAGGCCTTGGAGAAAGGGGTCGAGTACAAATTCCACCTCCACTGCCCACTTGCTGTGAGAACGGGTCTCAGGGACTAAACCCAGTGGCCTCAACTACAACTCAGGGACCTCGGAACATTCTCCTTAAACAGCTCTCTGCTCTCCGTTCACTAGGATCAAGCACTGCCCCCGGCCCCCAGCCTAATTTTGAAGTGTGAGGGTTAAATAACTCCGGGAAACGCAGGCCCTGCAGGCTCTCAGTGGCAGCCTCCCTCCCCCTTCCCTTGTCGGAATTCCTTCACACTCTATGGAATTCTTACATAAAGCCCCTTTTTCTTTTCTGTGAGGTCACCATCATGCAGATGTCTAAGAGAAAGAAAGACTGGCTCCACATGGATCAAGGCCGTTAGAACTGAATGCATTTCAGATCCCAGCTGGCCACCTTTCAATTCTGTAGGCCCCTCATTCAGCCCCCCCACCCCCCAAAACAGAGCCAGCTACAGTGTTGAGTCGGGTTTGGGGTGCAGTGATCCTGCTGGTAGATGCCGAGAAGGCCTGGCTACAAGACCCGGCCTTTGCCACCAGACCACCCGAGAAGTTGTCTGTGGAAAAATCCAGAATTGGAGACAACGGCAGAGGTTATGTATGAGGGTTTGTTTCCACACAAGTAAGTCTTGTTAGAGGGACAGATGTCAAAACGCTAGATCACTCTCCAAGTTCAAGTTCCCGAATTAAACGTCACAGGAAATTACACCACCAACTGATTTGCCCCAATGTCAGCTCCTGTCTGAGGAGGCCGTTGGTCTATTTCAGTTTTGGCCAAAGGAAGGGGCTGTGTGTATGCCACCCAGCTCAGATAGGGATGGATGAAGCCACTGGCCTGATTTTTTTCTCTTTAAGTTAACATTTTCCCAAAAGGCTATCTTGTCACTACCCAAGAATCAGAAGTAAGAAAATAGGCAACTACCAAAAGCCACCGAGGGTCTTTGGCCGAGTATGGCCATCCTTCACCTTTCAAAGCAAATTCACAGACACCCAGGGGTGCCCAGACAACCCCTCACTCCACGAGCACCCTTTCCCCAGAGCTCCAAGTTCTGACCACCATCTGAGGCGACGGCCAAGGAAAGGCCCATGGCATGGGCAAAACAGTTTCCTAAGAATGATGTCAGCAAAAAAAAAAAAAAAAAGAGAGAGAGAGAGAGATAAAAATGTAGAAACAAGGACTATTTTTACCTCCCCAAATCACAGGCCAGACGGGAGAGAAATCCATCAATGCCAGAAATGCGGCTGGGCCTTCACACAAGATCTATTATTTCACACCTTAAATTAACGCATCTCAAAGCAATTCGCAAATGTTCATCAATTTGCAGAACATACTTGGAAGGGAGAGAAATACCTTTTCTTTTCAACACCAAAGGACGCTCGCAGGAGCACCCCACGCCCAAAACCACACAGGTCTTCGCACACAACATTCCTTTCCAGTACAGTGTAGTATAAACCGTGATGTAAATGGAAATGAACGGGGAAGAGAGACAGGCACGGGACTGAAATGGTAAGTAAGTGACAAGAAGCCTACGTAGAAATGATGCTGTTGTCAGATATTCAGAATTGAGAGTCAGGCCCCGTGGAGGTAACTCGCCATCATCAGGGGTCAGGACGCCGGGCTCTTCCTGAGGGCAGTGTCCTAGGTTGCTTCCACCCCACACAAGCCTGGAGGTGCCAACCCGTATTCAATCTCGGATGACTCACCAGGGCCCTCCACTCTCCACCCTCTAGCTCCCTGGCTTGGTCTGACCCAAGAAGGGGAAGGGAATATTCTTCTCTTTTTGACAATTGTTTTTGACACTTCCCTTCTGAAACCAATTTTTGGCACTTCGAGAGGAAAGAAAAAATGTGAACTGTGGCCCTTTCTATCTGACAGCTCTGGCTCCTCTGCACCAGAGGGGCAAGTGTGGACGAGGAAGGATGGTAGTGCCTTCAGGAAGACCTCTCCCAGAAGTCTGGAGCCCAGCAAAGAACCGAGCATGTCTTAATCCACAGCAGGACAAAGGCAGACAGACCTGGTTTAAAGTTAAGAACTTCAACGCTGGAATCAGAGATGTGGGTTTGGATCCTGACTTTGCCATTTGCCACTTTATGACCCTGCCCAAGTTACTTAACTTCATCTTCCTCTCTGTAAGATCAGGATAACAACCCCGAACATTCGCACTGTGCCAGACACATGGTACACAGCCACTGTGACTTTCCAGGTTCAGTGGGGAGACTATGGGCTCTGCTCAGTCAAGCCTGGGTTCAAATCCAAGATCAACCGTATATTATCATGTGATCTTCAGCACATGATTTAATCTCTCTGTGCCCTAGTGCCCTCATCTGTAAAACGGGCATCATGATTGTTCCCATCTCGTGATGTTGGTGAGTGGATTGAGTGAAACAAGGCAATTAAAGCTTTTAGTACCATGCCTGGCACATGGAATACCCTCCATCAATGGTGGCCATTAGCCATGGTGCATAACTTTCATAAAATTGTGCACATTTCATCGCTGAGCCTCAGTTTTCTCATCTGTAAAATGGAGATAATAACCCCTACCTCACAATGAAAATTAACTAAGTGTATGTACGTTTAAAGCACTCAGCACCCAGTCTGTGCACCTTCAAAAGGCAAATCCTGGTGCAATGGAAAGAGGATGGGCTTGAAGTCAGGCAGGTGACAGGATTCTGCTGCCACCTCCTCTCTGTGGTCCCAGGACACAGCTCGAACTCTCTGAGCCTTAATTTCCTTGTGCGTGTAAAACCAGAAGCCACGCTCCACAGCCTGACTTTTGGGAGGATTGTGGCGCCCAGAACAGTGCCCGGCACACAGTGGGTGCTCCATAAATGTGAATTCCCTTCCCCTGCTCCTTCCTTGCTTGAAGCCGCCAGAAGTGCCATCTGGCAAAGCCGGGAGCTCCGTTTCTTGAACCCTGAACGGCCCTCTACCCAGACCAACCTGGGCTGCTGCTTAAGTCTGAGACTTTATTTTGCGGAGGTAGAAACTACTTTTTAGTCATTTCCGAAGCAGACGGGACGGCAGAGGCTGACAAACCGCAGGGACCATTTTAAATCCTGGGCCTTTCTTCTGGGAAGTTAGGCAAGAACCTTCCCAAATGTTTGCCCGTGGGGCTCTCTGCCAGGGAGTGACTCATCCACAGCTCCCCACAGGCATATTTTATTTGGGGGTGGGGGATTGCGGGAGGGCCTGGCCCTGCTGGGGGAGGGGAGGCAGCATTTGCAGCACACCCAGAGGTGGGTTTGTTGGGTTTTTTTTTCATTTTTTAGGACAAAAAAGAAAAAGAATGTGGGTCTTTTTTGTTTCCTTCCAGGTTTTGTTTACTAAAAGAAGACGTCCAAAGTTCACTCAGTAAGCTGCTGCGTGGGGAACAGGCGCTTTCAGCCGGCTCTGCATCCCTTTCAATGAAATTCTTCTTCCATTAACGCCACGGTTTTTAAAATGTCCCTCCAAGGTTCGTCTGCGCACACACTGAGCTCCTAAGACGACATGTTCCCCTCAGAAAGGCAAGCCAAATTTTGACAATCCAGAGGAACTAGGGAGCTCCAGAGATTCTAAAGTTTGCCTTAAAGCAATTAAGACTTTCGACTGCAGAGATTTTCAACATTTATAAAGCACACCAAAAACTGTCAGTTAAAACTTCAAGGACAGACCTCGGAAGACAGTGTCCCAAGCCTGCTGTGATCAATTTGTTACTGTCTTGGGGGCTCACACCTGGAGCCCAGGCTCGATACAAATAAATCAGATGAATATCTATCTACTTAGTAAGACAGGCAGAGAGACACCCCCAGATACACAGACAAGTGTCCCTGGACCCCTGGTCTCCCCAGGGTCAGCCCCACCCTGGGCCTGGGGAAAGGGTTAAAATTCACCAGGGCCAGAGAGGGGCAAGAACAAAGCCAGGGGACACAGAAGAGTTTTTGGGAAAACTGAATACAGGTCCTCCAGTGCCAGGCCAAGAGGCTCCACCAGGCCCAGCGCAGCCCCAGCCCAGTCTGGAGCCCCATGGAGGGTCCTGCCAGTGGTCCTGCCCAGGCCCGGCTGGGCTCTGCGATCTGACCTCTGGCCTCTCATTCACCAAAGAAAACCCAGCACCCACGGGGTGCCCACACCAGGCCTGCTTCTCTCCACGGGTTCCCCTGACATCGGGGCCAGCGGCGGGCACACCATGCAGTAGGCCTGGTGGGCGCAAAGGGGGGGCCCTCAGCCTCCATAGCAAACATACTCTCATGCTCCTGTACACAAATTACACACTCACATCCACATATGTACACTTTTGCCCTCAAGGGCTCATAAATACACACAAAAATCACTTGTGAACACTCCCACGTGTGCGCGCGCACACATACACCCAGAATCCACACATTCTCGGTCACAAAAATGAGATCCCACATGAAGCGCCTGGCACATAGTAAACACTCAATAAATGGCTAAGTGGGAGCCATGCCCGCTTGCCCCGCACTCACTCACACCAAACTCCACCACCCCACCACCCCGACGCTCCGAGGTGCACACGCACCAACTCGGCCACAGGCACGCGCACACTCCTGCGAACACACCAGGAGGAACAGACGGACACGCCGCCCACGCACGCTCGGACGCACGGCCGGGGACACACTCAGACTCGCACGCTCACGCGCGTCCCGACCTCCCGCGTGCACACCCGCCCGCTGTCCCCCACGGAGCCTCGGGCGCGTGCGCGGGCACGCGCGCCCCGCTCGGCCCGAGAGTGGGTGACTGCCCCGCGGCCCGGCCTCCGCCCCTTCCCCGGCCCGCGCCGGCCCGATCCGGTCGGGCCCCGGCCCCAGGCCACTCACCGGCTCGCGGGCGGGCTCGGCTGCCGTAGGGAGGACCGGCGCACGGTCGGCGGGAGCGGTGGGTCCTACACGAGTTGGCGGCGCCGCAGCTGCACGCTCGTCCGCTGGGTTCCGCCGCCGCCTGCGCGGGCCCGCGCGCGCGCTCCCGCCCCTCCCCGCCGCGGGGCCGCGCCGCCCCCTGCGCTCGTGCGCGCTGCCGCCACGCAGGCTTTGGGGGGCGCCCGGGCGGGGCCCTCACCGAGGCCGGATCCCCTCACTCTCCCAAGCCCACTTAGCCGAGGACCCCCTCCCCATTTCAAAGCTGGGGAAACTGAGGCCCAGATCACACAGCGAGTCAGGTCCAGCATCTCCCCTTCTTCTCGGGCTCTAGACATTTAGGGTCTGCAGTCAGTCAACCCCGTGGACCCCTCCCACACATCTTTGGATACCCATCACCTAACTTTGCTCCCGTCACAGCCCTGGAGATACTGAAATCGGTTAATCAACAAGCGCTTATTTTGCGCCTGCTGAATGCGGACACTGAAGTAGGCCCCAAGGTATCTCGCTGCGGTGAAGGCACTGCTCTCTGCCCTCAGAGGGCCAACGTCTCCTCATCTGGAGCTCCCCACTTCCTGTACACCCCAAGACCAGTAAGAGTCAATGTGCAGAGGTTTCTGGAAGAAGTAAGACTCTGCTAATGAATGCTGAACACCCCCTCGAAGGAGACAGAGTCTGTATGGGGGCCCAAAGGCAGCAGCTCAGTTCCCTGCTTCACTTCCTAGGGGGACCCCACCCCCCAAAAGGGGACGCTCCTGGCCCAGACAGTTCCTGTTTCCACACTCGCTGCTTTTCCTCCACTCGCAAAACTGTGCTGTGTCCCGCAGGAGGGCAGGAACCAGGGACTGACGCTGGCTGCCTGCCAGCTGTCCAGCTTGGTCACTGTGCTGGGCACAGGGGGATACCCACTGGGCCTGTTTGCCCAGTGAATGGACATGTTTCAGCTGGCTTGGATCTCTGACAATAATGACACCAATTGAACAACCACTGTGTGCCAGGCTCACGGCTGCACACTCTGCCTGCCTAGTGCTGTTCAGTCCCACAGCCATTATTTGAAGGAGACTTTATGCTGCTTCCGTGCCCATTTTACAGATGGGGTAAATGAGGCCTAGAACTGAAACTTAGAGAAACAAATTCTCTTGCCCAAAGTCACCCAGCTGGTAAGTGGTTGAGCTAGAAACTGGACCGCAGATGATCTGATTCCTGTGCCTGTGTGCCTAATCTAGGATGTGAACAGTATGGTTCTGTGCTGCTGATACAAGAAGGCGCAGACGGGGCAGCAGCCCGTCCAGAGGAGCCAGCCCTTCTACAAAGCAACAGGGATGAAATGGATCATTTTGCAAATTGGGTAGCCGTTAGTTGGGGATCTGATTACAGCCTCACCTCACATGATATACTTCACAATAAATGCCAGATAGATTCAACAGTTAAATATAAAAAATAAACATTGCATAAAACAAGAGAAAGTAATAGAAGTTCTGAGATTGTGTGGCAGTCTTACTAGTAGGTGGGTGATATTGGCTATATTCGTGCAGGAAACATTCATTCATTCATTCGTTCATTCACTCGACACATAGAACACCTTCTATGGGTCAGATGCTATTCTAGGCACTGGGATACAGTCATGAACAAAATACAGCCCAGACTCTCTTGGGGCTTCAATCTGGGGGTGGGAGGTGGGGGAAAAGAAAAGTATCTGGCATGGCAAGGAAAATAGGTTTGGTGGAGAAAATAAAGCAAGGAGGGGGGAGGAAAGCCCCCCAGGGGTGCTTTTTCATAGAGAGTGCTGGGAGAAGGCCTCTCTGATGAGGTGACATTTGAACAGAGGGCTGTATGAGGGAGTGAGGGAAGAGGTCCTCTGTGTATAGGACAGGTTCATGCTCCAAGAACCATCCTAGTACGCTACAGAGCAAGAACCTGAAATTCCTCTTTGAAGGAAACTTTGGGAGCAGCACCAGACCACTGAGGAAAGAAGCACTGGGACCCCCGCGCATGTCTGTGTAAGAATCTACCATTTGTAAAGCCTGTTCCCAGCCTCACAGAGCCCCTGTAACAGGTACTCCCAGTGTCCTCATTTGCCATTCAGGAAACTGAGGCTCAGAGAGGTCAAGAAGTGTGCCACAGGTCACACAGCCAACCACCATCAGCAGAGATGGGTCTGGCTGCAGGCCAGCTGTTGGCTGCTGCTGAGTGTTAGGGGACTGAAGAAGTCCTGGCCGCCCCTTTCCCTCCCTCTGGGACTATAATTCAGGAACAGGAGGGCCTAGGGCATCTGCTGTAGGCTTCTAGAGAGAGGAGGGTGCAGCAGCAGGGCTTGAGGGTTTGGGAGGGAGTCATCCCCACCCTGTTTTCCTGGCCTTCCTCTTCCTCACCTCCTACTTACTTCCCTCTGGCCTGGTCCCAGCCCCTGGTGACATGCTGGGGGAAAAATCAGGTTAAACTCTGCCCAGAGACCCTCCAAATGCCCCACACTACCCTCACTACCCTGGCCACAGCAGGGGTAGGTAGAGAGAAATGGTACAATGCAACCTGAGCCCCACTCAACTTTTGTTTTTAATGCAAAGGATTTTTCTGTGAGTCCCCAAATGAGTCACTGTTAAGAGGTGCTTTGCAAAACGACTCCCAGAATTAGAATCAACGTCTCCCCACACACAGTGCCTGACACTCCCTCCCACGGCATTTGTGAATCTGGTCTAGGAGAAAGGCTATCTGTTCACCCCCAAGGGTTTCAGGATTAAGCCTGTGTCGTTTCATTATCTCTCTGCATTAGGGGAAGAGAAACTACTCTTGCTGGGCACCTTCTCCATGCCTGGCTCTGCATTCTCCCAGCATCCCTCGAGGTGGGGGTCAGGATTTCTGTTTTACAGCTAAAGAAGCTGAGGCTCAGAGAAGGAAGCTGGTTTGGACCCGGGTTTACCCAAAGCTTATATTGCTGTCAGTATTTTGGGGGAGTGGTAGTGGGGGGAGAGGAAGCCATAAAGTACTAGGATCACACCATGTTCTTTGAAGCCCCTTTGTCCAAAATGTCCTCTTGCCAGCTTCCTGATGGTGGGCATTTTGGGGGGATGGTCTGGGTTTTCCCAGGAACTCTTGTTTGTTCTTATCGTCTGAGTGTGATTATTAATAGCCCTCCTTTTCACTTCAAAAGTGTCTTGGTTTAGATGATAAACTTTAGGGTCACCCTGTTTGCTTGCAAAGGTCACTGCATGGGGGGATTCAGATTTTACTTTATGAAATAGAGGCCTCTTGTCTGCTGGGCGCCTCTCCACCTCCTGATGTCTGTCTGTGTATCTGACCAAGAACTTTCACAAGAGTTTATGGGGATTTTCAGGAGCAGCAAACCCAGCTGGCTGGGAAGGGAGTCAGGACTGGAGTCAGGGCTCCCTTCCACCCCAGCCCTGCCCTTCGCTCCCTGTGTGACCCTGGGTCAGTTTCTTGACTGGCAAAATGCGACCTTGACCTTTTAGGATTTCCCGTTGCTCAGTGCAAGCTGGAAAACCAATTGAACATTTTGGTAAGGACTGGGAATGCAGGAAGCATCACTCCCCTCCATGCCATCATATGGCTGACTTTTTAAAATAGCAAACCTTATTTTTAGCTAGTTTAATTTTTTTAAGATTTATTTATTTTTTGAATAAATAAATGCCCACAGTTGCCCACAGTTCAAAGTTCAAAGGTGCAGAAAAAAATGGTGAAAATTTCCTTTCCACCCTGATCCCCAGCTACCTCCTTCTTTTCCCTGGAGGGAACGAGTGTTGCCAAACACACTCTGTTCCCAGACAGTGTGTTTTGTGTGTGTGTGTGTGTGTGTGTGTATGTACATGTGTGTATATTTTTTCTTCTCTTCTTTTTCATGCATCCGATCTACAATGCTATACAACTTGTGTTTCCTTCACTTCTTGGAGACTACTTCCTATCACTCTATAAAGAACTATTTCCTTTTCTATGACTGTATAGTATTTCAAAATATTTGCATTTAATCCGCATTTAGCAAGCACCTGCTCTGTGTACTGTTCTAAGCACTGTGGGATATGACAGAAGTTTCAGCCATGGTCCCTGCCCTCAGGGACTTACGGTCTGATTGGGAAACAAGAAAAACAGAAAACATTGGAGGGGCATAGAAGAGCAATTTCTCCAATGGCCCCCATGTTCATTTGTGAGGTTTGGCTTTGGGGCTAATTTTTCTTTTTTATTATTCTCAGCTCCAGAGATGCATTGGGTGGATGAAAGAGCCCAGACATGGGTTCTTTTGAAACTTGAAAATTCAGCTGTGTGCGTTCAGGCAATCCACTTCTTCATTCTGGGCCTCAGTTTGCTCATCTGTAAAATGGGGACAGTCAGCCTCTCTCACAGGATGGCAGTGGTCACATGAAATTGTATTCCTGAAAATGCTTGGTGAAGAGTTAAGTGCTGTGCTCCTAGGCTGGAAGATCTGGGGAGGCTAAGACAATGCTCTAAGGAATGGTACATTAAGTGCAAGGTGTCAGGGCTCTTCTGCCCAGAGGGAATCATCTTGTAAGCTTTTCATGCTTTGCTGATCCTGTGATAACTGCTAAACAGTTATCTCCTCCAGCCTTTGGCAGCCTTAGTCGCCAACTTTGAGTCTGCTAGAGGCTTGACCTGGTAGACCCCCCACCCAGGAGGCCCCAGGATGTGGGAACAACACAAGTTAACTGTCTTCAGTTAAGGTGGTGGTGGAGGGGGACTTTGGGGATTATCATTCCAGATGGGACTGGCTCAAGGGCATGCAGACAGGAAGAGGCAGAGATGCACCCAGTGATGTTGCTACCTCCCTGCAGGTCCTGCCACCAAACCTCCAATACTTGGTGTTTCAACGAACGGATTCAAACCCTGACTCGTAATGAGCACCAAGAACTGTGCCTTTCATGTATGTTCTCTTAACTGACCTCCTCAACTACAGTTTGAGGTAGTGATGCCCATTTGCCCGTTTTGCAGATGAGCAAACTGAGACTCAGAGACTGTTGATACTAAGTTAACAAAGGAGTGGGTGCTCTGTCAGTCCCTGCTAGGAACACTCAAAACCACTGCGCCCCTATGTAAAAGGGTTGGCATTTGTGGCTGCCAAGAGGCATCAGACATGGAGATGGGGGACTGTGGAAATGTTATTTTGGCCTCCGAAGGATTTTCATAAGCTCACAAAACATTGGGACTTTGGCCCTGCTTTGCTTTCTGGATGCCTGTTCTCTCCTGATGTTGAGCTGAGTGAGACTGTCTGGCTGTGGCTTCTTTTCTCTCCTCCCTGGGGGAGGGGTGGTGATGGATTCGCCTGGGCCTTGTGCAGCTGCCCGGAGCCTGACACAGGGGAGACATGAGATTCATGGTGTGACTGGAAGTTCTTGCGTGCCCAGGACAGTTCTGGGCTATGCCTCCTGTCTCAGCATCAATGGTAGTGTCCCCTTTCACCCTCAAAAGTGTCCTGGATTGGACAATAAATTATATGGCCACCCTGTTATTCATGTCAAATAAAACAATAACTTGCCAAGTGAATAAATAACTGATCATCTCAGTCGGGCCCTCAGTCATGCCCTTGTGTAGTCCACTCATTGGCTCTGTGTGTGATATGGGTGTCAATGTCCGGACGAGAAAGTTTACAGATGAGAAAATTAACGTGGTTAACCAGTTTGTCTAAAACACAATTTAAGGGGGCGTCTGATGGGTCCAGAATTCTGCTTTGAACTGAGTCAGCAGGGTCCCATGCTGGCCATATTTCTCTCCCAGGCATCCAGGTGTCTACCTGGCTTTGGGGGCCAAGTGAGGGGTCCAACTGCCCTTCCTGAAACTCCTGGGACATGGGGCTAAAGTGAGTTTCCTCTGGGCCTGAGGCCTCCCCTGTGCCCACCACAGGGCTGGATGCTCTCAGAGCAGATGGAAGCTGGGAGACCTCTGGATTTAGGGCTGATGACACCATCCATCCATCGACCCCAGATACCCCAAATGAGGGAAGTGCTCTGAAGGAGGAGATGGGCCTTTGGTTGCTAGTTTTCCCAGCCCTGCCCCTGGCTTCTGGGAATGGGTGTAATTTTTCCAGGCATCAGGACATGCCAGGATTGTGCTGGGGGCAAGGGGTGGAGGGACCAGATGGAGGCTGGAGGCTGGCAAAACGGGAGCGGGAGCGAGGAGGAAGTGGGCAGCGGCAGGAATCAGAAAAGGCTTGATTAGGTTTCTCTGAGGAGGGGCTTGCACTGCCACTCCCTACCCCCAACCCCAAAGCAGCCTCCTGTGCCAGGAGTGGGAGCAGAGAAGGTCTAACCCATCGTTGGGAAAGACAATGCATTTTCCCTCTTTCAGTGATAGTCTGAGGGACTTGGTCCGGGGTGGCCATTGCTGTTTTGAGGTGATTCCCCTGAGGCAGGGTGTATGGGTAGAGAGGTGCATCGGAGGAGAGGCAGTGAGTTCTGGGGGCTCCAGAGCCCCTGAATAAGGAGCTGTGTTTGGGCACTGCTCAGCTCAGAGCTGCAGGCTTTGGGTTCTGAGCCGAGTTGCTCAGGCCGACCTGGGCAAGGCAGCCACTTTGACCCCACACGTTCTGCCTGAAGCCAGTTGCCAAATGCCACAACCCAAGCTCTGCAATCAGCCCCCCAGAACTGGGCTGGGGCCAAAGCCCTCGGCAGAAGCTCAGCCCTGGAGCCAATCAGACCAGGCTTCAAAGTCTGCTTTGCCACCTACTAGCAGCACAGCCCTGGATGAAGCCACCTCGCCAACCAGAGCCTCAGTGTCCTGACTGGGAAACTTTCTCACCAGGTTAGGATGAGATGAAGATACCAGGCCAGCTCCTGGCTGAAAAGAACATCAGCATCAACTGTTTATCAGGCTCAGAAACTAGCACTTTACATTTTACAATTGTCATTTCTTTTAATCATCCCAGCAAGCCAGTGAGATGGGTGCCAGGGTAACCTCCCTTTGCACAACCCATACAGCTGGGTGTTTGCCTCAGTTTCTCTGCCTGACAAAACAGGCTCAGAGACGTCAAATGACTCGCCCAAGCTCACACAGTGGGGAAATAGTGAAGCTGTAATTGATAAGTGATATGCAGATACATTTCACTGGTACAGCTAGCTCCAGGGTCTCATCTGTAAAATAAGCATAATGATACCATGAGTCACTTCCTACTTTCGGCAAATCCCATACTCTATGCCTTTACTAGAAAAAAAAAAATCCCTTAGTAGTGTTTGCCAATTTCCATGGTGTAAAGTACTCCCAGCACAGCTGATTTAAACCTATCAACAACTGCTCTGGAATTCCCAAATATTTAACAACCTGCTCTTATTCAACAGTTAGCTCTCACCAGCCAGTGCAAACCGGCTCTCATACGTCACTGGGTCCTATTATCCTCCCCTTAGGCCCTGTAAAGGGGTGGCCCTAGTCTCAGTGCTTTAAGGTTCCATTTTCCTTTGCTAAGAAAGAAGGAAGGCAGCCAGCCTGTACTGAGTACCTACTGTGTGCCAGGAGCGATGGCACTGCATCCAAACCTAGAACTTCCTTTAATCTCTACAACAACCCTTCAATGATCCCCATTTAAAAGGTGAGAAAACTGAGGCTCACAAAGGTAACATCTACTGGCCACGGTCACGCAGAAAGTAAATGGCAGATTGACATGTATACACTATTGATACTATGTATAAAATAGACGAGAACCTTCTGTAGAGCACAGGGAACTCTACTCAATGCTCTGTGGTGACCTAAATGGGAAGGAAATCCAAAACAGAGGGGATATATGTGTATGTATAGCTGAGTCACTTTGTTGTACAGTAGAAACTAACACAACATTGCAAAGCAACTATACTCCAATAAAAAATGTTAAAAAAGAAAAAAAAACAGTAAATGGCAGAGTCAGCCTGCCTGACAAGACTCCACCTGAGTAGGCTGCGTCTTGGGAGCTCTGGGTCTGACATGAGCAAGTCCTGGCCATTTCTGGGCTTCAGTTTCCCCATCTGTAAGAAGGAGTTGGACAAATCAATTTCTAACCATCCTTTCTGGACTGAATGAGTCATCATTTTAAGATTCCAAGAGCAGAGAGGGATGAGGGTGAGGGCTTACATCAATGGAAAGAACAAATCCCTAAAGGGAAGGGTTTTACTCGTTAACGGGGGAGAGGTGTGCAGGAAGGGCGTATTTCCAACTGTGCCTGGGACACATGTACTTGGAGGTGGTGTGGTGCTGCAGAACCAGCCTGGATTTGAACTCCAGCACTTCCTGGCTGTGTGACCGTGGGCTATTAGCTTCACCTCTCTGATTGGTCCTGCAAGGAGTCTTCCCTGTTGTTCTGGAAGCCTAAGGGGCAATGAAGGGTCCCTGATGTGCAAACTTCTGCACCAGGTAGACGTGGCAACGTCCCTCTACCTTTACAAACTATCACAACTTCTTTCCTTTTCTGGCCCTCATCTCCCCAAGTGGATTGAGCAAAAGCCAACCCTCTTTTCTCCCTGGCCTGGAAGCCCAGAGCAGCTGAAAGGGGATGGGAAAGCCTGAGGTTTCTCTTTCCAGCGAAGGCAGAAGCCAAGCCCCACCTCCCACCACCACCCCCCCACCCCCGTCTGGGCCCACCTCCCTCTGGCCTGCACCGGCTGGTTGGTCTTCTCAGATTTCTGAAAGCCTATGTTCCCAGAGGAGGCATTAAGGATGGAGGAATGCAGACCCGGGTGTGCCGCGCTGAGGGGGCTGTGAGAGAAGCAGTCTGGGGGAGAGCCCCCCCCCCCAGCCCCGCCAGCTGCGTCCCAGCCCCCACCAGAGAGGAAGAGAGAGGAAGCGGAAAGGACAGCAATACAGCAGGCTCTCAGAGGAGTTCAGGATTCTTGCATGGGGAGGGGTGGGGAGCCAGGAGGGCTCAGACCACTTGCAGAGTATGAAGGCACTGGTGAGTCTGGGGTGTTGCGATGACCGTGGACAGGGTCCCGGTGCAAGGGCACTGTTGCTGAGGATGATGGAAGGGGAAGGATATTCTCTGAGCAATGATTGTTTTCTGAGCATCGTAAAGCTCTTTACCTGCAGAGCCCAGCTGTAACCGGGCCTTCCTGCCCCCAGCCCAAGAGCAAGCTCAGCAGGGAGTCACAGCCAAGAAGAAAACGGAGCAATCAACCAGCAAGCAAATGCATGAGATTAAAAAAAAAATCATCCAACTCAAATCCAATTCCCAAACCGCTGCAAAGAGGAGCAGCTCTTTCCTGAAGTTCTTCTGGAACACTGGCAAGGGGAGCTAAACTAATCAGCACGTCCTGCAGAAAAACGTCCTGAAGCCAGCGTGAGACCCCACGCCCTCTTCTCACTGTGCCTGCTCCCGCCTCACCTCCCCTCTGTCGCTCATTCTCCATTTCTGCATCTCCTCTCATCGCCAGGGTCATAGATTCCAGTTTCTGTAGGACAGACCAGGCTCATGGCTGTTTATTACTAATAGTGCCCCCTTCCGTGCTCAAAAGTGTCCTGGGAGAGCAGTAAAGGGTATGGCCTTCCTCCCCACTCCCCACTGACCTCCAGCTTCAGCAAAGGCCCTGCCACTGAGCAGACTGGCAAGCAAAGGACACCCATAGAAGGCGAGGGAGGGAGCGAGACTCTTACCCGAAATGTTCTCGTTTATTCTACACAATATTGACCTCGCCAATCAAGTCCACATTCTAGAGGTGAGGAAATGAAGGCCCAGAACTTAACACTTGCTCAAAGTCAAAGATCCAGGACATCCCAAAATTGAGACTCAAACTTGGCTCTGCCTGAGTTCAAATCCCTCACGTTTCCCACAAGGTCAGGTAGCGTGGCTGGTCGGAGAGGATCAGCTTGGCACTCTCTTAATTTCCAAGGGAGAAATCAACAGGCTTCCTCATGCTGTCTATGGAGACCCTGAGGCCCAGAGAGGGTTTGTGCCTTACTCAAGATGACACAGTACATAAGCAGCAGAGCTTGTGCTAGAACCAGACCCCTTATTCCCAAAGCATCCCTGAGTTTTTCCTGAGCAGACAGGGGGCCTCAGTGACACTCTGGGGCCCTTGACTGAGCCTCTCCTCCTAGCCCACGCTTGTTGGACACTCTCCCAGGAAAATGGAGCCAGACCCCAAGCAAGGCCACTGCCCCAAGTAGATGTCATGGGATGGGAGGAGTGAACAGACCCTGGAAACTCCCACTGCTGTGCCCGTTCGTCAGGGTCACAGGCATGGAATGCCACATCAGAAGTATCCTAAATGAAAAGAAAAAAAAGAAAGAAGTATCCTAACTGTGTCACCCAAACTTAGTTTGGTATTCAAGACCCTCTCTTCTCCTCCCCACCGCCCATATGCATCTTACGCTCCAGCCATATGGTTCTAAGCATACCCTGCTTTTTCTGGTCCTCAGGCCTTAGCACATGCTGTTCCCACTGCTTGGAGTGTCCTTTTTCCCACATGTCTGAAGAATTCTTATCCATCAGGACCCAAATCAAATGTCCCTTCCCAGGGCATTCACAATCACACTGATGGGTCTTATGGAATGTTTACAGCCAGTGTCCTTTCTGATTGGCCAGTGACCATGACAAGCAGGTTGTTAAATATTTAGACTCTCCCCTGTGACGTCTCTCCTTTCCACCTCTTGGCTGTATTGTGCATCCCTCTGCTGCAGCCCTTGTCCCACTGGCTGGCTTGGTTCTGCCTCTTCCCTAGACCGTGAGCTCCTGAAGGGCAGGAGCCATGACTGGTCCATCACGGTATCTCCCCAGGGCTACACCAGTACCCAGGCAGGTGTGCTGACAGTTTGGACACAGGTTCTGCTCCTTGGAGCTGGAGGAGCACCAGGAAACCTTAAACAGCTCTCATTCCTTGATGGGAAGCGCTTCCTATGGGCTCACCCCTTCCATCTGATGAGTATTGGTCCCAGATGGAGAAACCAAAGCACAGTGAGATGAAGAAACTTAGCCAAGTAAGTGATGGGACTGGGATTTTGGGGGGAGGGTCGGGGGAAGTCACAGGGGTCAGCACATCTGGAGTTCAATGGATGAGGCTTACCCTGGGAAAGCCACCTTCGTGACCATGGTATCTCTCCTGCCAGGTAAGTTGGGGACTGGGATTTGAACCCAGGTTTTAATCTACAGTCTCTGCTCTCTCCATGCAGTCTCTGAATCCCAGGCAGCCCTGTTTGGGGAAGGGCAGTGTCAGCTTGGGGGACTCTGCGCCCGCCTGCCAGACCCCTGTTCAGGAGAGTGAGGAGGGTGCTGACGAACGCAGGCTTACTCCACCCACCTGCGGGGCCCCTGGCCAGGAGGGCCACATGAGATGGACTGAACCTTTGCCCTCAGCCTCCCCTCTCAGGCCTCCAAGGGCAAGCCTGGTCTTTGGCTGCCCTTGGCAGCCATTCCAGATAAGGATACTAGGAAGCAGTTCTGCAAAAGATGTGGGACTTTCCAGGACAAACCAAAAAGAGAAGACACGAATGACCCTCCCACAGGGTCACATTAGCCCTGACCACTTAGGTCCTCTCTGTCCCAGATATCACCCACATGTCCGACTCTTTGTAACTCTCAAGGGGACTTGAAGGTGGCTTGGTGGAACCAGCCCCAAGCCTGGAGTCATGAGATCTGGGTTCAAATCTTGGCCCCAGGGCTGAACTTGCCCTGTGACCTTGGCAAGCCACTTGACCTTTCTGACCCTTGCTGGCTTTGTAAATAAAGGGATTGTTGGAAAAATTAAATGGAATATTAAGTGCCAAGTGCCTAGCGTGGGGCTGAAGTTCCCTCTACAAATGGGGATTGAATTGGAGTCTGAAATATCCCTGTTCCTCCAGAGAAAGTCCCTTGTTTCCTTCCCTGCCAATCTTGGTAATCTACAAATTCCCCAGATATGATCAGCACGCCTCCTTGCCTTAACATAATCTGGTTTGACCTTCATGCTCTGTGGGTGGGGAAAGCACAGTCTCCGCTTTCCTCTTCTGTCCAGAGCCCTCTCCTTTCGAGCCCGCCTAAGGAGGCCCTGGGCCTCTTTTAGATGAGATTATTGCTCCGAAGAAAGTCCCTGTACTATGAAAATCATAGAAATCGGAATCTTGCCACCTCCACCTCCAAGTGGTTTGAACTATTAATAATTTTTCAGAATTTGGCTGAGGTGCAAACCCAATATATGAAAGTTCCAACTTACTGAACACAAAAGTCAAGCCTGAGGATTCACTGCTGGGTTCATTTAAGTAGTCAGTTCCCCCGTGTATGTTGTAAATGGGTCTCCCTTGATAGAATTTCAATCTACACACGACTTCTCAGATGCTTCCATGGAGCCAAATCAAGTTGGGTCTAACTGTTCCATGTTCTAGAAGTCACCTGAGCAGGCATTTCAACTGGAAGCTTCTACCCTGAGCTTCACAGATCACGAAGCCAGCTCACATCCAGAATGTCACCTATAACAGACAGCAGAAGCTTACTGCGTCCATTTTCCAGTCTGAGAAATGGAGGCCCACAGGGTAGAAGGGGTTCACCTCAATTCCTGTGTGGAGTTAGGGCTGATCAGGACTAGAGTGACCTTTCCCGGTGTCCCTGAGCACTCTCAAATCTTAAGGCAGAGTTTGTAACCTTTCCTTCCCTGGTGATTTCTCTCCTCCCGGCTCCCTGCAACCAACAATGTGAAGTCCCAGTTTCTGAGGATGACAACCTCGTGTCCTGGCATCTACTGACTTCTCCAGCCCCACTTCTGGTGTTCCCTTTGTGTTCCAGCTTCACAGGACATCCTTCTGGCCCCTGCATGTGACTTAGAATTGTTGCCCATGTCAAGCCCTCTGCCTCAAAGCTGCTGATGGGGATGGCGGGGACGTAGGGATGAAAGTCATAAATGGGTGAGTGTGCACTAGGGCTGGACTAGGATGAAGCACCCTAGACGCTCAAGGTTCAAAATGTAAGGAGATGGTTCCTCAATAAGTTCAACATAGATTAGCATATGGCCCAGCAAATTCCACTCCTAGCTGTAAACCGAAAAGTATTGAAAACAGGGGTTCAAACAAAAACTTGTCCATGACTGTTTATAGCAGCAGTATTCACAATAGCAAAAGGTGGAAACAATTAAAATGTTCATCAGCAGATGAGTGGGTAAGCAAAATGTGATACATCCACATAGTGGAATATTATGTGGCCATGGCCATAAAAAGGAATAGAGTAGTGGTATATGCTACAACGTGGTTGAACCTTGAAAACATTATGCTAAATAAAAGAAGCCAGTCACAAGTGGCCACATATTGTATGATTCTATTTATGTAAAATGTCCAGAATAGGGAAATCCATAGAGACAAAAAACAAATTAGTGGTTGCAAGGGGCTGCACAATGGAGAAATGGGGAAGGATTACTAATAGATATGGGGCTCCCTTTTGGAGTGGTGAGAATGTTCTGGAACTAGATAGTGGTGATGGTTCCACAACATTGTGAAGGTACTAAAAACCACTGAATTGTACGCTTTAAAATGGTTTTGATGGTAAATTGTATGTAAGGAAGAATCACTTTTGGCTGCCAACCTGCGCTTGCATACCCCGAGGGTGACTGCCTTCTCACATTTTGTGCCCTGGTTGCCTCACTCTGACCCTGGTCCTGGTGTCCACAGCCTCCCCCATGGAGAGAATTCTGTTTGCTTGTAACTTCTCCTCCGCCCACCACTTCCCTGGAGAATCCTTTCTTTTGGCAGTTCAGTTCATGGGCTGATGCAGAATAAGGACATTTGGTAAAAAGAGGCAGAGACAGAGAATTAAGAACAGGAATTGTTTGGGAACAGCCAAGAAATACTTAATGAAGAGAAGAAAAATTATAGAGAAAGGAAGTGGAGAGGGAAGAGGCAACTCACCAGGCTCAGTTTTTTAAACGGCTTTATTGAGATACAATTCTCATACCATACAACTCACCCATTCAAAGTGTACAAGGCAGGGACTTCTCTGGTGGTGCAGTGGTTAAGAATCCGCCTGCCAATGCAGGGGACACGGGTTCAAGCCCTGGTCCGGGAAGATCCCACATGCCCAGAGCAACTAAGCCTGCAAGCCACAACTACTGAAGCCCGCGCACCTAGAGCCCATGCTCCGCAACAAGAGAAGCCACCGCAGTGAGAAGCCCACGCACTGCAACGAAAAGTAGCCCCCGGTCGCTGCAACTAGAGAAAGCCCACGCACAGCAACGAAGACTCAACGCAGCCAAAAATAAATAAGTAAATAAATAAATTTATAAAAAGTGTACAAGCCAGTGGTTTTGAGTATTCAAAGGGTACCAACTTCTGGTTATAAGAAGAGTAAATTCTGTGGATCTAAAGTACAGCATGGTGACTGTAGTTAATAATACTGTATTGTATACTTGAAAGTTGCTGAGAGAATAGATCTTAAAAGTTTTCACCACGAACACACACACATGATAACTAGGTGAAGTGATGGGTGTTAACTAACTTTGTTGTGGTAATCATTTCACAACATATACGTACATCAAGTCATCTCATTGTACTTTAAACTTATATAATGTTATATGTCAATTATATCTCAGTAAAGCTGGAACTGAAACACATATAAAATCTGGTTTTTAGTATAGTCACAGATATGTAAACTTATCAGCACAGTCAATTTTAGGACATTTTTAATCACCAAAAGAGAAACCATCCTCCCCTCCCCAGGCCCTTGGCCTCTGCATCAGGGACTCAGTGTTCATGCCTACAGGGATGAGGAATCTCTGGAAGGAGGGGGTGAGCCTAAACCAGGAAGCAGCATGGCAGCAAAAGGCCCTGTGCAGTCATGGGTGGAGGGGTGTTTGGTTGGACCGCTGAAGAGAGCAACCTCACGGTCCCTAGTAAAGGCAAAGGTTCACATGCCTAATGACCCAGCAATTCCACTCCTGATTGAAACCCTTGAGAGACTTTTGCATTTGTGCACAAGAAAACTAAGTAAGGGCATTGGCTGCAGCAGTTTGTGATGGGGCGGAAAAAAGGACACAACCTAAGTGTCCCTCAGCAAGGAAAAGAATAATTATATTTTGAAACATGCACACAGTAGGCCATCCCATGACCGTGAAAATGAATGACTATACGTGCATGTTTCAACATGGACATGTTTTGAAACCATGATGTGGTATGAAAAAAATCAAGTTGTAAAAGAATGGATGTTGTCTAATGCCATATATGCAAATTTTTATCATACAAAAGCAATCATATATAATTTTTAACTTTTTATTTTGAAACAATTTCAGATTAGAGTTGAACAATGGAACAAAGAATTTCTGTATACTTTCAGTTTCCTCAAATGTTAGCATTTTACCACGTTTGTTTTATCATCCTCGCCCCCATATTAAAAAAATATATATATACATATACACGTGTATCTATACGTATATATTTGTATGTATATCTGATTTATCATTCTTTCCCCTCCAATCTCACTCGGTAGAAGAATAGATATAGTTATAGATATAGATATATACACACATACATATATACACACATATGTACACATGCATACGTATGCATGTGAGAGGCATGTTTGTGTGTGTATATATACCCACATATACATAAGACGTCATTTTTCTTTGAGCCATTTGAAAGTCAGGTTTATTGAGAAATGAGTTACATATGGTAGATTCATCCTTTCTAAGTATAGGCTTTGGGCTTTGATGAGTCTTGGAAATTGAATACAGTCTTGTAACCACTACCGCAATTGAGATACAGAACACTTCCATTACCCCAAAAGTTCTTTGCGCCCCCTTGTAGTCAATCTTCACCCCATCTCCAAGTTCCTGGAAACCACTGATCTGGTTTCAGCTCCTATAGTTTTGTGTTTTCCAGCCCATTATATAAATGGAACCATAGAGTGTGAGTCTTTAATATCTGACTTTAATTACTATAATGCTTTTGAGATTTATCCATGTAGAGATTGTCCTATGTTTCAGTAGTTCATTGTGTTTAATTGCTGAGTGGTATTCCACTGTGGGAACGACCAAATTTTGCTTATCCATCCACCACTTGTTGAGCATTTGGGTTGTTTCCAGTTTTTGACAATTATGAATAAAGCTGCTATGAATATTCATGTACAAGTCTTTGTATGGACATGTGTTTTTGTTTCTCTTGAGTAAATACCCAGGAGTAGGATCATTGGGTCATATAGTTAACTAAATGAAACCGCCAAACTATTTTCCAATGTGGTTGTACAATTGCAGGAATCTGCCAGAAATGTATGTTTTAGTTGCTCCACATCCTTACCAGAAGTTGATGTTGTCAGGATTTAAAATTTTAGCCATTCTGTAGGTGTGTAGTGCTGACTCATTTTGGCTCTAATTTGCACTGACTAATGAATAATGGTGTTGAGTATTTCATGCACTTATTTGCCACCCATCCATATGTCTTCTTTGGAGAAGTGTCTCTTCAAAGCTGTTGCTCATTTTATTATTGGGTCGTTTGTCTAACTTAAAAGAACTTTAAGGGAATTTCCTGGCTGCCAAGTGGTTAGGACTTGGCACTTTTCACTGCCAAGGGCCTGGGTTCAATCCCCTGGTCAGGGAACTGAGATACCACAAGCTGTGCAACGTGGCCTAAAGAAACAAACAAAGAAACAAATAAAAGAACATTAAAAATGTTAAATTCTGGATCCTAGTTCTTTTTTTTTTTTTTAATATTTATTTATTTATTTGGCTGCATCAGGTCTTAGTTGCGGCATGAGGCATCTTTAGTTAGGGCATGTGGGATCTAGTTCCCTGACCAGGGATTGAACCCAGGCCCCCTGCATTGGGAGCGTGGAGTCTTAACTGCTGGACCACCAGGGAAGTCCCTGGATCCTAGTTCTTTATCAGACATTTGCTCCCAGTCTTTGGTTTGTCTCTTCATTTTCTTAACAGTGACTTTCATAAAGCAGAAGTTTTTCATTTTGAGGAAGTCCAGTTTATCAATTTTTTGTTTTTTATGGTTTGTGTTATTTGCATCCTAACAAATCTTTATCTGTCAAGGTCACATATATATTTTTCTATATTTTCTTCTATAGTTTTCATAGTATTATATTTTACATTAAGTCTAAGATCCATTTTTGAATTAATTTTTATATCTTGTGAAAGGTAAAGGTTGAGGGTTTTTTTTTTTTTTTAATAGATGTCTGATTGTTTCAGCATCATTTCTTGAAAAGTGAAAAGACTATTCTTTCTCCATTGCATTACCTTGGTCCCTTTGTCAAAAATCAACTGACTACGTGTGTATGGATCTATTTCAGGACTTTCTATTCTGTCCCATTGATTCATAGGTCCAAACTTAGGCCACTATTACACTGTCTTTCTTACTGTTGCTTTATACTGTCTTGAAATAATGTAGAGTGAGTCCCTCAACTTCATTCTTCTTTTTCAAAATTGTTTTGGCTGTTCTAAGTCCTTTGCTTTTCTGTATATAGTTTAGAATCAGTTTGTCAGTATCTACAAAAAAGCCCTGTGGGATTTTGATTGGGATTGTGTTGAGTCTATAAATAATTGAGGATGAATTGACATCTTAAAGTATTGAGTATTCTGATCCACGAACATGGTATATTTCTCCATTGATTTAGTCACCTTTGTTTTCTCTTGGCCATGATTTTCAGTTTTCAGTGTACAAATCTCACTTCATTAGATTTACCCTTAGTTTTTTCGTGTTTTTTTTAATGCTGTTGTAAGTGGTATTGATTTTTAATTTTAATTTCAAAAAATTTATTCCTAGTACATAGGAATGAAATTGATTTTTGCATATCAGTCCTGTAGCCTGCAACCTTGATAAATTTACTTATTATTTCTGTTAGATTTTTAGTAGATTTGGGGGATTTTTCTACACAGATGACCATGTTGTCTATGGATAAGTAGAGTTTTAGTTATTCTTTTCCGATCTCTTTGCCATTTATTTATTTGTTTATTTGTTTGTTGTTTTATTGGACAGGCTGGGACATTCAGTACAATGCTGACGAGCGGTGACAGTGGATATCCTTGCATTGTTCCCAGTCTCAGGAGGAAAGCATTCAGTCTTTCACCATTAAGTATGGTGTTAGCTGCAGGTCTTTTTGTGGATGCTCTTCATTAGGCTGTAGAGGTTCCCTTTTATTCCTAGTTTGCTGAGAAGTTCTTTTTTCTATCATGAGTGGGTTTCAAATTTTGTCAAATGTTTTTTCTGCATCTATTAAGATGATAATATGTTTTTTTCTTTCTAAATCTGTTGATATGATGAATTATCTTGATTGATTATTTAGTGTTAAACCAACCTTACTTTCCTGAGATAAACCCCACTTGGTCTTGATGCATTATTCTTTTTAGATATTGCTGGATTTTATTTTCTAATATTTTGTTGAAGATTTTTGTACCTATATTCATGAGGGATATAGGTTTATAGTTATCTTTCTTATGTCTTTGTCATGTTTTGGTTATCAGAGTAATTCTGAACTCAGAGAATTAGTTGAGAGGTACCCTCCCCTTCTATTTTCTGAAAGAGTTTATGTATAATAATATTTTTTTCTTAAGTTAATTTAACTTGCAGAATTTACCAGTGAAGTGAAATTCACTGTGAATTTCCAGTGAAGTGAAATTCCAGTGAAGCCCTGGAATTTTTTTCATGGGAAATCTTTTATTAGCCATTAATTCCTATTCCTTAATAGATATAGAACTATTTGGGTTATCTATTTTTTCCTGAGTGTGCTTTGATAGTTTGTGTCTTTCAAGGAATTTGCCTGTTTCATTTTTTTCTTTCTTTCCTTTTTTTTTTTTTTTGGCTGCACCGTGTGGCTTGTGGGATCTTAGTTTCCCAACCAGGGATCGAACTCGGGGAGCTGGCAATGAAAGTGGCGAGTCTTAACCACTGGACAGCCAGGGAATTCCCTTCCCCGTTTCATTTAAGTTGTCGAATTTATGGCCATAAAGTTGGGCATAAACATTCCCTTACAGCTTTTTAATGTTCCTAGGATCTTCAGGGATGTTCCTTTTCATTTTTGATATTAGTAATTTGTGTCTTCATTTTTTTCCTGTTCAGTCTGGCTAGAGACTTATCAATTTTGTTGACATTTTCAAAGAGCCAGCTTATGGTTTCATTTATTTTCTCTTTTGTTTTTCTGTTTTCTATTCACTGATTTCTACTCTTATCTGTATTATTTTAAAATTTCTGCTTGCTTTGGGTTTAATTTGCTCTGCGTTGTTTAGTTTCTTAAGCTAGAAGCTTAGATAATTAGTTTTGGAACATTCTTCTTTTTTAAATATATCATTTTAATACTATAAGTTTTCCTCTATTATACTGCTTTAGCTTCATCACACAGACTTTGATATGTTGTGTTTTCATTGTCATTGAGTTCAAAATACTTACTAATTTTCTTTGTGATTTCTTTCCATGTATTATTTACTGATGAATACAGGTGTATTAAAAGTTAAAACAAAATCCATAGATGAAAATTATACACAACAACTTCCAGATGGGGCTTATCCCTGGGAGTGAGGGATAGATGGAAATGGGATGGGGAAAGTGGTAGATATTAACAATGCTCACCAACATGTCAGTTCTTATCTTCTTCTAAGCACATGAGAGGATTACACTTCACTGCTCCTTTGAAGTTGGACATAGACACATGACTTGCTTTAGCCAGTGAAACATGCGCAGAACTGACTTATGCCACTGCCATTTGTAAACATTTAAGAGCAAATGTGTGAGTCTTCATGCTCCTTTTCCTACATGGTGAATCCTGAAGTCTCCTACTGAGATCACAGCATCATAAAATGGTGGGGCATTCATCAGCCTGGGTTCCTGAATGACTACAATGAATACAGCTCTCTCTAGTCAACCCTCATTGGATACAGAGAATGAGAGAGAAATAGACCTTTCTTATTTAAAGCTTCTGCGATTTGGGGATTGTTTGTTATTACTACATAACCTAGTCTTTCCTGACTAATATAGGGAGCTTTGATTGTATTTGTTAAGTTTTGGTTTTGGTTTTTTACAAATCTAAAAATTCATTTTTTTTAACGTGGGTAGCTGGTACATGAGTATTTGTTACAAAATTTTCTATAATTTCTGTACATTTCAAATATTTAATTTTCTAAAGAAAAGAAATATTAGAGGAAGAGAGGAGGTTGAAGAGGAAGAAGCAACTGGGGAGATGAGTTCCTTTGTTCTACAACCCACATTTTTCTCCATCTATCCTCTGGATTTGGTTGGGTAAATCAGGGGAGAGAGGCTTGACTGTTTCTCCAGCTGGATCATCATCTATGAACAGGTGCTCCTCACCCTACTTCTTTATACCACTTTTCACCATCTGGTACATTACATATTTATTTGTATGTTTATTGTCCTTCATCCCTTAGAAGTAAGCTCCTTAAGATCAGGGACTTTATTTCATAACGCCAGTGCTTAGAACAATGCCAGACTCACAGAAGCAATTCAATACCTGTTTATTAAATGAACACATGCAAATGGTTGCTTCCACTGGCCATCTCTGCTCAGAGAGGACAAAGCTCCAACTTCTTCCTATTCCACATTCCTTCTCACCTGCCCTTCCACCAAAGCAAACACACAATGCAGTTGATAAAAGTGTAAGCATCTCTTTACTCAAAAGTTCAGATACAAGTTCCAAAACCATGTTTTGGTGTAGAGTGTGTGTGTGTGTGTGTGTGTGTGTGTGTGTGTGTGTGTGTGTGTGTATGTGTGTGTGTGCCTGTCTGTCTGTCTGGGGATGGAATGAGGGGAACTGGGGGCTGTTCTCTTTGTGTAGCCATCTCCTTCTACTCCATTGTCTGCCCAGGTGGGAGTCTGGCTAAGAACATCCAGCGAGGCATGAAGGACAGCGCCTTTCCACCAAGACCCTCCCCACAGCCTCAGAAAGAAGCCTGGAGGTTGGCTTTCTCCAGCAGATGCAGGGAACATGGGCCTAGCTCCCAGGGCTGTTGTAAGGACCTTTGGCAGCCCCTGTCCCAACACTCAGCTGCAGAAATTCCCTGGCCACCTGGGCACAGAGACGCTCTGGCTCCACCAGCCCACTCAGAAGCCTCAACTCATGTAATTAAACATAATGACACATGGTGCGAGCTCCCAGCATCTCATGCTCTAATGACACATCTGCTTCCCAGCTCATCTCGGGGGCCAGCGAGGCTCTAATTAGGTCTGGCGCCAGCAGGTGGGAGAGCCAAAAGGAGAGGGGGCAAGAGAATCCTGGCCTTAGAGTTCATCAACCTATGTGCCAAGTCCAGTTAGGCTACTTTTTGACTGTGAGTCTTTGGGCAACTCAGTTCATTTCTCCAAGCTTTCATTTTCTCATCTGTAAAATAGGGTTATAAATTTACACCACACAGGGCTGTTGTGAAGAGTGTGAGTCCTCTCCTTCAGGGAAGCTGCCAATCGGATTGGAGCTGGACCTGGTTGAGAATGGCCTGGGTCCTGGGGAGGGTCTTTGGATGCAGGGGAAACCACCAAACCTCCAAAGGCCAATTTGGCCAAAGTTAGTTCTCCAAAGGCTCATTGAAGGACCACTGCCCCATATTACTAAATTGACTGATTTTCCAAAAATCTGTTTAAGAAATATTCTTTTTATGTTCAATGTACATTTTTCTAATGGAACACCTAGCAGTGTTTCAAGGACTATTCAATGAGGCCAAAGCTAAGGGTCATATTTACTCTTTCAGTGCATTTATTCTTCTTAAATAATACCCTATGAATAGCTTTTCATAGTATCACATGGAAAATTTTCATTAGAGACTGATTTTTTAAAAAATCCCTTAAAAAGTAGTTTCCTGTTTCATCAGCACTTTAGCATTTGGCAGATTCTTTTGTAGATTTTGCTAGATAGTCAACTCCACCAATTGTCCACATTTACTGCTTTGCTCAAAATATATTTCTTTTAATTATATTTTTCTATTTTGATTTCAACTTTTATTAAAATTATACATGCACTTTGTTCTGGATGCAGTCTCCTGTCTAATCTGTCTTTGCCCCCAATTCCCAACCACCAGAGGCAACTGCTTTTAGCAAGATACAGCAGTTTCTTTTTCCTTTACCTTTATACTTCTAAATAACAGGCTCGCATGGTTCTTTCTTTTTAAAAATTGTATATAAATTTATTGTTACTCTGACTTATTTTCTTTATTGAGTTAAATGTATAAAATAGCAATGTATATATAGAAGGATTCAACACATAATATATACAATTATCTTTAAAAAGTCAGGATGCAAGTTATGATAAAAGGTTCTTTTCTATCCCAAATATAGGGTTATTTCTTTTTTTAAAAAAAAATTAAATTTATTTATTTATTTTTGGCTGCTTTAGGTCTTCCTTGCTGTGCGCGGGCTTTCTCTAGTTGCGGCGAGCAGGAGCTACTCTTCATTGTGGTATGCGGGCTTCTCACCGCAGTGGCTTCTCTTACTGCGGAGCACGGGCTCTAGGTGGGTGGGCTTCAGTCATTGCAGCACGTGGGCTCCGTAGTTGTGGCTTGCGGGCCCTAGAGTGCAGGCTCAGTAGTTGTGGCACACGGGCTTAGTTACTCCGTGGCACCTGGGATCTTCCCTGACCGGGGATTGAACCTGTGTCTCCTGCATTGGCAGGTGGATTCATAACCACTGTGCCACCAGGGAAGTCCTAGTGTTATTTCTTGATTTTCAGTTTTAGACATAATCTATTGTCTTCCTACTTTGGAAGAGAAGAATTTTCTTCCCATACAATCCCTTTCCCTGCTTCTCCTGGTCCATCTTCCTTATATGATCATATTATACATTTTGGTTAGATAAATATTCTGGGTTTAGTTTGTGACAATGTAAATATCGCTGACAGCCCAGCCATGTAGAGTATTATGATTAGTACTGGATTCGTTTTTAGGGGAGAATGGTGTTCTGAAAATATGACCTCAGTGCTAGGTGTGCTCATTGCTACTGAAGCATTGTTGCTCCCGGTCCTTCTCAGTGAACAGAGCCGAGAAAACACAAGCACACACACACTTTAAACCATGTCTGTCACTCATAGGTCCACTGGTAGTCCAACGCGACAAGGTTCTTCAGGGTCCTCCTTTCCATACTTGTACCTCCCTTGTCCATGAGAAACCTGGCTCCTTTAATCCTCGGTGGGTTATTCATCTTCTCCATCCCCTGTATAGACCCGTGCTCTGAGCTACCAGGCTGCTGTCCCACTCAACTTTAACTCTGACCATAATGGCCACCATACTGCCCCATTAGGAACTGCCTTGTGAATTTCAGCTGGATGAGATGAGGAAGGCACCCAGGCAGGAGGAAAAAAGGAAAGGGGGAGGGGAAAAAGGAGGGAGGGAAGGAGAGAAGATAGGCTGCCAGAGACGGGGTGGTTTTGAATAGCTGTAGATTTCAGGGATTTTCAGGAATATTCAGTTTGTCTCTACCCCACCTCCCTGATGCTGCCGTTGGAGGGACTTGGAATAACGACAGGAGGGAGAAGAGGTGGCACCCCAGCCTGAGCTGCAGCTCCCAGAAGTGGAGAGAGGTCTGGCTTCCCATGGCCCTCAAAGACCTTGCCAATTCATCTCATACACATCGCTAGAAACTTTACAAATTAAAAACAAATTCTTTTAAGTTGGGGTAAATTTGGTTAGCTCAATGAGTTGGTGATATGGTAAACTGATCCTCTGATGAACTAACTCAGTCATGGTGGAGGTTGAGGGGTGAAGGGTAGTCTCTACTCACAGACTCTGGGGTCCCCTGCATCTAAACCCAGAGTAGCTCTGCTCATTTGCATTAGAACTATTGAGCTTCTGAGTGATCTTTGTTAGGTTTAGAGAGAAAATTGAGCTTGGGTGCAAGCCCTGCTCTGCCTCCAGCTTTCTGTGACCCTGGGCCAGCCTCCTGCCTTCCCTGGGCTTCAGCGCTCCAGCTGGCAAAGAAGAGATTAGGTTCTCAGTTCTGTGCATCTCTGCTTCGGGTGGGTGACACATATAGCTGGGGACCAGTAGAGTCCTCTTTGGCCGTCAGTTTCCAGGGCAAGGGAGACAGGAGCCACCTTCCCCATCCTCCCCAGAGAAACAGGTCAGCCGGCTGGGTCTGGGCTTGCAGCCAAGGGGAAGCTGGAGACAATGAGCCGGGTCACTGGACGCTGGGGCAAGTTTATGCAACTTCCGCCCCGCGCCTGCAAACAAGACTTTGGCCCCAGACTTTGAGCTGGGCAGCCCTTCCCCTTCCCCCAGGACCCGGGCCACCCAGCTTAGGGGACAGGGCTGGGGAGGGGACAAGGTGCTTTCTTAGTCCCAAGGGCAGCCAGGTGGCTACTGGTTCCTTGAGGAGGGTCCCACCAAGAGGTGTCAGAACACACGCTGCAGGGAAAGTGGAGGAGGCTCCTTGTGACTGTGTGTGTGCACGTGGGCAGCTGCACCGTGCCTGCGGCTGTGGTCATCCCCACGGTCACCTGCATGGGAGCAATCCTGGGGGGTTGTCTGTCTGCTCGCCTGGGGGACGGGGATGAACGCACCAGCCTGCACGGTGTGAAGTGTATCCTGGTGTTTGAGGGCACCTTGGCGAACTGATGTGTGTGTGTGTGTGTGTGTGTGTGAGCTCTTTGCATGCACACATGTTACGGGACATGTAGCAGATTGCATACATGTGAGATTGTGCGTGTGGATATGATTCCCTGGGGGTTTGTGTAGGTGTGTGGCTGCGAGTGTGTGCTGATGAGTGTGCATGTGGGTGTAAACCCATGTATGTGTGTGCATTGGGGGTGGGTGTGTCTGCCCATCAGGGTGCACACGTGTGCGTGCATTTATGCATGTGTGAGTCCCCAGATTGCTGAGCCTGTGGCCTCTGTGGGAGTATGACGGTTTGTGGCCTTGTGTGGCCTCTTTGGTACCTGTGAGTGATGTGAAGTATAGATGCTCCTCCAAGTGCTGGTGCAGGGCACGTGTCCCTTGGGCCTTGGGCCAGCTTCTCACATGCTTCACCCCTATAGCTCCCCACAACCTGCCAATGACTCTGCAGACTTCCAGCAAGTCTCTATTCTGAGCCCTCATTTCCCCACTTACCACGGAGGGTGAGGTTAGCCTGGAGGAGTTTTCGGGCTCCTCCTACCTTGTGGGGGCCTGTGCAAGCACCCCAGAAACATGCAAATAGGGGAAAATTGAGAGCCCAGAAATCCTAGGATTTACATTTGTCCCTGGGTGAGGGGCAGGAGGCTTCATAGTGACAAATGAAGCCAGGGACCCAGAGTCCCAGATGGGACACACCCAGGAAGGGCCTGTGAGACCCACCAGAGCCTCCCATCTGACCAGCCTCTGCTGTGGCCTAGAGGCAGGGGGCTGGCTAAAGTGACCTCTCCCCAGGGCTCTGGAAGGGGAGGAGGGAGGGGCGGACTTCTGTGAGCAGCCCCCAGTAGGAGTCCCAGAGGTATGGTTGGGAGGCAGGGCTCCACCCCTCTACTCACTCAAATGAGTCTGTCCCTGCCTCCTTTGCTCTTTGGGGAGTGGGGCTCCGGGGCAGCTGTCCTGGCTTGGAGAAAGCTTTCATTCCCCTTAGGGCTGGTTTTAACATTCAAGGCTTTGGCCTGAGTCCTAGGGACGATCCTGAAGGGGGAGGACAAGATAGGCTTGCTGAACGGCTGTTCTGTCCAGGTCCTCTGCAAGTGTGGCCGGATGGGGCTTCCTTTGCCTCTTTCACCACTTTCTCCTCTCCCCCGACTTTGTGCAGACGAGCCTTTGGGAAGCCATAGTGAAGAGGCAGCCTCGCCGCCCATGACACACTCCAGCTGCAGGAGACGGTGTTAGCACCAGACAGCTTTGTTCGCCTTGGAGCAGGTTCACTGCAGAGAGCTAGAAGGAGCTAGAACCCTGTCCAGTCGCCCTGTCACGTGCCCTCAGGGCTCTAACCCCAACCCTCCAGGATAAAGACTCTGGGCTTGGAGAAGAGGGAGGATGCTTCTCTCTATATATAGATAGATAGATAGATAGATAGATGATAGATAGATAGATAGGTAGATAGATAGATAGATAGATAGGTAGATAGATAGATAGATAGATAGGTAGGTAGATAGATAGATAGATAGGTAGGTAGATAGATAGATAGATAGGTAGGTAGATAGATAGATAGATAGATGCCTGCTATAAGAGTCAGGGCCAGTCAGAAAAACAGAAGCCTCTCTAAGTATTTCAAACAGAAGAAGTTTAATACAGGGAACTGATTACACAGGAGAGGGAAGGGCTGAAAAGTCAGACAGCAAATGGTAAGGCTACCCCATTTGGGCAATGGCAGAAGCGGCTACCGCTCGTGGGCTGGAGGGACAAATGCGGGAGGCGACGATACTGTCCAGCAGGAGTTTGAATCATGGCAGGAGCCACCACCCACCTGAACCGCCGAGGAAAGGGTGGTTCTGCAGGCGCTAAAGACACAAAAGGCAGCAGCCAGTGCTGGAAAAATGACACGCGCCCCCCCCTCCCCGGCCCCCACTAAGCAGAGAAGGTAGGGGGGAATACCCTGGCTTCTCCCACTCCCCAGTCTCCCACCAGAACTTCCCACTGGCTCACCCTGGCAAAGGAGCCTGGGAAAAGCAGTTTGCAGGAGATGGGCAGTCGCATTTGAAAGCAAACGGGCAGTGGCCAGCACGCTTTCCCATGATGTACTCTGCAGAAGACTTGTTGGGAAAAGCAAAGCAATACCTGGCACCAGCCCCAGGACTGTGGATATGATTAACTTCTGATAAGAGTCTGATGGACCGCACACCCTTCCCAGTGCCACATGCTCCCTGAGTGGAGCTTCATGCCGTCCCCACCACAGTCCAGCAAACTCAGGACAAGACTCCCTGGGCCGTAGGTGAGGAAACCGAGGCTTTCGGAAGGGAAGTGGCTTCTCCCAGGCCCCACAGCCGGAAAAGGCAGAACCAGGGCTCACACCCACATCGCTGTGACTTCGTTCTCTGCCTGGCCCCCCAGACTCTTTCCTCTTTGGCCCACAAGCCCACAACCCCTCCCCACTGTCATGTGGATTCTCTCTACTCCTCTCATACTCCACCCTGATAAGCCACCTCCTCCTGCCGGCCTCCATGCTTCCTGCTGTCGCTGATCTCTGGGTGGTGGCAGCATCCCTCTTATAGCGTCTCGGCTCTTCTACACTAGAGTAACTACTCCCTGTATTAACTTCCATCTATTGAAAACTTAGAGTGTTTCAGTTTTCCTGAGGAGACCCTGCCTGATACAATCGTCACCCCCATTGCGGGTCTCCTTGGCCCAGGCCCTCTCTGCACACTTTCCATGTGTTCATGTATTTAATCATGTCGCACTAAGCCTAGGTTAGGTACCGTTACCCCACTCTACAGAAGAGGAAGTAGGGGTATGGAGAGGGGAAGCATCTGCCTGAGGTTGTGCAGCTCGTGAGGGGCAGAGCTGGGGCTCCAAGTCAGGAGGTTCAAACCCAGAGCCCACGCCTTGACCACTGCACGGTACTGCCTCACTTGCTGTCAGCCATCGTGACTGCCAGGGGACCGCTCAGCCTCAGAGCCCTGCCCCAATGGTGGACAGTGGCCTCTGTGACTTCCCTGTCTAGTCCCAAATGCCCTGCAACAGTCCTCAGAGATACAACAGGATGGTGTCTCCCACATGTTCTCTTCTCCAAGCTGAAGACCCCAGGGTCTGGGGAGGGCCATGAGGTGATTTCAGGCCCTTTCCCTCCAGGCACGCTCCCAGGTCTTCCTCCAGGGTCCTGGGAAGGCTTCCTGCTCTGGCGTCTCTTCCCGTCCAGCCTTTCCCTCCACGCTGCCCCTGGACACTCCCAAGACCCTCGATGACTCACCCGCACAGCACTTTCACTTCCTCCTTCGCTGGAAGAGGCTTTTGACCTGCCGCAGCTGCAGCAAGGAGGCCTCCTCGCTGGGGGCTTGAAAGGCCATGAGGGGTGTCCATGGGCACAGGCCTGAGGGGCTGGAGCACTGCCTCTGCTGAGGGCAGGGTGCTGGGAGACTTCCTGGGCCTCCTGGCCAGACACTGACCTGAGCTGGACTCTGTCCAAATGGTCAGTCACCCCCAGCACCTATGCAGGCTGGCACACAGGGAGGTCAACTTAGCATTTTTTAAAAATTATTTATTTATATATTTTGGCTGCGCCACGTGGCATGTGGGATCTTACTTCCCTGACCAGGGATCAAACCCACGCCCCCTGCTGTGGAAGTGCGGAGTCTTAACCACTGGACCACCAGCGAAGTTCCCATCCTAGAATTTTGAAGCTGGAATGATGCCACTCATATTTATTGATGACATTGGAGGGACCCATCTTCATTCATTTGTTCATTCCCTCATTTAGCAAATCCATCCTAGCCTCCTGTGTACCAAGCAGGCTCTAGCGGACAAAGAACCCAAGGCTTGGTCTCTGCCCGTGAGGAGCTCACAGTTGGCAGGGTGGTGGGTGGGGTTGGCCGGGGAGCAGATCCATTAACAGAAAACCCAACTCAGTAGGAAAGCCTTGGAGCTATTTCTGAGATCTCTTCACACAGTTAACCAGAAATGTTTACACCGAAATGCTTCCTGATTACAACCTGGCTTCCTTTCTCCCCTTAGAGCACATGATAGCTCCCAGCTACTCCAGCAAGCAGGCAAGGGCAAGGCTGAAAGTTAAGCTTCCTTAGCATCTCAGCCCAGCCTCCTGGGTGCAGGTGTGTTGTACCACTCTGGGGGCAACCATTCACATCCTAGTCTAAGTGGATGGCACCTGGTAAAATGACCCAGTTGTGGAGTTACACTGTTGGCTCGGCCATTGTCTGACCGTGTGATCTCAAGGAAGTTGGTCATCTTCTCTGAGCCTTGGTTTACTCATCTGTAAAATGAAGCTATTGATAGAACCACAGCATTGTGTTTCTTAAGAAGTCAGTAGATCATGCAGGCAGAGCACCTGGCACTCTAAACATGAAGCACTCAATAAATGCCTGCTGTCACAATGAATGCTACTATTTATGATGAGGGTCTGTGAGTACCTCATCCTGCATGCTTGCGAGTGTGTGCGTATGTGTCTAGGGGGTGATCAGGGAAGGCTTCCCAGAAGAGGTGACATTGGTGTTGGGTGTTAAAGGAAAAAGTGAGGAAGAGCATTCCAAGCAAAGAGAAAAGGGCAGACATGGTTGGGGAGTGAGGAGGCTTTGGGGGGTCCCAAGAGTGGCCTGAGGTGTTCTCCAGCTTCTGGGCTGAGTTAGGACTGGGCCTGAGCTCCCCAGGCCCCAAGGCTGCAGGCTGGCTGAGGGCCCCTGTTGTGTCTGGGTGGGTGGGGGCTGCCCCAGCTTGGTGTCTGAGGTGCTGGCAGCAGTTTCAGGCCTCTCACCTTTCTGCCCCCTCCTGTTTCCGGGCCCTCACTTCCTTCCCCTGCATAGACCGCAGAAGCCCTTCAGAGGAAGCTGCTACTTATTTTAGCAGTGATCCCTGGACCCTCCCACCCACAGCTGCCCCTGCGCCTGGGCCCCTTTAGAGACACCACCAAGTTATTCTCTGAGCCTCAGCTCAGAGCACTCAGGGGTGAAGAATATTCTACCTGCTTCCCCTCAGCTGAACCAGCCTGATCTTGGAGCTGGGAGACACAACTCAAGCCCAGCCCTGACACTAACTTACAGTACGCTCTCCAAGTTCATCTTCCAAGCCCCCATGTCCCCATCTGTGCTACAGGACCTGACACTAGGCAGGAACTGACCTCTGGGCAGAGAATGGGGTGGGGTAGGGGTGGATGTACTGCAAGCCGGCCTGGCGTTTGGCTGGAAAGGCTTGAGAGAGTGTCTTGGGGAAGATCAGATTCAGGGGGCCTGAAGCTTGTACTTTGAAAGTACATCTTTAGTAAAAAGAAAAGAATCACAAATACAAATTTACTTACGTAAGTGAATTCTTATTTAGAAAGAACCAGTGCAACCGAGGAACCATGAAGCTTCAGCTTTTCCAGCGTAGTGGCAAAACTGCCTCTGGACAGGGCCCCCAAAGTCCTCGGGAGACAATGGGGAAACTGAGGCAAAGGGACAGGGCGTCACCAGCCCAACGGAGTCACACAGCTGGTGAGCGGCAGACAGGGATTTGAACCCAGATTTGTTAAAAATCAATGCCCATGTTTTACCCACTACCCTCGTAGCCTCACTGGGGTGAGGAGGGCATTAGGGAAGAGGGAAGAGAAATGGACAGACAGGAAGCCAGGGCAGCGCAGCGCAGAGAGAACACAGGCTCTGCCCCTTCCCAGCTGCGTGACCCTTCCTGAGCCTCGGTGTCCTCATGGTAAAATGGGGTGATGTAGGGCAGTTGTGGCCGCAGCAGCTGGCACATGGCAGTTCTGTTTCTCCTTCCATTCAGGGCGTCTAAGTTCATTCCAAACCACGTTGATGATAGTAAAGGCTAACACTTACCTAGCGCTTACCTCAGGCCAGGCACTGTTCTAAGTACAGTGTCTTAAATCCTCAGTCATCTAATCCTCACATCAATATGATGAAGTAGGTAAGATAATCAACCCCATGCTCCAGATGAGGAAACTGAGGCCTCAGATCCATGCTGGGCTCTGAGTTGGGCACCAGGACTACAGATGTGACACAGACGTGGTCTTTGTTCTTGAGGAGCCCAAAGCTGGTGGGGACAGAGGTGTCAGCATGTGCATTATTAGAACCCCAGATGGATGCTGGTTTGGGGTCCAAGGAAAATCCTCATGGAACAGAGGGGAGGGAGGGATTCCTTTTGACCAGGTGGCTTGGTGCAGAAGATGGCATTCGAGGAGAGCCCTGATGGATGCCTAGAGGAATTTTCCAGGTTGAACACAGTGGAAAGATGTTCCAGGCAGAGGGAACAGCACATGCAAAGACAAGGAGGCAGAAGAGTGCTTGTGGGGAAGGGAAAAGAGCCAGGAGGTTACGGATCTGGGGGGTGCGGCCAGGAGTAGCACAGATGAAGCTGAAGAATTAGCTTTTTGACTTCTGCTTTCCTTCTTGGGTTCCACCCCCAAGCAGCAGGTTCAATACTGTGGAAGAAATGTCTGTGAGGGGCAGGCCTGCTGTGTGATGGTCAAGGGCAGGACCTGGCGCCTCAGCCAGAGGCAGTCCCTGACACCAGTCTATTGGACTGGCCCAAAAGTTCATTCAGGTTTTTCCATAACGTCTTATGGAAAAACCTGAAAGAACTTTTGGGCCAATCCAATAGAATGGCCCTTTGCTGCCTCCCCTCCTGCTTTTCTAGCTTTGACAATTCAGGGGCCTTTGCCAGTCCTGCAGGGGAAGATGTAGGCCTCAGGGCCACCCCAATGACCAGCTTCCCTCCTCCCCAGTCAGAGAAAGCTCACCGACCTCCACATGTCCATCCATGTGTCTGTCCACCCTCATGTCCATCTGTGAGCCCGTACATGCAGTGCTTACCCAGAGCAGATGCTCTTCATGCACTGCCCGTATCCCCTGGTCCACCTTTGAGGTCCCTGCTCTGCAGTGATGGTGTCCCCACCACAGACGCATCTTCCCATCCCCAGCTCCCACATCTCCACTTCCCTGCCTGGAACTTTCTCTGGTACCGCAGGAACCTGACCATCTTCTTGCAGGGCACTCAGAAATACCAGGGCTGGAAATGTCCCCAGAGGGAGCCTTTGCCCAGTGAGGAACAGAGGACACTGCCAAAGCGCTCCAGCTTGCCCGTCACCAACTCTAGGCACATTTCATAAATCATCCTGCGGGATTCCCATGGGACTGAGCCCCAAGGACCCACCCAGTGACCAGCTCACTTGCATACTTCTACTTCCCGAGACCACTGTCTCCCAAACAATCCACCCGCACCCCTCGCCCACCCCATCCCCCCTCCCGTTCATCTCTTCATGTGTTTGCCCAGGCAGCACATGCTCACGGTGTCTGCTCTGGTGGACACTTTGAGAGATGAGACAGGCGCAGCCTTGCCCTCAGGGCCCGCAAGCTTGAGCAGGTGGACGTGGCCTCCCGAGGGGTACTCCTGAGCACCACAACCCTCACAAGATGAGCTGGGGCGAGAGGAGAGCACGTGCCGCACTAAGCCACTTCCTCAGCGACTCGTGGTTCCCCACCCTTGGCTTTCTTCTTCATGTAACTTCCCAAGGAAGTCTCCAGCAGCCTGTGCCATGGCCAAAAGGAAGGAAGGAAGGAAGGAAGAACAATAGTTAACACTTGTACCCCCTGCACATGAGCTGCTTGACACATATTAAAACGCATTCATCTTCCCAGCAGCCCTAGGCAGTAGATACTCTTAATCCAAACACCATTTTAGAGATGGGGAAAGTAAGGTACCAAGAGTCTTGCCCAAAGTGGCTAGGTAATGAGGCATTTCAATCCAGGCAGTCTGACCTCAGAGCCTGTGGTTTAGCATCTGTGCTTTACTGTTTGAGGAAGGAGGGAAGGCAGGAGGGGAATTGATTTGATGCAGAAGAAATGATTCAAATGCACGTGAGGGTCTGGGAGGAGAAGGCAGGTCAGCTTAGAATAACATGCCTGAACCCACACTTCCACACCAGCATGCCATGTGTACACAAAGACAAGTCTATACAAGCATGTGTGTTTTGCCAATGCAGATGTATCACATAAGTGTGCAAATACACACATGCTTTACACACTCGGGGATGTGTTTATACATAGGTGCATGCAGCGGGGCGTCCAGAGGTTGCCACACAAACACACGTCTGCATGTGCGAACAGGCATCAGCACACATGCATATGCACAGACAGATGCACACGCGTGCACCATACACCTTTATTTGCACCCATGAATGTCTCACCACCCATGGGCACACACACAGGTACCCGCATCCGTGGACCCCTGTGCACAACGACACACACAAATACAAATTAGTGGCCGGTTCGAATTCTTTGCTTAAAGAAAAGTTGTGACTGTATTAAAAATGTAGGACACATCAGCCAAATAATTAAAGTGAGGAGCGTGGCAGTGGGACTTCCGCCACTCTCTTGGGGCCACCTGTGCTAGGCTGGGCTCAGCGTGGCTTCGTCCTGTGCATTTGAGGGAGAGGCACTTTATTGCAGTAATTTATCACCCCCATAAATGTGGCTCCTCTGTAACGTGGAATAATTTGGGAAGAAATATGTTTTCAAAATTAAAAATGCAGTCGGCATGTGCCCCGTCAGGTCTGCAGGGAGACATCGCAGCAACTCCGGTAACTGCCCGTGTAGCTCTAATACCTACAACTTCCATTATTTAAAGTGTGATTATATTTTTCCTGCTTGGAGCTTTGTCAGCTATAAATAAAATATAAGGGTGAATTGTTGTGGGGCCTGGTAAGCACTTCCATTATTGGTACTTAAGGGGGCTTGGGGATGGAGGGAACGGGCAGGGAGTGGGGAAAAGAAGGGAGACCATTTGCAGGGTACCGACTGGGCCCGGAAGCTGAGCTGTGGGTGTGGACGGGCCCAGTCCATTTTCTGGTCGAGAATCCTTCGAATCCAGAGCAACATGACCTCAGGAACCTCGGTTCTGTTGCCCGAGTCCACCTCCAAGCATGGCGGGAAAACCACCCACAGCAGTTGCTGTCTGCAACGTCTCCCTATGGGCCTGTCCCCTCCTGGCCTCCCCAGGGAGTCCACAGTCATGGGACACCCAGGGAGAAGGGGTCTGTAATAGAAAGGAATTCATCAACTAGAAGATGTTTGTTTTTCCACAGCCAGGAGTTGTTGGTTCCAATCGAGCCCAGAGCTGTGGCTGGGTGAGAAAGGGGGATTCACAAGGAAGCGTGTATATGGATGGGGGCGTGGGTTGCTGGCTTTGAGTCAGAGAGCTATTCCAGAGAGAGAGCCACTAGGAAGGGAAGGACGCTCTTCCAAGAACGACCAGATCGGAAAACAAATATATTTGTTTTGTCAAAAAGAGAAAAGGAGCAAATCAGAGCTGGATGCGAAAGAAAACTGGATATCATCTCTTTGCCCTTTCTCCTGTGTCTTGCCTGTTTCTCTAAACCTGGAAGCTTGGATTGGTGTCCTGGCTCTGCCAGTTCATAGATACATGACTGGGGGCAAGTTTTTTTTCACTTCCTTGAGCCTCAGTTTGCTCGTCTGTAAATTGGGGATAACAGCGCCCGTTTCCAGGGTTACCGTGGCAGTTAAAGAAGATAACATCTGTAGAGAGTTGGGATTGGCTCTTGCCGCACTCCAGGTGCTCAGTCACGTTGATGAAATAAAGTCGAACAGGGGTCCAGCAATCATGCTCCTTGGTATTTATCCAAATGAGTTGAAAATTTAGGTCCACACAAAAACCTGAACGCAAATGTTTATAGCTGCTTTATTCATGATTGTCAAAACTTGGAAGCAACCAAGATGTCTTTCAATAAGTGAATGGATAAACAAACTGAAATGAGTTGTAGGAACGGGGAGTTATTGTTTAGTGGCAATGGAGTTTCAGTTCGGGAGAAGTAAAAAAGTTCTGGAGAGGGGTAGTGGGGATGGCTTCACAACTTAAGGCCAGGGAACTGTACACTTAAAAGTGGTTAAAATGGAAAACTTTTACGTTATGTATATTTTACTACCAAAAAAAAGGAGAGCTATTAAGCCATGAGAAGACTTGGAGGAAACAAATGCATATTGCTAAATGAAAGAAGCCAGAATGAAAAGGCTACATACTGTATGATTCCAACCATATGACATTCTGGAAAATGCAAAACTGTGGAGACAGTAAAAAAGATCAGTTGTTGCCAGGGGTGGGGAGTGGGGGAGGGGAGGGAGGGATGAGTAGATGAAATACAGAGGATTTTTAGGGCAGTGAAACTATTCCACATGATACTATAATGGTGGATACATGTCATATCATGTTTTCCAGAACCCACAGAATGCACAACACAACGAGTGATCCCTAATGTGAACTACGGACTTTAGTTGATAATAATAATGTATTGATATTGTTTCATCAGTTGTAACAAATATACCACAGTAATGCAAGATAGGGAAAATGGGGGGTTATATATGAATTCTGTGTACTTTCTGTTTCTTTGCAAACCTAAAACTGATCAGAAAATCAACGTCTCTAAAAGTAAAAAATTAAAACAAAACATCTAGGGCTTCCCTGGTGGTGCAGTGGTTAAGAATCTGCCTGCCAATTCAGGGGACACAGGTTCGAGCCCTGGTCCGGGAAGATCCGACATGCCGCGGAGCAACTAAGCCCGTGCGCCACAACTACTGAAGCCCGCGTGCCACAACTACTGAAGCCCGCGGGCCTAGAGCCCGTGCTCTGCAACAAGAGAAACTACCGCAGTGAGAAGCCAGCGCCCTCAACGAAGAGTAGCCCCCGCTCGCCACAGCTAAAGAAAGCCCATGCAGCAACGAGGACCCAACGCAGCCAAAAATAAATAAAGTTCCCTTTAAAAAAAAACCAGAAGGTCTAAAAATTAATAATAAAAAACACTGGGCAGAGGTCAGCACTGGCCTTTTCCTTAGATGCCATAAAGAGCAGGGCTAAAAAAGAGTGGATATATGTACAGGTATAAGTGATTCACTTTGCTGCACACCTGAAACTAACACAACATTGTTAATCAACTATACGCCAATAAAGATTATTAAAAAAAAAAAAAAAAGAGCAGGACAGGAAGGCATCTTAAGCAATTGTTCCCCTGGTGGTTTCCAAACACTTTTTTTTTTCCAAGCAAAAATGTATGGGGTTCCCGATTCACTTAAAAAGTTTACTACGGGGGCTTCCCTGGTGGCGCAGTGGTTGAGAGTCTGCCTGCCAATGCAGGGGACACGGGTTCAAGCCCTGGTCTGGGAGGACCCCACATGCCGCGGAGCGAATAGGCCCGTGAGCCACAACTACTGAGCCTGCGCGTCTGGAGCCTGTGCTCCGCCAACAGGAGAGGCCTTGATAGTGAGAGGCCCGCGCACCGCGATGAAGAGTGGCCCCCGCTCGCCGCAACTGGAGAAAGCCCTTGCACAGAAACGAAGACCCAACACAGCCAAAAAATTAATTAATTAATAAAAAAATTAAAAAAAAAAAAAGTTTACTACGACCAGAGCAAACCGGATGGGACCAGCAAACAGGTTTGGACTGGCTCAAGCCACATGCTATGGGGGTGGGGGGGCTCCCTGACCTTACCTGTCCACAGCTCCCCGGGTTGGCCTGCTTTAGCCCTGCTGGATCAGCGGAATTTTTCTGAACTACATAAACTGATGCAGCTGATTCAAACCTCTTGGAGCTGGCCCTAGCTGGTTGCATTAGTCCTAAACTAGCTCAAACCACTCTGAACTGGCTGAAATTAGGCCCAGATCTAGAGTCAAGGGGTGTGTCCCCAGATGGAGCCCCAAAGGGAAGAGAAGCTGAGATTCCACTTGGGAGATCACACAGGGCGTCTGGATGGCTCACACTGGATCAGACCCGTGGAGACAGATGAGCACATTGCTGCTGAAGCTGGAGAGAGAGTGGGGGACACAGGCCTCTCGCCTCTGCCTCACCCCCTGGAGCACCTCCCTGGAGGCCCAGGGCTGGGAGGAACAGAGGCCGTTTGGGTTGGGCAATGGAGAGGATCATGGGAGGTGGGGGAGGAGGAGGAGGAGGAGGAGACTCTCCTGAGGAGATGGGAGGCGGGAGGGATGGGATGGGGCCCGAGGGAGGGCTTTGTAAAGAGGCAAGACCTGGGGCAGGTCTGTGTGCTGATGGGAAAGGACCAGTGAAGAGGGAGGGGCTGATGATGGAGGAGAGAGGAGACAACATGAGGATTCAAGTCCTTGAAAAGGTGAGAAGGAACAGGACCCAGAGCACAAGAGGCAAGATCGGCCTCTGAGAGGAGAGGGGACATGGCCTTTGGGTTTCGGGAGTGAGGAAGTGAAGACGAAGGCAGATACAACAGGTCCACGCGATGGGGAGAGACTAGGAGCCTGTCATGGCTCCTGGCACGTGCTCTTTGAACCTATGTCTGGGGCAACGTCATCTACTGAGAGCCAGAGGAGTGGCCAGGGGGTGGTAAGTGTGAAAGAGAGAAGGTAGGAAGTGGTCACCCCAGAGAAGAGATACACAGAGGGCTCCGTGGGGCAGTTCGAAGTGCCCATCTAAGTTCTGGGGTGGTGAATTTAGAGTGAAACCCGATTTAGAGTGAAAGCAGGCAACTTGGCTGTGTGACTTTCTCCAGCAATATTTACCGGTGTGAGATGGCATGGGTGTCCGGAGTCACCAGGGGGATATGGTGATGTGGTGATGGGGCTGATCAAGATGAGAAATGAAGCCAGGCGGGGGTCATCGGAGGGGAGCAGTGGTTAATGGGAAGGGAGCTGGGCTAATGGATCGGGAGGCTCCACGAAAATCTGGAAACTACTGTAGTGGTGGCACTTGAGCCAGCGGCTGGATGGCTAGGAGACGCGGGTTTGCGTGGGGTGTTTACAGGGTGGGGAATTGAAGCCACGCCAGGAAGGAGACTTTTCCAAAGTCACACAATTATTGGTAGCTGAGGAAGAAACTCCTAGTCCTTGGTCTCTTCCTAAGTCATTCACTCATTTATTCAATAAGTTCCTGTCAAGTGCCAGCTATGGGCTAAGAGCTCTGAATACTGAAACCAAAAGATCTTATTCCTGCCCTCAGAGAATTCACTGCACATAGATACAAGATTAATTCATTCATTTAATGTATTAAGTATATATTCAATATTAACATATACATTATTAAACACAGACACAGTTATAGCCTGTGTGGAGCGTGAAGTACAGTGGTTTACAGCTGCGGCATCTGGGGCCAGTGGCTTAATATCTGTGTCTCAGTTCCTCATCTGTAAGATGGGGTTCCTAATAGCAGTCACCTAACAGTGTTACTATGATGAAATGAGTAACAGCATGTAAAGTGCTTAAACATAGTGTGCCCTCAGTAATTCAACTGTTTGTATGCTTTCATAATTTCAGTGCATGTGTATCTTGATTCTCAATGGACTGGTTGCAGCAGCCATTGTGGGTGCCCCACCCATATCCCCTAAGCACTTGCTGATGGTGTCTGATGCAGGCACCTGTGATTTTCTGCCCAAGTGCTTCCTCTTTACCCTGCTACAGAGTTGATTATCAGAGGCCAGAAGAACTGAGCTGTTCACACCTCGAGGGGCGGCAGTCAGCCAAGGGTGCGTAGCAGTGGGAAGATAAATACCCCAGCTTCCTTGCCCTTTGGGCAGGACAACTCTAGGGCCTGTTCTACTCTGTCAGTCTCCCAGGGAGACTGAGCCTCAGTTGTCCATAGTGGGAATCTCCTTATTAATACACACTTTATTGCCTTTCCTTCTTCGTGTTCCTTCTCCCATTTCCCTACTGCTGTTTCCTGGGATAAACTTTAAAATAAACTAGCTGCTTCTACCCCATCCTTGTCTCAGGATTTGCTTCCGGGGACACCCAACCAAAGAGAGTTGGTAATTCAAATGGTCCTAGGAATAGACTCTCAGGATGGGCTTCGGGAATGGAATCACTGACCGGCCAGATGGCAACAAGGACCATATTGTTGGTGGTGAGAGGAGTGGTGCTGACCCCTGGAGTGCCGTAGCCTCACCTTTGCTGAGACTCTCATCTTATTGGGTTAGAGGTGCAGGTGAAAGGGAAGGCACTGACTTATCCAGTAGCTCTAGCACTTGAGAGATGAGGGGGCAATGGTACCTCAAAGGACTGCAGTTGTTTCGCAACTGCCATGACAGCCCTGAAGGAAGAAAATGACAGGCGCAAGTCAGCCCACTATCAACATGGGGCCCAGTGAGAAAGCCAGAAGGCTGCCAGGGCAGCACTTACATAATAGCCTTTTCATTCCTGAAGCTGGAGGGCGGACTGTGCTGAAAATCAGACCCAAGACCTAACTGAAAGAGCAGTGGTGGAACAAGGGGCTAAATTCACAGCCCCAGTGAGTCTTCTAGGCTGATAGAAGAGCTGGTATAGAAAGGCTGGGACCCCGAGACCTGGGATGGGAACCTGAGCCTCAACGTCCCCTGAACCTCTGGATGGTAGAAACGTTTCCTCCTCTTTGCTAGAGCCTCCCGGTGGTGGGAGGTAATGCAAAGGCCTCACCTGGCGTGGCTGCCTCTCGGAATGATGTGGATTCTTCCACGGCACCCCTACTTCTGCTACGTGCTCTGCAGACTCGTAACTAAAATCAGTTCTCAACATGGTCCGAGGGGGGATAGCATTTCCTCTTTAGTAGGAGGAAACAACTTATCTACCAAAAGAACTGCAGGACCTGGCTCATGTGTAGCACACCCCTGGGAGGGGGTCTCGAAGGTCCTATATCAGGGCAGGGAGGATAGAAGGCTGGCTGGGGAGATGATTGACGGGGGGCGCTGTCTAATGACTCAGGAGCCCTGAGCCACTCCGGACACTGCTGGGATGGCTCCTTGAGGCTCAGACAGGTAGACATGAGGCTTAGTTGGTCTACAGGGAGATGGAAATGACAAAACCACCTTGGCAGAGCCCTGGGGAAGGGATCGGGAGGCTCAGAGGGTGGGCATGTGAGAATGGATGCATCACGTAAGACCAGAGAATCACCAACATGCCATCCTGGGGTGGACAGAGGCCACAGATGAGTGCCGGCTTAAGTCCATCTCACAGTGTGTCTAATGGGTCCACGGACCCTCGCATGGTCATCTCTCCAGTCCCTGAGTGTGTAATTGGGACGGATGTACTTAACAGTTGGCAGAACTCTCACTTGGCTCCCTGCCCTGTGGTGTAAAAGACTTCATAATAGGGAAGGTGGAGGGGAGGGCCCTAAACTGCCCCCACCCCAGCCAAGATAGTAAATCAGAGCCAAGAATGGCAGAGATTAGCGCCACCCTCCAAGATGGGAAGGATACAGGAGTGGTGGCTCCTATTATATCCCCATTCGGTTCAGCAGTGGAGCCCCTGTAAAAACCCAGTGGATCAGAGATGACAGTGAATCACCATAAACTCAAGAGCGCAGTAGCCCCCATCACAGGCGCTGCATCAGAACGTCGTAGCCGCTGGCACCTAGCGTGGCTATTGATCTGTAGAATGTTATTTTCCATCCCCATTGGAGAGGAGGGTCAGAAGCAGTTCATATTCACCTGGGCAGAGGGCAGTACATTTTCACTGATTTACCCCAGATGACGTTAACTCTCCTGCTCTCTGTCACAGTGTCGTCTGAAGGGATCTTGAGCATCTGAACTGGGGTGGTTTTGCACTGTGTCAACTTAAGCCAAACCACATTTCCCAGAATGTCTTTTACTGTGTAGCTCTGGGGTAGTGGGTCACAGGACTTGCAGAGGGAGATTTGGAAGGTGGAAGTGAACAGCAGCCGTGTTCACTTCATGCCTGGAAGGTGGGTGCACGGGATGGGGCGCTGGGGCAGCCCATGAGCGGCGTCACTGAGCTGCTGAGTCCCAGGCCGCCTGTCGAGGGCAGCAGCCGGGTCCGCGGCTTCTCCGCCTCCTGCCTCTTCTGTGTGCCAGGCACTACTGCAGGTGCCGGGATGTGGCAAGACAGGCCAAGTTCCTGCTTTTTGTCATGCTTATAACTCTCTTGGAGGTCAGTGTGGGGGACAGAAAATGCTTCCAAAACCGGTTCTTCACAGCAAGCCTGTATCCTCAACCACTTCCCTGTACAGTGTGATCCCATTGTTGTGGTTACAACAGTCAAGGCCATTCATCTTCCCATCTCTCTCTATTTCCATCTTTGTTTCTACCTCTCTCTTCTGGGTTTGTATCTGCAAAGAGAAGAATCCAGAAGAACACACTGTGAACCATTAGCAGTGGTTATCTCTGAGAAGTAAAATTGGGAAGGAGAGTTTTCCTGTTTATTTTACATACAACCGAGGCAAAGAGAAATTACATCATGTGCCCAGGATCACACAGCTGGTAAGCGGCAGAGCTGAGGCCTTGTGCCCCCTCCGGCTTACACATCCCATTTCCTCCCCGGCTAGGACGTGGTCCCTGGCCTGTCTCACCCCATCCAGCCTCGCCTGGCCTCTAGATTTCCAACCCAGACTTTCCCCTGAAAGCCCCTTATGCTGTCACTGCCTTTGTCCTGGCTCTGTGGTGAAAGGACAGAATTAGAACTCGCCTCATGGGGGAGGGGGTGGCGATGGCTGCAGGAGAGAAGTGACTTTCAACTTCTAGGAATCGGCTTTGACAATCAGATAGGGCAAGGGGCTGAGTCACTGGCGGGCCCCACCAGCTGGGTTTTAATCAGGTCAGATGGTGGCGGGGCTCGAGGGCGGGTGGAGGTGCAGAGGTTCCAGATCCACTTCCTCTCTCAGAGGCCCAGGCCCCTCGATGCTACTTCTGCCTCATCGGTGGGGAGGACTTGCCCAGCACGTGTCAATCCAGGCCAGCTGGGGTGGCCTAAATGTAGGTCCTAGGACGTCAAAGCTTGAGAACCCGAAATGTCATTTTGCAGATGAGGATACTGAGACCAAGTGAGGTCAGGAGACTTGCCTGAGGCCACACAGCAAGTCAAAGTCACAGCTGGAACTCAAACCCAGGCCTCCCCGAAAGCTGCCACTTGCCTCCAGAATGAGTGCTCTTCCCAAACACCTCACTGCCAGCCTGGGGCACTGTCCTGAGGCCAGTTCCCCTGGGGGGGAGGGGAGGGAATAAATAGGGCACTGCATAAAGGATATTGTCAGATTAAATGTGCAAATGTATACACAATTGCCTAGAACATAGTAGATACTCAATAAATGTGGCTTTTGTTTTGCTGTACAATGCTTTCCTAACTGACTTTGGCAGAATCCTCTGCTCTCTAACCATATCTCAGTGATCCTGGGTGGGAGGGGGTGAAGAAGGAGGCCGAGAAAATGGGGCTTGGGGCTCCCCGCCATTCTTCTCCCTTCCCCCCACTGCCACACACACATATCCCCTACAAACCAGAGTATTTCTGTCTTCATCTGTCTTATGTTTTGGAGTTCTGCTTAATTTTTTTTAACGGTTCTGCTAGCACTCCAGCAGTTCACCTCTGCCTTAAGGTTGCAAACATAGAGAGGACCTACTGAGATCACAGAGAAATAAGAATCACCGTGCTGTTTTAACACGTGCGTTTGTTAATTACTCACTTGACATACGCATTAAGAAACATTACATTTGATTGTCGGTTTCCTGGGGCCACAGGAGCCTGTGGCCGCACCTGTGGGCTCCCACTCAGTTGCTGTGAGCCACTTCCTTCCTGGCTAATAGAACCCTCTCAGCTTGGTTGACCACTGGTCACTGCTGTGATTCACGGAGCCCCTTCCCCACCGCGAGGAGGGGGGAGATGTTCTCTAATGAACCAATCTCCGTGATTTCCTCCCTCGTGCCAGTGATCAGTTAGAGCACAGGCGACAGGCCCGTGGCATGGCTTTGCCCATTAGACAGGAGGAGACATGTATCGGGGAGGAGGTTTCCGGGGAATGTGTCCCCTTTGATGAAAACCAAAAGATACATGAGGAAAAGCTGCTCCCTTCTCCCGCCTCTCCTCACGGCTGCGTGAAGACACGACTCCTGACCCTCCAGCAGCCAGCTGAGACCTGAGGGGACAGGCCTGGGGAAACTGACCCCACCGCCCAGAGTGCCCGGGCTCGTCAGCTGTTGCTGTGATAATACCACAAAACAACCGTCCCCCACACTCAGTGAGTGACACCTCAAGGTCCCGGGTCAGCAGGTTTACTGTGGTTCAGCTAATTCAGGCTGGGCTGGGCACTCCGCTGCAGGCTGCGTTGGGCTCCGGTCTATTCAGCACGTGTTTATTCTGGGGTCCGGGCTGAAGGGGCCGCAGTGAGCAGAAGACAACTCCTCTCCTGGCAGATCACAGGGACCTGAAGACAAAGTAACTCACACAAGCACTTTTAGAGACTTGGCTCACATTCCAATGGCCAAAGAGAGCTACACAGCCACACCCAGCACCGCGGGTTGGGATATCCACCCTGCCCGCCAGGGGAGAGGGGGGCCAGCAGATATCTGTTGACTGACACACTCCAGCCTAGCACAGAGCCGTGGACCCGGGAGCAGCCCTGCCCTGCTTCAGCTTTCTCATCTGTGAGACAGGACATTCTGCCAGCAGAGCTGGGGTTTCTGCTGCTTGCAGATGGGAACGGCCAGCAGAAGCCGGGGTACAGGGAGGGGCTGCAGGGCCTCATAGGGAGAATCAATCTTTAGAAAACATGGATTCTGGAGTAAGCAACAGGGCCTGAGCAAGAAGGAGCATTCCAGATTTGAAGGCCCCCTAATTCTACTATCCCAGTGAGGTGTGTGCCACACAGGACAGGGAGAAGGCTGTCGTGTGGTTTGAACTGAAAGAGCGGCTTCATCAACACCTGTATCACGTTGGGGCTTAAGCGACTCCACTGTAGGCACCTCCCGACTGAGCATAAAGCGATTTGTCACAGACCTAGGAGCGGCCTGGGCTTTGGGCTGGGAGACTTCAATAGGCTCTGAGGCTGGGCCGAGCCCGAGGCAGGGTCTGGGTGCAGCAGACACTGAGTGCTGTGTCTCAGAGGCCAGCCAAGGCGCCCGCAGGGCCGGAGAGGTCCACGGCCCAGTGAGAGAGGCAGAGGCAACAGAGGCCAACACAGCCCAGTCAGGTTCATGGGCCCACGCAAGATGCCGCTGGGGAACAACCGGAACTGTCCCATGGGGGTGGCAGATGGGGGGTTTGAGGTGGACTGGCATTCTGGGGCGAGGAGATGGCCCGGGGCACTGGTTGTGCATCCTCATGGGATATTTTTGCACCCATAGGCTGGTGAGACCTGGACAGCCTGAGGTCATTGGCTGAGCTTCCCAAGTTCAGCACCCACTCGGCTGCACCTCCAAATCTCCAGTGCCCAGCCCCCAGCCAGAAGACAATGGGGAACATTTGCTCAGTGGACGAGGAAAGAATAGCAACAACAACAAGAAACATAAAGCAATAGCTGCTTCTGTCCAGGGGTTGTGGAGGGTGTCCCAGGAGGCCTTTAGAGGCACCTGGGGCGTTTGATGTCCTATAGACGCTGGGGTTTCCTGCCTCCCTCCCTTCGATGTCTGGTACCCCTTACCTGATTTTAGGCAGGGGGGCTGGGTGGCAAAGGCTGGTCCACAAGGAGCCCATCCAGGCTGGCCATGAGGCTCAGTGACCGAAACGATGGTCAGAGTTTGTGGTTTCAGTGGCTAAGCACGGGCACCCTGGTGTGTGTCCCAAATTAGTGATACGTGTGTGGTGAGGGGGGCCGGTGTGTCCCACTGAGCATGACCACAGGCATCCGGGGACCACACTGGCAGTGGGGGAGGATGGTGATGGCAGGAGAGGAAAAAGGAGGAGAGGGTAGGTGGGTGAAGACCAGGGGAACTTCTGGGACTTTAGGGGACTCAAATGTGTCATGGTCAATGTGACCAACAGGGCCTTGGGTACTCTGCCCACATGATGTCATGTAAGATCTTGAACTGCCTTGCTGGGAGGGGTCGTTGTCACCATTTCACAGATGAGGAAGCTGAGGCTCCAAGACAGGAAGTAGCTTGTGCTGGAATGAAGAGAATGGGGACCCGCCAGCAGCTCAGATGACAATGGCCAAAGGGCCGGGGGATTCAAGCTTGATTCAAGTCAAAAGTGATCGCCAAGAGGGTCCACCTGGGCAGGCAGGTGTGGTGAGCATCCTTTGTGCTCCTCCAGCCTCCCACCTCCCTCCTCTGAGACCTGCTACCCACCCCCCCGCAGGGCAGAGTCCCACAGATCCTGTTAGTACCCCATCTCTCTGCTCCCCTGACAACAGCTGGCTGGACCAGGGCTGGATGCTGACTCAAGCTGAGCCAATCAGCTTCTCTCTCTTGTGACTTTGGCATTGAGATTCAGAAATTCTGGGCTGCCTTTTTGGCTGGTTATTTGAAATGAGTCATAAAGCTGAGTCGGGGGGCCGTATTTGGCCACCTGTTCATAAAATAGCAGAGAAAATACTCAATCATAGAGAGGCTAAAATGTGCTTACGAGACAGAGAGATGAGAGAGAGAGAGAGAAAGATGGGAGAGAGACAGCCATACAGGAGAGACCATGAGACAAGGAGAGAGACAGAGAAAAGAAAGTGAGACAGAAAGACAGTGAGAGGAAGAGAAAGGCAGACAGAGATGTGTTTGTGAGGAAAAAAATGAGGAGGCAAAAATGTAGAAAACCAGCAGTGTGTGGTAGTATGATGGAAGGTGACGGGGGAGAGGGGTTTTCAAGACGGAACCATTTCTCAGCCTTGGGTGCTGCCAAGAGGGTGAGGGATGCAACCACTGGGCCAGGAGTGGGGCTGGGGGTGAGGGATGAGGTCCTCGGGGGCAGTGCTTCTCAAATTATAATGTGCACAAAATCACCTAGGGGTCTTGTCGACCTTTGAATTCTGATTCCTCAGGCCCAGAGTGGGACCAGAGATTCCACGTTTCTAACAAGCTCCCAGGGGATGCTGATGCTGCTGGTCCTCGGACCACACTTTGAGTAGCAAGACCCTAGGGCAGTGGTTTTCACATTTGGCTGCATGGTAGCAACACCTGGGGAGCTTGACCAGCATGGAGCACACCTGGGACTAATTAAATCAGAATCTCCAGGGATGGGGCCAAGGCCTTGGGATGTTTTAAATTTCCACTGGTGATTCTAATGTGTAGCTGGGGTCAAGGACTCTTACTAAGGAGTTCAGAGCAAAAGCCAGTGGTTGTAGATAGCTCTTCCTGTTGAATTCTTACATGTATATTATTATGATATTTATATTATGTATATTTATTATTATCATTATTTAATACTATTGTTCTTAGCATTACTATGTATTGCAGTGCATTGGTTATCATCATCGATTATCATTATTATTGTTATTTTAAAAATAGGAAGTGCTGATGTTTATTGAAGGATTGCCCTGTACCAGATACCATGTTATGTGGTTTGCATGTGTTATCATATATCACAAATGAAGAGGTTCAGAGAGGTTAAGAATCTTTCCCATGATGACACAGCTAATACATGGTGGAGACAGTTTGCAATCTCAGATCTCTCTGAATCAAAAATTTTTTCCATTATTCTATAAAACTGTGTTTCTCAAATTTTAATGTGTCTCACATTTGAGACACATTAAAATACAGATTCCTAGGACCTTCCTCCTGAGAATTTGATTTATTAGCTCTGATTTAGTAACTCAGGTCTCTATATTTTGATCCCCAGGAGATTTTTATTGCCAGGCAAACTTGAGAAACACTGCTATAATAATTAGTGATAGGGTTGTGGAATATTACTTTATTGTTGACAATTATTCATTCCCTTCCCTGTAAGAGGATTATAAGCCCCACCCTTGCCATGCCTCCTAGTAGGTGGGTAGAGTTCTCAGCACCACTGCCAGGCTCAGCTGTGTGAGTTTCTCTGACCTTTGGAAAGTGAGTGACGTGACACCCAAATGTCTAGCACAAGACTTGAACACAGTTGCATGGTTCACCTTGCTCTCTTGCCCTTTGCCCTCTGTCATGGGAATGACATATCCCAGGGAGGAACTGATCCTTCTGCCTGGGTTGCAGAACAAGAAGACACATGGGGCAGGGCTAACCTGCAGTCCTTCTTGTGAGAAATAACAATTTGTTGCTGTAAGCCTTTGAGATTTGGGGGGTTGTTTGTTACACAGCACAGCTGACTAATACAATATTTATTTATAATATTATATAATAATAGTGGTCTCTATTGAGTGCTTTTATGTATGAAGCACTATATATATAAAAATGATCTCTATTCCTAGCAAAAATAAACTGCATGCTTAGGGATTATTATCTCCATTTTATTTTTTTATTTTTTTTTTTAGCAGATATTCATTTTTAATTATTATTTATTTATTTATTTTTATTTTTGGCTGTGTTGGGTCTTCCTTTCTGTGCGAGGGCTTTCTCCAGTTGCAGCAAGCGGGGGCCACTCTTCATCGCGGTGCGCGGGCCTCTCACTGTCGCGGCCTCTCTTGTTGCAGAGCACAGGCTCCAGACGCGCAGGCTCAGTAGCTGTGGCTCACGGGCCTAGTTGCTCCGTGGCATGTGGGATCTTCCCAGACCAGGGCTCGAACCCGTGTCCCCTGCATTGGCAGGCAGATTCTCAACCACTGCGCCACCAGGGAAGCCCTATCTCCATTTTAGATATGAGGAAACTGAAGCTCAAAGAGGTGAGGTGACTGCCTAAAGTCACACTGCTAGGACTGGCAGAGCCACTGTCTGATTCCAAAGCTCTTCACCCCACAACTGAGCTTTCTTCCCTCTTCCCCTTCCCCTTCCCTCTCTTTCCCACCTCTCCCCTCAGCTTTCTGCCAGCATGGGTCCCAAGTGCAACCTGTTGGCAGAAACAGACATATGCAATGTCTAATTCACTTTAATTAAAATATATTTTAGTAGATTTTTTTTTCCTGCAGCATAACTCATTTTGATGGGAACCCATTGGATTTTAATGGGAAACCTATTAGAGGAACATATTGTGATCTTTAATGAAGCTGGGCTGTGTGGAGAACCACCTACAGGTAATTAGAAGCCCTCCAGGCTCTTGGGGAATAAGGTGAAATGAACTTCGGTTTGTTTAAGACAATTAGTGCAGACAATGATCTGGGAACGAATTAAATGGTCCTTGATTAGGAGCAGCTGTGCAAGTGGCATCTTCAGGAAAATGGGACATGCAAGTGGGGCTTTTAAGAAAGAGTGATTATTAGTGCTTATCTGTTTGTATTGGCAGCCGGCACTTCCACCAGGCTGTCGATTTGATCAAGTGGCTCCCTCTCCCCACCCCGCCTCTCCACGCTGCCTTCCCTCGTTGGTACATGATCCTCTGGGTCTGCCAGGTGTCTCAAGGGACCTGCCTGCCTCTGGTGGCAGAGGGGTGCGTCCACATTGGCAAGGCTGGGAGCCTCTACACTCCCACCAGGAAATGCTTCCATATTGATGGGCACTTCTGCACTGGTAGGATTGGGAACCTCTGTATTCTCGAGGATCACTGTTTCTACACTAGTTAGAATGGGTACTTCTATGCTTATATGCGTATATGTTTTTATATTTGAAGCTCTAAGAACCACTGTACTCTTAAGAGGAGGCATTGCCCCAGGTCTGGGATGGGCTCACCCCTGCTGGAACCCTTGGCAAATCCACATTGGGAGGACTAATAAATAGTGAATTGACCGTGCTAGGAACTTCTATACTGTAGAGATGAGCATGTTTCTCCTTGGCCCTGAATGAGAGCCTCTGCACATGCAGGGAAGAATGGGAAGGCTGCCTGGAAGAACAGACATCTAAATTGAGTCCTGGTGGGAGTTAGCAAGAGGGCACTGCTGTATTGATGAGAATAGAGGGCACAGCTGTGGATGCTTCTACACCGATCAGAACAAAAGCATCTGCAGTGGTTGGGCTGGGAATGATCATCAGAAAGAACGGGTGAATCTGTACTGGCGGGGAAGGGTGCATCACACAAGTAGAGGTGGGCATTTCTACCTGAGTAGGAATCCCTAAATTTGCTAGAATGATGGACACGTCTGTACTAGCAAGGATGGGCACTTCTATGCTGGCAGGGGTATGGTCCTAGAAAAGAATAAAGTTTTTGCACTGAGAGGGAGGGGATTCTCTTCACTGGTGAGAATGAGCGCTTCTACACTGGTCTCTGACATTTCTTAACTCCTGACCAGTAAAACCAGAGTGATTCCTCTGACTTCCTCAGTCCCAGACCATTCCCTGAGCTTACGGTGTCTCAGCTCACAGCACAGAGGTCCTCTGCCCAGAGATGGAGGAGACAGCCATGCTGTGGATGGCATGGGGCAGCAGAAGAAGCAGGACCACAAGCTGTCTACTTGTCCAGGCACAAACTAGGAAGGGAAGAGCCCCCATCCTGGGAGATGCCCAGAGTGGATTCCAAGCAAACTTTCTGATACTCAGAAAGAGTGAGACCAGAGAGGGTGGCAGCCAGGACCCCCCACCAATACCAAGCAGCTCTGAGCCCCTTCCCAATCCCCTCACAGTTCTAGCTTCTGGCAGAGGCTGCTGTGAGATTCCCCGTGCAACCCTGACACGGGGCTGTAGCTAAAACATTGGTCTGGCAGTTTTCCCTCTTTAAGTTGAAGTGTGATGTTGGCAGGCAGTGAGCTGTGGTGGCAGGCTGCCAGAGGGAGCATGTGTTGGAAATCCTTGCTCCACGTTGCAGCAATCTGGGGCTCCCCCACCCACAAACTGCTCCAGAGCCAGCCAGCAGTGGGGGCCGGAGCCTCCCACTGATGCAGAGCAGCCACTGAGATTAGGGGACGGTGAGGCAGAAAGGCTTAGAGAAACCAAGGAGAAAGACGTAAATAGAGAGAGTCAGAACTGAGATGGAGCGAGAGAAAGACATAGAAACAGAACCACAGTCAGAGACAGAGACACAGAGAGAGACAGAGAGGCTGAAGGACACAGAGTTCCAAGGAAGACAGAGAACACAGAATTTAAAGAAGATAAGAAGCATGAGAGGTTGGATTAAAATGACAGGTTGGGTCCAGTCCTATCTCCTCAAATCTCTAGTTATAACAGAAAAAATATATGTATTGATGTAAATGTGTTCTATTGTAATAGTTGTATAAATCAAGAAAGAAAGCCCTCAGTGAACCAGAAACTTTGTGGAATTCCAGAAAGATGGAAAGTAGACAGGCTTGGACTGACAGGGGAGCCCATAGCCTAAAACACATGAGGAGGGCATCACTGTGCAAGGAGGTGGGGGGTGGGGACTGGCTCCAGGAATGCTCCCAGCTCAGAGTCAACAGGACCTCGGGGTACCCAGAGCAGCAGGGGGACCTGGGCAATCGTGAGACCGAGCAATTGAGAAGCTACGTTTAGAGCATCCAGACTGGCCCACCTCTGCCCAACTGCCTCCCACTACTCCCCCCCCCCCACCACCATTGCTCATGTGAACAGCTGACAGCAGGGGAGTTTACCCACAAGCCAGAGCAGTGAGTGGATATATTTGGGTCTGAGAGTGAAGGACATGCCCTGGGGAATCCAGTGACACACTAGGAAGTAGGAAGAAGACCAACTTCTATCACATACCATTGGTGGAACTCCTTCACAGTGATGATCAGAGACAAGCTTTTGTGGTTGAAACCATCCTTCAGAGACAGGCAAAAAGGGATTCTCAAAGCAAAGGTGAGCAGAAAGCCAAGAATACCCAAGCATTTGAGGAGAATCAACACTCTGCAAGAGAGGCATCAAACTTAACAAAAAGAAGACCTAAGACCAAAGGGAATAGACCTAAGAGAGCCAACACAAACAAAAAGAAGACTTTAAAGTAGTATAATTACCATCCCTAGGGAGATTGGAGAAGATATCATACCCATAAATTGAGAACAGGCTGTTACTAAAATGACTCACTAAGAGATCTTGAAATTTTAAAATAATTGTTCAAATTTAAAACTCAGTAGGTTGGCTGAATAGTAGAATGAATATAGCCAAAGAGAAATTGGAATAAATTTAAATATATGCAGCCTCTATGCCACTTCTAGGTGTATGCTCAGAGAAACTCTTATGTTTGTGTGTAAGGAAACATGTATGAGTGTTCACTGCAGAACTCTTTGTAATAGCAAAAAATTGGGAACAGCCAATAATCCAACAGACTGGCTAAACACCTTGTGGTCTGGTCACATTATAGAATCCTATACAACAGACAAAATGAATCATCTAGAGCTATATGTATCCAAAGGGATAAATTTCAGAAATATAATGCTGAGTGAAATAAAAAAGCAATGCAGAATGATAAATTGGTATAATACCTATTATATAAAGTTAAAACATGAATATAATAGTGTATATTTTTTGATGCATTCACTATAACATGGATGATTATACTCCAATAAAATTTACATTAAAAAACATATATGAAAAGTGCATATCCAAAGTACATAAAGAACTCTTATGATGTGAGAGTTCTTTATATAGATTTTAATAAAAGGTTTTAACAGAAATTCCACAAAAAAATATATGAGAATGGAAATAGTTACATGAAAACATGCTCAGCTTCACTAGTCATTAGAGAAATACAAATTAAAATAATAATGAGGTACCATTACATACTAAAGTTAAAAAGACTGGCAATACCAAGTGTTGGCAAGGATATAGAGCAACTGGAATTCTCATATACTGCTGGCAGGAATGCAAAATGGCACAGCCACTTTGGAGAACAGTATGTTAGCATCTTATAAAGTTAAACACACACTTAACATATAACATAGCAATTCGACTTCCAGTTATTTACCCAAGACAAATTAAAACATATATCCACACAAAGATTTGTACATAAATGTTCATAGTTGAATATTACTCAGAACAGACCCAAACGGGAAGTAATCTAAATGTTTATCAACTGGGTAATGGATAAATGAATTATTGTATAGCCATACTTGGGAATACTACCCAGCAATAAAAAGTAATTAAACATTAAATAATGCATGCAAAAACATGGCTGAATCTCAAAAATATTATGCTAAGCGAAAGAGACCAAATTTAAAAGACCATGCACTGTATAATTCAATTTATATGAAATTATAGAAAAGGCAAAGCTATGAGTACAGAAAGCAATTGTTGTCTAGGACCAGGGTTGGCAAAGAGGATCAACTGCGAAGGGGCACAAGGAGGGACTTCCCTGCTGGCGCAGTGGTTAAGAATCTGCCTGCCAGTGCAGGCGACACAGGTTCAAGCCCTGGTCCTGGAAGATCCCACATGCCGCAGAGCAACTAAGCCCATGCACCACAACTACTGAGCCTGTGCTCTAGGGCCCACGAGCCACATCTACTGAGCCTGCATGCCACAACTATTGAAGCCCGCTCACCTAGAGCCCAGAGTGGCTATTAGCAGTTTATAATTCCCAGCATCAGCGTAACAGGGTTCCCTTTTCTCCACGCCCTCTCCTGCATTTCTTGTTTTTACACTTTTTGAGGACAGTCATTCTGACTGGTGCAAGGTGATACCTCTTTGTAGTGTTGATTTGCATTTCCTGCATGTCTGATTAGCCAAAAAGGGCATCTGCAACAAAGACAAGCCACCTCAATGAGAAGTCTGTGTACCACAAGGAAGAATAGCCCCCACGCGCCTCAACTAGAGAAAGCCCCACGTGCAGCAATGAAGACTCAACACAGCCAAAAATAAATAAATAATTTAATTAATTAATTAATTTAGAAAAAAGGGGGCACAAGGATACTTTTTGGGGTTATGGAATTGTTTTACATCTTGATTGTGATGGTGGTTACACAATTTCACACAAATGCCAAAATTTATCAAATGGCACACTTAAAATAAGTGAATTATAGGGCTTCCCTGGTGGCGCAGTGGTTAAGAATCTGCCTGCCAATGCAGGGGACACGGGTTCGAGCCCTGGTCTGGGAAGATCCCACATGCCGCGGAGCGACTAAGCCCGTGAGCCACAACTACTGAGCCTGCGCGTCTGGAGCCTGTGCTCCGCAAAGAGAGAGGCCGTGACGGTGAGAGGCCCGTGCACCGCGATGAAGAGTGGCCCCTGCTCGCCGCAACTGGAGAAAGCCCTTGCACAGAAACGAAGACCCAACACAGCCAAAAATAAATATAAATAAATAAATAAATTTTAAAAAAATAAGTGAATTATATACTATAGAAACAATACCTTCATAAAAGTATTTAAAAGTTATAAAGACCAAATTCAACATAACTGTTATCCCTAGACAATGAAGGAAGGGAATGGAATTGGTATGAGAACAAAAAGAGCTTCAACCGTATTGGCAATATTTTATTTCTTAAAAATAAAAATATGAAAAAAATAAGGCAAAATTGTAATAACTGACAAAGTTGGGTGGTGTGTACCAGTATGTTTGTTGTATTATTAATTCTTTATACTTTTCTGTATTATTGAAATACTTCAAAGTTGTTTTCAAAAGAACAAATTAGTGGGAATTCCATGGTGGTCCAGTGGTTAGGATTCAGCACTTTCACTGCCATGGCCCAGGTTCAATCCCTGGTTGGAAAAATGAAATCCTGCAAGCCACACAGCATGAAAAGAAAGAAAGAAAGAAAGACAGATGGAAAGAAAGAAAAGAACAAACCAGTGAGTTAAAAATAAGCTGAGGGGGCTTCCCTAGTGGCGCAGTGGTTGAGAATCTGCCTGCCGATGCAGGGGACATGGGTTCGAGCCCTGGTCTGGGAAGATCCCACATGCCGCGGAGCAACTAGGCCCGTGAGCCACAATTACTGAGCCTGCACATCTGGAGCCTGTGCTCCGCAACAGGAGAGGCCGCGATAGTGAGAGGCCCGCGCACCGCGATGAAGAGTGGCCCCCGCTTGCCGCAACTAGAGAAAGCCCTCGCACAGAAACGAAGACCCAACACAGCCAAAAATAAATAAATAAATTAATTTAAAAAAAAATAAGCTGAGGGATTCTCTCAGACTGTTGTGCAAAATGACTGAGATAAAGACAATGAAAAAAATAGTTAAATGACATAGAGACTAGATACAGAAGTTTCAACATTCATGCAGTATTTTGTAGGTGTTCCATAAGCAGGAGATGGAGAAAAGAAGACAATTAATTAATCAATAAGAGAACACTTCCATTGAAGAAAGGCAAGAGTCTTCAGGGTGAGAGGATCAATCAAGTGCTAAACAGATAAATGGAGGAGGGGGGTTCACCCCTTGGACACACCGTGGTAAAATTTCATGGAGAAAAGTCTTAAAAGCTAAAGTTAGAGAGATAAAGAGAGAGAGAGAGAACTGCTCATCCAATTGGCAAATAATTTCTCTTTGGAAGACAATGGTAAAAGAGCTTCAAATTTCTGGAGAAAATTGTTTTGATCCTAAGATCCTATACCCAACCCAACTAGCCTTCAAGAGTGAGAGGAAAATGAAAATGTTTGGGACAGATGCTATGAACAAAATTTATTATTCACAGAATCTGTGAAGGAACTACTCAAGATTGCACTGTCATAAAAGAAAACAAAACTGAACACAAGACCAAAAAAGACATGGGATACAGGAAACACTGATTTTAAAAAAGAATAGTAGAGCAGAAGCAAGAAACTACAATCCTGCAGCCTGTGGAATGAAAACCACATTTACAGAAAGATAGACAAGATGAAAAGGCAGAGGGCTATGTACCAGATGAAGGAACAAGATAAAACCCCAGAAAAACAACTAAATGAAGTGGAGATAGGCAACCTTCCAGAAAAAGAATTCAGAATAATGATAGTGAAGATGATCCAGGACCTCAGAAAACGAATGGAGGCAAAGATCGAGAAGATGCAAGAAATGTTTAACAAAGACCTAGAAGAATTAAAGAACAAACAAACAGAGATGAACAATACAATAACTGAAATGAAAACTACACTAGAAGGAATCAATAGCAGAATAACTGAGGCAGAAGAACGGATAAGTGACCTGGAAGACAGAATGGTGAAATTCACTGCTGTGGAACAGAATAAAGGAAAAAGAATGAAAAGAAATTAAGACAGCCTAAGAGACCTCTGGGACAACATTAAACGCAACAACATTCTCATTATAGAGAGAAAGGACCTGAAAAAATATTTGAAGAGATTATAGTTGAAAACTTCCCTAACATGGGAAAGGAAACAGCCACCCAAGTCCAGGAAGGGCAGAGAGTCCCATACAGGATAAACCCAAGGAGAAACACGCCGAGACACATAGTAATCAAATTGGCAAACATTAAAGACAAAGAAAAATTATTGAAAGCAGAAAGGGAAAAATGACAAATAACATACAGGGGAACTCCCATAAGGTTAACAGCTGATTTCTCAGCAGAAACTCTACAAGCCAGAAGGGAGTGGCATGATATACTTAAAGTGATGAAAGGGAAGAACCTACAACCAAGACTACTCTACCTGGCAAGGATCTCATTCAGATTCAATGGAGAAATCAAAAGCTTTACAGACAAGCAAAAGCTAAGAGAATTCATCACCACCAAACCAGATCTACAACAAATGCTAAAGGAACTTCTCTAAGTGGGAAATACAAGAGAAGAAAAGGACCTGCAAAAACAAACCCAAAACAATTAAGAAAATGGTAATAGGCACATGCATATCGATAATTACCTTAAACATGAATGGATTAAATGCTACAACCAAAAGACACAGGGTTGCTGAATGGATACAAAAACAAGACCCATATATATGCTGTCTACAAGAGACCCACTTCAGACCTAGGGACACATACAGACTGAAAGTGAGGGGATGGAAAAAGGTATTCCATGCAAATGGAAATCAAAAGAAAGCTGGAGTACCAATACTCATATAAGATAAAATTGGACTTTAAAATAAAGAATGTTACAAGAGACAAGGAAGGACACTACCTAATGATCAAGGGATCAATCCAAGAAGAAGATGTAACAATTATAAATATATATGCACCCAACATAGGAGCACCTCAATACGTAAGGTAACTGCTAACAGCTATAAAAGAGGAAATCGACAGTAACACAGTATTAGTGGGGGACTTTAACTCCTCACTTACACCAATGGACAGATTATCCAAACAGAAAATTAATAAGGAAACACAAGCTTTAAATGACACAATAGACCAGATAGATTTAATTGATATTTATAGGACATTCCATCCAAAAACAGCAGATTACACTTTCTTCTCAAGTGCACACAGAACATTCTCCAGGATAGGTCACATCTTGGGTCACAAATCAAGTCTCAGTAAATTTAAGAAAACTGAAATCATATCAAGCATCTTTTCTGACCACAATGCTATGAGATTAGAAATGAATTACAGGGGAAAAAAACGTAAAAAACACAAACACATGGAGGCTAAACAGTACATTACTAAATAACCAAGAGATCACTGAAGAAATCAATGAGGAAATCAAAAAATACCTAGAGACAAAGGACAATGAAAACACGATGATCCAAAACCTATGGGATGCAGCAAAAGCAGTTCTGAGAGGGAAGTTTATAGCTATACAAGGTTACCTCAAGAAACAAGAAAAATCACAAATAAAGAATCTAACCTTACACCTAAAGGAACTAGAGAAAGAAGAACAAACAAAACCCAAAGTTAACAGGAGGAAAGAAATCATAAAGATCAGAGCAGAAATAAATGAAATAGAAACAAAGAAAACAATAGCAAAGATCAATAAAACTAAAACCTGGTTCTTTGAGAAGATAAAATTGATAAACCATTAGCCAGACTCATCAAGAAAAAGAGGGAGAGGACTCAAATCAATAAAATTCGAAATGAAAAAGGAGAAGTTACAACAGACACCGCAGAAATACAAAGCATCTTAAGAGACTACTACAAGCAACTCTATGCCAATAAAATGGACAACATGGAAGAAATGCACAAATTCTTAGAAAGGTATAACCTTCCAAGACTGAGCCAGGAAGAAATAGAAAATATGAACAGACCAATCTCAAGTAATGAAATTGAAACTGTGATTAAAAATCTTCCAACAAACAAAAGTCCAGGACCAGATGGCTTCACAGGTGAATTCTATCAAACATTTAGAGAAGAACTAACATCCATCCTTCTCAAACTCTTGCAAAAAACTGCGGAGGAAGGAACACTCCCAAACTCATTCTATGAGGCCACCATCACCCTGATACCAAAACCAGACAAAGATACTACAAAAAAAGAAAATTACAGACCAATATCACTGATGAATATAGATGCAAAAATCCTCAACAAAATACTAGCGAACAGCATCCAACAACACATTCAAAGGATCATATACCATGATCAAGTGGGATTTATCCCAGGGATGCAAGGATTCTTCAATATATGCAAATCAATCAATGTGATACACCATATTAACAAATTAAAGAAGAAAAACCATATGATCATCTCAATAGATGCAGAAAAAGCTTTTGACAAAATTCAACACCCGTTTATGACAAAAACTCTCCAGAAAGTGGGCATAGAGGGAACCTACCTCAACATAATAAAGGCCATATATGACAAACCCACAGCAAACATCATTCTCAATGGTGAAAAACTGAAAGTATTTCCTCTAAGATCAGGAACAAGACAAGGCTGTCCACTCTCACCACTATAATTCAACAGAGTTTTGGAAGTCCTAGCCACGGCAATCAGAGAAGAAAAAGAAATAAAAGGAATACAAACTGGAATAGAAGAAGTAAAACTGTCACTGTTTGCAGATGACATGATACTATACATAGAGAATCCTAAAGATGCTACCAGAAAACTACTAGAGCAGAGATTAACCAAGATGGCGGAGTAGAAGGACGTGCTCTCACTCCCTCTTGCGAGAGCACCAGAATCACAACTGGCTGCTGGACAATCATTGACAGGAAGACCCTGGACTTCACCAAGGAGGACACCCCACGTCCAAGGAAAGAGGAGAAGCCACAGTGAGACGGTAGGAGGGGCGCAATCAGAGTAAAATCAAATCCCATAACTGCTGGGTGGGTGACTCACAGACTGGCGAACACTTATACCACAGAAGTCCACCCACTGGAGTGAAGGTTCTGAGCCCCACCTCAGGCTTCCCAACCTGGGGGTCCGGCAAAGGGAGGAGGAATTCCTAGAGAATCAGACTTTGAAGTCTAGTGGGAATTGATTGCAGGACTGTGACAGGACTGGGGGAAACAGAGACCCCACTCTTGGAGGGCACACACAAAGTAATGTGTGCATCGGGACCCAGGGGAAGGAGCAGTGACCCTGGGGGAGACTGAACCAGACGTACCTGCTGGTGTTGGGGGGTCTCCTGCAGAGGCGAGTGGTGGCTCTGTTTCACCGTGGGGATAAGGACACTGGCAGCAGAGGTCCTGGGAAGTTCTCCTTGGCGTGAGCCCTCCCAGAGTCTGCCATTAACCCCACCAAAGAGCACGGGTAGGCTCCAGTGTTGGGTTGCCTCAGGCAAAACAACCAACAGGGAGGGAACCCAGCCCCACCCATCAACAGTCAAGTGGATTAAGGTTTTACTGGGCTCTGATCGCCACAGCAACAGGGAGGGAACCCAGCCCCACCCATCAACAGTCAAGTGGATTAAGGTTTTACTGAGCTCTGACCACCACAGCAACAGTCAGCTCTACCCACCACCAGAGCCTCCCATCAAGCCTCTTAGATAGCCTCAACCACCAGAGGGCAGACAACAGAAGCAAGAAAAACTACAATCCTGCAGCCTGTGGACCAAAAACCACAGTTACAGAAAGACAGAGAAGATGAAAAGGCAGAAGGCTATGTACCAGATGAAGGAACAAGAAAAAACCCCAGAAAAACAACTAAATGAAGTGGAGATAGGCAACCTTCCAGAAAAAGAATTCAGAATAATGATGGTGAAGATGATCCAGGACCTCGGAATAAGAATGGAGGCAAAGATTGAGAAGATGCAAGAAATGATTAACAAAGACCTAGAAGAATTAAAGAACAAACAAACAGAGATGACCAATACAATAACTGAAATGAAAACTACACTAGAAGGAATCAATAGCAGAATAACTGAGGCAGAAGAACGGATAAGTGACCTGGAAGACAGAATGGTGGAATTCACTGCTGCGGAACAGACTAAAGAAAAAAGACTAAAAAGAAATGAAGACAGCCTAAGAGACCTCTGGGACAACATTAAACGCAACAACATTCGCATTATAGGGGTCCCAGAAGGAGAAGAGAGAGAGAAAGGACCAGAGAAAATATTTGAAGAGATTATAATCGAAAACGTCCCTAACATGGGAAAGGAAATAGCCACCCAAGTCCAGGAAGCGCAGAGAGTCCCATACAGAATAAACCCAAGGAGAAACACGCCGAGACACATAGTAATCAAAGTGGCAAAAATTAAAGACAAAGAAAAATTATTGAAAGCAGCAAGGGAAAAACGACAAATAACATACAAGGGAACCCCCATAAGGTTAACAGCTGATTTCTCAGCAGAAACTCTGCAAGCCAGAAGGGAGTGGCATGAAATACTTAAAGTGATGAAAGGGAAGAACCTACAACCAAGATTACTCTACCCAGCAAGGATCTCATTTAGATTTGATGGAGAAATCAAAAGCTTTACAGACAAGCAAAAGCTAAGAGAATTCATCACCACCAAACCAGCTCTACAACAAATGCTAAAGGAACTTCTCTAAGTGGGAAACACAAGAGAAGAAAAGGACCTACAAAAACAAACCCAAAACAATTAAGAAAATGGTCATAGGAACATACATATCGATAATTACCTTAAACGTGAATGGATTAAATGCCCCAACCAAAAGACATAGACTGGCTGAATGGATACAAAAACAAGACCCATATATATGCTGTCTACAAGAGACCCACTTCAGACCTAGGGACACATACAGACTGAAAGTGAGGGGATGGAAAAAGATATTCCATGCAAATGGAAATCAAAAGAAAGCTGGAGTAGCTATACTCATATCAGATAAAATAGACTTTAAAATAAAGAATGTTACAAGAGACAAGGAAGGACACTACATAATGATCCAGGGATCAATCCAAGAAGAAGATATAACAATTATAAATATATATGCACCCAACATAGGAGCACCTCAATACATAAGGCAACTGCTAACAGCTATAAAAGAGGAAATCGACAGTAACACAATAATAGTGGGGGACTTTAACACCTCACTTACACCAATGGACAGATCATCCAAAATGAAAATAAATAAGGAAACAGAAGCTTTAAATGACACAATAGACCAGATAGATTTAATTGATATATATAGGACATTCCATCCAAAAACGGCAGATTACACGTTCTTCTCAAGTGCACACGGAACATTCTCCAGGATAGATCACATCTTGGGTCACAAATCAAGCCTCAGTAAATTTAAGAAAATTGAAATCATATCAAGCATCTTTTCTGACCACAACGCTATGAGATTAGAAATGAATCACAGGGAAAAAAACGTAAAAAAGACAAACACATGGAGGCTAAACAATACGTTACTAAATAACCAAGAGATCACTGAAGGAATCAAACAGGAAATAAAAAAATACCTAGAGACAAATGACAATGAAAACACGACGACCCAAAACCTATGGGATGCAGCAAAAGCGGTTCTAAGAGGGAAGTTTATAGCTATACAAGCCTACCTAAAGAAACAAGAAAAATCTCAAGTAAACAATCTAACTTTACACCTAAAGAAACTAGAGAAAGAAGAACAAACAAAACCCAAAGTTAGCAGAAGGAAAGAAATCATAAAGATCAGAGCAGAAATAAATGAAATAGAAACAAAACAATAGCAAAGATCAATAAAACTAAAAGTTGGTTCTTTGAGAAGATAAACAAAATTGATAAGCCATTAGCCAGACTCATCAAGAAAAAGAGGGAGAGGACTCAAATCAATAAAATCAGAAATGAAAAAGGAGAAGTTACAACAGACACTGCAGAAATACAAAACATCCTAAGAGACTACTACAAGCAACTTTATGCCAATAAAATGGACAACCTGGAAGAAATGGACAAATTCTTAGAAAGGTATAACCTTCCAAGACTGAATCAGGAAGAAACAGAAAATATCAACAGACCAATCACAAGTAATGAAATTGAAACTGTGATTAAAAATCTTCCAACAAACAAAAGTCCAGGACCAGATGGCTTCACAGGTGAATTCTATCAAACATTTAGAGAAGAGCTAACACCCATCCTTCTCAAACTCTTCCAAAAAATTGCAGAGGAAGGAACTCTCCCAAACTCATTCTATGAGGCCACAATCACCCTGATACCAAAACCAGACAAAGACACTACAAAAAAAGAAAATTACAGACCAATATCACTGATGAATATAGATGCAAAAATCCTCAACAAAATACTAGCAAACAGAATCCAACAACACATTAAAAGGATCATACACCACGATCAAGTGGGATTTATCCCAGGGATGCAAGGATTCTTCAATATACGCAAATCAATCAATGTGATACACCATATTAACAAATTGAAGAATAAAAACCATATGATCATCTCAATAGATGCAGAAAAAGCTTTTGACAAAATTCAACACCCATTTATGATAAAAACTCTCCAGAAAGTGGGCATAGAGGGAACCTACCTCAACATAATAAAGGCCATATATGACAAACCCACAGCAAACATCATTCTCAATGGTGAAAAACTGAAAGCATTTCCTCTAAGATCAGGAACGAGACAAGGATGTCCACTCTCACCACTATTATTCAACATAGTTCTGGAAGTCCTAGCCACGGCAATCAGAGAAGAAAAAGAAATAAAAGGAATACAAATTGGAAAAGAAGAAGTAAAACTGTCACTGTTTGCGGATGACATGATACTATACATAGAGAATCCTAAAACTGCCACCAGAAAACTGCTAGAGCTAATTAATGAATATGGTAAAGTTGCAGGTTACAAAATTAATGCACAGAAATCTCTTGCATTCCTATACACTAATGATGAAAAATCTGAAAGAGAAATTATGGAAACACTCCCATTTACCATTGCAACAAAAAGAATAAAATACCTAGGAATAAACCTACCTAGGGAGGCAAAAGACCTGTATGCAGAAAACTATAAGACACTGATGAAAGAAATTAAAGATGATACCAACAGATGGAGAGATATACCATGTTCTTGGATTGGAAGAATCAACATTGTGAAAATGAGTATACTACCCAAAGCAATCTACAGATTCAATGCAATCCCTATCAAATTACCAATGGCATTTTTTACGGAGCTAGAACAAATCATCTTAAAATTTGTATGGAGACACAAAAGACCCCGAATAGCCAAAGCAGTCTTGAGGCAAAAAAATGGAGCTGGAGGAATCAGACTCCCTGACTTCAGACTATACTACAAAGCTACAGTAATCAAGACAATATGGTACTGGCACAAAAACAGAAACATAGATCAATGGAACAAGATAGAAAGCCCAGAGATTAACCCACGCACCTATGGTCAACTAATCTATGACAAAGGAGGCAAAGATATACAATGGAGAAAAGACAGTCTCTTCAATAAGTGGTGCTGGGAAAACTGGACAGCCACATGTAAAAGAATGAAATTAGAATACTCCCTAACACCATACACAAAAATAAACTCAAAATGGATTAGAGACCTAAATATAAGACTGGACACTATAAAACTCTTAGAGGAAAACATAGGAAGAACACTCTTTGACATAAATCACAGCAAGATCTTTTTCGATCCACCTCCTAGAGTAATGGAAATAAAAACAAAAATAAACAAGTGGGACCTAATGAAACTTCAAAGCTTTTGCACAGCAAAGGAAACCATAAACAAGACGAAAAGACAACCCTCAGAATGGGAGAAAATATTTGCAAATGAATCAACGGACAAAGGATTAATCTCCAAAATATATAAACAGCTCATTCAGCTCAATATCAAAGAAACAAACACCCCAATCCAAAAATGGGCAGAAGACCTAAATAGACATTTCTCCAAAGAAGACATACAGACGGCCACGAAGCACATGAAAAGATGCTCAACATCACTAATTATTAGAGAAATGCAAATCAAAACTACAATGAGGTATCACCTCACTCCTGTTAGAATGGGCATCATCAGAAAATCTACAAACAACAAATGCTGGAGAGGGTGTGGAGAAAAGGGAACCCTCTTGCACTGTTGGTGGGAATGTAAATTGATACAGCCACTATGGAGAACAATATGGAGGTTCCTTAAAAAACTAAAAATAGAATTACCATATGACCCAGCAATCCCACTACTGGGCATATACCCAGAGAAAACCGTAATTCAAAAAGACACGTGCACCCGAATGTTCATTGCAGCACTATTTACAATAGCCAGGTCATGGAAGCAACCTAAATGCCCATCAACAGACGAATGGATAAAGAAGTTGTGGTACATATATACGATGGAATATTATTCAGCCATAAAAAGGAACGAAATTGAGTCATTTGTTGAGAAGTGGATGGATCTAGAGACTGTCATACAGAGTGAAGTAAGTCAGAAAGAGAAAAACAAATATCGTATGTTAATGCATGTATGTGGAACGTAGAAAAATGGTACAGATGAGCCAGTTTGCAGGGCAGAAGTTGAGACACAGATGTAGAGAATGGACATATGGACACCAAGGGGGGAAAACTGCGATGAGGTGGGGATGGTGATGTGCTGAATTGGGCGATTGGGATTGACATGTATACACTGATGTGTATAAAACTGATGCCTAATAAGAACCTGCAGTATAAAAAAACAAACAAAACAACTAATACTAAACTTTCATTGGGTTATTTGTATGGAAATATGTTAATATAAATGTTTCAGACATTACATGAAATTTCTAAAAATCTTATATTTGTATTTGTATGGAAATATGTATGGAAATATGTTAATATAAATGTTTCAGACATTACATGAAATTTCTAAAAATCTTATATTTGTATTTGTATGGAAATATGTATGGAAATATGTTAATATAAATGTTTCAGACATTACAGGAAACTTCTAAAAATCTTATATGTTCTGGTATAATGTTATAAGTAATAATCCTAGTTATTACTTTAAAATGTATATCTCAGAAATAACTAATTTTCTTGTCAACTGCATTATTATGAACTTTCATCAAATCTTTAACCATGGTCATTTTTAAGTCTTTTGTCATTTACAGACAGTTCTGGGTGTACTCTGATGATTTTGCAAATATGTTCCTATAAAAGAGTTTCATCTTCAAGAAATTCATGGAAAAGACTCTGACAAGTACAGGTTTCTGGTAACTGACTGTACTGCTGAACTGAATGAATAAGCATTTTCAGAACTCTAATGAAAAACTGATGAACTCATAAAAGTGCTAACAAAAGATCAAGATGAAAAAAAAGAAATTAATTACATGGGACTGAGTGAACTGATGAGGATGAGTATAATTTTTGTGACTTTCTGTCTGAATTAAAAAAAAAAAAATCCCACAAGGACTCAGAGGAAAAGAATATACAAATCAATTTTCACTGCAAAGTAAAGGAGCTGTTACAGTGGAGGATTACTGGACTGAATGTCAATATTATGACATAGTATAAGTGTGTTTCATGTTTGGTAATTGCAATCATTGTTGCTTTTGTTGTGGTCATCCATGTACAATGCTTGGTGTCAGTCTATCTATCTCTTGTAAAAATAAAATACAGTGTGTGTGTGTGGAAAAAAAAAAAAAAAAAAGAAAACTACTAGAGCTAATCAAGGAATTTGGTAAAGTTGCAGGATACAAAATTAATGCACAGAAATCTCTTGCATTCCTATATACTAATGATGAAAAATCTGAAAGAGAAATTAAGAAAACACTCCTGTTTACCATTGCAACAAAAAGAATAAAATACCTAGGAATAAACCTACCTAGGGAGACAAAAGACCTGTATGCAGAAAACTATAAGACACTGATGAAAGAAATTAAAGATGATATCAACAGATGGAGAGATATACCATGTTCTTGGATTGGAAGAATTAATATTGTGAAGATGACTCTACTACCCAAAGCAATCTACAGAGCCAATGCAATCCCTATCAAATTACCAATGGCATTTTTTACAGAACTAGAAAAAAAAAATCTTAAAATTTGTATGGAGACAAAAAAGACCCCGAATAACCAAAGCAGTTTCGAGGGAAAAAAGCAGAGCTAGAGGAATCAGACTCCCTGACTTCAGACTATACTACAAAGCTACAGTAATCAAGACAATATGGTACTGACACAAAAACAGAAATATAGATCAATGCAACAAGATAGAAAGCCCAGAAATAAACCCACGCACCTATGGTCAACTAATCTATGACCAAGGAAGCAAGGATATACAACGGAGAAAAGACAGTCTCTTCAATAAGTGGTGCTGGGAAAACTGGACAGCTACATGTAAAAGAATGAAATTAGAACACTCCCTAACACCATACACAGAAATAAACTCAAAATGGATTTGAGACCTAAATGTAAGACCAGACACTATAAAACTCCTAGAGGAAAACAGGAAGAACACTCTTTGACATAAATCACAGCAAGATCTTTTTTGATCCATCTCCTAGAGTAATGGAAATAAAAACAAAAATAAACAAGTGGGACCTAATGAAACTTCAAAGCTTTTGCACAGCAAAGGAAACCATAAACAAGACGAAAAGAAAACCCTCAGAATGGGAGAAAATATTTGCAAATGAATCAATGGACAAAGGATTAATCTAAAAAATATATAAACAGCTCATGCAGCTCAATACTAAAAAATAAACCAACCCAATCCAAAATGGGCAGAAGACCTAAATAGACATTTCTCCAAAGAAGACATACAGATGGCCAAGAAGCACATGAAAAGCTGCTCAACATCACTAATTATTAGAGAAATGCAAACCAAAACTACAATGAGGTATCACCTCACACCAGTTAGAATGGGGATCATCAGAAAATCTACAAACAACAAATGCTGGAGAGGGGGTGGAGAAAAGGGAACCCTCTTGCACTGTTCGTGGGAATGTAAATTGATACAGCCACTATGGAGAACAGTATGGAGGTTCCTTAAAAAACTAAAAATAGGGGCTTCCCTGGTGGCGCAGTGGTTAAGAATCCGCCTGCCAATGCAGGGGACACGGGTTCAAGCCCTGGTCCGGGAAGATCTCACATGCCACGGAGCAACTAAGCCCGTGAGCCACAACTCCTGAGACTGAGCTCTAGAGCCCACGAGCCACAACTACTGAGCCTGCGTGCCACAACTACTGAAGCTCGTGTGCCTAGAGCCCATGCTCCACAATGAGAGAAGCCACCTCAATGAGAAGCCTGCGCACCGCAATGAAGAGTAGCCCCCTCTCACTGCAACTAGAGAAAAGCCCGCGTGCAGCAACGGAGACCCAATACAGCCAAAAATATATAAATAAAATAAATAAATTTATAAAAAAACAAAAACAAAAACAAAAAAACAATATACTAAAAAAAAAAAAACAACTAAAAATAGAATTACCATATGACCCAGCAATCCCACTACTGGGCATATACCCTGAGAAAACCATAATTCAAAAAGACATGTGCACCCCAACATTCATTGCAGTACTATTTACAATAGCCAGGTCATGGAAGCAACCTAAATGCCCATTGACAGATGAATGGATAAATAAGATGTGGTACATATATACAATGGAATATTACTCAGCCACAAAAAGGAACGAAATTGGATCATTCGTTGAGGCGTGGATGGATCTAGAGAATGTCATACAGAGTGAAGTAAGTCAGAAAGAGAAAAACAAATATCGTATATTAACACATATATGTGGAAGCTAGAAAAATGGTACAGATGAACCGGTTTGCAGGGCAGAAATTGAGACACAGATGTAGAGAACAAATGTATGGACACCAAGTGGGGAAAGCGGCGGGGGGGTTGGGTGGTGATGTGATGAATTGGGAGATTGGGATTGACATGTATACACTGATATGTATAAAATTGATGACCAATAAGAACCTGCTGTATAAAAAAATAAATAAAATTCAAAAATTCAAAAAAAAAAAAGAATGGACAAACAACAAGGTCTTACTGTTTAGCACAGGGAACTGTATTCAATATCTTGTGATACACCATAATGGAAAAGAATATGAAAAAAATAATGTATACATAGGTATAACTGAATCACCTTGCTGTATACCTGAAACTAATAGAACTATATGTCAATAAAATAAAAAGTTTTTAAAGTAAAACAAAATAAAAAAATGAAAAAGAATAGCAAAACTTTGTGGCTAAGTCTAATTTTTAATAGATAATAAAACAGCAGCAGTGGCAATGGCAACAACCACCGAGGAACTAAAACCCCAGATGATCTCAATGTGGGGTGTATTCAGGGGTGGGGATGGGGAGTGAAAGTATTCTTAACTTGTTCAAGGAGACAGTGTAGATACTGAGGAACCCTAGACACATATAGAAAAATGTAAGTTTAAATATGTGTTAAACATTTAAGAGAAGGAGATTTCTCTTTCTGAGTAGGATGTAGTAGGCTATGGCAGGCCAGGCCTCTCACTACATTAACTAGGAATAAAAGAGATAAATTGCAAAATCATATTATTAAAAATATCACAGAACTATGGTAATGAGGACTAGATGAACTACATTCCAGAGGAGTAAGAGCCCTTCCCAGACGAGCTGGTGATCAGGCTCGAGAGAATTTTCCAATTCTAGGCTGGACCTGAGGATCTTATTTAGCTCAGGCTGAGGATCTACGTAAGGAAAGAGAAGAGAACAAAACTTTTGATGATCTTGTAGAGCCAGTGGGATGGGTGGAATCTATAGGAGTACACAATGCAATGTGCCCACAGAACATTTTTTGAGTTCTGGGTTATGTGGGAGGATGAGTGGCTGAGCCCAAAACTTCTAAAAAGTGGAGTGAAATCTGTGCTTTAACAGTGCTTTATTGCACTAGAGGGAGGCTCAAAACTCCAAAGAGAAAAACTGAATCTCTCATAGTCATTTAGAGCTGAGGAGTCAGAGACATTCCAGTCTCTTAATCAAAAGCCCCCAGGGGTTTGGAAAAATCAGAGATAGGCTGAGACTTACTAAAAGTGCAACTCAGCCCTGACCCAGCTCAATCCCTCATTGTATTGAAGTGATCAGCTCCCCCATTCTATCTGCCTAACAGAGGATTGGGGAAACCTTCATCTGGAGCCTCTATGATTCTTTTATATACAATGTGTGGCATATTTTTTAAAAATTGCTAAACATGTATAAGGGCAGGGAAATGTGACCTATAATCAATTTTTTAAAATAGAAGCAAACACTCAGATAAATGAAATATTGGAATTATCAGAGAAGGACTTAATAACTATGAGTAATATGTTAAATTGAATCATGGAAAAGACGGACAAAATGAATGATAAGATGGAGAATTTCAAGATATTTGAAATTTATAAAAACAATCAAATAAGCAATCTAAAACAAAATTATGAAAACGAAAATTAGAACTCATTAAATGGGCTTAACAGCAGTTTAGACACAGCTGAACAGGTAATTAGTGAAGTGGAAAATATGTCAGAAGAATATATTCAGATAAGTCAGCAGCATGGAAAGAGACAAAGATGGCAATATATAGAAAAGTGACAAAGAGCTATGGGATACAACAAGAACAGGGAGTCTTCCTCTCTTTTCTCTGTTATAATTGTGTAATTGTTGTTCACAAAGCAGAGAAGAGTGGTAATGGGGCAGAAAAGGTATTTTGGAGAGATAATACCTGAGAATTTTTCAAAGCTAGAAAGGCAGTAACCCCAAAATACAGGAAGTTCAGCAAACTGCAAACATATAAAACCAAGAAAAACCACATCTGAAGGCATTATAGGCAAAGTATTGAAAACAAAAAGAAAGATCATCTTAAAAGGGAAAAGAGACACTGAAGAGGAAGAGACACGTTACCACATTACCTTCAAAGAATTACAGTAAGACTTACAGCTGACTTTTCAATGGAAACCACAGAAGCCAGAGACAGTGGAATGAAATCCTTAAAGTGTAGAAAGAAAAAATCTGGCAACATAGAATGTTATACACGACAAAAATAGCCTTCAAAACCAAAAGTGAGATAATGATATTTCATATAAATATAGGTTGAAAAATTCATTGTCAGCACATTGGTGCTATAAGAAATACTAAAGAAAAAATTTCAGACTACAGAAAGCTTTTTCAGATTAGGAAAATGAGCCCAGATGGGCATATGGAACTGCAGGAACGAATAGAGAATGAAGAAAATGGATAAATATAAGGGTAAAAGCCGTTTATAACAGCAATGATACAAGTGTGTTGTGGAGCTTATAAAATATATTAAAGTAAAATATATGACAATAATACTACAAAGGTCTGGAAGTGATAAACAGGGTTAAATTGCTGTAAGATGCTTGCATCCTTCAGAAAATGGTAAAAGGACCTGCAGCTGTGGGACAATATCAAATGGTCTAATATACATGTAACTGGAATTCCAGAAGTAGAAAAGAGAGAAAAATCAGGTCAGAAGAAGTATTTGAAGAGATAATAACTGAGAATTTCCCAAAATTAATGAAAGACACCAAATCACAGATCCAAGAAGCTCACAGCACACCAAGGAGGATACTTTTTTTTAAAGAGAGAGTTACAACATATTCAAACTGCTAAAAATTAAAGATAAAAAAATCTTAAATCTTATAGGTGCCAGAGATAAAAGGCACATTGCATACAGAGGAACAAAGATGGGCATTACAGCAGACTTCTCACAGAAACTACATAAGCAAAAGCCCTTAGAATGACATCATTAAGGTTTCAAAAGAAAAAAAAACATGTCAACCAAGAATTATCTACTTAATGAGAATATCTTTCAAAAATTTAGGAGAAATTAAAAATTTTTAGATGAACAAAAACTGAGAAAATTCACAATCAGCAGATCCACACTAAAGACATGTTGGAAGATTTTTTTAGGTAGAAGGAATAAAATACCAGACAAGAGCTTGGATCTACACTAATAAATGAAGAACAAAGAAAATAGCATAAGTTAAATACAAAATTCAATGTATTGTGTGTTTATAGCATATAAAAAATAAAATGTATGACTAAATAGCACAATGGATGGGAGAGAGAAATTAGAAATGTACTGTTGTATGATCCTTACACTATGCATGAAACAGTATAATATTCAAAAGAAAAAAGAATCATAAACAAATATTGGATACTAATTAAAAATATGCATGCTAAAGTGCTTAAGGATGAGGTGTACTGATGCCTGAAACTTACCTTTAAAGACATAAAATATAAGATAGATTGATGATTTGGTATTAATATTGAAAAGCAAAGACCAACTATCACTGTTTGAAGGCAATAAGTGTAGAAAATCCAAGAGGGAAAATGATGAAAAGCTGTTATAAACTAGTAGGAGAATTTAGTAAAGAGTCTGGATATTAGAACAACATACAAAAATCAATAACTTTCCAAACCATTAGTACTAACCAATTATAACATTTTACACAGAAAATCCCACTCACAATAGTATCAAAAAGTGTAGAGTACTCAGGAATAGACTTAATAAGAAAGGTGTCTAGTCTCTATAAAGAAAAGTGCACAACTTTATTGATGTAAGTAAAAGAATACTTAAAGAAAGATGTACAGTGTTCCTGAAGGAGAAGATTTTTAAACCACAAAAATTCTGTTCTCCCCAGATTAATTTATAAATTCAATGCAATCCCAATTAAAATTCTAGTGGAAATTTTCAAGCTGATTCTAAAGTTTACTGGAGGAGGCAATATATACAAGAAACCTTAAAAAGAGACTTTTTAAAGAGACTTCACTATTATCTATCCAAATGCAAAATTATAGCTATGAAAGCTTTGTGGTATTGATGAAGGAAGATATGAGTGGACCACCAAAACATATGGGATTTAAAAAAATAACTATAGGGACTTCCCTGGTGGTGCAGTGGTTAAGAATCCACCTGCCGATGCAGGGGACATGGGTTCAATCCCTGGTCCAGGAAGATCCCACATGCCACAGGGCAACTAAGCCCATGCGCCACAACTACTGAGCCTGTGCTCTAGAACCCATGAGCCACAACTACTGAGCCCACGTGCCACAACTAATGAAGTCCGCACATCTAGAGCTGGTGTTCCACAACAAGAGAAGCCACTGCAATGAGAAGCCTGCGCACTGCAATGAAGAGTAACCCCTGCTCGACGCAACTAGAGGAAGCCCGTGTGCAGCAACGAAGACCCAACGCAGCCAAAAATGAAAATAAAAAAACTATAAAAGTTTTAGGAAAAAAAAGTAAAAGAATATTTTCATAATCTCATGGCAGGAAAACTTTCATTACAAAAAATAAAATAAAATAAAAAGCAAACAGTACCTAAAAGGAAAATATAGACAGATATAGCAAAACATATATAAAATTTCTATATGTACCTTAAGAGCTAGACTAGACAAACAAATAACAAATGAATAACAAACGTTCCATGGCTTACTCATTTTCCACCTGTGGCAGACATCATTAATCAATCTTAGATCAATTTCCTGTTGAAACTATACAAGGTTTTACAGTTCTCTCCAATAGAACACTTTGGGCAGCCACTACCAGTCCATTATACTTAGCATAAAAGGTGAAACCCTTTGACACCCCAGTGATATACAATTCTTTCCTGTAGATGTGACCTATAGAGGTATTCATGAGCTTCCCAAGATAAAAAAACTTTTGTCAGTAGAGATCATCCTGCTCCCTCAGAGCTCTCCTTGGTGCTGAAACTTGGTCTGAATTTCCCTACTATGGATCCTGCCACTTCTCACGCTGCCACCATTGTTCATTAGGACCAAATTTCCCGACGTTAACAGAGATGCATCTTATAAATAAACAGGACCCAGACTATGCTAAGGGATGAGAACAGAATAGTTTGAAAGTAAATAATTCTGAAAGGGAAGTGTTAGTATTTGTTATGAGGTAGGATCTAACAAGACCAGAACCCAGGCAATGGTGGGAGTCAGAATCAGAGAAGCTGTGATGAACATTAGAGCATCTTGTAAATCATGAGTGAAAGTGTGGGTAGGGGATGGGAATCCAATAATATCAACCTAGGTATCACACCTGGGACAGAGTGAAGATGGGGCAGGTCTTAGAGACAGGAAATCAGACCCAAGTTCAAGCAGTGGGAAAGGGGGGTTAGAAATAATTATATGGACATTGATTAAATTCAAGTGGACAGACTCTTGCTGGCTAATTGATACTTATTTCTTCATGGATACTTTTTTATCATGTGGCTCAAAGTCTCAACCCTCTAATCACATGGTTGGACTTTCTGGCATGGTCAGCCTCCATCCTGAGTCATCCCACTAGCATAAACTTTCTAAGGGCCCACCACAAGTCACCTTACTAGCATAAACTACCATGTGTCATCTGAGGAGCCCATCATGAATAACAAAGATACTCCTATCACTCAGGAAATGCGAAAGATTTGGTGGTTACCTCCCGGGAACCAGAGATAAAGGCCAGCAAAGTTCTTTATTACACACTGCCCATACCTTGATAAATTGTCCCTATGTTTAGCTCTCCCCAGTTTACCCAATTTGAGGATGCCATCTCTTTCCTGCTGGGACCCTGACTAGTACAAGTGAAACTAAAATTAAACGCATCACTTCTAGCACTTCCTTTGACAAGAATTTAGTCACATGGCCATACCTAGTTGCAAAGGAGCATGGAAATATAGTCTCTAGGTGGGTGTGCATGTGCCCACCTACAACTCTGCTGTGATGGAAGAAAGAAAGGATGTGTTTAAGGGAATAAATGGCAGCCTGTCACACTGTCTAGGCATTTTTTAAAAAATAAATTTATTTATTTTTATTTTTTTTGGCTGCGTTGGGTCTTCGTTGTGGTGCGTGGGCTTCTTATTGCAGTGGCTTCTCTTGTTGCAAAGCACGGGCTCTAGGCTCGCAGGCTTCAGTAGTTGTGGCACGTGGGCTCCGTAGTTGTGGCTTGTGGGCTCTCTAGAGCGCAGGCTCAGTAGTTGTGGCGCACGGGCTTAGTTGCTCCACGACATGTGGGATCTTCCCAGACCAGGACTCGAACCCGTGTTCCCTGCATTGGCAGGCGGATTCTTAACCACTGTGCCACCAGGGAAGTCCCTGTCTAGGCATTTTTAACATCTTAAAATCCTTGCCAATTTGATAGACAAAAGATGATATTTTGTCTTTTTTTAAAATTTATTTTATTGAAGTTAGAAAGGTATTTTGTCATTTTAATTTGTCTTTTTTTTTTTGCTCACTAAAAAGGAAGGCCACATTTTCACTTTTTACTGGCCATTTGCCTTTATTTTAATGTGATTTATCTTTTAGGTCTTTGGTTTACTTTTCCACTGACTTTTTAGAGAGTTTTACTGATCAAATGAGCTCTTTTAGGTTTAAAAATAATAACTCTTTTTTGTCAAAGAGACTTAAAAAAAACAACAAACCTAGTTGAAAACCGAAATGAAAGTAAATATAAAAATCACAAAAAAGGGGGACTTCCCTGGTGGAGCAGCGGTTGAGAATCCGCCTGCCAATGCAGGGGACATGTGTTTGATCCCTGGTCCGGGAAGATCCCACATGCCATGGAGCAACTAAGCCCGTGCGCCACAACTACTGAGCCCACGTGCCACAACTACTGAAGCCCATGTGCCACAACAAGAGAAGCCACCGCAATAAGAAGCCTGAGCACCGCAAGGAAGAGTAGCCCCTGCTCGCCACAACTAGAGAAAGCCCGCATGCAGCAACAAAGACCCAACGCAGCCAAAAATAAATAAATGATTATCCTTAAAAAAAAAAAAATCACAAAAAAGGGACTTCCCTGGTGGTCCAGTGGGTAAGACTCTGTGCTCCCAATGCAGGGGGGCCCTGGTTCGATCCCTGGTCGGGGAATCCCGTATGCATGCCACAACTAAGAGTCTGCATGCCGCAACTAAAAGATCCCGTGTGCCGCAACTAAGACCCAGTGCAGCCAAATAAATAAATATTTTCTAAAAAATTACAAAAAAGACAAACTTCAGTGAACCTCATGTTGGCCATGTCGGGTCACTTACTCCTGTTGACTCACAGGCACTTTGCCTTCATCTCTGTCCTCTATTTCGCGTCTCCACATGGTAATTTTATGTGCCATCACCTGGGAATAGGCAAATTAAACACACTGCTATGTTCTCAGAGAAATGACAAGTGTTCTTTGCCACAAGGTTCGAATCTCATGTTCAGATGGGCAGAAGGTGGGCACCTAACTTGCAGCCTGTTTCCCAAGCACAGGAGATTATCATCACTATAGAGATCACTGAGTGTCGGCCCCCTTGGTGCAGGTTCTCAAACTGCCCACTTCTGGAGAATTCTGGTTAGCCCAGTCACCAGGCTGTGATTCACAAAATTCTACTCTAATGTCTTAGTTAGAGTTCCCCCCAAAACAGAGCCTGAGACAAGACTTGGGGACCAGGAGTTTAACTGTGAGGGCATACCAGGAGACTGAAGCAAGAGAGAAGGAGGAATGAGACAGGGGAGGAGCGAAGGCCAGGGAAAGGTGCACATTGGACCAGGCAAGCAATGGTCAGCCTGCTGGGGAATCCCTAAGGAAAAGTGTAGAATACACCTGAAAACTGTCTCTCTAAAGGACGGTAAACAGAGGCATTTGTCCACTGGCTCCCTCCACACATTGGTTGAAAGTTGACCACAAGACTAAGTCCCCTACATGACTTCCCAGCTGCCTTGGAAAAACCCTAAGTGGCCACCACAGCTGCAAGTGACATTAGAGGTGGCTCCAGAGGATATGGTGTGGGCCACAAATAGCACAAGCTAGTTTGCATTTTTTTCAATATGCAAATGACTCAACCACATACTAAGAAAAAGATACATGTTGTATTTTGGGGGGGGATCATTCCCAAAGCTGCTGGGACCTCAGAAATATGGGCTGTGAGGAAGGACTAGAAACTAGACCACACAGGACGGCTCTCCCCGTGGCAGAGTGAACCAAACTCAGATGGGGAGGTGGGACACAGAGTGTCATGGAGCTCTGGGCAGCAGCCCTGCCTGTAGGTGAGCCGAGGCTGCTGGTACAGCTCTCAAGTCTGGACAGGCTGACCGGAAGGTGACACCACCTTGTTCCTGACTGAGGACGGTTGGGGTAGGGGAGGGTGACAGGCCCCATCAGAACAAGGTAGCCACAAGCCCGCAAAGGGGCATAGGCAAGGATGTTCATCTTAGTGGTGTTCGTTATAGCAATTCAAAGAAAATAAACTGGGCAATCCAAAGGCGTTGATTACAAATCATGGCATGACCATTAAAAATGAAGACAATTTGCAGGAAGTACAGCAGACAGAGGACGCGGTGAATTGTACTGAACAAAATCCAGACTGTGAAAACCCTACAGGCCAAATGGGCAGCTTTCCTCAACACATAGATTTTAAGGAAAAGAATAAGATGAAGGGGGAAGCTGTAGATTAAAAGAATTTAGGCATATTGAATTTTTTTAAATGTCCAACTAAACTGTAGTGTCTAAGTGTATCCACTAGAGTGATAAAACTACAAAGAAATGCAAAGGAGTAACTGACATAAAAATCAGGGTAGTGGCTCTTTTGCAGGGAAGGAAGCAGTTGTGACTGGGCAGGGCACCGGGAGGCATTTGGGAAGCTGGCTAAGTTCTCTTTCTTGAACCAGGTGGTGGCCACAAGGGTGTCTGTTTATTATTTCATTAAGCTATACATTGTGCTGTGCAACTTCTATCTCTCTATTTTATCTTATAATAAAAAGGTTTTTAAAAAGGAAGCTATGTTTCTCTAAAAATAGGGAAAGGTGTTATAGGAGAATGTTAGATAACATGGGAAATGCTCACACGTAACGTGAAAAGGCAGATTGAATTTATCAAGTGATGCCTTTTTGTAGATAGATGGATGAATGGATGGATGGATGGGTGGATAAATGATAGATGGATAGATAGATAGGTTGGTAGATAAGACAGATGAATAGACAGATGACAGATGGACAGATAGATAAATACAGTGAAAGAAATGATTATGGATGAAAATATACCAAAATATTGTTATTAGTTAATGTCTGGACATGGGCTTTTTCTGACTTTTGTTTTCTTTCATGTTTCTGCACAATCTGAACCTTGTCCAGTGAATCTTTTTGTTTCCAAGGAATCTTTTAAATAAATACTACTTTTATTTAAAGATGATTTAATTTTCGGAGGAGAGAAGAGAATAAGGCACAGACAAGACACCAGGCCAACCCCATGCCACCTGTCCCCGACCGGCCCTGCCCTCCTGCCCTTCCCTCTGCTGACTCTGTGGTTCCAGCAGGCACAGCATTTCACAGCGGCCCGCGTTTCTCGAGCCCTCACTCTGGGCCTCACCCTCTGGCGTTGGCTTCTTTATTCCTCTTGTCTACACTTGTCAGGAGCATCAGGGTGCTGGGAGGGTCCTGGAGAGAGCATGGAAGCTCTGGGCTACCCCCATCCCCATACCCTTATGCATCTCTTTCATTTGGCTGTTCTGGGGTTATAGCCTTTATGATAAACCAGAAAATGCAAGTAAAGTATTCTCCTGAGTTCTGTGAGCTGTTCTAGCAAATTATTGAACTGAAATCGTGGTGGTCGTGAGACCACCAATTTATAGCCAGTCGGTCAGAAATACAGATGCATCTGGCATCGGAAGTGGGGGCAGTCCAGTCAGACCCTCAGCTTGTGGGACCTGATGCTAATTCCAGGTAGGTAGTGTCAGAATTGAGTTGAAATGGGACTTCCCTGGTGGCAAAGTGGTTAAGACTCCGCGCTCCCAATGCAGGCGGCCCGGGTTTGATCCCTGGTCCGGGAAGTAGATCTCACATGCATGCCACAACTAAGAGTTCTCATGCCACAACTAAGGAGCCTGCCTGCCGCAACTAAGGAGCCTGTGAGCCACAACTAAGGAACCCACCTACTGCACTTAAGACCCCACGCAACCAAATAAATAAATAAATATTTTTAAAAAAGAATTGAGTTGAATTATTGGACACCAGTGGGTGTCTGGAGAACTGGAGAATTGGTTGTTGGGTTCAGAAAATACTGCAGAATTCCCATGCCCATTTAGAGGATAAACAAACTGAGGCTCCAACGATGAAAATAACTTGCCTGTTGTTCAAGATGTGGAAAGACCTAGCAGGAATTCACAACCAGAGCTGTCTGAATTCAAAAGTGGGTCCTTCATCCCTAATTTACACAACCCCACCCACAGGGACTCTTATTTGGTACATTTTGCCTGATTTTTTTCTTTTAAATTTTTTGTAATGGGATTTATAGTAGAAGGCTCAGAAGAAAGAAACATGTGTGGCCAGGCCTTTTCACAAATATATCTATTCTTTCTAAAACACTGAAAAGGTCTTGGCATCCTAAACACTCCCCAAATGACATATTAGGAGGAAATCTTACATTTTTAAAGAAGCTCTTACTTTTCTGGTAGTGGTAATCATGTTGACTTAGGGAGAACACTGGAATCACACAAGGAAAAGATCCCAGTCTTCTAAGTGCACCTGCCCTGCAGGAGCGCCAGGCCCACTCAGCATGGATTGCTGCTGGGAATCCAGCAGGGGGCTGGGAGTCTCTGAGGCTGGATGGGGGACCCCAGATCTGGCGAGGAGACAGCCTCTGGCTGGCCTTGGTGAGACCAGGTCTGTCCCTAGACTCTGCCAAGGACATGGGGCTCTCCTGGGAGACTCAGCTCAGAATAGGTCATTGTCTGAGTGAGGGTCAGGGCCAGGAGGAAGCTCACGGGTCTTCTGCTAGGCTGCAGAGGCAGGTGGAGACTGGTGGGTGGGTGCAGGATTCTCACAGGAGCTGGAGATGCGGTGTCCCCGAGTCGAGCTCCTCCTCCTTCCCTGAATCTGCTCATCCTCCAGCCCCCCAAATGAGTGAAGAGCCCTGCCAGCTGCCCAGAGCCCCGTAAGATAGTCAGGACACACCCTCCACTCCTCCCTCCTTGCCCTCCCACCATGTCCCACCCACTCCACGCCCTACATCTCTCAAGTCCTCCCCCTTCTCTCCTGCCCAGAGCCGCTTTGCCTGCCCAGGCCGAATAGCTCATGGCTGTGGCTCTGTGACGGACAGCATGTGACACAGTGGGTGATCACTGCCTGCCAGGCTCTGTGCCGAGCCTTTTACATGGATCAGCTCGCTTGATTCTCAAGCCCCCATGAGGTGGACGCTATTACTAACCTCACTTTACAGATGAGGAGACTGAGGCCCAGAGCTCTGTCAGTTGCCAACATGATGTCAGACTCACATGCTCTAGTGAAGACTAGAAGCCAGGCAGCCTGGACCTAGAGCCCATGCACTTCACCCCAGGCTCAGAGACTGAGAATGAGGGCTGTGGCATCATTCGTGTCTGGGTTGCAAGCTGTGTGACCTTAGGAAATTCACTTCATCTCTCGAGTCCCGGTTTCTTCATCTATAAAACCAGGATGCTGATCTTACCTTGAGTTGTGGAAAAGGTAAGGTGAAATAACACACATAAATCAATGAATGTTCGCTATTATTTCATCACTGACAGCCTTCCTGCCTCCCATCTCCTCTCCTGTGTCCCGCCCAGCAGGCTGAGTAATCTTTCTAAAATGTCATCTTGATCCCATTATTCCCTGATTAAAACCTTCCACATCTCTCCAAGGCTCCTCATTGCTTCAAGATACAATCCTCTCCCTTTACCCTGGAATTCAAGTGCTCCCTGATATGGCCTCTGATGTTCTTTCCCCAAATCCTCTCCTCCCCCAGCCCCTCCTGATCCGGATTCTCCCTCTCACGTCCCACGCTTCATCCCCCTGCCAGGCTCCTCACACCCTTCCCTCTGCACAGCCTGTTCCAGCCTCCCCAGAACACATTTCCCCGCCATGTCCTCTTGGCACTCTCTGGCTCAGACCTCAAGACTCAAGTTGAAGGTCACCACCTCTGTGGCTCCCTTTCATTTCCTGGGTGAATTGGCCAACACTTTCCCCTCCACCCAGCTTTGTAACGCCTTTATTGTTACTCTTGCCATGTCTTGTGGAGTTGTGGTTTCTGTCTCTGCTACTAGAATATAAGCTCTTTGAGGCAGAGACCGTATGCAGATGAACCATGCCTGGCTTGAGGTTGGGAGTCCCAAGTGGCCCTACTCCCCAGGGTTCCGAGGGCCACTTGGGACTTCCAAGCAGCCTTTCCATCTGTTTCCCTGGGGAGACAGAGAAGCACCTGCCCAGGGAGGATGCTCTGGCACCAAGGGTCGGGAGTGCCCCTCATCGGAAGACACCTTTGCAGGGATCTGCCTAGCTCACAATGATCCCCTTCTCCCCAAACTCCTCTCCCACCAGAGGCAGACGTGGACATAACTGATTAGACTATAGGTGGTGGCCCCAAATGGTCCAATCTCAGCCCAGAATCACATTCAAAGACACAAGAAACAACCATCCAATAGGATATTAAGAATTCCAGCCTGTACCTGAATTTCAAGACCATTAAAGGGGATCCAGGTTAGAGCTCACACTGCTACTTCTCACCAACCCCTCTGTTCTCCCCAGTCTCTCACACTGCCTTTTCCACACCCACTCCCCATGGTGCCCCCTCCAGTTTCCCTCTCCTTCTTCTCCCTTCCTCCCAGTTCTTTATCATGTACATCATCTCAGCCTCCTGCCTCTCCTTCCTTCTCTCTGTTTCTGTCTCCTATACCCATTCTTCTGACTCTTCATGACTCAAGATCTGGGAACCAGGTTGGCAAATGGTGGATGGAGGGCAGGGGCAGGGGATGGTAATGCACTTGACACTGGCACATTAATAAATACTATCCCCAACATGTATACCAGAGACCGGGCATATTAGGGCCTGGCACTTCCTTCTATTATTCTCTTATTCCTGATACAAGTCTCACATGCGATTTGCATAGTATTACCGTATTTATCCTCAGGACTCACCGCAAGCCCGTATCACCTGTCTTTTCCCACACCCTGTCAGCCTTTTATAGTTCACAAAGCCCTTTTACATTCACTGTTTCCCTAGAACTCCATGGTAAACCTATGAGGGTGCTACTAGTATTGTCCCCATTTTACAGATGGAAAACTAAAGTTCACAGACACTAAATCACCTGCCCAAGGGGCCACCGGCAGAAATTGAACCCAGGCCTTCCTGAGCCCAGGGTAGAGCTCTTCAACACTGCTCTCCACTGTCTTTTAAATGAAATCCTCTCAACAGCTGATGCTGAGACCACCATCTATATATTAAGACACACACACGTGCACAATCACACCCACCCACATGGAAATGCACCCAGGTTTACACACACATACACTCCAACATGAAAAATGACTTGCAGACACCCACTGGTGCATACATACACAGAACCCCACAGGGGTGAGGACACACACTTGGGTACACGTGTCCGCATGCAAATGTACAGTCTCAGGCAACACACGTGTATGCATCACTAGAAAGTTTCATTAGTATGGACGAGAGTGGGGCCAACCCCACAGCTCCCCCTGTGGTCCTTATCGCCTTTGATCACCCCCAGATCCCCCAGTACCATGGCCTGCCCTGCCTGAGCCCCTCCACACCCTCTTCCTCCTGTACGTTCTTTGTGCCCCTTCCTGAACTCAGCTCTGCCACCAGACTCTGCTGGGACCTTGTTATTTTCACAGCTGCAGGGAGCAAACTCTTAGAGAGAAGGGAAGGCTTTGCTAAGAGGTCGGATGCCTAAGGCTCTGAGTCACTGCCAGCCTAGCCCCGCGGGGCAAAGTTTCCCCAGCTCAGCTGAGATGAGGCTGTGGTCAGCCTGGACCAGCTCCAGTGTCTGCCAGAGGGACCTTCCCTGGCAAGCTGGCTCAGTGCTCCTGCCAACTCTCCCCTCAGGGCTGGGGACACCCTGGGTTGGCTCTGGGCCTGGAAAGGTCCCTAGACCAGCAGCCAGGGGAAGGGGATTCTGCATCGGTGAGGGTGGAGGCAGATCCCTGGAGTCTCCCTGATTCACTTCCCCTTTGAGGGCAGAGAGCTTCAGGGCTCTGTCCATTTGTGTGGATCAGAGAAACTGCAGGGTGGTTCGTAGAAGGGGCCCACCCAGGAGCCTGGAGGGGGGCAAGCTATTTCTGGGTGGGGATCTTTACAAGAGGGAAGGAGAGAGTGCGGGAGAAGGAGAGGGAGAGACTTGGGGCCTGGGGACAAAAGGAGGGAAGCAGAGTGTGTCTTATCATGGGTGGAGTCTCCTGTTGGATGCAGAGACCAGGGAAGACCAGCTCCTGAAGACACTTTCATCTTGCCATCTCGCACCCACCTCCATGACCCCTCACCCATCAGCCTGCCGAGACAGTAGAATGACTTTTTGGATTCATATTGATAACTTCTATTCCACTCAGGTCAATCAGTTTAGCCAAAGTGATGTCCTTCCTACCAGCCTGACATCTGGCTGGAAAGACCCTCCCAGGGTCCCTTCCTTGCTCTCCCACCTCTGAGACACACACCCAGCCTCCTGGGTCCCAGAGCCTCTGCCAAGAGTTGTCTACAAATTTGGGCACCTCTGAGTCCTTGGCTGTCAAGGAGCAGCTCCCAGGACAGCCTGGGGGCACCTTTTCGGGCCCAGGGCCTGGGAGAGGTCTCTGAGAGTTCCCCCAACACACCCACCCTCTCTCTGCTGCAGAGAGGGAATGTTGTTGATTTCAGCGTAGAGACCTCATTACTTCGCTTTCCAGACCAGAAAGCCCCACACGTGGAGTTAATTCCCCATCCTGACATAGGGCTCGTGCCAGCCAGAATTGGGAAATTTGCTGAATACCCACTGGACACCACTGTTTCCATCACAGGGTTAATTAGTCCCCATGAGCCTCAGCCAAGGGAGGCTGCTTGGGCTGGGAGCCCAGAGACCCAGATGCTAAATCTGCATCTGCTAGTGACTATCTGGGTGAGCTTCATTAGACAAGCCCCTTTTCTTCTCTGGGCTTCAGTTTTACCATCTGCAAAATGAGCAGGTGAACCTGGAACCCAGAGTCTTTTCCAACTGACTGGAACTTTCCATGACATTCTGTGATGCTGACATTCTCTGATGCTGACATTCTGTAACAGCCTACCACGGTCTAGGAGATCTAGGATGACGTTCTAAGTCATTCCATGACATTTACAGCCATCTACAGCATCCTAAGATGACACTGGAAGGCAGTCCTTGACATCCGATGACATTTACAACCATCTACAACATTCTATGACATCTTTTGACATTTACAACAATTTATGACATTTACAAGAATTCATGATATCCTGTGACATTCTCTGACATTCCAGAGCATTTTACGACATTCCTTGACATTCAACAGCACTCTATGGCATTCTAGCCACGATATTCTGTGACATTATGTGACATCCTAAATTTATATCATGTGGGTTTATCTCTCTTCCAAGGGGTCTCCCTGACATAGCTGGAGAGACCGTATCTCCCCTCAAGACTTTCCTCAATTTTCCTCCTGCCCAAGATGCATGACCCCTCTGTGGTCAGAGGTCCTTGAACTGGGGCCTATAGCGCCAACTGGCCATTCCAGAATCCTGATCTGGGCTTTGGGGTTGCAGGAGACAATCTCTCCAGCAACAGTCATCTCCTCAGGGTGTTTCGCTCCCAAAGAAATCTTTCTCCCATCCCCCGCTGCCACCAGAATATTCCAACTAATGACCCCTTCCTTCAGGATAAGAGAGTCTCTTTGGCATAGTATTAAGCTTAAGCATATGATAGCAGATATTTTAAAAACTTTGACCTATGGGAATGGCAATTTTATATGGTTCTACCTAACGGAACAGAAAGAATGTGGGCATCAGACAGCCCCAGGGACAAATATCAGCGCTGCTATTTCTTAGCTGTGAAACTTTGGGCAACCTCATGTGACCTCACTTTCCTCATCCATAAATGGAGATAACAACTTCTTATTTAAGGGGTTGGTAGAGGATTCAATGAAATAATGCAGGTACAGAGTAAGGCCAAAGATCTGAATAGCATAAGAAGGCCTCAAAAATCTTCCTTCTCCTTTTTTCCTTCCCCTAGAACAAGAGTAAAATAGCTCATGCATGAGATGGCACAAGTTGAAAAAGAGAACCCAGGTTTTGGTCTTGGTCCAGCTACCTCCCCACTGTGTACTCCTGGGGTCTTTTCTGTGGACCTCAGCTTTCTCATCTGTTAAATGGGGTGGGAGACACTCAGATCAACTTGAGGACCTTCTGACTCTGATGGTCTGGGCTTCTCTGTCTGGGCAGGGCAGGGTGACAGAACAGGGAATCCTGAAGTCTGGTGGGGTAAGCATGGGTAGCAGTGGGTCACCATAGTCTGTGAGGACAGGACACTGCAAAGTGGGAGAAGCAGGTCAGACCTGAAAAGTGCTTCTTTCTAACCATTGTGAGATTACAGTCTTGGTTATAATGCTGCTCCTCCACAGCATTCTAGGAGAAAGGCCCCAAGATCTCTGGCTGACGGGGTGGACAGGTCCCTCACCCGGTGAGCGGTACCCTCTCCAGCCCTCCAGGGCCCTGAGGAGTGGGAACGGCTCCGGCTGGTGTGGAAACCTTAAGAGACTGCGCCCCCTGGTGGCCAGGCGCTGTCGTTGCAGTACAGGGCTCCCAGTCCGGGGAGGTGACACTCGCTGACCAGTGGCTTGGTTTTGGCAAATTTCTTTCCAAGAGAATACTGGTAACAGGGCTTGGAAAGAGGGTGACCCAAGTTGGGGCAAGCCTATAAGGCGGAAGGCTAGTAAGGACCCTTAAGTAACCTCTTCAACAGCACCTACTGTGTGTCAGGCAGCATGTTGGGCTCTCCAGCCCAGTGTTGAAAGTGAGGCATTGCTCTGCGAGGAGCTCACAGCTCGGCAGGTTGAGGACCTACTGTGTGCCCAGTTCTTATCTCCTGGACTCCTCACAAGACTCCTGGGAGGTGAGAATGATCGTTCCTATTTTACAGGTGAGGAAACCTAGGTCCAAGGCCACACAGCTCTAAGGGGCAGAGCTGGGATTCATTCTTAGGTCTGGATGATCCCCAAGCTGCCCATCACATGACGTTTGTGTAGTAGGAAGAGCCCACGCGCTGCCAGGCAAGCGACTCACCCCAGGTGGCCTCCTTCGGGAAGTGGGGCCTGTGAGGTGCCTGGGGGTTCCACAGGGGGGGAGGGAGTGTCCTGATGCCCACGCCCTGTGCCCAGTGGGACCTCCTCGCACAAGTGGGATGGTCCCCAGAGCCCCGGCATTGTTCTCATTGTCTCGGCCCTCTCTTTGTCTCAGGAGCCTCCGGGGCTGGCTTGGCGGAGATGGGGGCCAGCTGCCTGGAGAGTCGGCCGCACCGGCTGGCCGCTGCCTCTCATTAGAGTCCTCACAAATGCATCTCTCACGGGACTCCCCACCCCAGGGTCTGAGGGAGTTTGACACGAATCTACAAATAGCCGCTGTTTTGTTCCTTTGTTGGAAGGGAGGGGCATGCAGAGGGGCTCCAGCTCCCCTTAATGACCTGCCCACAAAGAACAAAGCCTTTTCTCTGCATTCGCTCTGCTTCCGCAGCAGCGCCCTGGCCTCCTCGGCTCACTGAGACGGAGCCTGAATCGTGGTCCTGCTGGCGGAGGCAGGGCCTGGGTCCAGGCCTCCGAGCCGGAAGACCCAGGCCCCAGGCTGGCCTGCGATGCGGCAGCGCCCAAGGTGTAGTGAGGCCTGTGGGCGGGGCTCCGCGGAGGGAGGGGTCTGCCTGTGTCCCCTGACATCGTGTGTGATGTCATACCACGCGGCGCAACGGGTGGAGTATGGGACTGCAAGTCGTTGTGTGTGGCTGTTTGTGGGCAGGTGACGGTGGGGTTGTGTGTCACTGAGCTGGGGACACTGCGTGGCTGTGTGCAGATGACACCATGGGTGAGTGAGCCTCACCACACACAGGTGACACATAGCTGGTGTGTGTTGGTTTGACACAGGGTGATGGGGCTGACTCTACAGGTGACACTGTGTGTGACTCTGTATTGCTGACCCTGGAGGCGGGGCTAACTGTGCAGGTGACATCGCAAGTGGCATTGGGGAAAAAAACACTGGGCCAGAGGTAAACACACCACACTCCTGCTGAAGCTTGTGCAGGGGAAAGGGGGGAAGAGTGGGACTTGGGAAGTGATCAGGAGGGTCCCAGCTTCATCTGCAACGTTTGGGTTCATTTCTCAAAGGAAGAACATATGCATATATTACTGTCTAATTTTAAAAAGATTTGAAGCAGATGTGACCAAAAAGTTATTTGTTATTAATCTAGGTGGTGTGATTCTGAGTGATTATTGTACCATTCTTTGGGTTTTTCTGAATTTTTAACCACTCAAAATCATTAAAAGCAATACATGCTCATGATGGAGTTTGTTATACACAAAAGTTAACACTGACTTCATGTCAGGCACTGTGCTACATGCTTTGCATAGATTATCTCATTGAATGTTTACTACAGTCCTAGGAGGGAGGTACTCTTAGCATCCCCCATTTTATAGTTGGGGAAACTGAGGCTCAGAGGCCCTCTGGCAGGTCTGCCAGCTCTCACCTCAACTTCCACACCACATGGGATTTCAGGAAAGTTCAGAATCTCCCTCTGCTGGATAACCCTGCCACTAAGAGGATGAGGCCTGTGTCCCATGTATTAGTTACCTGCGCTGCATAAAATACCATCCCCAAATGTAGTGGCTTAAAATAACAGTAATCATTTAATATCTCTCATGGTTTCTCTGAGTCAGGAATTTAGAGGTGGCTTGACTGGGCAGTTCTGGCTGAATGACTCCTGAGATTTCAGTAAGATGTTGGAGGGCTGCAGAATTTTGACTGGGGCTGAGGATCCCCTTCCAAGTTGGCTCACTCACATTTCTCACAAGCTGGTGAGGGCTGTGTTGCTGTCTATGTGGGCCCCTCCGTGGGGCAACTTGAGCTTCCTCACAGCATGGTGACTGGGATCCAAGCGTGAGCATCCCCGGAGAACCAGGCAGAAGCTGTATCATCTCTTATGACTTGGTCTTGAAGTCACATAACATCACTTCCACAGTATTCTATTGGCCACGGGGGTCAGGTCTGATTCAGTGTCGGGAAGGACTGTCAGGAACTGTGCAGGGTCTGAGATTTTACCCTACGTACAAGCTAAGAATCTAGCCTGCTCCTGCTTCTTGATTGCTGGCAGAAGACATGAGGCTCCTGGGTCAGACTCAGAGGACAATTTATTACAACAATAGCAGTAGCCAGAGAATCAGCATTTTTTTTTCACCCAATGCCCAATTCCCACAGATCAACATGAAGAGGGCCAGAAATCACCTGCACACACAGTGGGTTGTATTGTAGGTGAGGACTCTGAGCTGAGGAAACCCAGGGCTTCTGTAATGGGCAGTAGCATGCCTGCCCTTTGCCATAGAGGGAGATATTTCCTCCTCTGTCTGTCTTCCAAGGAAGTTTGCCACACAAATATCCTTGACAAGAGACCCCAGAACAAACGACAGTCAGTGCCTTGCTCACAAGTCATACAAAATGTGAGAACTCTGTCTTAGTTTGGGCTGCCATAGCACAGTACCACAGACTGAGAGATGTAAACAACAGAAGTTTATTTCTCACAGTTCCAGAGACTAGAAAGTCCATGGTCAAGGTGCTGGCCAATTTGGTTCCTTTTGAGAGTTCTTTTCTTGGCTTGTAGAAGGCCACCTTCTCACTGGGTCCTCACATGGCAGAGAGACAGACAGACAGAGACACAGAGAGAAACAGAATGAGATCTCTTATAAGAGATCTCTATAAGGCCACCAGTCCTATGGGATTAGGGTTCCACGCTTATGACTTTGGTTAACCTTAATCCTTATCTACCTGTCTCCACATACAGTCACATTGTGGGTTAGGGCTCTAACATTTGAATTTTGGAGGGACACAATTCAGTCCATAGCAAGCTCCAGGAGAATTGGTCCCAACAGGGACTAGCCAAGAAGGTGACCATGAGGGTCATCTCAGAGGCTGGGTACCACAGCCCAGGTTTTGTGGTGGCATCCTCAGATGATCTCTTCCTGAGGCGAAAATGGGGAGTGGAGGCCATAGCCTCTTTGTTATTAATTATAACATCCCTTCACTTACCCCCTTAACCCACTGCCATCCCTCCTCTAAGCCAGGCCCCAAAAGGTGGAAACTGGGGCCCTCCTGTCTCCCTGCCTCACTGCCTTCCTGCTTTTCTCCCTTTGCTCCATCTTTGGGGTAGGATTTCCCCAATGTCACCTCCTCCTTTCCAACTCTAACCACATGGCTAAATTTTTAATTGATAAATAGGAACTACAGGTAGTTGACTATCGTCTACCTACAAAATCCTATTTTTGAATGTTTGAAGTTGAATGTGCCTTTCTCTTTTTACTTTTATAATGTTCCCAATTCCCCCCAGGCCAATGGATGTTCCCTGACCAACTATTGCAAAGATCAGAATTTTATTTTTAAAGTACATTATAATTTTCAAACTATTAAGCCCATTTACACACAGACTTGTTCAGAGGCACAAGTAGAATTATCTAACACATATTGTTGTAAATTTTGCTTTTCATATTAGAAAACATTTTAGAGATTCTATATCAGTAATATAGATCTACTTTATTCTTTTTTGATAGTGCTATAGTATTTCAGAGTTGTAGATATACCACAATTTATTCAACCATAATTCTTCTGAAGGACATTTAAGTTGTTTCAAATATTTTTGTATTACTGGGAATGCTGTAGGGAGTAACCTGAGCCTTGCATGTATGTGCTAGTAATTTTGTAGGATAAATGTTTACAGTGGAATTGTTGGCAGATAGAATACACATACTTTTCATTTTGATAGATATTACTAAATTGCCCCCTTAATTAATTGCAATTAATGTAAAATTAATTTACATCCCTCTAACAGCGTATGAATGTGCTCATTTTCCCACCCCACTCCATCACTGAATATCACCAGTTTTTTAGTTTAGTAAATCTGTTGGGCAAAAAGTGGTTTCCTCACATGTTTTAATTTTCATTGTTACTAATGAGTTCAAGTTTTCTTCATCTATTTACTGACCATTTGTATTATTTCTTTCTGAAATACTTGACCATATATCTAGCCCATTTTACTATTGGATTTCTGTTGTTTTCTTATTTGTTTGTGGGAACTCTTTATATATTGTAGATATTACTCTTTGTCTACAATATAAATTACAGATACTTATTCCCAGTCAATTTGTTTGTCTTTTAAATTTCTTTGGTGCCTTTCACTGCATAAAATATTTTATTTTTGTGGAGTTGGATCTGCTTATCATTTTCTTTATAACTCCTGGGTTTCATGGATCTGCTTATCATTTTCTTTGTAACTCCTGGGTTTCATGTCTTTCTTGCACAAGCCTTTTATGGAGTAAAGATATTAACCCTTTCAGTAAGAAGGGGTCTTGCTCTCTGAACACTGTCTGATGCTGCACCTGATTTGAGGTCCTGAGACTGCAGCCAAAGGAAGTCACCTCCCCCCAGCCTGGCATGGGGGAGGGGGCATCCCAGAGGGTAGCGATGGAGGCACTGAGGGCCCCCAGTGATGTTTGTTGAACAAAACAAGCTGAACTCCTGGGAGCTGGTCCCTTTGGAAGGGCATGGCTTCTTAAGAGGCCCCAAGGGGGACCCTGGGAGGAGCCACTCGTTGATCCTCAGCTGGCTGGGAGCCTGTAGGAGGAGCCCGTGCCTGCCACTGTCAGGCCTCCTTCCCGTTGTGGCTCTGCCAGCCCACATTCATAGCCACTCACAGTCATTCCCACCCCAAAACACCAAACACGGATGACATACACACGGCCATGCAGAAGCACAATAAAAAATGCACACGTGGGCTTCCCTGGTGGCGCAGTGGTTGAGAATCTGCCTGCTAATGCAGGGGACACGGGTTCGAGCCCTGGTCTGGGAAGATCCCACATGCCACGGAGCAGCTGGGCCCGTGAGCCACAACTGCTGAGCCTGCGCGTCTGGAGCCTGTGCCCCGCAACGGGAGAGGCCGCGATAGTGAAAGGCCCGCGCACCGCGATGAAGAGCGGTCCCCGCACCGCGATGAAGAGTGGCCCCCACTTGCCGTAACCAGAGAAAGCCCTCGCACGAACCGAAGACCCAACACAGCCAAAAATAAATAAATAAATAAATAAAGTAGCTATAAAAAAATTAAAAAAAAAAAAAAAATGCACACGTGTATACCCACATGGGCATCCATGCCACTCCCAGCCAGAGGAACTTTTCTGAAATGTAAATCAAATCATTTTCCTGTCTTGCTTAAGATCCTTCAAAGGCTCTCCACACCCCATGCCAGATGAAGTCCCAACTCAGCCTCCTCTTGCACCATCTGGTCTCTGACCCCATTCCCAGCCTCAAGGCTCACCAGCTGGCTCCCTGCCCCATCCCATGCTCCCAGTTCTTTAGGCGTGCCAAGCCCTCTCCTTCCCCTGGGCCTTTGCACGTGCTGTTCTCTCTGCTTAAAAGTCTTTACCCCAATACTTCATCTACTGACTCCTCCCAAACTAGAGCTTCTCAAACTAACTGTGGGGTGGAACAAAGCTGGGGGTTTTTTTTTCCCTTTCCAACCCATGATGGAGAGATGCTTTTGTAGAATACAATAAAATAAGTTACTTTAAAAAACTTAAAAACAAAGTGAGGTATAACCACCTTGGAAAATAGTAGTTTTACATAAAGTCAAATAATCACTTACCATATGACCCAGCAATCCCACTCCTAAATATGTACCCAAGAGAAATGAAAACCTACGTCCACACAAAACCTATATGATAATATTCACAGTGGTTTTATTTACAATCATTGTAAACTGGAAACAACTCAAATGTCCCTCAATGGTGAATAGATAAAGTATGGTACATCTTATGCACTGGAATAGTGTTCAGCGATAAAAAGGAAAGAACTATCGATACCCACAGTATGGGTGAATTTCAGATGCATTATGCTAAGTGAAAGAATCCAGACTCAAAAGGCTACATTCTGTATGATTCCATTTATATGACATTAAAGAAGAACAAAACTATAGTGACAGAAAACAGATCAGTGGTTGCCAGGGGCTGGGTTTTGGGGAGGGGAGGGCACTGATGACAAAGGATCATGAAGGAACTTTTGAGTGACGGAAATGTTCCGTATCTTGATTGAGGTAGTAGTTACATGACAGTGTTTGTCAAAATTCATAGAAGGATACATTCAAAAGGGTGTATTTTAGTATATATAAGTTATACCTCCAATAAATCTGACTTTTAAAAAAATGTAAATACAAACTCCATTTTCTTATTGTGGTAAAATCAACATAATGTAAAATTTATCATTTGAACCCTTTTCAAGTGTACGATTGAGTAGCATTAAGTACTTTTGCATGTACAACCATGTTGCATAACCGTCATCACCCTCTATCTTCAGAACGTTTTTCATCTTACAAAACTGAAACTCTGCCCCCACTAGACAACAGCTCCCCATTCCCCCTCCCTCCAGCTCCTGGCAATCACCATTCTATTTCTTTCTCTATGAATTTGAGTATTCTAGGTACCTCACATCAGTGGAATCAGACAGTATTGTCCTTTTGTGTCTGGCTTGTTTCACTTGGCATAACAATATTGTATCATGTGTCAGGATCTCCTTCCTTTTTAAGGCTGAATAATATTTCATTGTATGTATAGACCACATTTTGTTTACCCATTCATCCGTCAACAGATATTTTTGTTGTTTCTGCCTTTTGGCTATTGTGGATAGTCAGACTGTTACAAACATTGATGTACAAATACAAGCCCCATTTAAAAATGTACCAGATTCAACAGACATAAAATTACTCTGTCCATTTTCTCTCAGTTTCATTATCCATCTCCCTAGTCTGCCTTTTGAGTAGCAAAGCCAGCCTGGTCCCTGGGCTGGCTGGACTCTACCTTTCCTGAGCCCCCAGTCATCCCCCACAATCCCCTGGGTGTGTCACACCTGCTGGGATGGTCTGTTTGGGATCCAGAGCCTCCTGAGGTAAGACTCGGTCTGAGTCTCCTCTAGCTGCAGCACTGGGGTTAGGGTCAGGCCCAGGCAAAGGGCTCAGAGGAACTGCAGCCAAGTGCAACACTCCTGTGTCTGGGGGCCAATGCAGGAACAAGGCTTGAACTCGTGTCTATCTGACTTCAGATCCATGCTGTTTGTTGTAAGGTACGTGCGGTGACACTGGCCCTGAATTGGAGGCAGCGTTCAAGGCCTGCCCCTCTCTAGCAGTCATGCCCAGGACTCTTCCCGCCTGCAGGGACCTCTGCTCCCTTCCAAGCTCAAGATGGAATCACTCAGTCAAGGAGTACTAGTTGTTGCCCACCTTGTGCTGGCTCCTGAGCTGCGGGCTGGGCTACACAGGTGAGCCGTGGACGATCATGGACGTTAATATGTGTATACACGTGTGCACTACATACATGTTTCCTAGGTATGGGGGTTTGATATGTGTGTGAATTCCAGATAACTCAAATTTTGATTTTTTGAAAGAACAATCATCTCCTTTCAAAGACTAGGGGTCAGGGAAGGTGGTTTTAAGGCATGTTAGGAATATAAATCTCATTCCTAGTGGTTGCCCTGGCACCTGAGCTTCCAGGGGACCATAGAGAGGTTTTTTTTAAAGGTGGAATATAGACGCATGTCCACACTGACGTACGTGCTTACACATAAACACACAATACTATATGACTAACCCCAGACTGGCCCATAAATGCATGCTTAGATATACATGTAAACTCACAGACAACCACACATAATGCAAAGGCTAATTACCAATATTTATTATTTCCAATGAACCAAGCACTGTGTTAAGTACTTTACATATACTGCTACCTAATCCCTTTGCAAAAATCAGTCAGGATGAGCATTATAACTTTCACCCCCATTTTACAGATGAGGAAAACAAGGCTCAGAGAAGTGAAGTGAATTGCTTAAGGTCACTGAACTCGGAAGTGGTTGAACTGGGATTTGAATCCCAGTGGGTGAAAGTCCGAGGCCAGCGTGCACAATCATTAGACTGTTTGCTAACACACAGCTACATGTGTCACAAACCCATGAGTTCACACACAGATCACAGGTACTGACACATTGACGCACACCTATAGGCACACACATGCATGTGGACCCCCACATACGGCATACTTGTGTGCAAAGGCACACACAGGCACATAAACACGTAGTCAGTTCCCGGTAGGCTCACAGGCACACATTTTAATGTAGGCCACATGCAGCTGCACACGCTGAGTTTACTGACTTGAGTTTGTGCAGAGCTAAGTCCAGACTTAGATCTGGGTCCTCGCATAGATTTCCTCCCTGCCTGCCCCCTCTTGGCAGGTAGGAGCTCGGGGGTTGGGCAGTGCTGCGTTGAGCCCTGCCATCTGGCGGCCCCGATCCTCTGAGGACGCCTCCCACTCTAATCCGCTAGGTAAGCAGAGCCACCCTTGGGGCCAGCTTCACAAAGCGCTACCCCTGGGAGCCTCCCAGGAGAGGCTGAGCTCAGGAAACCTTCCAGGCGGCTGCCACAGCGCCGCACCCCGGCCCCAGCCCACACCTCCTGCTGCTTTCAGCTCCCTCTCCAGCCACAGGTGTGGATTATGGAGGCAATGACCCCCACGTCTCCTGCCTCATTTTCCATTCAGCCCCCAAGTCACCCCACGCCCCAGTGCACATGGGGCACAGAGCAGTGATACCTACCCCAGCTAGGAGTCAAGGAAGAGGGGTCTAAGCTGAGGTCTTAACCTGAAGGTGTAACAGGAATTAGCCAGTGAGTCGGAGTGGAGGAGAGCTTTAGCCAGAGGGCAGCATGTGCCAAGTCCCAGAAGTGAGAGAAAATGACACCTCTGGGGACTTGCAATTGATTTGTCATGCCCGAAGGGGGACAAGAAGGATTGCAGAGTGATCAAAAGCCTTGGTTATGGGGTGCTTTGAGTCTTATGAGACTGAACCTTCCCAGGGTGGGTAGGGGTGAGCTCAGAACCACAAAGGCCTTGGGCAGCTGCCAGAGTGGCCACTAATTTAGGCCTCCCTTCTTTGGCCACCAGACCACAGAGCACGGCCACTGATGCTCTCAGACCCAGAGCACTGACTCACTGTCCTGGGGCCACTTGGCCGCCCAGGGCTTGCCCAGCCAACCCGGTGGCCATGTCTCACCCTCATGAGCCAGGCCAGTGACACTTCTGGGTGGATATTACTATTCCCACTTTACAAGTGAGGAAACTGAGTCTTGCAGAGGCATCTTTTTAAAGCAAGAGATTGATCTGTCTAGAGCTGGCCATGAGGAGAAAGGTCCCTCTGGGCGTGGCCTGGAAGGACTGTGCTTTCATCTGGGAGGGGCGGGAGAGAATTAGTGGGGCTGGGAGGCCTGGGAACAGAGACTCAAAGACTGAGGCTGGATTCCCTTGGATGGGAGTGGGTCTCTGGTCTTTGGAGTGACCTCTAAGGCACTCCTTTGCTTTACTTCATGCCACTCCCAGCTTTAGCCCCCTCCCTGAGAGTCCGGAGACCGCCCCCCCCCATTGCCGTATAGACAGCCCCAAATAAATCTTTTTAAGAATCCTAGAAAATGCCATTAATTTGTATGGTTCCCAAGTAATTTCCCTGTGAAGTAGGTTTATGGCTGCAACTGTGGTGACTCCACCCCTAATGAGAGAGACCCTAAATCCCTCTCTGTCCAGCCTCCAGCTCAAGCTTTCTCCTGAGCCCTAGGTCCTTGGCCCTCAGGGAATCAATGTCCCCTGGCCATGAGAGAGTAAGTGCAGAATTAGGAGTTACACAGGCCAGAGTTTTCATCCTGATTCTGCCCCAGAATCAGCTCTGTGACTTCAACAAGTCCCTTCCCCTCTCTGGACCCCAATTTCATCAACTGTAAGAATCGGGATGATTGTAACTATTTCATGGTAGTTTATTGCAAGATTGTAGTGATGATTTAATGATAAAATGTATAGAAATGGCCAAGCACCATGCCTGGCTCTTAGTAAAGATTTTTAAAATGGATGGTGATTTTTAGGGGGCTCCGTATTTTCTGTGTAAAAGAATGTAAATTCTGTAGCTCAGAATTCAAATCTCTTCTAAATCAGACCTCAGCCCAGCCCTTCAGACTTATCTTTCCCACAGAAAGCAGTAGGGCTCAGCAGTGGGGCTCAGGGAGCAGGAGGTTCTAGATGTCCACTGGGCAGCACCCCTTGGGGGAGAGGGGCTGAGACTGCTAAGGCAGCCTTATAACCTCTGCTAGTCTGAAAGGGCTCTGAGGTGGGGGATCTGAGCCTGTGGGTGGAGATCTCTGTGCCTCCATTTCAGGTGGCCTGCATGACACCTCTTCCCCTTTATCAGCTAGGGCTGCCACTATCTCCCGCTGATCAAAGTTTTGGCCATGGTTGGAAGACAGGTGTGTGGCTGGGAGTGAATAAGACACTCCATTTCCCAGGGGCCCTGCTCCCAGTACTAAAAGACTCACAAATCAGGCCCTCACCAGCCTGAGCCCAAGATCATCTATGTTTGATGATTGCCCTAGAGAGATCCAAGGTGGACTCCCCACTCTGGTGAGAATGGAGAGTGGGAGGTCTTTAGTATCTGTGGAGGCAACAGGGAAGAGGGGCTAGAGCAATAGTCAGATACTTGTAGATTCAGATCCCAGCTCTATTATTTGCCATTTGCATGCGGACAAGATGCTCTCTGTCACTGATCTTCAATATTTGCATTCGTAAAGTGGGAGAAATGACATCTACATTGCAGACCCATTGGGCATATTATTTATTTACTTATTTATTTATTATTTTTTAATTTTTGGCTGCATTGTGTCTTCGTTGCTGTGTGTGGCTTTCTCTAGTTGTGGCCGGCAGGGGCTATTCTTCATTGAGGTGCGCAGGCTTCTCATTGTGGTGGCTTCTCTTGTTGCGGAGCTCAGGCTCTAGGCTCGCGGGCTTCAGTAGTTGTGGCTCACAGGCTCTAGAGAGCAGGCTCAGTAGTTGTGGCTCACGGGCCTAGTTGCTCTGCAGCATGTGGGATCTTCCCGGACCAGGTCTCGAACCTGTGTCCCCTGCATTGGCAGACGGATTCCCAACCACTGCGCCACAAGGGAAGCCCCCATTGGGCATATTAAATGAGATGACATATGTACAGCATTGGAATAGTGCCTGGCACATAGCCGACTTGATAAATGTCCTGTTCTCCCAGCTGTTAGCACTAGTACCCAGGACAGCTCCCCATCCTTGCCCTCTTGGCTGCTGTCCACGGTGCTGATAAAAGATTACAGTCTCTTCCATTCTCTACCCCTCGCTCCTCGTCCATTGACCTCTGTGACATTCTCACAGGTCTTAGAGATCAAGGATAGTGCTTTCACAATTTTCTCTCAAACCATTATCACCAGGCTTAAAACACAGTTGTAGAATGAAAGCTGTCATTCCCACGGTGGGCAGATGTGTGTCTTTTTCCTCCTGTACATTCCATTGACTGTCCATTGTGTTGGGTCCAAGAGCTCCAGCTTAATAAGTAGAATTATAATAAAAACAAGAACAAAGCACAATAATGGTTTTTGACCACGGATTGTTAACCAAGACTTCTTATTACTCCAATCTCATAAACCACTGTCCAGAAATCCAGACATTTTCAACAGCACCTAATAATTCTTGCCTCCTCTCTTCCTTTCCAGTCCTGATAATCTGTAGAAAGAAAGCACCAAGGCTCCCAAATCTCTGTTACTACCCATTTCTCCATTCAGGGGTGTGATCAAAGCCATGATGATTCTCAGCACATCTTCCAGCAGGACGAGTCAGATACAGACAAAGCAAGAAAAGAGCACGGGATTTGGAGTAAGCCAGATCTGGGTTCGAGTCCTAGCTCTGTTACTCACTAGCTCCCTGACTTGGTAACTTCTCTGAGCCTCAGTTTTCTTTTCTTTTCTCTTTCTTTCTTTTTTTTTCTTTTTTTTTTTTGAGCCTCAATTTTCTTATCTATAAAGTGAAGTTAGTAACTGCACCTCCTCCATAGGGTTATTGGGAGGATCAAAGGAGATGTTGCTCCTAAAGTGTTTAGTAGTATCTCAATAAATGCTCCATTAATTGGTAACTATAATTACTTCAGGTATCTGACTCTGAGGCTCAAAAAGGAGACACCAATCACCATGTGTCCCTTCCAGTGAAGTCAGCTTTAGACTCCTTAATGTTGGAGGCTGTCCTGGGGGCTTGGCTTTCCTCGCACTCCCATGGGCTGTTGTACCTCCCAGAACACCAGTTTACTCCTCTTTCTTTCCCTGTTCAGTATAACACCCCCACCTCCCCACACACACATACTACCTGTCTTGTCAATTTTTATTTTGTACAAGTCCACCTCTTCTGAATCTCATACAGAGTTTGGTTAATATCTATTGGAGACAGACAGGCAAACTTGGGTTTGAATCCTGGCTCAGCACATGCTAGATGTGGCACTTTAGACAAGTCACTTAGCCTCTCTAGCCTCAGTTTCCTCATCTGTAAAATGGTGATGATAATATCTCTTTCCTCATGAGATTCTTACAAGGAGCAAAGGAGAAAATGCATTAAAGTTCTTAGCACAGATGCACATGGCAAGTGCCAAATACCTATTAGCCATTACTGTTGTTCTTCTTGGTTTCCTGATTTTTGTTTCCATCATTCTTTTCAAGGTATGCTCTGCTTTCTCCCTGACAAGTTGGAGAGTGGAGAGTCTTACCTCAAGCTCTTTGGAAGCAGAGTGAACACCTGTATTTGGAGCCCATCTTGTGTACTCTCATTTCTTCAGGAAAGACATGCATGGAGCACAGCCTGAGTCCTCTGGGACTTACTTAGTGTTGGGATCCTAAGTGGAATACTCAGCCTTTGTGGTTGTCTTTGTTATGTTGTGTGTGTATGCTTGCACACGTCAGATTGTGTGTATGCATATCTGTGAGTGTAGGAATAGGTGTGTCATGTGATTGTGTGTGACTTTTATGGAAGTGTACATGTAATTGGGTATGGAAGAACATGTGCAAATGAGAAATGGTTGTGTGTGTAAGGTTACGTGTATGTGTGTGATGGGGGTGCAGCTGTTGGATGTAATGCCAGCTCTTCAGCCATCTGCAGGCTTGAGGGGTCCTGGGCAATTCACAAGGTTGCCGGTTGCCAGCACCTGCCATTCTGAGCACCAACCCAAGCCTGTCGTTTTGGAATATCACGCTTCAGTGACTCACAATCCTGCTTACTCGGAATTTTTCATCATCCGACCTAAGTGGGGTATCATGAAAATATTTGCCAAACACACCAATGGTACACTGGGAGCTTTTTTAAGAAATTTTTCCAGTGCTTTAAAAATCACTCCGTTTGTGCCCTCTTGTTTATAGTGAATGCTTAATTACCCATGATTCTTATCTGTTCATTAAAGCAATGTTCCTAAGGGACATTGTCTTGACAATACAGGGTTAGTCATTAATTCGCATTAATTTGAAAGTAATAAAAATTTTGCAGTGTCCCATAATTCAGACTTATCACTAATTCACAAACACCTTCCCCCCAATTATTCCAAATCAGGAAAGTTCTATTATTTAACAGCAATATATACAATACTCAAGGGAAATAATTTCTATGTCACCATTTAGATTGAATAACATAAGATCTTCATCTGAATAGAGCTGAATTCTTTTTTTTTTTTTTTTTTAATAAATTTATTTATTTATTTTTGGCTGTGTTGGGTCTTCGTTTCTGTGCGAGGGCTTTCTCCAGTTCTGGCAAGCGGGGGCCACTCTCCATCGCGGTGCGCGGGCCTCTCACTGTCGCGGCCCCTCCCATTGCGGAGCACAGGCTCCAGACGCACAGGCTCAGTAATTGTGGCTCACGGGCCCAGCCGCTCCGCGGCACGTGGGATCTTCCCAGACCAGGGCTCGAACCCATGTGCCTGGCATTGGTAGGCAGATTCTCAACCACTGCGCCACCAGGGAAGGCCCAGAGCTGAATTCTTTTAAGGCACTTAGCCACCTATTGTTTTCTCTGATTCTCATAACAGGTCGGGGTGATGACGCCTGTTTGTCGGAGGGAAACGGATGCTCACGGTGGTGAAGTGAGCTGCAAACCAGCCTCACGAAGTCAGTTAGTGAAGAAAGTCAGAATTAAATCCAAGGAGTCTCAGTGGACTCAGTTTCTCAAAACACAGTGAGCTGACCCCCCAAAAATTCAGAAGGAACTCTCACCCTTGACTGTGGGAGCAGGAAAGATGTAGCTCTCAGCAGTTTGTCATTTCATCTGCCCCAGGGCGTTGTTTCAGGAAATAGTAAGAAGCAGAAATTTTAGCAACAGGAAGAAATTCCTCAAAAACCTGTTTCTCTGTGCCTCCTTCCATTTTTTCTGCCTGTGCTCAGCCATCTCCTAAATACCTACTGTGTGCTGGCCTTGTGCTAAGGTCAAAGGCGGGCTCCCAAGTGGGTCTGTCAGCTGGACTCAAGGACCTCACAGTCTAATGAGGGGAGGTGGAGACATAAAAAACAGTTACTCCAAACTAGCACGCCCTGGGGGGGCAGGGCAGGCAGTTCAAGGGATCGCAGAATAGGGTGGCAGATGCCACCCTTCGGGGTGTGGAGTCAGGGAAAGGGAGGGATAGGGAGTTGAGTTAGCCAGGCCAAGTGTCAGGGGCTGAACTGTGTTTCCCAGGAATTCATATTGAAATCCTCAGCCCCAGTACCTCACAATGTGACTGTATTTGGAGACAGGGCCTTTGAAGAGGTAATGAAGGTAAAATGAGGTCCTATGGATGGACCCTAATCCAATATGACTGGTGTCCTTATAAGAAGAGGAAATTAGGACACAGACATGTACAGAGGGAAGACAACGTGAAGACACAGGGAGAAGATAGCTGTTCACAAGCCAAGGAGGGATGCCTGGAACAGTTCCTTCCCTTAACCCTGCCAACACTTGATCTTGGACTTCTAACTGCCAGAACCACGAGAAAATACATCTCCGCTGATTAAGCCATCCGGTTTGTGATACTATGTTATGGCAGCCTGAGCAAACTAATACACGAGGACAGGATCTGGCATGTGAGGGGAGTTGCACGTGCTCAGCTGGCTGTGGAGCACCCTTGGTGGGGGTAAGGGTAAGACTAGAGAAGGACTCCAGGGTCAGAAGATGGGGGCATTGTGTATGCCAGGCTCAAGATTTTAGATTTTTCCTGAAGGCCATGTGGTACCATGAAAATTTTTTTTTTTTTTAAAGAGATAGCTTGACTGTATTTATTTATTTCAAATATTTATTTATTTATTTACTTATTCTTGGCTTTGTTGGGTCTTCGTTTCTGTGCGAGGGCTTTCTCTAGTTGGCGGCAAGCGGGGGCCACTCTTCATCGCGGTGCGCGGGCCTCTCACTATCGCGGCCTCTCTTGTTGCGGAGCACAGGCTCCAGACGCGCAGGCTCAGTAGTTGTGGCTCACGGGCTTAGTTGTTCCGCGGCATGTGGGATCTTCCCAGACCAGGGCTCGAACCCGTGTCCCCTGCATTGGCAGGCAGATTCTTAACCACTGCGCCACCAGGGAAGCCCCATGAAAATTTTTAAGCTAGAGAGAAATAGGTCTCTAACTGTAAGTACCCAAAAGGGGGGAAAAACCCAACAAGACCATAACAGAACAAAGAAATCTTAGGAGTGGCCCCCTGAGGCTTCTGGCTCATGGAGATAACTATAAAGAAGGCCTTGCAGCAGAGAGGGAAGGCCACAGGCTATGAAATCAAACAGGTCTGGATTTGAATTTCAGTTCCACTATTTTGTTCATGCATTCATTGATTCACTTGGCTCACAAATATTTACTGAGCACCTACTATGTGTTCCAGGCACTGGGAATGTATCCATGACCAAAATATGAAGCCCTTGCCTTCAGAGAGCTTACATTCTGCCGTACACAATAAACAAATTCATCAGTAAGTGTGTCATATGTCAGGCCGTGATAAGAGCTGTGGGGAGAACAAAGCAGAGAAAGGACACAGAGGGGAAGAGGGACACTTTTTTCAACCAGGTGGTCACTGGAGCAGAAACCTGGAGGAAGTGAGGGATTGCGTCGTACAAAGATCTGGGGTATCTAAGAGTATCCCAGGCGGTGGGACTGTGTGGGGCAAAGTCTCGGCAGGTGTGGCAGACAGACTCGTAGCTGCTTTCCAACACTTCTAGAAATATGCAGAAGCCAAAGAGCCAAAGGCCACAGTTCCTGGACTGGGGTGCCTTGACCAGAGCGTCCTCAGGAGTGGTAGGGATGAAGGTCTAATCAGGTAGGCTGAGGAGTGAACGGAAGAGGAAGGGGCAGAAACAGCAGCTCCAGACCACTCTTGCAGGAACTTTTTGCTCAAAAAGAGCTCAGCCAAATGGGGTGGTGCCTGGAGGAGGATGCAGGGTCACGGGAAGGTTTTCTTCCAGGAGATATCACAATATGTTTGTGTGATGATGGGATGGATTGAGTGGAGCGGGAAATTGCTGGCTCAGGAAGGAGAGGCAATGCTTGCAGGGGTCCGATCCTTGCTGGGTGAGGGGGAGGGTTCTGGGGCATTCCCATGCAGGCACCTGCCTCACGAAGGAGCAGGGGCCGTGGGGAACACTCTGTGAGAGCAGGGAAGGTGGAGAAAGTGTGAATTCACTGGTGCAAGGAGGTTGGAGGGCCTGGGGCAGGTAGTTTCAGCCTGGTGGTGCCCCAGAGCTGGCTTGGAAGAGCTGACGGTTACATTTTCAGGAACGTTTTGTGAGCTGGTTAGTAAACCATTGGCAGCTTGAAGTAGGCTACAGTGGGAACAGTTACCCCATGGAAATTGGCAAGTGCTGTAAATCAATGCCTTCTTATCCAGAGAGCCATTGTTCAACATTTTCCAACACATCCAATCCAAAGAGATGGTTCTCTTCCGATTGCCTCATGCTATCAGTGAGCCAGGAAAGCAAGACAGTGAGCTGAGCGTGAGGAAGGGGGAAGGGCGTTAGAGATTTGAGGAGAAAGAGAGAGATGTATGACAGTCATCTTGGAGTCATGGAAAAGTCATGTCGACCAGGAAACTCTCTGGCTTGCACAGCAGTGCTGGGAGCCCACTCCCTAGCCTCATGCCCCTGGGCAATTCGCTTGGCCACTTTGAGCCTCACTTTACACATCTGTAAAATTGGAGCTCTGATTCCAAGGTTATCGGAAGCATGAAGTGAGGTCAGGCACATAAAGCATCTTGCCAGAGAAGGGGGCAATGTACTGGCTGAATGGGCTGTGTTCTGGATCTTGGGTTTGCAAAGGAAGGAAAAGCTGAGGACATCTCTTGCTTTTGGCCATTCGAGGAGGGTGCCTGACGCCCCTCCCCCAGCCAACCTCCTCCATGGATTGGGATGGATGGAGTCCAGCTTCAGGCTCAGAACATATTACCCCAACTTCCCCCGATCTACATATTTATCACAATACTGCAACTGCATAATTTAAAGTGGGTGTTAAAAAATATTCCAATGTGTTATGTGATTTTTGCATTCCTGGGTGAAGAAAAATTGCTGCAAGAAGGTGGTTAATTATTTCAAAAGGCAAATTCCATGAAATAAAATAAAAATAGACTCCCTGTCCAGAGGGAAAGTGAGAAACAAAGGGGGAGACATGAGGAATGGTCCTCTCTAAATAGAATGTGGATGTTTCAAGTAGTGAGTGAGTACATGGGACGGAGGCAGACTCCGGGCACCTGTCACGTGGCCAGGAGAGAAGAGGACAGTGGGCAGAGATGGTGTCAGCAGGGAGAACAGTGGGGAAGCTGTGATTGCCTGGGGCATGGTGGCGCCCTCGACAAGGGAGAAGCGTGGTGCTGGAGTGAAGTGGTTGCGTCTGGCAGGCATTGTGTTGACAAGCATTGGTGAAACTCGAGGCATGGAGGTGAGGGAAGAGGTAAGGTGGACTTTTTATTTCAGGGAAGGGTGGACGGTGGTGCCTTTGCTCGAGGTCTGGATGAAGTCCAGTAAAGAACCACATTCTTCCCCGTCTGAGTTCTGATCAAATTAAGAAATAAGGCCAAAGCTGATGAAGGCCAGCTGTCACCTTAGTTCCTGACGAAAGCATATTTGTGGGTGAGAGCCAAACAGACCTGCAAGCCGAGCCTCAGAATAAGGTCCATGTACCCCTGGGAAGTGCTGAACTGGGGAGCCCGCCCAGGAAGCTCTGAGGGCATAGAGGAGCAGAAGTCCTGCCCCCTGTGGGCAGCTTGCTCCCAGGGATAAAAGGGAAGCACTGAGCCCAGTTGATTTTTCCCAAACTCATCAATCAGAAAAGTTACTCTGTCTGCTCTGGGGCAGGAGGGTGAAGGGAGCGAGGGAGCCGAGAGTTACACTCACTAAGGCACAAGGAAGGCGGCGCCTGGCATTACCCCAGAACACCTTGCACACAAATGGGGCAGCCAGAGAGACAAGCGGGCTTTAGGGAGGACAATGGATTCAGTGCTGGCGGCGGGGGACCCAGGTGCTATGCGACTGGTGGGTGGAGAAGTTTGCCTTGCCGTAGGGTACAGGAGTCCCAGGGTTGAAGCTTCCCTCTCACTTGCTTCTAAATGATTTCTTGAGCAAAAGAGGAAGAAGTGGGAATTCCCTGGTGGTCCAGTGGTTAGGACTCGGGCTTTCATTGAAAAAAAAAAAAAAGGAAGAAGAAGAAGCGGCTTTAGGAAAAGTGGCAGGAACTTTGCATAAAGCCTCCGTCTCCTCTCTCCGTCGCTGCACTGAGGTCGGCTGTGTGTCGCTAACCCACCGGCTCGCTGCTTCTGATTCTTTTCTGCCCGCTTCTCCCAGTCCAGAGGAGTCTCCGGAGGTCTGTTGAACTAGTGGATCATGGCTGGAGAGGAAGAGGCAAGCCCTTCTCTCTATGGCAGCATGAAATTTCCTTCTGGAAACGGCTGAGTCTGTCACTGAACACAGAGCTGCTTGCCCCCCACTGCAGGTAGGGGTGTGGGTTCATGTCTCACTTTCTTCTCCAACTCAGACATGGCCTCAGCCAGGTGAGTTAGATCAGCATTGTTGCGTGATGGGTGGCAAGTCCTGTGTCCTGATGCAATGAGATGGCAGAAATTGCTTTTATGGAAGGTGGCAGTGCTGTGAGCTGGCTGGCCTGGGAGGGTGCAGAAACCCTTCTTGGGGAACTCTGCTCCTTTATTAAGGAGGCACCCCCATGAGCCCATTTGGTCAGGCAAGGCCTCTGGGCAGGGCCCAGGGGGAGGAGGTCAGACAGTGAAGGGTCAAACGGCTCTGCCTGGAAAGGAGCTCAGAACTGCTCAGGGGCACTGAGAAGGAGGGGCTGGGGAAGAGAAGAGTCTAGAGGGGGCCCCCCCTGTGATGGGGGGAGATGGCATAGGTGGGAGGTGGGAGGGTTTGATGCCTGCCAGCAGGGACCACCTGACTTCCATGCAAAATTGCTTCCTCTGCACGCAACAGCTTTGCATGGGTCACTCTTTGGGGAATGAAGGAAGAGAGCTGGCAGCGCCAGGGCGCCTTGCTGTGCCCAGCAGCCTGGGGAGTCATGGCCCATGAGGGAGCTGGGCACGAAAACATGGAGCCATTGGAGAAACAGTCTGCAGTGTGGGCTTGAGACAAGCCCCACCCCCAAATAGAGTGAAGGAAAGTGACAAGGTGACTTTGCCCCGTGAGGGGGCAGAGGCAGGAGGGGGGCTAGGTCCTGCTCTTCAAGGAGTCGGGGTGGTCGTTTTGTCTAGATACTAAGGTTAAAGGTGACTCCAGGGTCCTGAAGGCCTCGGAGGCCCACGGGCAGCACTAATAATGAGTCACGTGCCCGACGGTTTAGGGTCACTGCTATGATGACATCGCTTCCGCTCACTGGCTTTCTGTCACGGCTTCTTGAGTGTGAGAGAAAGGGTGGGCCTATCAGCCTGTGCCTGCAAGTGCCAGGGTGTGAGCGGGTGGCTCATGTGAATGTCACATGTCATGTTTGTGACGGTGGAGAAAATGTCGTGTCTCACTGGCGTGGACGTAGACAAGGGACCGGATTGGTGGTGGACGGTGGGCGGGTTTGGCCATCTCGGGGGCTGTGCGGGACACCGCCTCCTCCAGCCCCTGCAGCCGGGCGGTGCTGAGAACGCCAAGAGCTCGCCGGCCCCAGCGCAGGTCCGCAAAGAGGCCAACACAGCCCCGCCCTGAGTGAGTGGGCTGGGGGTGCAGATCTGTAGGGACTATGTCTGGTCTGTGTTAAGAATTGTAAGAGGTGAGCCCGTGAGGGGTTTTGAGGTTGGGCTCATGCTTTACCATGCTTGAGGTTAGTGCAAGTGGCTGTGTGAGGGGGGATGTGGTGTATTCACGTTTGAGGGGGAATGTATGTAGGTGGTGGATACACCTGTGTGCTTGCGGGGTCCACATTTGCATGTGTGATCATGTGTGTGTGCGTGTGAGCATTGGTTGGGAAGGCAGGCGAGTGTTTGGGTGTTTTCGTCAAATGTCTGTGAATATCTGTAAGTGGGAGCGTGTGTGGTGTAATTGGATGGGCAGGCGTGTTCACATCTGTGTGTGTGTGCGTGCATGTCAGTGCACCGGGGACCATGCATTACTCACTGTGAGCCCTCTGTGCCTTAGTCTCCTGGTGGGTGAAATGGGGTTGGTGAGCACCCACCTCCCGGTTTGTTTCAAGGATCTGATGAGATCGTGTGTATAGAGACTTAGCAGAGTGTCTGGTATGCAGTGGGGCTCTACCAGCACTTGCTACTGTTATTGCAAGTGTGGTTTGCATATGCGGATTAGCATCTGCATGTGTGAGTGGGTGTGTGGATGTGAAGGGGTGGAGGTGCCCAGGTCTCAGGTGCGTGATTCCTGGCACAGGGAAATGGAAGACAGATGGATGGGAGACCCGAGGCCTGGGTGAGGCGCTAGCTAAAGCCGGAGAGGCCAGACCCAGGCTCAGCTAGTGTCCCAAAGGCACTGAGCCCTTTCCCGCTGCCTCCTGGGAGAACCAAGGGCCTGGCCAGACAAGGGTTCAAGGGGCCACCCTGCCCTCCTGCCTCTGTACCTACCCAAAAATCTGACAGGAGGTAGTGGCTGGGACAGACCAGCCAAGGGACCAATCCCTTCCCTTGCAAACTGACAGCTGTGGCTCAATTAAAATCAACAGTTCACAGGTGTTCCTGGTAATGACTCATGCACAGAAAGCTCCACTCCCTTTAGGGCTCTTCTAAAAAATTTTAGAGCTCTTTAAATTTTATTCACCCCCAACATCAAACCCAGGGAGGAAGTAATAAAAGAGGCTGAGGGAGGGGCACTGCACACATGTGTGTCCACGCACATGCTTGCTCACTCATAGACACATACATGTACTAGCACACACAGGCACACCCCTTTGCCACTCCCACACACACAGACCCAAACATCCACACACCGAGATGCACACTCAAACACACAAACACACTTTCCAACACATGCCATCCAAATCCACACCCAAGCTCACAAAGCCCCTTAGTGACCCACACCTCAAACACACTCACCTGTATTGGTGTTCTCTCGCTATATAACAAATGCCCACAAACAGTTGCCTAAAACAATGCATATTTATTATCTCACAGTTTCTGTGAGTTGGGAGTCTGGCATGGCTTAACTCCAGGTCTCAGAAGGCAGCAGCCAAGGTGGTTGCTGGGCTGCATTCTCATCTGGAGGCTCAAGTGGGTGGAAATCCCTCTCCAAACTCATTCAGGTTGTTGGCAGAATGTATTTCTTTGCGGCCTATGATGGAGGGCCCCAGCTGTTTGCTGTCTGTTGGCTGAAAGCTGCCTACAGCTCCTTGTCTCATGGGCTCCCTCAACGCGTCCACTTACCTCATCCAGCCAGCACAGGTTTGTGTTAGCAAGATGGAGCAGTGTGTGTGTGGTGGGTATTATGTGTATGTACCTAATCATCGGAGTGACATCCCATTACCTTTGCCATGTTCTATTGGTTAGGAGAAAGTCAGAAGTCCCACTTCACTTGCTCACGTACACTTATCCACCCTGGATGCACACACTCAGAGATCACACAGCACATAAGACCATCCACCAACCCCTTTACCAACCCTGTACATGCACACAGCCGTATCCAGGCCACCTTGGAAGGTCTCACATAGGCTGGTCAGACAGATGAGCACTTGACACTAAAACCACCCTGGTAGCCAGACACCCTCAGGAACAAGAAGCAAACCCACTGCCCAGCACCTGCTCCCCATGTCACTGCCTCTTGTGGCCTTTTCTGGTTTCCTTGTTCCTGGTCCCACCTCTTCTCCACCCTCTGTTCATACTCCCAGCAACTGCACAGGCCTGATCCCTTGACTCCACCCCAGATGGACATCCACCACCCCTCCCCCCAGCCTTGGTCTTGTCACAGCCTAGACCCCACCCAGTGTGAATGGCAGTTCCTTTTTAAGTAAAATCCATGACACTTTTTAAAGTCCCAGCACTTGCACCATCCCTTCCAGCTTCATGTCAGCACAGATCCATTTTTTGGGTGTCTTTGACAAGTCTATTCAATTGTCTGAAAACGTTGGTTAACAATGTAGAGCCCTGTAGCACATCACTAGAGACCTCTCCAAAGGCTGATACTGTGGGAGGAGATGACAGAGATTTTGCAGCCACGGGAACCTGGGCATCCTTGGGTGAATCACTTCTCTCTGAGCCTCAGTCCCCTTGTTTATAAAATGTGAATAAGAATTTTTCCTAATCAGTATCAATTAAAGCTAAACCTACACCTACCCCATATCCAGCAACTCCACTTCTAAGTATCTCCCACAGAAATGCATACACGTTTCCATCAAAGCACAATTATAGAATGTCCACAGCACAGCTATTCATAACAGCCCAAACTGGAAACTACACAAACGTCCATCAGAATAGAATGGATTCCCTCTCTCTCCCCTTTTTCTCCTTCTCTTTCTTTTTCTCGATATACACACACACATACATACTTTTTTTCTGAACTAACACAAGGACATTCTCTTTCATACCTTTTTCTTACTCAAAAAAATTTAATCCCGATTGAACATGGACTGTAGACTAGAAGGGAAAAAAAAGACTAGAATGGATACACACATTGTGGTGTATTCACACAATACAGCAATGGAAAAGAACCATCTAGAATTGCAGGCACCAGCGTGTATGAGTCTCGCAATATCAAGTGAAAGAAGCCTGACACAAAAGTGAACGTACTTTGTGATTCCATTTATAGGAAGTTCAAAAAGAAGCAGAACCGATCTAGGGTATTAGAAGTCAGGGTAGTGACTCCCCTTGGGGGAGACAGTGACAGGAAAGGGGACAAAACGGGGGCGGATCGCATGGGTGTGTGCAATTTGTGAGAAGCCGCTGAGCTGTACACTTAATATTTGTGCAGTTTTCTGTATGGATGTGTTACAGCAACAAAAACTCTAAAATAACAAAAGACTGACGCTGGATGCCTGATGCGTGCCTGGTTCATAAGAGCCACTCCCGTTAGGATGAGTTCTTCCTTCTCTCTAAGAACATTCTCCTTCATGAGGGGGCAGGGAAAAAACCAGAATGTTCTGTTTTCCGTTAGCATTATACTCGCACCCGGTAGTGAGTCTCTACCTCGTGTCTCTCTCCCCAGACCCAACCCTGAACCTAAACCCTTTGGTTCTGTTCTAAACATTTTTCACAAGCTTTGACTCTTCCCCCCAGCCTTCAGACCTTCAAACCCTCGTTCCTACCCTGTCGTGCTCCTCCAGATCCTTCTTAATTACTGTCCTCCTACCGTCCTGGCTGGGCTGGGGAGCGCGCCCGGGGTGTCCGCGCTGATGTCTCCGGCTGCCCCTCCCCGCCTCGCCCGGCCCTCACAGTCGGAGTGCCAGCATTTCCTCTCTGCCACCTCATTCTGAGACTTCATAATCAGCCTCGGCTTTCCTGTGAATTCTTTGACATCCACTCTCCAAGGGAAGAGAAAGCCCAGGGAGCAGTGTGATCCCGGCGCTGCTGGAATGCTAGCACAGCTGGGGACACCGGGCATCCTATTTGTGTGAGGACTCACCAGGCCTCCAGGGATACAACCCAGTGATGACTTCAGAGCTGACAGGTGGGCCCTGGTAAACCAGGACTCACACTTTTGAATTAAAAACCGATTTTAATCTGTGCATCTTGGAGGCTGTCTGGGTCTCACTCTGTGGAACAAGAGATTTGTGGTCCTTGGTCTCTGGGGCTGGGTGACAGTGGCAACGAGAGGGAGCTAGGATCAACTGATATGGAACAGGAGTCAGAAAACTTTCTCTGTAACGAGCAGATAGTAAATACCTGGGGCTTTGCAGGCAAAACAATCTGTAAATGAATGAGTGGGGTTGTGTTCAAATAAAACTGTATTGGACTTCCCTGGTGATGCAGTGGTTAAGAATCCGCCTGCCAATGCAGAGGACACAGGTTCAATCCCTGGTCCGGGAAGATCCCACGTGCCATGGAGCAACTAAGCCCGTGTGCCACGACTACCGAAGCCCGCGCACCTAGAGCCCATGCTCCGCAACAAGAGAAGCCAACACAATGAGAAGCCCGCACACCTCAACGAAGACCCAATGCAGCCAAAAATAAATACAAATAAATAAATAAATTTTTAAAAAGAAAAAAAAAATCTAGCAGTAACAAAAAAAACAAAAAAAAACCCCAACTGTATTTACAAGAGTAGTTTTCCAGCTCTTGATACAGAAGATATGCAGCCTTTGAGAACTTCCTTGAGCCTCTTGGCTATGAAAACATCAGGCCCATATTCCCTTTGCAAGATTAACAAGATCATACCAACTGCTTTCTCCTTGTACTGAGGATTAATCTCAGATCTCCTCTTCTCTTTAACCACCCTGGGAAGGGTTTCAGGTAGATTCCAAGTGTGAAATATTGGCCTTCACCAGGGTTCAGACCCATCACCCACCACAGGAATGACTCCCAAACAATGAATGGGCCCTAAGTCACCGAGACCACAGACAGGATTCATCCTGACTCCCTCTTGTCACTCACTCCCCAGTGATTTCCTGCATCCCACACCTCTTCTTCCTGCTTTGTTACCCTTAATGCAGGTCCTCATCACTTCTGTCCTGGAAAATTGTAGTGGCCTCCACTGGTCCCTATCTACTCCTTCTTCTTCTACATACCTATGAGAATAATCTTTCCTCATTCAGATGGTGCTATGCCTCCAAAACCGTCCATGGCTTCCCATGGCCTATTTACAAAGCCCACATTCCTTAGTTTAGTCTAGTGGACACTTATTTTTTGGCTGCCCAGCCTCTTCCCATTTCGGGGAATTGATCCAGTGGTGGGCACGTGACTCAAGCTGGATCAATCAGAGGCCGTCCCTGGAATTTGGGCCCTGAAATTGACGAGAGGTCAGGCTCTTTGGATGGCTGAACCTTAGGACGCATAAACTTAAGAGGCCTTGTTGGCCATGCCCTGCCATGAGGACCCAGGAGAAGGAAAAGTCAGGTGTCAGAGAGAGCAGACAGAGAAGCACAGAGAGAAGTGGGGCATGAGACAGAGCTCATTTCCTGGGCTGGCTACTAGGGGCTTCAGGCCCTGGTTCTGTCTGCACCCAACCCTTGCCCTCAGGGAGCCAGCCAGGTCCTCCAACTCACCTTCACTTGGACTTGAGTCTCCCAGAGGTGCCTTCTGTTGCTAGCAGCCAAAAGTGAGATTCCAAATACGTCACAGTTGGACCATGTGGCCCTGACAATCAGTGACATTGGCCCTGGAGAAGGGTCTCAAAGATCACCTGGTATTCAGGACATTAACCCTTTAGTTGCTTGAGGATGGAAAGATCCAGCAGTTCCAGGGAGAGCCAGGGTGGCCTGGTGTCAGAGGAGGCAGTGGTTGCTGTCCAGGGATTTGGGCCAGCAACTATTTACCAACCAAACAGAAGTGTTACAGTATCTGAAGAAAATGCCAGCAGAACAAACCAAACCAATACAGCCAGACCCTTCACACTCAGACTCCCCCTATCTTAGTCAGCCTGAGTGGTCATAACAAAAGACCGTAAACTGGGTGGCTCAAACAACAGAAATTATTTTTTCACTGTTCCGGAGGCTGGGAAGCCCAAGATCAAGGTGCCAGTTGATTTGGTCCCTCGCGAGAGCTCTCTTCCTGGCTTACAGATGGCCTTCTCACTGTGGCCTCATATAGCCAGGGAAGGGGAGGTGGGGAGGAGGGGAGGGGAGGGAGAGGGAGAGGGAGAGGGAGAGAGAGAGCCCTCTGGTGTCTCTTCTTATAAAGACACTAATCCCTTTATGAGAGCCCCACCCTCATGACCTCATCTAACCTCAATTACCACCCAAAGGCCCCACCTCCAAATACATTGGGAGTAGGAATTTCAACATATGAATATTGCGAGACACAAATATTCAGTCCATAACAGCACCCTACCTTGAACATTCACTCAACAAACATTTTTTGAGTGCCAGGTGCTGGGAATCAGTAGTTGGGCCCTGCCCTCTTACTCCTTATTGTAGCTCTGCTGGTCTGGTCACCATTCTGTCAGCATGCCCCACAGCAGTCCCTTTCCTTTCTTCCCTGACCTCGTACCAGCCTCCAAAACTCCTCCTCCTCTCAGAAGACCTCTCAGAACCTCCCTCTGCCCCTTTTATTCCCATCACTCTTCATACTCCTCTCCCCGAATCTATTGGAATTCACTTTATATTCATGTCCTCTGGGTGTCTGTCTCTCACCACCCCTCACCCTAAACACACACAGGTCGAGAGCTTTCAGCGGATGGGGATGAGGTCAGGGTCACCTTCACCTCGCAGAGCAGCAGCTAGCCCTGAGCTGTGCGCATAGCGGGGCTTTGATTGCCCTCCTCATTGATTGCTGGTAATCCAGTTGTATTCTGCAGAGATGCTTTGCTGATGGGGTTTGGTGAGAAGCTGGAGCCAGTGGGATGATTGATAATTCTACAAGGCAAAGCTGACTGCTCTCTCCCCACCTTAAGCTTTTCACTGCTTTCCCCATCCATTCCTTTTGGATAAAGGTCAAGCCATTTAACCTTAAGGGTCAGTAAGCTGCTTCCTGATCTGGGCCCTGTTTACAGATCCAGCTTCACCTGGAAATTCCAGTCACCCTGAACCACTAGCCCTTGCTCCCCTCTCTTGCCTCTGACCCTTTGCACACGCTATTCTGTCTGCCTGCATCAGTCTCCCCAGCAACCCTCCTCTTTCTTCTGGCTAACACGTAACTTGCTCCAGGAAGTCATTCCTGATGCCCTCCCACCCCCACTCCCAGAGACTGATCTGATGGTCCCCTATGCACTCCCACAGGGCCCTGTACTTCTCTTGTTGTAACCTTTATGATGGTCATCGCCTATTTAATTATCTGTACTCCTCGTAAGATCTATGTAGGCAGTAACTACCTCTGCCCAGCCTAACTTGGTACCCACAGGACCTGGCAGTGCCTAAACCTTGCTATTCAAGCGTGGCAGCATCCGCATCACCCATGCACTTGTTGGAAATGCGGCTCTTACTGGGCCTGCCCCAGTCCCCCAACCTACTCTACCACAATCTGTATTTTAACAAATCCCAGGGAACTTGTGTGCACATGAAAGTTTGGGAAGCACTTATCTAGGTCAGTGATTCTCAAAAACACTGGGGAATTTAAAAAGCTGATGCCAGGGTCCCCTTGCCCTGAGATTCTGACATACTTGATCTGAGGGGGGCCTTGCACGTCTGGCCTGTTTAAAGCTCTTCACGTGATCTAATATAGAGCAGGGCTTAAGAATCCCTGATCTGCTGAGTAAATACCCCTGAATGAATGAACTAACATCTAATGAGCATTTCATAGACTCCTCACAACAACCCTGTGGGTAGGATATAATACTGTCCCCATTTCATAGATGAGGAAGGTAAGGCTCAGGCAGGGGGGAAGAATTGCCAAAAGTAGTGGCAGAGTCCAAAGCCCATGATCTTTGCCCTCCTCTGAGCTGCCTTCCAGGACAAGGACGAGGATAGTCCTCAGGAAGGAGACTCAGTTCCATCCTGCCTGTTCTCCCCGCACAGGCAGCAGCCCCTGTAGGCACATGGGAAAACAAGCCCCTGGGGGCACCAGGAGGCAAAAACACACATAAATAAAACTTGAACCTCAGTGCCCGCCATGAAGATGAGGCATATATTTATAAAAACCACCAGAGCCACTGTTCCTCGGTTTCGTGTTTCATTTACGGCGAACACAAATAGCTTCAGCACGAATATCTGGGATCAAAACAGAGCTGCAGGTTCCGGAGCATCTGTGCTATAGGAGGTGCAGTATGCACTGAGATAATTTTAGCCAAATGTGTTATAAACAAGATCTGCAGAACCGCGCGGCGGGCTGAGTTTTGAAAACTTAGGATTCTAAATGTATAAATTGTTTGGAACATTTAACATCTAGTCATTAAGCAGTCACCCCCTTGCCCTTCGTTTTCAGTGAGAAGCTTGCAGTGCGTCAGCTTCCAGCTGACACCCCCTTCCCAAATATTAAATAGGGACCACTAGGCTGTGATACACACACACACACACACACACACACACAGAGGCATGAGCGCACACACCAGCTGGTCCAGACCATTCCTTGGAAGGCAAAAGCAGCACCAAGGCAAAACATCCGTTCACCGCTGTGCAGTAAAGAATGTTTCTCAGGGACTGAGGCCTTTTTTTTCTTGTCTATTGAATTTTTAAAGCAGTCTTACACCTCGGGTTCCAAACAGGCCCCTAGGATGTCAGGAGGGAGGAGGAGAGGCGGGGAGGGAAGAAGGAAGGCACAGGGATAGTTATACATCATGATGTAGTCTACACTACCTGACTAGGCAAGGGTATTGTTCCCCTTTTACAGGAGATAAAACTAAGGCTGAGAGAAGTGACATGCCTAAATCACAGAACTGTCAGGAAGCAAAGCTGGGATTTCAACACAAGGGGAAATTGTTTAAATGGCAGCCAGATGGCAGACAGGGAGCCTTGAATCCACTTGAATCGTTTCTTTTAGAATACCTGGAACCCTTCTTTTTCCTATTAAACAACACTATGCCTACATAGTAACAAATGGTACAGAAGAGGCTGTGATAAATAGCAAGTCTTCTACCTTTTCCACCCAACCCCAGCCACCCATCCCACCTGGGAAAAACAACTTTTTAAAAAAATAGTTTGTCTTTCTGACTCTCTGGTGGGTAACTCGATATGTCTAGCTGATTTGCTTTTCTTTCTATTTCTTGGTTTGTCATCTTTACACAATATCAACCCCATGATCTGAAAGATGGGAATTTAGCTTTCTTAGTCTACCTCTTTTCTTCTTTTTCTTCCAATGTTTGGAACTTAAATAATTATTTTTAAGTCTTCCAACTGTTAACCTTTGAAACTTTAAATGGTATGTAAATAATTTACTTTAAACCATTTCTTGTTCACTACTGTTAAACCATCGTTTTTTTTTAAGAATATTTCTTGACTCCTTACTTTGAAAGCGAGGACTTTGCACCCCTACCCTTTGTTCCTCCTTTCTTCCAGCTACACTTTTATTTTCACATTGTCAAGGTTGCTAGTATTTATATTCTGATCTTCAGTCACAGCCAATACCTCTGTGCTTTGGCCACAGTTTGACTCTAAAAACTGAAATTCAAGAAAGAGCATTTATATTATTGTGACTGTGTAAATATTATCCATTAATGAGTCAAGTAATATCTTAGGATTCCATTTCTTCTCTTAAAATCCAGTGTCAGGACCCCTGGGTCACTGGTGGGAGACTTTTCCTAGCATCACAGTCAAACTGATTCTCTTTCCTAAGCTCTATCAAACACTCAAAACATTGCCACATTTTAGTTTGCTTTGTATTTGGACCATGACTTTCTTACAAATTTTTGCTTTCCCTGGAGTTTTTAATTGCCTTTTTTTCTTTCGTACACTTTATTATATCTTCCTTTTTTTTTTTTTTTTTTTCAAATTACTACTAGTCTATCAAATTCCCCATGTACTCTTTCTGACCCATCCATTCTCCTTCTTCCTTCTGGACAGGGTGCTTTCTAACCCTGCAAACTCATGGTCATCCTGCTGCCTTGGGTAGGGCCCACTCTTCCTGAGTCTCATGTCTTCCTCCTTCTGGGTGTATTTACTTTTTATTGCTAGAATACATCCTAAAAAGGGGTACATGGAATTATGAATTGTTACTTGTCTAAAAAATCCTCTCCCTTGTGTTTGACTGACAATAAGGATGGATTTAGAATCTAAGTTGAGAATAATTTTCTTTCAGAATGTTAAAAGTATTTCTCCTTTGTCTTGGAACCCAGTGTTGCTGATGGAATGGCTAGTGCTAGTCTGATTCCATTCTTATGTTGTCAGACTGCTTCTTCTCTCTGAAATTTTTTAAGATTTCTCCTTTACCTTGATATTTCATGAATATGTGCCTAGGTATGGGTATTTTCTCATTCATTGTGCTAGGTACCTTGTGGGTCCTCTCACTGTAAAGATTCTCTTTGGGAAATTCTCTATTTCTTTGGCTATTTCCTCCCTTCTGTTTTCTGTTCACTCTTTCTAGGGCTCAAGATGGTCCATATAGAACTCATCTTTATAATATAATATATATTATATAAATTAAACACTTTGACTTTTTGCTCTGTATTCTGGAATGTATCTTCAACCTTATGTTCCATGCTTTCTGGTGAAGTTTTTCTCTACAATCATAATTTTAGTCCTTCAGAATTATTTCTTGTCCTCTGATTATTCATTTTTTCATGACAACCTGACTTGGTTTCATGGCTATAATATTTTCTAACCTGAATATATTAATTAAAGGATCTTTAAAAGTTCTCTTCCATTCTCTGAATTAATTCTATTTCATCCAGATCAATTCTTTTAAATAGTTGAGGACTTTATTTTTTTTTAACTTTTAATTTTATATTGGTGTATAGCTGATTAACAATGTTGTGACAGTTTCAGGTGCACAGCAAAGTGACTCAGCCATACATATACATGTATGCATTCTCCCACAAACTCCCTTCCCATCCAGGCTGCCACATAACACTGAGCAGGGTTCCCTGTACTATACCGTAGGTCCTTGTTGGTTATCCATCTTAAATATAGCAGTGTGTACATGTCGATCCCAAACTCCCTAACTATCCCTTCCTCCTACCTTTCCCCGCTGGTAAGCATAAGTTCATTCTCTAAATCTATGGGTCTGTTTCTGTTTTGTAAATGAGTTCATTTGTATCATTTCTGTTTCGATTCCGCATATAAGGGATATCATACGATATTTCTCTTTTTCTGTCTGACTTACTTCACTCAGTATGGCAATCTCTAGGTCCATCCATGTTGCTGCAAATGGCATTATTTCATTCTTTTTAATGGCTGAGTAATATTCCATTATATATATGTATCACATCTTCTTAATCCATTCCTCTGTCGATGGACATTTAGGTTGCTTCCACGTCTTGGCTATTGTGAACAGTGCTGCAATGAACTCCAGGTCAATTTTTCTGTTTAACTTCATCTTTCTCTTTCATGATGTTGGTTCTCTTCATATGCCTGCTGCTCTTTGGGTGTCTGTTCATATTTATAAAAGGAATGGGTAACTCGTGGGTTTCCTCTGCTGTCTTGTAAGGAGATTAGTTTTCTCTGAGGCCTCTCACCAACTGAAGATTTTGACTGTGTGTTCCGGTGGGGTAAAGTGGGGCATGTGACCTGTGGGCTTTGTTTTAAGGCAAATATGTTGAGAGCCAGCTGGAAGGCCCCCCAGATGTCAGAATGAGGAGGCCTTCACTCTAGATCACCAAAATGCATACCAGGAGCTTTCCCAGACAACACGCTTACTCTCTTTACAAAAGAGCTTTCTGTTTTTCAGCCTGGGGTAAATGCTGCAGGCTACTTTCTACACAAGGTTAAAGACAGAGCTGGAGAGACACACAGCTGTAATCCCAGGTCCAGACCTACAGGTAATGCACTGCCTTCAGCCCCTCTTCTGCCTTGACTCTAGGGCAGAATCTCTCCCTTGGCGTCCACTGCCACCTCCTCTGTAACCCTCTTGGAGTGTATTCTAGGCTGTGCCCATTCCATCCATCAGCCCACTCCCATCTGTTTTCTACCTTTCACACATTTGTTGAAATTCCTTGTTTCCAGAGAAAGATGGTGAACCCTCCCCCTCTCAACATTTGCTCCTGTGGACTTATTCTTTGTTTAACTTAACTTTTCTCCTTTTATTTTTATTTTGTCAGGATAGGAGATGGGAGACAAAGACATGGACCCAGTTGTGCATCTTGGACTGGAAGAGCTGAATGCCTGGATTCTACCAGGAGTGACTGATGACTACCATATTTTACAGGTTCTAAATATTAATGACTTTACATTAAAGTTATTTTGTATAATAAGATAATTTAATATTGTAGAGATTACATTAAGTAAATGACCACCCACCACAATGATGATGCCTTTACACATTTGAAGTAGATTTCAGGTAGATTCCAACTGTAAAGGCTGTCAGGAACTACATTTACCAGTTAGCTTTCATTTCCTTACCACGTTGTTTCTCACAATGACCCTGTGAAGCAGGCATCATGGCCCACCCTTTGCAGATGAGGGAACTGAAGCTCAGAGGAGTTGAGTTACTTGCTCATGACCACACAGTCAGGAAGCAGCATCCCGCAGAGAAGTTTACAGGCTTTAGCAAAGCTGAGATCAGGTAGGATCTGGAAGGAGAAACTCCAGTTTAAGAGAGAATGAACCCACAAATGGGAAAAAAAATTTGCAAATCATATATCTGATAAGGGATTTGTATTCAGAAGATATAAAGAATGCTTACAACTCAATAATAAAAAGACAAATTAAAAAAATTACAAATTGGGCAAAGGATCTGAATAGACATTTCTTCAGAGAAGATATACAATGGCCGATGTGTGAATTATATCTCAATAGAGATGTTTAAAAATAAGAGGAAAAACAGATGGGAAAAAAAAGATGGAATGAAACCAGAATATCATTGTTTAATTAGTGGTGCAGTGCCAGGACAGAGCAGGAAGGACCCAGGCCAGCTGAGGTAGGGGTGGGGGACAAGTGAGACCTTATTAGGAGTAGGGGGGTAGGTGGCACAAGAAGGAAAAGAGACAAACAGGGCAGGTCAGTGAACATTTTTAACAGTTACTCCTGACCCTTTGGGTGGCTGCACCTGTTTTAAGGTGACAGTAATCCTGTGTTATAGGGTGTAGTCTCCTGCTGGGAAAGCTCCCCCTCCCCTCACCCACTCCTGTCCTCCCCCCGCCTTCCAATAACAGGCTCCACTTACAATAACAGTTAACATTAGTGGCAGGCACTGGTATAAAAAACTCTCTTACAATCTTTTATGATAGAAAATTTAAAACATACATAAAAATAGGATGAACTCCCACGTCCTCATGCCCTAGCTTCAGCAGCTATCGATGTTTTGCTAATCTTGCTCCATTTATGCATCCCCCACCAGCATGTTCTAAACTCTCTGCTTATACATGGATCATCTTGTTGAATTCTCACAACAAGCCCATGATGTCGATACTCTGATCATCCCCAATTTTTAGATGAGGAAACTGAGGCTCAGAGAGGTGAAGTCACTTGCCCAAGGAAGTGGCAATGCTAGGATTTGAACCCAGGACCACATGATTCCAGACCCTGTGTTTTATATTAACCCCAGCTGTGTGCAGAAGAGGAGTAGAGAAGGATGCCCCCATTTCCCTGCAAGCAACCCCCAATCTCAACACTTCCTGCCATCTTGGACCCATCTTGGAATGAGTGTTGACCTAGGGAGGTTAAGTGCTGTCAGTGCCAGAGTAGAAATAGCAGAGTCAGAAGCAGGAGCTCTGCTATAGCTGACTCTGTGACCTTGGGTAAGTCACTGCCCCTCTCTTGACCTCAGGTCCCTCGTGTGTCAAATGGGAATAAGACTCCCTACTTTATAGAATTGTTGTCAGTTTTCACTGACACAAATAATAAAAATGCCCAGCATATAGTAGGTGCTCTACAGATAGTAGTCATTCATTATTTTTTTTAGCAGCAGGAAAGTCATATGGAAGAGAGGGTGGGTAGTACAATCTACAGGCTAGTCTAAGCTGGGGGTCTGGGGTGTCAGGCAAGCAGAAGAAGGAGGGCCAAACCCATCTGGGGTATCCCTTTTTGGTTGGAGTGGAGCCTCTGTAGAAATCAGGGAGCTTTTTCTCTATGTTTTCTTCTGGGAGTTTTATGGTTTCAGGTCTTGAATCCATTTCGAGTTAATTTTGTGACTGGTGGAAGGTAAGGGGTCTAGTTTCATTCTTTTGCATGTGAATATCCAGTTTCCCCAACACCATTTATTGAAGAGATTGTCTTTTCTTATTGAAGAAAAGTATGATTCTTGGCTCCCTTGTCAAATATTAGTTGACCATATATGTGTGTGTATGTTTCTGGGTGCTTGATTCTGTTCCATTGATCTATGTGTCTATTTTTATGCCAGTACCATACTGTTTTGATTACAGCTTTGTAGTATAGTTTGAAATCAGGACGTGTGATGCCTCCAGCTTTGTTCTTCTTTCTCAGGATTGCTTTTGGCTATTTGGGATCTTTTATGGTTCCACACAAATTTTAGGGTTTTTTTCTATTTCTGTAAAAAATACCATTGGAATCTTGATAGGGATTGCATTGTATCTTTAGGTTGCTTTGGGTAGTATGGGCATTTTTAACAATATTAACTCTTCCAATCCATGAACACAGGATATCTTTCCATGGGTGTCTTCAATTTCTTTCATCAATGTCTTACAGTTTTTATTATATAGATCTTTCACCTTTGTGGTTTAATTTATTCCTAAGCATTTTATTGTTTTTGATGCTATTGTGAATGGGATTATTTTCTTTATTTTTCAGATAGTTCATTGTTAGTGTGTAGAAATGCAACTGATGTTTGTATGTTGTTTTTGTATCCTGCAACTCTACTGAATTTGTTTATTAGTTCTAACAATTTTTTTGGTGGAGTCTTTAGGGCTTTCTACACATCCCAATTGTTCTAAACATCCCATTTTAGTGATGTGGAAACTGAGGCTCAGAGTAGTTAAAGAACATGCCCAAAGTCACAGCTAGAACTCATGGTCCTGACTCATTTCAAAGTCTGCCTAACTCCAAAGTCTTCCTAACACAAGATATTGCCTCTGCTGTTCAGTCCTTGAAACAGTACGAAGGACTAGATGGTATAACACCCATTTTTGAGAAGTAACAGAGAAGGAGAAAGTTCAGATTATGCACCTCAATACCTGTAGCTTCTTCCCCATCCCAACTGCTCTGCCACTACCTGAATGCATATGTGATGAGTGGCTGTCTATACAGAGATTGGGAGTGACCATGTGCATCTGTATACGCCTCTGGGTGTTTGTGTATCTGTGAACGTGTGGCGCATATGTGTGTGCTCCCATTGTGGCGTGTGTTGATATGTGTCTGTATGATGTGTGTTGGGGAGTGTCTGTGGCATGGTTGGTATGTGTCTGTGTGATGTGTGTGGTGTGTGGTGTGGTTGGTATGTGTCTGTGTGATGTGTGTGGTGTGTGGCGTGGTTGGTATGTGTCTGTGTGATGTATGGGGGGAGTGTGTGTGGTGTGTAGGTGGTGTGGTATGTGTGGAGATCTGTTTGTATGGGGTGGTGTGGGTCTTCAAGGCATGTTGTGCTGTGTGCATGTGAGGGAGAGAGGTGGGAGATGAGTGGCGCAGTGTGTGCTCCAGGAGAGATCCAGCGACTGGTCTCGGGCGTGTTTTCCGTCCTCGAGCATCCCAGCATCTTGCTGACACTGATCTGGGTCTGGGAACATCTTTCCTGAATAAACATGATGTCATTTCCATTCCATTCAGCCTGCGCTGGGACAGCTGCTGTCAGCATCACTGAGGGAAATGCCACCTCGGCCCTGACAGCTGCCACTTGGCACACTTTGTAGAGAGCTTCTCCGGGAAGAAAAAAACCAGCCAGTCATGCAGATGCTATTTAAAGTATGTTGCATCTTGATGAGAAATGTAGAGGAAGCTAAAGTGTGCTGGAGGGATGGCTCAGGACCCTGGGCTGGAAGGAGGGGGAAACTTGGGTGCCCATATCACACAGGCTCTATGTATCTTGGGCTAAGTCTCGCCCTACCTCCCATTTTACAGATGAGGAAACTGAGGCCTAGAAAGGGGAAGGGGCTTGCCAAAGATCAGAGAGCAAGTCAGAGTCACAGAACATGAGAACTGTAAGTCATGGTCAAAATTCACAATCTAACTCCCACATTGTACCAATGGGGAAACTTTGGCCCAGAAAGGACAAGCAGTTTGCCGAAGTTCATACAGCAAATCAACGGCAGAGCTGTGGCTAGAACCCAGCTCTCAGGCATGAGTATTTGACCTTTGACTTGAACACACTGATCGTCTCTGTCTTGCATATAGTAGGAGCTAAACAAATATTTGTTAAGTGAGATTTGCATTGCTTTGGATTATTCTTTTCTCATCCCTGCCTTTCACAACCAGGAATATCATGTGCCTGCCTTATCCAGCTACTCTGGAACCTCTAATATCCTGGAATTAGTTTCTACTGCAGCAGGAAGCATATAACATGCTCCTGGTCAGGCTGGGGACCTCTCACTTTTTTAAGTTGTTGCCTTGAGTATTCAGCAAACCCAGGTTTGAGTCTGACACTTCCCTGACTTCTCCTCCTTATCCAAACTCCTAATAGTGACATTCAAGGTTTTTCACCACCTGATCTCTTTCCACCTTCCCATGCTCATCCCCATCTCTTCCCATTAACCAGTGATCCTGTAATTTCTCATTCTCCCTGAGTAAGCCATGTCCTTTCACACCTCCATACGTGCTTTTCTCTGGAAGGACCTTTCTCTGCCTGTCAAACTCCTACTCATCCTTCAAGACCCTACTCTAATATCACAGAACAGGCAGAGTAGCTGATCTTGGGCTCACAGCCTCTTGGACATCCCTTCGTCATAAATCTTCCCACAATGAGTTGAAGCTGATGATCTGACTCCCCTAAAAGATCAAGAGCAATCAAGGACAAGAATAGAGACTGAGCGATGTCTATATCCCCAACATCCAACTCAGAGCCTGAAATAAAAAATGTTCTGAAGAAATGTTCATTGAATGAATGCCCTGCACAGTGACTTGCTGACAGGCCATGGCAGAAACCCTGGTCCAGAAGGCCAACCTATCCCTGGAGAAGTGAAAGAAAGAATGGTACCAGCATGGCATTGAATTCCAGGCCAAATTAAGAAGTCACCCTCAAGCAATTCATAAAATTCAGCCAAATGTGTCTTTAAGATCTTAGCTCAGTCCTTTCTGGGCCACCCCTCCCACTGTCTGACAACTTCACTCTCACACCCAATCCTGCTACCTCACTGATACCTAAAGCATCCACCAGGCTTGCTTTCTCTTTGTGGCCTAAAGCTCTAAAATAACTTATTTCAACCTTAATCTCCAGAAAAATTCCATTACTCTCATTGAGACAGACTGTCTTGGATGTTGGGAAAGCAATCTGACTCATAAAAATGTGTAAAGGAGTAGGACCTCATTCAACTTTCTTAGAGATCTCTGCAAAGGAGAAGAAAGGAGTTGAGAAATATTAGTAATAAAGGGATTTAGCAATAAAACAGAATTGGAAGTGAACTCAGACAAGAAGCACTTTCCTAATGTTTACAAAAGCTTTGAATGGCAGAAGTTTACACAATAGGTTCTCTACGGTTCCTTTGCTTTTTCTGTCATCACCCCGTCTAACTACTTTAGAATATTGCTGATATTGGCATCCTTCTGATAGACACCAGTCTCATTGACACGTAAAATTCAGATAATCTTTGGAATCTTCAAAAGTGCTTACTTTTAACTTATGGAAAACTTATTAACTTTCTTATTTTTCTTTTAACTTATTGAGAGTACAGCATAGGCAATGCTTTTGGACAAGATAGGAATAGAAATCTCTCCTCCTGCGCCTTTTGAAGTCAATGATCATGGTCACAAAAGGGCAGAATTAGGACAAGACTAAAGAATATATTATAAGATTGAGGCTTATAAAATATTTGTCAAAGTATCTCAGAATCAGGTTAGGACTCAGACATCAGTCAGCTCCAACTATCAATGAATTCTCTGTAGATCTGTGAGTCAAACAGCCTCAGACTTAGGTCTCCCTAGGTCTCCCAAATGTGGGAGAGTGGATGAGTGGGAGGACTGATCCTATCGTTTCTAATTAATAGAGTAAAGGAAGGGGTGGATGAACAGCCTTCTTAAAGAAGGGGTCATAGGGGCATAGCTGGAGAAGAAAAGGAAACAACTTGAGTTGAGAACCTACATGATGCCATTTAAATATATGATCACAGTTATTACAACATCTCACTAAATAGGGTCAGCGATTTTCAAGGTGTGATTTGCAGATCCTAGACATCCCCAAGACTCTTTTGGAGGCTTTGCAAGTCAAACATTTTCATAGCAGTACTTGGAAGTTATTTGCCTCTCTTTCCTGCAGTTTGACATTAGTGCTGATGGTGAACAAGCAAAGGTGAATCAAGACAGTGTCATCAAGCTGTACTAATGATCATTATATTCTTTATCACCACATGCTGCAGTATAAAAAATGTCCCTGATGAATCGGTAAAAATTACTAATATTATTAAGTTTCAACCCTGGAGTAAATATCTTTTTAATATGCTGTGTAAAAACATGGGAAGTACACAGGAAGCCCTTCTGCTGCATATTTCAATACAACATTTGTCTCAAGGAAAAGCACTGTGTGACCGTATGAATTGTGAGCTCAACTACCCACTTTTTTGTCATAGAATACCATTTTCACTTGAAAGTTCTTTCACATGGTGTATAAATTTTGATTAATCGGACTTGGGCATTTGACAGACATTTCTTCAAAAATGAGAGAAGTGAGCCTGTCACTTCCAGGAAAACAACTCTTGGTGTTTGTTGCCAATGATAAAACTTGAGCTTTCAAGGGAAAACTGAGTTTGCTTCCTTACACTTAAAGACTAATGAGGTGTTGTCAAGTATAATTTTTTGATATTATATATTGAGATGTGTCACTATTTGTAAGATATGCCTAATACAGTCAACCAATATTTTCCAAATGATGCATGATACTACAAAATCATGTGTAGGTAAAAGATCCATTCAAAATGCAAGACAGGCCAATACATTTTTATGAAACAGAATACAAAATGTTTACTGATATGATTCATAGTCTACATTGCAACTAACCTTTTTAAAAAATATTTATTTATTTATTTTTGGCTGTGTTGGGTCTTCGTTGCTGTGCGTGGGGGCTACTCTTCGTCGCACTGCGTGAGCTTCTCATTGCAATGGCTTCTTTTGTTGTGGAGCACAGGCTCTAGGTGTGCGTGCTTCAGTAGTTGTGGTGCACGGGCTTTGTTGCTCCACGGCATGTGGGGTCGTTCTGGACCAGGGCTCAAACCCGTATCCCCTGCATTGGCAGGCAGATTCTTAACCACTGCGCCACCAGGGAAGTCCCTGCAACTAACCTTTTAAAAACTACTACGTGTCAAGTTTTGGTGTAGTATCAAAGAAGAATATCCATAATTATCTGAAAAGTCTATTAAAATACTCCTCCCTTTTTCAACTACATACCTGCATGAGATCAGATTTTTTTTCCACATAATTCAACCAAAACAATGTATCACAACAGACTAAATGCCAAAGCAAATATGAATCTAGTTTTCTTCTATTAAGCCAAACATTAAAGAGACTTGCAAACTGTAAAAGAATGTCACACTTTTAACAAATTTTTTAAAAATATATTTATTTTTCATAAAAATTTGCTATTTATGTTACTAGGTAATGGATTTTGTGCTGTTCTTTTTCAATAAATTAATGAATATTCTTAACTTTTTACTTTTAATGTTAATATAGTAAATATCAATAAATAGAACTAACATAAATTAAAACTCTTCTTGTTTATAAAAACAATAATTTTTAAGAGTGTAAAGGAATCCAGAGACCAAAATGAGATCCACTGCATAGACTTATTATCTCCACTTTATAGAAGAGGAAACTGAGGTCCAGGGAGGTAAAGGGACTTCTCAACAGTCACCCAACTACTGGGTGATAAACCAAGATTTGAGCTCATCTGATTGCAAAGCCCACATTCTTCATTGTTCTCTACTTTATTGCCTTGACATTCAACAAACATCTCAACAAGCACAGGAATCCTACTTTGCAGCTTTCAAAGAGCTTTCACTTTCGTTATCTGCTTTGATTATCACAACATCTTTTCAAGACTGGGACTATTTACATCTTCTCTGAACAGATAGGGATACTGAGGCTCAGAGCATTGTAATGACTTTGCCCAAGGCCCCAGCTGGACGGTGCAGAGCTGGGATTTAAGCCAGGATTTTCCAATCATAGAATTTGCCTTCTTTTCACTACTCTCAGGTGAGCCAGTGTACGTGTCCATCTACACAGGTTCTCATACAATCACTTGTTGGAAACACTTTGACTATTTCAAGTCATTCTGTGATATTTACTTTATTTTTATTGAAGTATAGTTGATTTACAACGTTGTGTTAATTTCTGCTGTAGAGCAAAGTGATTCAGTTAAACATATCTATATATATTCTTTTTAATATTCTTTTCCATTATGGTTTATCACAGGATATTGAATATAGTTCCCCGTGCTGTACAACAGGACCTTGCTGTTTATCCATCCTATATATAATAGTTTGCATGTGATATTTACTTTAAAAGTACTTTATTTTTTTAATTTTTTTTTTAATGTAAGAAACAACAATTTTGTAAAACAGGTGAAATACAAATAACATAGCTAGCAGTATTAGTGAAGTCATAGGTAAGAATTAAGTGAGCTTCCATTGGGTGTGGCCCAGTATATCCCAGGTTGTCTGACTTAGGCTGTTCTGTACCAATCCTTATCTTTAAGGTAAATTATATATTGGCACTGTCCATAAGGCACCCAGCCCAGTTTCCTAGTGTTACTAGACTGATTATCCTTAGTATGATTTAATTGTTCCCAACATAGAGGAGCCTTTAAACTTAAATTACCATGGCCTGATGTTAACTACATAAATCCATCCCATAATTGTGGGAGGTCTTATTCCTTGGCTGAAATTTTGCTTGTTGCTATGATTGAGCCTGAGTAATAAAGAAAAATTTATGGCCGGAGTCAGAGTAGGATCATTAATTGGCTAGGTGAGGGGATCCCACCTAGTAATATTAATAGTAGCCTAAATAGGACTATAATTTCTCTCTTCTAGAATAAATTTCCTAAGAGCCAACCAATAAGATCCTTGGAGTAGGGAAATCCACCAAGGTAACCCAGAAGTACTAGACACAGGTAACTGGCCACAAACCCAACAACTGAATTGATTTTTAAAACTAGCATAGGATCGTGCCCATGATAGGAAAACATTTGATTCATATGCAAGGGTCCAAGAAGTCAAGAAAACATTATAAATGATCATACTAGTCAGGTCCAGGATCTTGGGCAAGCTGTCTACTTCTGATGTCGTCTTCTTCTCATCCTGGTATGAGTGTAGTTACTCTTTTGTTTGAGCATTGTTTTAGGGTGATTTTGAGGTCAGCCACCCTCTCCATAAGGCCAGTCCAGTGCAGGGGCCCTTTGTGAGTGGAAATTAATCCAGGAGTCAATTCCCTTCAGTTTCACTGTGCATGAGCTAGTTAAGAGTACCTGATAAGGGTCCTTCTGTCCAGGTGGGAGATGGTCTTTAAATTATGTCTGTTCCAGCATGCATAATCTCCTGGTTGCAGGTCCTGGGGCATCTGATCTTCATTCAAAGATAGATTACTGAGATAAACTTCAGAAACAAACTTAGAGTGTCCTTCAATTAAACTTTACATTTATATAACATGACAGCAAGGAACTACCTGGGAGGTAAGTCTTAATAAATACAGACCCCCATTAACAAAACCGGAATTTAATATTCACTGAAACATAATCTTTTTCTCTCTAAAATTACCCTCAATTTTACCAAATATAACCAAATTAAGAGTAGTTTGTTTGCAAAATAAGTCTGGTCTCAATAAACTTGGCCTGATGATTTATATAACTATAATTGATGATATAGACTTTTTGTGTGTGTGTGTGAAACTTTTTTTTTTTTAAACATCTTTATTGGAGTATAATTGCTTTACAATGTTGTGTTAGTTTCTGCTTTATAACAAAGTGAATCAGCTATACATATACATAAGTTCCCATATCTCTTCCCTCTTGCATCTCCCTCCCTCCCACCCTCCCTATCCCACCCCTCTAGGTGGTCACAAAGCACCGAGCTGATCTCCCTGTGCTATGCAGCTGCTTCCCACTAGCTATCTATTTTACATTTGGTAGTGTATATATGTCCATGCCACTCTCTCACCCTGTCACATCTTACCCCTCCCCCTCCCCATATCCTCAAGTCCATTCTCTAGTAGGTCTGTGTCTTTATTCCCGTCTTGCCACTAGGTTCTTCATGACCTTTTTTTTTTTTTTTCTCCTTAGATTCCATATATATGTGTTAGCATACTGTATTTGTTTTTCTCTTTCTGACTTACTTCACTCTGTATGACAGACTCTAGGTCCATCCACCTCACTACAGATACCTCCATTTCATTTCTTTTTATGGCTGAGTCATATTCCATTGTATATATGTGCCACATCTTCTTTATCCATTCATCTGTTGATGGACACTTAGGTTGCTTCCATGTCCTGGCAATTGTAAATAGAGCTGCAATGAACATTTTGGTACATGACTCTTTTTGAATTACGGTTTTCTCAGGATATATGCCCAGTAGTGGGATTGCTGGGTCGTATGGTAGTTCTATTTTTAGTTTTTTAAGGAACCTCCATACTGTTCTCCATAGTGGCTGTATCATTTACATTCCCACCAACAGTGCAAGAGGGTTCCCTTTTCTCCACACCCTCTCCAGCATTTATTGTTTCTAGATTTTTTGATGATGGCCATTCTGACCAAAAGTACTTTATAATTTGGAATTAGGCTGGTTCAAGTTTCTCACATACGGAAAAGTTCTAGTACATTTGGAAGATGGGGGGAGATTATAAATGCCTGGATAAAACACCATAACTATTTTTGTTCCCTAGAACAATGCGTTGATTCGTAACTACTCAAATAAATTAACTTTCTTACGTTGAGTGATTCATGTGCTGAAAGACAAAATTTTCATAACATTTGTCTTAGTTTGGATTCCTCAAGACAATGATTTGGGTGCAAATAATTTATTTGGGACATGATCCCAGGAAACGTGGTGAGGGGGTAGAGAAGTGACAGAGGGAAAGGAAAAAGCTGATAAAGGAAGGGTCCATTTATGCAGGGGCGACCACTGTGGGCAACTGGGTCTTAATCCCACTGAGGATCCTCAAGAGGCTGTATGGAACATGCCTTAAAAGTGTCCAGCTCAGGGGCAAGGAAGCTGGAGTTTTTGTTTTGTTTTGTTTTGTTTTGTTTGTCCGCACCGTGCTGCATGTGGGATTTTAGTTCCCTGACCAGGGATCTAACCCATGCCCCCTGCAATGGAAGCACTGAGTCTTAACCACTGGACCACCAGGGAAATCCCAAGCTGGGGTATTTATCCACTAGTTCCCTTCCCTTGTTGTTGAGGATTTCTGCTAGGGCAGTAACTCTCCATCACTTGTGACTACCCACAGGTGGGCTGAGAATGACCAGAGACGCCCTCAGGTGGAGAGATAGAGTAGGCCCCCAGCTTGTAGGGAATTGTCTGCAGGTGACCTTGGGATAAGCTGATGGGACATGGGTAGGGTGCTGGCAACATGTTCCTAATAGCCACACCGTTCATTCCTTTATTCAACAAATCCACATAGGAGCCTCCTCTGTGCCAGGTCCTGTCCTGGGCACTGGAGCTACAGAGGTGATTGACCACCTCAAGCCCCGCCCTCATGAAGTTGCACATGGGCGGGCTCTCATGACTGTACTTCATTGAAACAGAAGAGTAGATCATGCTGCTTTCACAATAGCAACAGATGTTGGTTGAGTTAATGGATAACAAACACTTTAGAAGCAGACTTTATTTAATTAATTAATTTATTTAAATGATGCTTCTGTGAGCCTGTGCCTGGGCATTTTGTTTAAAAGACACACTTGTAAAAGATTAAAGGTTCAATTGAAAAAGAAGAAGAAGAGCTCCAGGGAAAGGGTAGAAAGAATGCAACAGATGGATATTTAGAGTGTGTCATGATACTAATGGCAGCTCTTTTTTTTTTTTTTTTTGGTAGTTAGGGTGATATTCTTATAAATGTAAGAGAGGCTGATGACAATTGTATTGATAAAAGCAGTAACTACAATTTTGCTGTCCCTGTTATGAGACACTTTGCACACATTTTGTCATCTAATTCACACAACAACCCTGATGGTTGGAAACTGTTAGCTCCATTTTACAGATGAGGAAACTGAGGCTCAGAGAGGTGCAGTAACTTGACCAAAGATATAGCAGCTTAAAACCAAAGTTGATCTAAATCCAAAGTCCTGACTCTTCTCCAGCCATGTGGTGAAGGAAAGAGTAAAGAAAGGAGAAGAAATGGGCAAGAGTTGGGGAAGGGGGAGGAGGGGGGAAGAGGAAGAAGAAAAGGAGAGGAACAAGGCAGAAGAAGGAGAACCCGTGGGAACAGAGCCACCTGTTACCTAACAGTTGTCTTCATCTAAATTAGGAAAAGGCACCCCTCTGAGCCGTCACAGCCCTACAAGCTTGGCTGGGAGGAACACATTGTGTGTAAAGAAAATGATGCCTCTTCCTGTTGATGGATGAAACTCTTACCAAGGCATGCAGCTTGGCAAGCAGAATGAGGGCTGGATTTCAGACATTCTTTGTCCCTTGCTTGGCGATATTGAGGGAGGTGAATCAGAAGAGAAAAAAGGTCCAGTGTGAATGGGTTCAAGAGAAGTAGGAGAGCTCCCAAGAGGGGTTGTCTTTGGAGGTCCCTCAAGTAGAATCATGAAGATGCTCAGTGTCCAGAAGTGACGGGAGAGCATTTGATGGAGAGAAACCTTCTCTCATCCGCACTTCCATCTCCCATCCATCTTATTCATCTACCCACCATCCACAAACTCATTTGTGCTTCCGTCTCCTTCCCACCATCCGTGCACCCGTCCTTTCATTGTTCAGTCACTCCAGAAACTACAAATAGAACTACCATACGACCCAGCAATCCCACTACTGGGCATATACCCTGAGAAAACCATAATTCAAAAAGAGTCATGTACCAAAATGTTCATTGCAGCTCTATTTACAATAGCCAGGACATGGAAGCAACCTAAGTGTCCATCGACAGATGAATGGATAAAGAAGATGTGGCACATATATACAATGGAATATGACTCAGCCATAAAAAGAAATGAAATGGAGGTATTTGTAATGAGGTGGATGGAGTTAGAGTCTGTCATACAGAGTGAAGTAAGTCAGAAAGAGAAAAACAAATACAGTATGCTAACACATATATACGGAATCTAAGGGAAAAAAAAAAAAAAAGACCATGAAGAACCTAGTGGCAAGACGGGAATAAAGACGCAGACCTACTAGAGAATGGACTTGAGGATATGGGGAGGGGGTGGGGTGAGATGTGACAGGGTAAGAGAGTGTCATGGACATATATACACTACCAAATGTAAAATAGATAACTAGTGGGAAGCAGCCGCATAGCACAGGGAGATCAGCTCGGTGCTTTGTGACCACCTAGAGGGGTGGGATGGGGAGGGTGGGAGGGAGGGAGATGCAAGAGGGAAGAGAAATGGGAACATATTGTATACGTATAACTGATTCACTTTGTTATAAAGCAGAAGCTAACACACTATTGTAAGGCAATTGTACTTCAATAAAGATGTTTAAAAAAAATTAAAAAAATAAAAAAAATAAAACCCTTGGAACCCACTCTGTGAAAATGTCTCAGTTGGATTCTGGGGGCCCAGAGGTGACTCAGTCAAGGTCCCTGCCCACCTTAAAGTCTGAAGCGGGAGACAGAGGTAGTCAAGAATGCAAGTCCTCAGGGCCTTCAAAGAGATGCAAACAATAGACGTTAGGAATCAAAGCAGAAAAATAAAGAGAGAGGATGGGAAGGGAAGGAGGAAGACAGAGAGAGAGAGAAAGAGAGGGGGAGGGAAAGAGGGAGAGAGGAGAGATCACAGTCTAAGAGGAATTGTGTGGAGACAGGAAGATATGGGAAAACTACATGGAGGAGGTAACATCTGGTCTAGGCTTTGAAGAATGGGTAGGATTTATTAGGGAAATGTAAATCAAAACCAAAGTGAGATACCATCTCACACCTATTATGATAGCTACTACTAAAAACAACATACAATAACAGGTGCTGGAGAGGATGTGGAGAAATTGGAACTCTTGTGCACTGTTTGTAGGAATGTAAAATGGCACGGTCGCTGTGGGAAACAGTACAGAGGAGCCTCAAAATATTAAAAATAGAATTACCACATGATCCAGCAATTTCACTCAAATTAACTGAGAGCAGGGTCTCAAAAAGATATTTTTACACTCATGTTTATAGCAGGTTTATTGACAGCAGCCAAAAGGTAGAAGCAACTCAAGTGTCCACTGATGAATGAATGAATAAAAAAATACAATACCGTATACACATACAATGAAATAGTATTTAGCCTTAGAAAGGAAGAAAATTCTGATGCATGCTACAGCATGAGTGAATCTTGAGGACATTGTGCTAAGTGAAATAAGCCAGCCACAAAAGGACAAATACTGTATGATTGCACTTATATGAGGTACCTAGAGCAGTTAAATTCTTAGAGACAGAAGGTAGAATGGTGGTTGTCAGGGAGTGGGTTGGGGGAGGGGGGACAGTATGTTGTTTATGGGTATAGAGTTTTAGATGTACGAGATGAAAAGAGTTCAGAAGGTTGGTTGCACAACAATGTGAATGTATGTAATACTATTGGACTGTACACTTAAAATGATTAAGACAGTAAATTTTATGTTATGTATATTTAACCACAGTTTAAAAAAAAAAAAAAAGAATGGGTAGGATTTAGACATATGGAGATAGGGAAGAAGGAAATTCTAGGCAGAGATAATGTTGAGAAAGTCCTGGAGGTGCAAGATGAGACCTGAAGGCAGAGAAACATTCATTTTACCTTCAGCATAGACAAGAAGAAAGAGGCGTGGCTAAGACGCAGCTTCCTCAAGGACCTGGGCAGATGGCAGAAAGAGGGCTTGGATGGAACTGACAAGGATGCAGGCACAGGAACATGTCTTGATAGAGAGAACACAGGATCCATCACCCCTTAGAGACCTCATAAGGTCTTGGAACTTTGACCAAGTCATCCCAGTTGTTTCCTGCAAGATGGAGATGGGGATACCTGCATCAGGAGTCTGTTTGTGAATATCAATGACGATCATGGCTGGGAAACGGTTTTTTTATGCTAGAAATTCCTGAAGAAGAATAGTTATTGCTGTTATTATGTAGCAGCTAAGTCCAAACCAGAAATTAGAGTCTGGTTGATTATGGAACTACTAAACTAGTCATCCTTAGCATGGGTTGGCATCATGGAAGTTTTAGTATTGTGATTGTTGAATAAGAATAAATTATTTTGATACAGAGGATCCTAGAAAAGAGAGAGTGGATGTTCAAAGACCTTGTAGCAAAAGGGATGGTTTTCAGCCCTCTATTAGTCAGTTATTGCTATAATAAAGCTGTATAACAAACAGCCCCCAAACTCAATGGCAAGTAACAATAAGTATTTACTTTTTACTCATGAGCCTGTGGCTGTGCTAGCTCTGCTGGGCTCTCCTGTTGTTGGCTGGGTTTGGCTTCAGGCTGCAGGTCAAGTTTAAGTCTGCTCTGTGTGTTTCGCATTCTGGGAGCAGCAGCTACCCAGGGTATACTCCTCTCATGATGGATGGCTAAGACCAGGAGGCCAAGCAAACAACAGGAGTACCTTTAAATCTCTGCTGGCATCATGACTGCTAACTCTTCATTGCCTGAAGCATGTTACCAGGAGGCCCAACCCCAAAGCAAGCTGGAATATACACCACCTGCTCTACTGGGAGGCACTGCAAAGTTGGATGGGAAAGGGTGTGACTGTGTATTTCACAGAAGCCATGAAGAGCTAGGAGCAATAATCCAGTCTTCTCTAGGCCTCTATGCCAGAAGGATCAGCTGAAGAGACTGAAGGAACTGGGTTTGGGATAGATCCAATGAAGCCCCCAGCCCAGGTAATGCTGCTTCCGGGCCCAGCAGACAAAAAGTGACCCAGAGACCCAGAGGTGGAGAAAGGAGAATCCTGCTCCCCTGCCCACAGCCCCCATTTCTCCTCCACAAACCAGAATGCAACTTGGCTATCTTGAGGGCTCCTGGCAGCAAGGGACAGCAAAGGACATCTTGCTGTGCCTGACAGGGACCATAAGGGGCACCTGCAGCACAGGTGACTGTTTCTCCCTTGCTGGCTGGTGAATGGTCACGTGGTGCCTGGAGTGGGACGATGTGTTCTGAGCACTTATCGGTCCTCCCATTGCTGGGGACAAACCAAACAAACCAACAGGGGAGATTGGTGGCATGGCTGAAGTCTTGCAGGCGACTAGGCAGAGACCAGGACCAGTTGGGGATTGGGGGCTAATGTCAGTGGGACGGCATTTGTATTTACAGGCTGGTGAAGTCTGGGGTTGCCAGGCTGCCACTACAGTTCTACTCTAAAGACAGTTATTTAAAAGAAAAAAAAATGCATATGCTCTTTGACCCAGCAGTGCCGCTTTTAAATTTAACCTACAGAAATACAACAGTGACCGAAAATATGTGTATAGAAGGATGTTCATTGTACTATAGCTTGTAACTTGACAAGACTAGAGACAACTTAAACATCCCTCATTAGGGGGTTAAATTCATTCTGGGAATTCACCTAATGGGAGCCTAGGGCATGCCATCTTAGAAGGTCACAAACCTCAGGGACCACCATGGGGTACCCAGGTGGAATTGTTTGCCCCAACTGCTTCCTTCCTTCCACTCAGGACCTGGGAGCATAACTCTAGACATGAGGTCAGCTCAGCCCACCACTGCCTGGGCCCACCTGGGCTGTGGGAACTTCCATGGGGCACTCACAAGGGACCTGGAAACTGGGTGTAAAAGGCAGGGTCTTTCTCTGGTTTCCAGAAGGATGTCTGGCAACAGGCAGTGCCGTTGTGCCTCCAACACGCTTATGCATGTGTGTTCAGTGGTAAAGAGCACGGGCTTTGGAACCAGACACCATATCAAGTCCTGGCACTGGGCTCTGAAGAGACAGAGAAGAAGACCACGCCCTCAAGACATCCCCACAGTAGGGAGTCAGTCACGGACCCTCACAAGTCAGGGTGACAAGTGCTGTGACAAGATATACAAGGGCAGCAGCCAGGGCCACAGGCCACTGAGTGCCCCCATGGGCTGGACCTAAATTGTTTCTTATGCTCCCAACAGCCTTGTGACACATGTTCAGTAAAAGTTATCTTAACTGACCTGCATGTAACCAACTTACCAGGCTATTGGCTGCCCTCCAGTCCTGATGCTGCCTGCCAGAACTGATGGCTCCAGCTTCTGTAGCATTCTTCACCTTACCCAAGCTCTGCTCCCACTGGCTGAATCAGGAGAATCTGATCCCCAAAAGGTTTGGCCAATTTGTATTTATTGTTGTGATCATATAATTTAGCTAAATAAAACAAAAGTCATGAAATCTGACTGCAAAAAAGAGAGAGAGAAAAAGTAATGTTTTGAGAAAAACTAAGTCCAGTGCTTTGGAAATATGCAATAAAGATGAATTGCTAAAATTAAATCTGTTGATTTCGTGTGGGAGAGATTCTGGGAGGGAGGGGATAATAACAATGTGGAATTCCAAATTCAAATTGCTTCATAAGTGGCCTTGCGTTCCATTTAAAAGTGCTGCTCTGTGGGTACAGGCCAAACAGACAAAGCAGAACTCCAGCCAGAGGACTTGAACTCAAAGCAGCAGCTTTGGCCTATACTGATTGTTCTATGTTAGAACAAAATGTTTAAGGTATTTATGACTCCATTTTTTTTTTCTCTCTTTTTTTTTTTTTCACGCACACACACTGTATTTTATTTTTACAAGAGATAAATAGACTGACACCAAGCATTGTAAATGGATGACCACAACAAAAGCAACAATGACTGCAATTACCAAACACGAAACACACTCATACTATGTATGACTCCATTTTTAATAACTGCCTTTCTTAGCCAACGTTTTGATTATCTAAACAACTACTTGGACCAATCAGGTTACCTGAGAGTTTTCTACTGGACTATTATGCCCATTTTGCAGATAAGGAGAGGAAGGCTGGGAGAGACAAAGTGTCTTGTTCTAGGTCACACAGCCAAGAGGTCCTGGTATTGGAAACCAGGCTGAGTGGCTTCCCAGCCAGGATCCTCTGGTGGGCGAGTCTATTGAGTGTGAACTGGAAACTGAGTGTGAGGGTGTGGGTGTGAGAATGAGTGTGTGTGTGTGTGTGTGTGTGTGTATGCACATGCACATGTTTCTGACACGGGCTCAGTGCCAGCCTGGCCCACCTGAAGTTTCATTTTACAATTGTGCTCAGACACCAGCCCTGGGTCCCACCTGTGTGACCTCCATGCAAAGGCAGGTCTAGATAACCCAAGGGAAGAGCCTAAGGGATCTGGGCTCTAAGGAGCAGGCTTGCACATGAGCAATCAGGACACAGCCCAGAAAGGCCCCCAGCTCGCCTGTCCTCCTGGTCCAATGGAGGCAGAAGGTGGTCAGCCCTACGAACTCCTACACCCTAAGGAGGGGCCCAGCCACGTTGGCAATCTCGAGCCCCGCCCCCTCCTCAACCACGATGAGGCTGCCCGCCTGGGCCCACTAGGGACCAACACCTTCCCAGGTGGCAGCCTCTCCCTTTCCCGAAGGCGGTGGGCGTAGCTTCTGTATGGGATACCTCTGGGCTCAAAGGACCCCAATTGGGAGCCCCTATACTCTGCTATTCTTCCTGAGAGCATGCAGGTCCCACTGCAGATTGGGATGGTGCAGGAAGAAAGCCAGGCAGGCTGGGCTGAACTCACCTCTGTCCACTCAGGGAGGCCTGGGCAACGTGGGCATTTGTCCTCCCCAAGGCTGTCTTCTCATCTGTTAAATGGGGGTGGCAGCACCCACCTTACGACAGGCAGGAAAGGCTCACACTCAGACTACCTAGGTCCAAACTCATGTTCTGACACTTGCCAGCTGTGTAAGCTCGGGCAGGTGACTTAGTCACCCTGTGCTTTAGTTTTTCTCCTTTATAAAGTGGGGATGATAACAGTACCAATCTATTGGGCAGTTGTGAACATAAAATGAATTAATACATGTAAAAAACTTACAATAAGGATGCAAGACACATAGAGCTATATCTGTCTGCTATTACCATCATTATAATAATTTTTAACCTTGTGGGTGAGCAGGAAATTAAATGGATCCAACATGATGCCCATAGGAGCTCAGGACATCTTGGCTACTCCTCCCAGCCTAGGGAGAAGGTGGGGAAGACACAATGATGATAGACCTGGGAACTGCCCAGCCCCTGAACCAGCCTCTACTGTACTTTCTAGGGCATAAATGTCCTTCCCATGCTCCGTACTGTCTGCTGTGAGCTCATTCCATGCCTTCTCCCTCATTTAGTCTAATAGCAGACCTCAGAAGGATTCTCATTCCCATTTTCCAGACGAGGTAACTGAGAACGTTTCCAAGGTGTTATACTGCCACCCAGAAGTTAGGATCCCAGAACATTCAAGTCAGAAAGACCCTGAGGGCTCATCCATCCCAGGGGTGGATTCATCTCCCATGCAGCTGGGGCTGACTGGTCTCAGAGGCCTGCTTGAGAAGGATTTGGAGGCTAGATGGGACCTGAGACAGAAAATGCTCTGTGATTGATTAGTGATGTCTTGCACGGAGGCAGGCATGTTATGTGGAGATGTGCACCCTTGGTCAACCTGTTCTCATCCATCCCCCCTACTTAGTGTATGGCTTAGAGATGGGAACCACTTGCCCAGGGTCTCAAAGAAGACAGTGCACAGTGGAGACAGACACTGCCCAGCCCAGGATCTGTCCCCTGCCTGGCACTGGGTCATTTCTGCTTTCTTGGGGAGATATTTACTTGGTGCTTCTACCATCTGTGGTCCTGGCTTCTGGGAATCAAGGAATTCAGAGTGGACTGAGGAGCCAGTGGGAGGCAGCCCCTGCCTCTGCCGCTGCTCCTGCCAAGTTCAGAGGAGTCTCATGTGCCCCTGTGGGCTCCCACTCCGGAGGTATTTGTTATCCAGAAAATTCAGGAGCTGCCCCCAGGGAGACTTATGAAGAAAACAGGTCTCTGATACACCATCCAGCTGTACTCATCACCCAGGGTCACTGGGTGACCCAACAGGGTTGCTCCCACCGTGCTACAAGCACGATGCAAATGTGTACAGCAGAAGATGCTGGCCAGGCAGCCAGAGCAAGCAGGAACACAGGAAATGCACATAAATGCACACACCCTTAAGCAAAGATTTGAAATTCATCTGTGTACACAGATACATATATAGTCACAGATACTCAATAACAGAGAACCCAGAGAATATAAAGTAACAAATACCCACACACACCTACCACTCTGAGTTAACAAATGTAGATGATTCAACATTTTTGCTTTAGACATTTTTAATAAAAGAACAGGTGTTGAAGATTTTTAAATTGAAGCCCTTTTTTATACCCCTCTCCAGTACCATTCCCTTCCTTACACAGAAGCAACGACCACCAAGAATTTGGTATGCACCCTCCCAGTCCTTTTTTTTTTTTTTAATTTGGTTGCGCCAGGTCTTAGTTGCAGCAGGCGGGCTTCTTAGTTGTGGCATGTGAGCTCTTGGTTGCGGCATGCATGTGGGATCTAGTTGCCTGACCAGGGATCGAACCCGGGCCCTGCATTGGGAGCGTGGAGTCTTAACCACTTTGTCACCAGGGAAGTCCCACAGTCCATTTTTTAAATCCACAAATAATACATAATATGCTTGTCTTTTAAATTTTTACATAAGTGAGGCCATATGTATTAATAATTCATTAATTCATCTCGTTTATTTTTCTGTATGGTGTGAGATAGGGTCTAATTTTATTTTGTTTCCATTTGGAAAGCTTCTCCAAACCCTAATTTTGAATAGTCCATCCTTTTCCCTCACAAATTTGTAATGCTTTTTGATAATACACCAAGGTCCCATATAACTTGGGTCTGTTTCTGGACTCTCTTTTCTGTTCCATAGATTTATTTGTTTACCTCTGTGCTAATAACTAAGATGTGTTCATTATCAAAGCTTTATAATAAATCGGGATTTTTAATGATTTATTTTTATTGAGGTAACATTGGTTTATAATGTTATATGTTTCATGTGCACAATGTTACACTGTATATTTGTTTCTGTATCCCCGAAAGTATGCTCACCCCCCAAAATTTAGTTTTCATCATCACGGTTGATCCCCTTTACCCATTTCACCCTCCCCCACACCACTTCTCCTCTAATAACCACTACTCTGTTCTCTGTATCCCTGTGTTGGTTTTTGTTTGGTTAGGTTTGTTCTTTTATTTTTGTTTTTTGTTTGTTTTTTTTAATTCCACACATGAGTGAAATCATATGGTATTTGTGTTTCTCCATCTGACTTATTTCACTTAGCATAGTGCCCTAAAGGTCCATCCATTTTGTCACAAATGGCAATATTTCATCTTTTTTATGATTGAGTAGTATTCCACTGTATAGATATACCACATCTTCTTTATCCATTCACCTGTTGATGGAAACTTAGGTTGTTTCCATATCTTGGCTATTGTAAATAGTAAAAATAGGGGTGTGTATATCTTTTCAAATTAGTGTTTTCCTATTCTTTGGATAAATACCCAGAAGTGAGATAGCTGGATCATATGGTAGTTCTGCTCTTAATTTTTTGAGGAATGTCCAGACTGTTTTCCATAGCAGTGACACCAATTTACATTCCCACCAACAGTGCCTGCGGGGTCTCATTTCTCTACATCCTTGCCAACACTTGTTGTTTCTTGCCTTTTTTTTTTTTTTAATTAATTATTTATTTATTTATTTATTTTTATTTATGGCTGTGTTAGGTCTTCGTTTCTGTGCGAGGGCTTTCTCTAGTTGCGGCAAGTGGGGACCACACTTCATCGCGGTGCGCGGGCCTTTCACTGTCGTGGCCTCTCTTGTTGGGGAGCACAGGCTCCAGACGCGCAGGCTCAGTAATTGTGGCTCACGGGCCTAGTTGCTCTGCAGCATGTGGGATCTTCCCAGACCAGGGCTCGAACCCGTGTCCCCTGGATTGGCAGGCAGATTCTCAACCACTGCGCCACCAGGGAAGCCCTTGCCTTTTTGATAATAGCCATTCTAAAAGGCATGAGGTGATATCTCACTGTGGTTTTGACTTGCATTTCCCTAATAATTAGTGATGCTGAACATCTTTTCATGAGCCTATTGGCCATCTGTGTGTCTTTGGGAAAATGTCTATCCAGTTCCTTTGCCTATTTTTTTTTTTTTAATTTTATTTATGGCTGTGTTGGGTCTTCGTTTCTGTGTGAGGGCTTTCTCTAGTTGTGGCAAGCGGGGGCCACTCTTCATCGCGGTGCGTGGGCCTCTCACTGTCGCGGCCTCTCTCGTTGCGGAGCACAGGCTCCAGACACGCAGGCTCAGCAATTGTGGCTCACGGGCCCAGCTGCTCTGCAGCATGTAGGATCCTCCCAGACCAGGGCTCGAACCCGTGTCCCCTGCATTGGCAGGCAGACTCTCAACCACTGCGCCACCAGGGAAGCCCCCTTTGCCTATTTTTTAATTGGGTTGTCTGGGTTTTGTTGTTGTTATTGTTGAGATGTATAAGTTCTTCATCTGTTGTAGTTTGGATATTTACTCCTGGTCAAATATATCATTTGCAGATATCTTTTCTCATTCAATAGGTTGTCTTTCCATTTTGTTGATAGTTTGCTTTGCTGTGTAGAAGCTTTTTAGTTTGATGTAGTCCCATTTGTTTATTTTTGCTTTTGCTTCCCTTGCCTGAGGAGACATATCTAGAGAGATATTGCTAAGACCAATGTCAAAGAAGACACTGTCTGTTTTCTTCAAGGAGTCTTATGGTTTCAGGTCTTACATTCAAGTCTTTAATCCATTTTGAGTCGATTTTTGTGTATGGTATGAGATAGTGGTCAAGTTTCATTTCTTTGCATGTGGCTGTCCAGTTTTCCCAACGCCATTTATTGAAGAGACAATCCTTTCTTCATTGTATGTTTTTTTCTCCTTTATTGTAAATTAATTGACCATATATGCATGGGTTTGTTTCTGGGCTCTCAATTCTGTTCCATTGACCTATATATCTGTTTTTCTGCCAATACCATGCTGTTCTGTAAATCAGGGTACTTGTTAGGGTAGGACCCCTACCTTACTCTATCTCAGATTTGTCTTAGCTATTTGTGCACTTTCACATTTCTGTGTGAATTTTAGAATCAGTTTAACAAGTTTAATGAGAAATCCTATTGAAATTTTTATTAAAATTACATTGATTTTATTAATTAATTTGAAAATTAAAGTATTTATATATTGAGTCTTCCTTTCCATAAACATAATACATATCTTCATTTATTTCTTATGTGCATGTGTGTGTTCTTCAATAATATTTTGTATTTTCTCCATTGAGAAACATCTTTTGTTAGTTGATTACTAGTGTTTATAGTTTTAAACCTATTTTTTTTCTGTTACATTTACATTTTAATTGATTATTGCCGATGGATAAGCACACTATGGATTTTCTATGTTGATCTCATATCCAGCAACATCAATTCCTTTCCATTTCCAACCAGAAAGATGGGGAGCTTTGGACTTGGTAATTTGCAGGGCCCAAGGCAGGGTGCAGTGTAGGCTAGGTGTTTTGCTTTGTTTTGGTTTTTTGGTTTTTTGGCTGTGCTGCGTGGCATGTGGGATCTTACTTCCCCGATCAGGGATCTAACCCACACCCCGTGCAGAGTCTTAACCACTGGGCCGCCAGGGAAGTCCCTAGGCTAGGTGTTTAGAGTATGGACTCGGCCGTCTGACAGGTAAACAGGGTTTGAATCCTAGATCTGCCACTTACTAATTGGGTAAGTTACTTAATCTCTCTGGACTAATGATCACACCCATTCCCTGGGTTATTTCAAGGAAGAAGGCAGATAAAATGCATAAAAGTGCCTAGCACAGAGAAAGAACTGATGCTGGTTCTTGTCATTATTACCAACTGGCTTCTCCTGCATAACCAGGGAGATAATTACCCATAGTAAAATAAATCAATTCCCGACTCTATTCGTCATGGAGAAGCTACACAGAGTTGCCAGTGTTTGAAGCAGCTTGATCACAAATTAACCCCCATAATCAGTGATGGCCCTAGTTACTGCTGATTTGGAGCTCACATTTGAAACCCATTTGTTTTCTCTGTGCCATTTTAATACATGGCCTCCCAATCAGACAGCAAATGGCCTGTCATTGACCATCAATATGAGAAGCCTGGAGGACACCTGCCCATCTTTCTGACCCTGCCCCACGCCCCCACATCCTGAACCACTCTGAGGAATTTGGTGAACATCAAGTGCTATAGCCTGAATGTGCCCCCCACCCCGAATTCATATGCTGAAATCCTAACCCCAATGTGATGGTATTTGAAGGTGGGGCCTTTGGGAGGTGATTAGGCCAAAAGGGTGAAGTCTTCATGAATGGGATTAGTGCCCTTATCAAAGAGCTTTCCAGAGAGCTTCCTCACCCCTTCTGCCATTTGATGACACAGTGAGAAGATGGCTATCTTTGACTCAGGAAGAGGTCTTCACCTGACACTGCATCTTCCAACTCCTTGATCTTGGACTTATGGATTTCCAGAACTGTGAGAAATAAATTTCTGTTGTTTGTTAGCCTAGTATATGTCATTTTTGTTATAACAGCCCGAGTGAGCTAAGAGGCCAACTCAGACCATCCCAAATATACCCTCCAAACAATTCATGTAGCTACTTCTTCATAATGTGGAAACAGACAAATAATAAGCAGACATGCAATAATATCAATTTTACTGATATTATTAGTAGTACCACTGCTCTTCCTAAGACAGTCTAATCGACTATTTACACAGGGTTCAAGTCCAACATCTATGAAGCCCAATGCCCAGAAGAGAGCTGGACATTGGGTATGGTTGACAAAGCAAGAGAAATGCATCTGGGTGTGAGGCAGGGCTTGGTAAACACAGTCAAAGGAGAACCAGAGAGTACACCCAAAAAGGACTCCAGAAAGTCCCATACTGTTTCAAGCTGTGGATAACGTTCATGCACTTTGTTCATAGAATCCCACCCTGACCAAAGCCCCAACTCCCAGGACTGCCCCCCAAGGGCTGTGGCAATTGCAACAATAGGATCTGGTGTATCATTGCTGATGGAACTAAGAGAAGCACTTTGTAGACATTATCCATTTAATCCTCCCAACAAACCACAAAGGAAGTGAATATCCCTGTAGAGAAGGCGTACCTCAGGAAGGGGCAGGGCTAGGATGTGAACCCAGAGCCACTCTGAGATTCTTAGTTTAGTTTTTGTTTTTTTCCAAATGAGTGATTGCTATCATGGACTGCTAAGTATTATTCCAAGTTTAGTGAGTGCCTTCAGCTGGCCCTGTAAGTAGTGCCGCCGGGCTGCAGAGTTTTCTGCACTGCTGACTGTTTTCACCAGACCTAAGAGTATTTGATTGAGCTGATGAGTACCTCTGCTCAGCTGCTGGGTATGGGGGCAAGTCCTGAGCTCATCTGGGGGTGATCTGATTGCCCAGCCATGGCCAGAGCCCTAGCTCTAGCATTTCCCTTGGGGTGCCCCCCTGGCAGAACAACAACTTCCCAAACTCTGCACGGCAGCTGCTCTGACTTCATGGAAATAGCTGAGGCTGGCACACCTCACCCCTTCTTTCCCTGGGTTCCCAGGGAGCCTGAGACACAGCTGAGGCCTGGGTTGAGGTGGGAAGAGGCCTCTGGGGACCCTGATCACAAGAGTTCACCCTGGCAGAAGCTTTGGGGCTCAGGGACCTTCCCCCACCCCTTTAAAATCTGCCAGAGTCAATACTGCCACAGACAGCAGCCTTGGCAATCAGAGGAAAGGGGCTGAAAGAGTGAACTGCCAGGCAGATGCTCAAAGACCCCAAAGCCTCAGAAGCCATTGAGTCTACCACTCTAGCCCATTGCACAGGTGGGGAGAGTGAAGCCCCAAATCAGCCTCTTTACAGGAATCTTATAGGATCTGCCCTTGGAGACATATATTAGCAGACCTTGTCCTCTCCTCCCTGGAAGGGGGCCTGAGAGGGTCCAGACACAGCTTATTCCCTCCCTGCCCCACCCCCAATGCCTGTGCTTGACCTTCCCCTCCGGAATCAAACCACACACCCCAGATGCTAGAACTGGGGCCCCAGAGAACTCTGGATTCACCTCCCATACAACACTCTCTATGTACTCCTTTTTTTTTTTTTTTTTTTTTTTATAAAATTCCTTTTTTTTTTTTTTTTTTTAAATTAATTTATTTATTTATTTTTGGCTGTGTTGGGTCTTCGTTCCTGTGCGAGGGCTTTCTCTAGTTGTGGCAAGTGGGGGCCACTCTTCATCGCGGTGCACGTGCCTCTCACTATCGCGGCCTCTCTTGTTGTGGAGCACAGGCTCCAGACGCGCAGGCTCAGTAATTGTGGCTCACGGGCCCAGTTGCTCCGCGGCATGTGGGATCTTCCCAGACCAGTGCTCGAACCCGTGTCCCCTGCATTGGCAGGCAGATTCTCAACCACTGCGCCACCAGGGAAGCCCTATGTACTCCTTTTAAAGTGATAACAAATCACTTGTCAATCTTTCCAAATTTATAACAAAGGTAGTATATGCTTTGTTAAATATACACCTACCCTATGACCCAGCAATTCCACTCCTGGGTGTATGCCTGAGACATGAGTGCATATATCCACCAAAAGACCTGATACATGTGTTCATAGCATCCTTGTTCATAACAGGCCCAAACTGGAAACAACTAAATGCCATCAACAGGAGACTGGATCAATGAGCTGTGGTGTATTTCTGTGACAGGGTACTACACAGCAATGAGAAGGGAATGAACGACTGGCACGTGCAACATGGATGAATCACATCTTTATTATGTTGTACCAAAGAAGCCAGACACAAAAGAGTACTTACTTCATGTATATGAAGTTCAAGAACAAACAAAACTATTTGAGATGATAGAAGATAAGATAGTGACTACCTCTGGAGGTAACTGGGAAAACTGGGAAGGGGCAGAAGGGAACTTCCTGAGACGCTGGAGATGTCCTACACCTTGATCTGGGTGTGGTTATGTGGGTATACATACATATGTAAAAAAGTTATCAAAACATACACTTATATACACACTTTATGTATGTTATGCTACATTCAAAAATAAAAAATTTTAAAGTACATATAAGCTGAAAAAAACACAAAAAGTACAGAATTCCTGTCAGGGAGTAACAAATAATTCAGTACTGCAGAGTCTAGGCTGTATGTAGAGGAGGCCAGAGAATTAGGCAGTTGAGAAAGAATTTTTTTTCTTAATAAAATAGGAAAATATTTAAATACAATAGAATATACTTATTTCAATGCAAAAGCCAGCATCATGCTTTAAGGGAAAACATTGAAGGCATTCCCATTATAATGAAAAATAGGAGAAGTGTGTCTATTATCGACACTATTATTTAATATAGTTCTGGAGGTACCAGCCCACACAATTAGACAAGAAAAAGAAATGAGAAGTATAAAAATCAGAAAAAAGGAGGAAAATTGATCATTACTTACAGAATCAACTTAAAAACCATTATAAATAATAAGAGAACTCAGTGAGGTAGTGGGTGCAAAATTTATAACCTGAAATTAATAGCCTTTATAAATACAAAACAGCCAGTTAGAAGAGATAATGAAAGAGAAGTCCCTGTTTACAATAGTAGCAAAAAGACTATTTAGAAATGAATTTCACAAAAATAAAATGCATAAGATTTATTAGAAACATACCTTAATAAATTGCTGAGGGGGACAAAAGAAGACCTGAACATTATTGTTATATATATATATATATATATATATATATATATATATATATATATTCTGGTAAAATACCAATAGGAATTTTAAAAGAAGCAAGCTGATTCTGAACTCCTTATGGCAACATAAGTAAGGAAATTCTGAGAATTCTGAAAAAGAAGAGTAATGAGTGGGGACTAGTCTTAACAGATATTAGAACATAGTATAAACCTACAATATTTTAAACAGTGTGCTATTGGTGCATTTTAGACAGATGGATCAATAGAACAGAATAGGAAATTTGAAAGCATATTTGTAGTGGGTAAAACTGTGTCCCCTCAAAAGATATGCTCAACTCCTAACCCCTAGTAGTGGGAGTATGATCTTATTGGAAATAGGGTCTTTGCAGATGTAATCAAGTTAAAATGAGGTCATACTGAATTAGGGTCATATTGGATTAGGCCTTAATCCAATGGCTGGTATCATTATAAGAAGAGGGAAATTTGGACATAAACACTGAGAGGAGAGGTCATGTAAAGACCAAAATAGAGATTGGAGTTATGCTGCCACAACCCTAGGAATGCCAAGGGTTGCTGGCAACTACCAGAAGCTAGGATAGACCAACTGGATGGTTTGTTCCACCAGAGTCACCAGAGGGAGCCTAGCCCTGCTAACATCTTATTTATTTATTTATTTATTTTTGGCTGCATTGGGTCTTCGTTGCTGCACGCGGGCTTTCTTTAGTTGCGGCGAGCGGGGGCTACTCTTTGTTGCAGTGCGCAGGCTTCTCATGGAGGTGGCTTCTCTTGTGGGCTCTAGGCACGCGGACTTCAGTAGTTGTGGCATGCGGGCTCTAGAGCACAGGCTCAGTAGTTGTGGCGCACGGGCTTAGTTCCTCTGCGGCATGTGGGATCTTCCCGGACCAGGGCTTGAACCTGTGTGCCCTGCATTGGCAGGCAGATTCTTAACCACTGTGCCACCAGGGAAACCCCCTGCCAACATCTTGATTTTAGACTTCTAGCCTTCAGAACTTTGAGAGAAAAAGTTTCTGCTGCTTTAAGTTACCCAGTTTGTGCTAATTTGTTACAGCAGCCCTGGGAAACTAATACAGTAGCTAAATGCCTACAGGAATTTATATGACAAATGTAACATTGCTAATCAATAACAAAAAGATGAATTATTCAATAAATAGCACTGGGACAACAAGATAGCCATCCAGAGAAACAGCTGAAACCCTACCTCACATCATACACCAAAGCAAATTCTAGAATGAATAAAACCTGGGAGTAATTTCAAAAGGATTTTTAGAGTAAGGAAAGCCTTTAAAAGTATAATTTGAAAAAATGAATCCATAAATGACAAACTTGATAAATTTGGCCACACAAAAAATTTTAATTCTTCATGGAAAATAATATAAACAAAGTCAAAAGATATATATATATATATAATAGACATATCATATGTTATTGACAAGGGCCTGATATTCTTGCTATTTTAAGAGTTCTTACATATCAGGGAGAAAAAAAAACAACCTAATTAAAAATAGGAAAAGTGTATAAACAAATAGTTCCCAGGAAATGAAATGTAAATGATTCTTAGTCTTATGAAAACACGGTCAACCTCCCTTGTAGCAGGAGAAATGAAATTACAGCTACTAGTTATCATTTTATATCTAACAGATTGACAAAGATCAAGAAGTTTGATAACATGCTGTGTTGGCAAGGGTGTGGGAAACAGGCATTCTCATTCATTGCAAGTGGGAGGGCAAATTGGTACAACCTCCCTGAAGAGTGATTTGGCAAAATGTAAGTAAATTAAAAATCTACATACCCTTTAACCCAGCCATTCCATTTCTAGGAATTTACCATACAGATACACTTGTATATGTGCAAGTTGATGTATGGATGTGGCTATTTATTGCAGGTTTGCTTATCATAACAATAGATTGGAAACAGCCTAATTTCCCATCAGCAGGGCACTAGTGAAATGAATTATGGAACATCTATTTGGTGAAATACTATGGACTGTTTTTTGTGGGGTTTTTTGTTTGTTGCTTGTTTTTCACAGAGGCTTTCTGGATCTTAGCTCCCCAACCAGGGATGGAGCCCGGGCTCTGGCAGTGAAAGCGCCGAGTCCTAACCACTGGACTGCCAGAGAATTCCCTGGACTGTTTTGAAAGAATGGAACAGTTTCATATTTACAATGTGGAAAAATCTCTGTGATATGTAGTTAAGGGCAGAGAGGAAACAAAGTGCAGAACAACGTGGACAAAACAATACCATCCGTGGGAAAACTATTTTCTAGATGTGTTTTCATAGGCATGGAATATCTCTGAACAGATACCCATGAAACCGGTAACAAAGACTACCTTTAAGTGAGGAACTAAGATGCTGAAGTTAGGAAACGGCATACTTAATACCTTCCAATACAATGTGCAAGTGTTAATCGTTCCAAAAATTCCAAACATATTAAACACAAGAAAATCATAAAGAAAGCAAAAACAGTGAAAGTTTTCATTTGAGATCTGAGTTTAAATGTCAGCTCCACCACTTTCCTGGACTAGTTATTTCAGCTCTTAAACTTTAGTTTCCCCCATCTGTAAAGTGGGAATAATATATAATATCATCCACCTCAAGGATGTGGGGGGTGGGAGGAGGGGTGGAGAGAGAGAGAGAAAGCAAACGTGGCAAAAGGTTAGCAACTGGTGACTCTAGGAAGGTTATATGGGCGATCATTGTATTACTACTTTTTCCCGTGATTTTGAAATTTTTTCAAACTAAAAAGTTTTTTGTTTTTGTTTTTTGCTTATAGTGTGTCCCACCCCAGACTCTATTAAATCAGAATCTCTAGAGGTAAAGCTGGTGAGCCAACCTTTTCTCCCAAGCCAGCTGTATTCTGAGAACCACTGGACCAGCACAAACCTGGGGTGACTGGGGCACCCCAGCATCTCACTGCAGGCTGCTTTCCTCCCTCCGTGGGGCGCAGGTAAGGCGGGCACGTGCAGTTCTGGGAACTGGGAATCGGGGTCTGGGGGCAGAGACTAGCTCCCCCTGGTTATCTTGGGGGAAGGAGGCCCTGCACTTTCCTGCTCTGGGATTGGGGGAGAGGAGGGGAGCCCCGTGCCAAGCCCCGCCTCCCACCCACAGCCAGGGCTCTCTTCGCGTGGCCTGTGCCGGGACACGCAGGGAACCCTGGCCCTGGCAGAGCCCCTATCAGATAAGGCCGCCTCCCCCGCGCTGGCAGCCCTCGGAGCCGGCGAGAAGTTTACGTAAGCCTGTTGTTGATGGAAAACAAACGCACAAGTGGGCATTTCCTGGCCTGCTCAGAGCCGCGGGGGCCCCAGACGCTGGCTCACCCCAGAGCAGCTCCGTCCTGACAGCTCCCCTGGGGCCTGGGGCGAAACTCTGGGGGTCCAATGTGCTGGAAGCCCGGCTCTCAGGAGGCCACCCATAGCCCTTAACCCCAAGCCCAAGCTACCCTGCACATGAGCCCAACATGCAGGAGGCGTTTAATTAATGCTTGTTCTTAACCTCTCTCCTGCGTGCGGGCCCTAGCATCAGCCTGGGCCTCCCGAGGACCCAACTCCAGCCCTGTCCCCGCCCCAGCCTGGAGCCCAGGTGGGGCCCATCCAGGCATCCATCAGCACCACTCCGTTGAGTGCTCGTTGCATGCCTGGCCCTGTTCTGGGGCAGCTCGGGCGATGGAGGTATGGGAACCAGGAAAGAACTGAGAATAGGCATAGCTAGCAGGAAATTAGGGGGGAAATCTCATCTATACATGGTGCCTCCTCCCTTGCTTTTAAAAGTAAGGAGAGCTGAGGCAGACCTTCACAGAGCTGTTGGAAAAAAGAAATGAGACAGCTGAGGGGGTCTTTTACCCACTCCCCATCCCATCCCCATCTTTGCCTGGAGGGAGGCAGACGACCAAGGTTCAAATCCCAGCTCCATGATCTCATCACCTTATGCCCACGTCTCTTTATCTGTGAAATAGGGCTAATTCTTGTGCCAACCTCAAGTATTGAGAATTAAATGAGACATTTTGAGGATTAAATGTGGTAATGACTATAAAACCTTTTTTTTTTTTTTTTTTGGCCATGCCGCGCGGCTTGCAGGATCTCAGTTCCCCTACCAGGGATTAAATCTGGGTCTCACTTTGTGACCACCTAGAGGGGTGGGATAGGGAGTGTGGGAGGGAGACGCAAGAGGGAGGGGATATGGGGATATATGTATATGTATAGCTGACTTACTTTGTTATACAGCAGAAACTAACACACCATTGTAAAACAATTATACTCCAATAAAGATGTTAAAATTAAAAAAAAATCTGGGTCTCAGCAATGAAGGCCCAGAGTCCTAACCACTAGGCCACCAGGGAACTCCCTAAAACTTTAAAATCATAACTATCGTAATGTCAGGCTCAAAATATCACACAGAAACATGTCACTATAGATATAATTATATTATGCCCACATTCCCTTTCCATCTCAACACGGATATCTGCCTTTCAAGGTGGGCTTTCCTGACCCCCACCATGGGTCAGGTGCCCCAGTTACATTCCCTTCCAAGTCCCCCTTCATCCACTCCTTCTGGCAGCCCTCCTCACTCATGTCACCACCCAGATGTGTGTCTTCCCCGTCAGACTCTTCACTCATTTTGTGCCAGGCTCTGTGCTGGCCCTGGGCACCCAGAGGTAAATCACATTCTGGCCCTGTCCTCTAAGGGGACTCAGCCTGGAGGGTAGAGATAGATGTTTACAGAGAGCAAGGAATCACTATGAGAATATTATAAGAATTACAAAGGCTTATGTGGGCACAGTGCTGGCATGCTACCTGACACACAGTAGGTACACCCCGAAACCATAATTACATAAAATGATGCTGTTTAACAGTGGAAAGACCTGGAGTCAAATGCTGGCTCTGCCACTTGCTTGCTGTGTAAACCTTGGGCAAGGCACTTTCTCTGGACCGCAATTTCTCCATTTATCACGGGAGATGCTAACATTAAATCCCCACCTTAAGGCCCTGGTGGAATTCAAACAAGTTGATGCATGTGGAAGCACTTTCTATCAGAGGTTAACCTTATCTGCTACAAACTATCCTGTCAAGGCCAGTATGGGGAATACAGCCTCGGACAAAGGCTTTGGTATCAGGCCTGGTTTCAGGACCCAGCCTGGACACCCCCTTGTTTTGCAACCTATGGCTAATGGCTCAGCCTCAGTTTCCTCATCTGTAAAGCAAGGATAACAGCGTGTACCTCCTAGGATGCCGTGAGGAGCTGAGGAGATCACAATGATAAGAGTTAATATTTGTTGCACATTTAATCAATGCCAGACAGGGTTTTTAAGTGATTTTTGTATGTTAACTCATCTACTGTCATTTTACAGCTGGGAAAGTTGAGGCAGGGAGATTTTAAGACCTTGCCCAAGGTCACACAGCTGGGAAGTGTTGCTGGGAAATAATCCTGGCAGTCTGGCTGTCACTGGAGCCCAAGGTCCTAACCACCCTGCCTCACTGCCTCCCGGGAAACTGTTTAAAGAGCTTAGAAATGCCACACAGTCGGGCCTCAGCAAACAGTAGCCATTATTATGATTCTATTAATATATGTGTTGATATCATCACGATCTTAATTACTCATCAATCCCTCCTCAGAGCAGGGCAAGCTGAAGCGCTTTGGGCCTGAGTGGGTGCCAGCTGAGAGCTGGCGCCATGAGCCCAAAATGTAGGCAAAGCTTTATTTCCTTGTCACACCCAGTGAGAGTCAGCGCACGGGGCGGTGGGGCAGGTGGGTCCAGCACTGGGGCTGGCCCCCGGTGAGCATGGATGTCACAGGTGGCCCTCTTTGCCCAGCCTGGTGCTGGACACCCACCTCGCTCCCAGAACAGGGCAGGGCCGGGCTGGAGAGGCCGGGGCAGACACTGGGCCTTTTGTGTCCTACTCCCCACGCAGCCCAGCCCAGAAACCCATCCCCACCCCTGCCCCAGGCTGGGCACAAGGTGTGCAGTGCCCTCCTGGGAGAGGAGAGAATTCAGGCTGGAGTTGGGAGTCCAGCCAGTACCCAGGCTCCACTGCCTTCTGGCTGAGGTCCTTGGTCCAGTCCCTCCCTGCTCTAGGCCTGGTTTCCTCATCTCCAAGGGGAGGCATAGAGAGCTGGACTCAGTACAGGTAGGGCTTAGGGAAGGGGGAGGAAAGGAAAGTAGTGGTCCTGAGGGGCTGCAGTAAGGGAACAGGGCAGGGGCCTGGCCACCCCTCTGTTGGGTGCAAACGTGGTTAGTTTTTCACCCCCTCGTCAGACAGGCCCAGATCACCCTCAGCCCCCCCCCTCCAATCTGCAGCACACACACACACACCACCTTGAACACCTGTGTTCACCTGAGCTCTCATCCCTGTGTGAACACACAGACTTAAACACACCCCTGAACAAAGACACACATGCCTGATCACACACACACACACACACACACCCTTGATCACAGACATATACAGACACACACTCCTAGTCATAGACACACATGGACAAACGCCCCTGAACACAGACTCACACACGGACACACACACCTGATCACAGACACAGACATCTCAACAAAGACATAGACAGCCCCAAATTAGCATACACACCAACACGACTACACACACAGATACACTGACATCCAAACACACCTCCCTCCAACCCACACCCACCACACCTCAGTGCACACCCCACACCCTGCCTACCCATCACACACCAGGCAGACGGGCTTCAGTCCTCATTCGTGGAGGCCACTGGCGGGGGGGGGGGGGGGGGGGGGCGGGGCAGAGTGAGCCCCCCAGGGAGCCCAGGATGGGTGCCTGGAATTGCACCTGCTCTTCCCTTCCCATACTTGGGGAGTCCCTCAGGCTTGAGCCCAGCACCTCTGCCCAGAGGCCCGCAGGAATGAGCCTAAAAGAAAGGAGGGCATTTGAGGGGACCTACTGTGTGCCGATCCCTGTGCTGTGTGCTTCCATGCTGTCACAGCCCCTTGACTGTGCCTAACGCAGTGCCTGGCACACGTTAGGGACTCCAAAGCAGAAGCTGAGGAAAGCGTCCAGAGCCCCGAATAGAACAGGTATCGGTCTCTGACCTCCCTGCGGGGCATTTCAACAGTGCACACCCCGCCGGGACAATGCCGCGGTGCACCGCCAGGCGGCGCCCTCCGCCCGGCCCCTGCGGGGGCTCCGACTCCCCACACCCGGCGTCCCTCTTCCAGTTCCCGCTGTGCCAGGGCGGCTCCCCCGGGAGCTTCGCTAGGTCCCCGCGGGCGCCCCCGCAGGATGTCTCGGCTCCTCACCCTGCCGGATCTGACCTCAGCTCCGGCTTCCGCCCCCTCCCCAGTCCCCAGGGGCCTCCTGTGACAGCTCCGGGCTCGCAGCCACCCCCTCTGCCCGAACCGCCCCGAAGCCCAGCCCCACCCCAGGCTCTGTCTGAGAAATTCTGAGGCCGTCCCAGAATTGGGGACCTCCTCCCTCGCCTCTTCTCTTGGAGCAAAGACTCATAAAGGTGCCTGAAGTGAAAGACCGAATTGAATTGAATAAAGAGCAACAGCTCCCTCGAGCAGAGCAGAGCAGAGCATCCTACAGGCCAGGCACTGAGTTATATCCTTCAGAGTTCACAAAACTCTATGAAGTAGGTGTTACCATTACCTTCAGAGAGGCTAAGTAATTTGCCCAGGAGCCCAGGAGCAGTAAGTAGCAGCAGAGTCTAGGGCCAAAGCTCTAAAGGCAAGATTCTCAGCCACAGTGAAGGTTCATGCTGACATTTATTCTCTCCAGGACCTAGGAAATATTTTTTAAGGACCCACCATCTGCAAGGCACTGTGCTGGGTGTAATATAAAGAAGAACACAGGGATACTGAGTCATAGAGCTTACAGTGGCAGGAAAGAGTAAAATAGTCCCTAAATATGCACCTACAGATTCATCATTAATTTGCGCAATTGCTAAAGATATGTTACTAGGGACCCTGTGCCCAGCAGTGTGCTGGCAGTGCTGGCCTAGGCAGGAAGAGGCCAGCCTCGGGTGGCCCTGTTGCAGGGTGGAGGTGAGTGGGCACAAACAGACAATTACTGCCCTGTGTGGTGAGTTCACTCTGAAGGACACAGTTACAGCGCAGTCAGGAGGGAAGAAGGCTAAGCAGGAAAGGCTCCAAAAAGGAAGGGGCTTCTGAGCAGGAGCTTTTGAGGAGAGAAGGGGGGTAGGACCCCCATGCAGAGGGCCCACCCAGCATATAAATCACAGATGAGTTTGGTGTGCTTGGCTAGCATTGAGCCCAGAGATGGTCCCGAGTCCTGCACCAGAGAGGTGGACGGAGACCAGATTGTGACCGAGTCACACACCAGCTTAAGGACCAACTTGCTCAGGAGGGATGGGAAACCCAAAGCAATGAGTAAATGTCCCAGATCCCTTTCACGCCTCCATCATGTGACTCAGGCCCCTGATGGGAAGGATGGGCCAGCACTTTGATGTCTTAGAGGCATCAAAAACTTGACAAGTCCAAACCCCAAATCCCTGGTCATTTTCCCCCATCCTCTTCCCAATGACTTTTCCCACTGCATCGAAGGGTCCCACCAGCCGCCCAGTTGTGGCTCTGCCCCCTCTTCGCTCTCCCTCCCCATAGCCAGCCCACCTCCTCTGCTCCCATGCAGTCGGGTGCCCCATCATTTGAGTGACCGCACATTTGTCTCTGTCCCCAACTGCCCTGATTCATCTTTCCCAGTTTCCTGGTGCTCTTGGAATAAAGATACAGGCAAGCTGCCTGGAAAGCCCATGGCCATGTCTCCAGCCCCAACTCCCACCATTCTGGCCTTTGCTCTGAAATCTCCAGTCATACTAGCTACCTTTGAGTGCCTTGGACCTACTGGGCTCAGGGCCTTTGCACATGCTGTTACTCTTTCTTCTCCCCCTCCCCCTCCCACTTGCTGAGTTAATTCCCACTCACTTACCTGATCTCTCAGTGACACCTTCCTCCAGGAAGTTGTCCTTTCCCTCACCTGTGTGTATGGTCTCACATACACCTTATCACATACATCATTAGTTACTTTTGAGGCTATTTGACATTTGTATCCCCCACAAGACTCCGAGTTCCATAAGGGCAGGGACCGCCTTATTCACTGGTATCCCTGGTGACCAGCACAGGACATGGCTCTCAATAAATGTCCTTTAGCAAGATGAACTTCTGCTGCTTACTGGCTGGGTACCCTTAGGTTAGCCCCTTCCCTTCTCTGAGCTTACACTGCTCATCCCTAAAATGAAGGGGCCAGGTGGGTAGTCCCCAACTCAGGCTGCCTATCAGAATCCCTGATTTTAAAAAGATGCACAGGTAATCATCATCATCATCATCGAATTGGGAGTGGAGAGTGGGTGGAGGTATGGATGTTACAAGAATGAGTGAACACTGATCCCTATAGAAGCTGGGCAATGAGTACATAGGGGTTCATTATACTTTTCTGTTTACTTCATTGATGTTTGAAATTTTCCATAATAAAAAGCTTTGTGTAAGATACACCAACCTGGGCTCCCCCGCAGTGGGGGTATTTTAGAAAAGCTGCTGGTTCTGAGGAAGCTAGTTCTGAAGCACAGGTCTGGCTAGAGGCTCTCCAAGGCAGCTTCCATCTCCAAAGAATTTTCAGTGATTCTCTCCTGCCCACATGAGTGCCGCTCACTGCTGGAAAAATCCTACACCCCGAGCACCCTCCTGCCCTCTCCCTGGATCCCCCTGTGGCGTCAAACGCCACCAGGTCAGTCGCCTGATCTTCCAACTCAAAAAGTTTCCCAAAACATCCATCCCTGTTAGGACCCTCTTCTGGGCTCCCTCTGCCTCTTGAACCTCCAGGCCAGCTGCACAAGACCCCAGGATGGGCCGGAATTGTCTAAGTGCCCCCAGCCACAGTGCCTGGCACGGTGGATGGATTGATAGGTGCTAGCTGAATTTCTAGAACTGCAATGAAAATCTCTTTGTGGCCCCCAAGCTGTGTGATCCTGAGCAAATGACCCCTCCTTGGCTTCCTTCTCTGTGAAATGGAATGACACGCCCTGCCTCATGATGCTGCGGGAAGGGCTCAGTGAGATAATGAGCATAAAGGCATGGCAAGTTGTGTAGGACTTCCATCCCATGCAGAGCCGGACTCTCCTTCCTTGGGGCTCCTGTAAGCCCCCGGGCTTCCCTCATGCTGACAGAGTCTGGCTGTTGACGTGTCTGTCTCCCAGAAAGCCTGGGAGCCAGAGGGAGGGGCTGTTGGCCAAATTATCTCCACGTCCCCAGACCTCAATGCCCAGCACTGGGCCATGGAGAAAGGGAGGAAGAGAGGAGAGGGAAGATGGAAAGGAAGGTATGAAGGGCCCACTGGCCCTCCTAGAGTCCCCAGGGGCCAGAGGGTCCAGGGCGGCCCCTCCCTGGGGCCTCAGCTGGCGGATGAAGCCTGGAGGTGTTCACTCTTGCCAGCAGAACACACAAGCCGTAGCGGCCAACACTTCCTCTCCAGGAAGCTGGTTCTGCCATGTGGGACTCCGACCTGAGTACAGGGTGGGGAAGGGGGTCTGCTTGGTTGTATCCTGGGCCTGCAGCCCAGGAAAGAACAGGGGGATCAGAGGCATCTCCCCAAGGCCCCCAGGGCCAAGCTCCAGCTGGTATTCAAGGCTGTCCATGAGCTGAACCTGACCCACCTCCACAGGAGCACCCCCAGCCATTAAATTACTCTCCACTCCCCACTGTTCTCTGTATCCTCTTGCCTGTGCCCGGGCTGTGTCCTTGCCAAGAATTCTCACACTGCTCCCCTCCTCCACCCAGTCACCTTTGGTTCATCCAAGATCCCAACTCACATAACATCTCCTTGGAGTCTCTCCCAACTTCTTGAGACAATTCCTCACCCCTCCCCTGTAGCTCCCCTCATATTTAGTCAAACACGAATATAGCATGTATACATTCTCTCATGGAATCCTAACAATCCTCCTACAAGGCGGATAGCGTTGGCCCCATTTTACAGATTAAGATACTGAGGTTCAGAGTGCCTAAGTACCTTGCCAAAATTCTTGCAAGGCAGAGAAGACTGGAAGGTCTCTTCCATCTGCCCCAGGCCTCCCCTCTCTAGGGAAAAGGAGAGTTCATAGGATGAGACAGGACAGGGGACAGTCACTGTCAAAACCTCAGCCCCTGCAAACTGCCTAATGCCAGGCCTGGGTATAGGTCCCCAGAACCAGGAGGCTCTCCATATTCACAGCAGGTTGGAGACCAAAAGGTTTTGGTGATGGTCCCTTGGTCCCCTCTGGAGCCAGCATGCAGGGAGGTGGCAACACTGCCCCAGAGTCTCAGGTAGCAATGATGACAGCATCTTCTCCCTCCCTCCCATCACCAGTGGACAGAGCTGGGCTGGCAGCCTAAGCCCAGCCTCAGCCCCTGCCCCACCGAGCACCTGCTTTCCAGTCTGAGTCTCTGTTTATTTCTGCTGTCCTTTTGGTGCCACCTTCTCCCTCTCTGAGTGTCACTCTTCACCAGTTCAAAACGACCATCTCTATTCCTCTTGCTCTGTCTCTCTGTCAAGGTCTCTCTCAGCCTCTGAGTCTGTCCCAGGATCTCCCTTTATCTCTGAGTCTTCGCAATCTCCATCGGCTTTTCTCTCCATCTTGTCATCTCTCCACCTATGACTTTGTCTCTTAACCTGGATCCCTGTCTCCTGTCTCTCTGCCTCTTCACTGCTCTGTGGCTGTTCTCTCTCTTTCCATCTCTCTTTCCCTGTCTACTGCGGATCTGCCTCTCCGCCCCTCTGCCCTGTATCTTTGTCCCCATTGTCATCTCTGTCTGTCTCTGCGTCTGTGCGTATCTTTGTCGCTGTCCCTTTCTGCCTCTGTGTCTCACTCTTGCTCTGCCTCTCTCCCCATCTCCCGTCTCCGTCACTCTCTCTGAGTGTCTCACTCTGTGTGTGGTGCTCTCAGTCTGGACTCAGGGGAGAGCAGTGCCTTCCCCACAGCACCCCCATCCCTGGCCCAACAGCAGGCCCTGCTTTCAAAGTTGCTCCCATGTAGAGGGCAGGGGGCCCCTGGGCATCATTCCAGGGCCTGCTCCCTCTGGGTGGCAGTGCTGACAGACAAGATAGGGATCGGACTCAGGTCTGTCCAGGCCTGAGCAAGGGGCACAGCCGGGTTACGTGGGGGCATCTGGGTGCCTGCAAATGTTTGCACGTGTGCACATCTGGGTTTGTATGCGGGTCTCCCTGTGTGGGGTGCTCTGGGTGTCTGTCTGGGTATATCTGTGAGCGTCTGGGCCTGTTTATGTCTGTCTGCTAGATTTGTGCACATGCGTCTTTGTGTGGGGCTGTCTGGGTGTGAGCACATTAGCCTGTGGGTCTATCCATCCAGTAGAGCCTCAAGAGTGTACCTGTGTGTGTCTGTGGGTCCCTGGGAGTACCTGGAGTCGGGCTGTATCTGTGCGGTTGTCCACGGGCCAGGCCCTCTGCTTGCATTCTCTTACCTAGTCATCAAGGAGGTGTAGATTCTGTTACCCTATTTGACAGAAAAGTTGAGGCTCTTAACCCACATGCTTGGATGTGTGACTACAGATGTGTCTGCTTGAGTTTGAGAGCTTGGCCTCTGGAGACAGACCTGGTTCAAACCCTGGCTCCTCTACCACTAGCTGCCTGACCCCAGGCAGCTAGTGGTTAATCTTGGGCAATCCTGAATTCATTCAGCAAAAATGTATCAATCAAAACCAGATAAAACTAATCCATGGTGCTACAAGTCAGAATAGGAGCTACCTTGGGAGGGGTTGACAGGGAGGGGGCCCAAGGGAGACTTCGGGGTGCTGTAAATGTCCTGTATCTTGATCTGGGTTGTGGTTACACGGGTGTGTTCATTTGGAAAACAGCAATCAAGCTGTTCATTTCAGAAATGCGCCCTTTATGCACATTATACATCAATATAAAAGTTTACCAAAAATTTATTGAGTTCTTACTATTTGCCAGGCATTAAATAGCAATAGAAACAATAGTGTTTGTGTGTGTATGTAACATTTCAGAAAGTGAGTCACTTCAGGCTTTACATACTTTCAACCCATTCCTGCCCTACTCCCTTTCCCCACATGGTCCCAATCATGATGGCAGGAGGAGGAAGGGAGAGGGACCGCAGTTCTGGGCTGGATTGCTGCCCTGCCCAATCTTGCCTGGCTGTTTTCTCCTCAAAGCAGCCATGATCTTCCCTCTGGGTTTTCAAATTGGTGGGCCACTGTGGGGCATTTTGCTAGACGACGGCTAGCATTCGATCAAGCTGGTAACAGAGTACCCTGCAGTAGGGCTCAGGGCAAGAAATGAGGAGTGTAAGATGCTCAGTGGACAGACGTCACACCTGCTTGATGCATCCAGCAATGACAGGCAGTGCCTGGATACACACATTCCTGCTTTCCACCTGCAAGGTCCTGACGTGTCACTTGTCATTCCATAAAATATATTGAGCTCCTACATGCCAGGCCCTCCGCTGGGTCCTTCAACACACCTCACTTCACCCTCACTACAACTGCCATGTAAAGGTCATGACTGTCACCTTCCAGCTGAGGAAACTGGGGCCTGGAGAGGTGAAATGACTTCCTTCAGCTCACACTGCTCAACAGCAGAGATTCCAACGTCATTCTGCCTGGCTCTCATCCTCCATCCTCTCTGGATGCATCTTTTCTCTGGGTTTCTGAGGTTACCTGAAGCTTTAGTAAAGGAACCAAATTCATTTGGTTTTGCCCTCTTGGAAGATTTTGAAACTTTGTGTCTTATATTAGGAAAACTCGAGCTTACGCTGCCCTTTGGGGACAGCGTTCACTCCTCATGGGGAAAGGCCTCCCTCATTGCCTGACATACCCTTCCAGCCCAGAGAAGAGCAGAAGAGGCAGGTGTAATGACCTTTGAGCTTTGTCAAAGGATCCAGCAGGGCGTGCTTATTTAATATTTGAAAGAACACATGCATGAATGAATGGTATTTTGCTTACATGCTCCCCACTTGGTACATAGCACACGTGCTAAGATGATCTCTTGTCTGTCTCTGCCTCCACTCTAAATTCCTTAAGGGCAGGGACTGTGTCTACTTCATCTCTGGATCCCAACAAGCAGCCCGAAGTCTGGCACAAAAGACGGTCCCCGCAGATATTATAAATATTTATAAGTTATTATAAATAAATATTACAAATAGGGGAAGACCTTGGAATTGATCTCTGGGCTTCAGTAAGACTCCTAAGTCCTGCGAATTTGGCACACCTCCAAACAGCAGTGGCGCCAGCTAGTTTCAATAAGTGGTTTTATTACTGGTTAGATTTTACAAATTCTGATATTTGAACAGACTTCCACCTTAAAATTCTAAAACAACAAAGCGACTGTTGGAGGGGGTTTGATTTTTTTCCTTTTTTTTTTTTCTTTTTTAGGACTATTCAAAGTAACAAACTTTTTTTTTTTTTTTTTTTTTTTTTTTACATTTTTGCTCTGGTCATAAATATACAGAGAGAAAAAGAGGGAGAGAAAAATGAACAAGTCATCCAAAGTATGGAGATAAAACAGTATTCCTAAGGCACGTGGCAGTCTTTGAAAATACAGAAGCTCTAGCCAACTTAAATTATTTGTTGTTTTTCCTCGCTCAGTCCACAAAACTGTACAGTGACACAAATGTTGTGTTGCAGATAGATCTTCCAAGTAATTCCACTCCACACCGCTGTGTCAGCAAGGGGCGTAGTTATTTTCTTCCTCATTTTCCAGGCGAGATCCTAAAATGTGGTTAGTTAGTTGCTCAAAGCCTCTATTTTAAAATACACTTGGAATTCAACTAAAGATAATTTCTTTTTTAAAGAAATTGTGGGGCGGGGGCGGGGGGCCGAGAATCATTAGAAAAGGTTGGTAAGAGTCGTTTGCGAGGGGCTGTGAGGCTCGTGGCCCTCCAGGTTGCCAGGCACAGAAGTTAAGACGGACGTCACAGTCGGCAGGGTGGGGCTAGTCAAGTCTGTGAGGGTGGTGGGCGTGCTGGAGGGGCTGAGCGAGGCGTTGGACAGCTCCGAGGCCGGTCCCGACGGCGTCCCCGTCTGCAGCGCCGCCTCCGTCGACTTGTCCACGCCAGTGTTTTCCTGCCGTAAAAGGTTGCGCCTGAACTTGGCCCGGGCGTTCTGAAACCAGACCTGCGTTGGGGAGAGGGAAGGGCTGGTCAGAGGAAGACGGGCAGGACGAGGAGAAGAAGGGCAGAGCATGCCCCCGGACTGTTTAACTCAGAGATGCCAATCGGTGTTCTGCCGGAATGCGGGGGTGGGGGGGGGGGGGACGGGGGGCGGGGGGCATGTATTAAAAAGTTAGGCTGGCAATATTTTGTTTTGTATTTTTATTGTTAATACAATAAAAATGTCCTTTCCTCGAATTGCCTGTTACTGGGTTTCCCCTTCTGTTAGAAGGTTCTCAAATATTGTAGCCACTAGCCACATGTGGCCACCCAGCACTTGAAATGCGGCTAGCCCGAAGGCGGCTGGTCTATAGGTGAGAACCACATCAGATTTGAAGGAAGTAGAATATCTCGATGGTAATTTTTATTTTGATTACATGTTGAAATGACAATATATTGGACATATGGGGCCAAACAGGATATATCCTTAAAATTAATTCTACAGGTTTCTTTTTGCTTTTTTAATGTGGCTACTGGAAAGTTTTCAATGTAAAATTACATATGTGGCTCACATAGCATTTCTATTCTGTTCTGGGAGATTCACACAAACCAAATCTCGATCATTTTTCACCATGGTTGAGAGGTTCGTTTTTTTGGCAGTAGCCTTTAAGTGGGCAAGAGATCCCACAAATTCTTGTGGGTACCATTTTTCAAGTTTTTCATGGCAAGTCTGGTAAATACCAGAACGATGTAAAGAACACACAGGAGTCAGTCAATAAAGAGTCACTAAGAGGAAGAAGAAGACGCAGCTCCTAATCCCCACCACTATCTGCTGGAGAAGCCGCCAGCATCCTGGACCACTGGGTTTCAGGTCTCAGGGCGGAGTGGACAGAATGGGAAGAGCTGCCCGACGAAAGATTCCCTCTCCCGACCTGCCATGTCCCAGTATCCTTTACGAGGGAGGTGGGGTGGGGGGCCCAGTTACTGAGCTCGGTGTGAAAAGAATGCCCAAGAGAGAGAATAAGGGTTTGCTTTCATTTTCCCTTGAGCACCGACACACGCATACATCCGCACCCACACCACTGCACACAAGCCTGTACACACGAAGCATCGATACTTATCTACACAGCACCCCCCAGCCAGTATGCCCACCCATCGAACTGCGCAGAGAGATCCCGCTGTACCCCGAGGTCCTCAAAGTACTTTGGGAGAAGCCAAGAAAATCTGGGGGGAGGAGGGTTGGGGGCTGGGGTGGGAGGTTGTATCTCCCAGAGAAAAAAGCCCAAAGGGCAGGGCCCCTTCCCTTCCCTTTGTGTGAAGAAAACACTCGCTGGAAGCCTCCCGATAAAACAGAGGGCCTTGGGGAACTGAACAGATTCTAGGGTGTCCAGCTGCATCTTTCCAGGTGCGCCTGCATTTCCTGTCTTCCTAGTGTCTCAGACAAGGATCGGAAGGGCCAGCCCTTGGCCCCACCCTCCCCTGGGGACCACCCCAGCTACAGGGGCCTGCGGCCTCAAATCCTCTTTTTGGTGGCCTGATACAACTTGGGCTCAATTAAAAAGCACAGCCTTGGGGCTTCCCTGGTGGTGCAGTGGTTGAGAATCTGCCTGCCAATGCAGGAGACATGGGTTCGAGCCCTGGTCTGGGAAGATCCCACATGCCATGGAGCAACTAGGTCCGTGAGCCACAACTACTAAGCCTGCGTGTCTGGAGCCTGTGCTCCACAACAAGAGAGGCCGCGACAGTGAGAGGCCTGTGCACCACAATGAAGAGTGGCCCCCGCTCACCGCAACTAGAGAAAGCCCTCGCACAGAAACGAAGACCCAACACTGCCAAAAATAAATAAATAAATAAATTTATTTTTTTAAAAAAAGATCCCAGGAGAATTAAAAAAAAAAAAAAAAAAAAAAAAGCACAGCCTTTAGAATCCTGGAGTAAGGAGGGAGACACAGACCCTGTGAAGTCGGGAAACAAAGCTCTCTCCCGCTGGATCTTTCCAGGAAGAAAGCACATTTTCCCTGGCCTTTGCCCAAAGCAAGCCCATCACCTCTTCTGGGGGCTTGCAAATAAGTACAGTGCTTCTAAGACCAGCCTCGATAGGCACTTCTTGTGATGGGGGCTCCTTCCCCGCCCGGCCTGCAGAAATCTACAGAGGTGGGACTCTGTGTCCGTCTGGCCCAGAGAATGACCTATGGAGAAAATGATGGAGAAAGCCCCCAGAGACCCTCAGAGAGAAGAGGCGACTTCCCCAAAGTAACACTGCAGATTGGGGACGAGGAAGGCTGGAGCCATGACGCTCTTGCCACCGTCCTGTCCTGAGCATGTGTGGCCCTGTGAGCGTCCTGTGGGCCTGACTCTCCAAGTGGTAGCAGGAGCGGGAAGCCCCGGGGGCAGTGCATCGCCCATCGGTCCAGGGCTCCAAGCCCTTGAGAAGGGCTGGAACCAGTTAGTTGCTGGCTGTTTGCTATTTCTCTGGCGTTGCCCCTAATAGAGGTTTGCAAACAATGACACCATCTTCCACAACTGCCTTCTCTGCTTTACTGAATCTGAGGTGCTGGGAATCTAGTGGATCAAAGTCAACAACTCAACTAAAAGCCAGATGCTGCGGGGGTTTGTGTGGAGTTTGTTTCTCACCTTAAGCCAGGCATCACCAGAATTCTCCTGGGTATTTCAAAAAAAAATCCCCTCCCAAGAGGTTGTTGGGACAGGGACCTTGTCTAAGTCATCTTTATATCCCTGGGGATATGGCAGAGGGACTGGCAAAGATTAAGAATCAGTCACATGCATTGAGTTAATAGTAATACTAACAGATAATATTTACAGACCTCTTCATGCCGGGCACCCAGCCATCCTCTAACATGCACGGTCACAGGTTATCTCCATGATAGGCCAAGTAGGGAGGTACTATCATTATCCCCACTTTATAGATTTAAAACCAGAGAGGCTTGGAGAGGTAAAGTCACTTGCTCAAGGTCACACAGAGGCCAAACTGAGATTAGGATCCAGGATTATCTGCCATAAAAAGTCCATGCTTTCCCTACTACATGATCCGGAGTGAGTCAGTGAATGAATGAATGAATGAATGAATGAGTGAATAAACACAGAAGCAACTACGATGTGGTGGAAAGAGCACAGGCTGTAGCTTCCAGCTCTGGTTCTGCCACTGACCAATCAAGTGACCTCTGCTAGTCTGCCTCTGGGTCTGCCTCAGTTTCCCTACCTGTACAACAAGGGGGTTGGACCACACCATATGATCTCTATGGCCTCTTGGGGTGCTGACAGGCTGTGATTCTCTGGCAGCTGCAACAAGGAAGATGATCTGCTCTACCCACCCATCTTCTTAAACTGACAGCCCTCTCTCTTCATCTCCAGGGAGTGCCTCAGTCAGGTGCCCAGGGGATCCCCAGCAGGTCCTGGGTGGAGGAGGAAGCCCACATGGTTACACGGCTCCTCCTCAGACACCCCCTGGCACCGAAGGCTGAGCTTTACCTCGCAAATCCCCTTCCCCAGGATTCCTTCATCAAGGAGACCAGGAGGGCCAGTGGGAAACCCACTCTGCCCCACAGATCCCCTCCAGGGCCACTAAGGAAACCAGCCAAAAGACAAACGCTTCAAGCCCAAAAATGTCCACTGGAGGTTTCTTTTTATGACATCAAAACCAATGGCTGCATCCAAAGCATCCGACCAGATGGGACAAGTGGAAGTCACGACACAGCCACTCCACGCAGTCGCAGAGGAAATGTCTTGTGATGAATGTTATGTGAGGAAAAAAAAGAATAACAAAATGACATCCTCTGGTATTGCAACTTCATAAAGCAAATAATAACAATGAATATTATTCACTCAAAAGGCAATGTCTAAGCAAAGTTCTAAGGATTTTACACATATGAACTCCTGTTAGTGCCTTACAAGGTCAGCACTGATACTATCGTCAGGTGAGCAGACTGAGGCCCAGAGCCCAGCCAAAGACGCAGAGATGAGATGTGCATCCCAGCAAGCTGGGCCCACGCCCCTACCCACTACTTAACTTCCAAACTGCACACCTGGATTACTGGTTTCCTGTGTCTTCATATGGGTAATTTCCCCCCCTAGTTTTCTAACCTGCCTGTATGGTGGTTCTATTATTTTATAAACTTTAAAGAAAGTTTTCTTTAAAGAATAAAAAATAAGGAGCAGTGGACTGGATATCAGGACCCCTTGGTTCCAGTTCCAGGGCTACAACTACTTTGCTCCGGGGCCTTGAACAAGTCACTCCACCTCTCTGGGCTTCAGTTTCCTCTCTTCTAAACGGAGAGATTTGGGCCAAATCACCTATGAAATTCCATCCAACTTCAACCATCCGTGACTAGATCAAACACTCTGTACAGCCCTGTGCAAATGACATGCAGAACAATGCTCACTCTCCCCATTTTACAGGTGGGGAAGCTGAGGCTCAATGAACTGAAGTCCTAGTTTAAACCTCACCTCCTCAGGGAAACCACTCCTGACCACCTCCCTCCCCAGGTCAGGTCCCCGTGTTTATGCTCTCATTGCACCCCTATATTTTTCCATCCTAGCACTTCTTCTATTTTATTTTTGTCGAGTTAAATAAGGGTTCTGTGGCCAAATACACTTGGGAAATGTTAGACTAGACAAAGTTGAATCTCTTCAAGATTTCTCAATGCCTGTATTAATGCCAGTGTGCTCTGATCTCTAAGAGAAGGACGCAGTCAATCTTTGGCATTTCCCAAACTTATTTGGCCCTGGAATCATTTAAAGATATTTTTACTATGAGATATTTCAAATATACAGAAAAATATAGAGGTCAATCTTATCACCATTTTAATTATTTATACAATACCTTGCTGGACATTGTCTCCCCTGTGGACTGTACATTCCAGCCGGGCCTGTTCACTGCCAGGGTCACCCCTGAATCCTCAGTACCTCATGCCCTGCCCAGAACATGGCAGGTCAGTGTATTTGTTGAAGTGAGTGAACGGAGGAAAGCTAGTGTCCTCAGTTCTTGAGTTCTCACATAGGTTAATGATGACTAACTGGTCATCTGAAGAATGCTTTTAAACTGCTGGTTGTTAAAATGTATTTTCCTTCCAGTCACACCGGGAACCCCTAAGGAGATGTTCACCCATCCAAATCCATCAGCTCACCAGCCCCTTCCCCAGCCTAGGGCACCTTAATGTTCTGCCTTCCTAATCCTTCCCCAGGAAGGAAGAGAGGCAATGCAGAGGCGCATGGATGTGCTGAGCAATGCTCTCCAAGAACTGGTAAAGCTTAATGTCTTAATGGACTTCGGTCCAAGGGGCCATTCTGTCTCCTGGTCACCTTGCCCACTGGTGACAAGTGAGTACTGTGATTGTCATGCTGCTGCTGCTGGTGACAATTTTGAGCACTTTTTAACGCCCCTAGGGCTTTACAACAGAATTCCTGCTTTCCTACCAAAACATGGCATCTATGATTCACTCCTCCCCTTGTCCCCCATCTGTCCTGCTGCGTTCGGCAGCTAGATCCAAGGGGAGGGGGTGCTGAGAATCACAATCCCTACGCTGCGCCATATTGGAAAGAGCTGTGGAATCAGACCAATCTGGGCTTGACTCCTCCCATCACTTATTAGCTGTGAGACTCAGTGCAAGGGTTTCAGCCTCTCTGAACCTCAGCTTCCTCATCTGCAAAATGAAGATAATTAAAATTTTTAAATGTGTGCAAAAGGGGATGGTAGACTGAACCTTACTAGGTAAATGTGTACGAAATTAATATGTATTGAGTCCCTCATATATACTTTATAAATTACACTTTATGTCATCTTACTTACTCCTTGCAACCACCTAGTGAGGCACTGTTATCATCCCCATTTTATAGCTGAAGCTCAGGGAGGTTAAGTCACTTGCTCATGACCATTCAGAGAGTAAGAGGGAGGGCTGAGTCTGGACCTCGTATCAGCTCCAAATTCCAGCAGGGATACTGCATCCCGGGCCTGCCATGTTGATGCTTATGCATTACAGATTCAGTAACAGCCTAGAATCCCTAGACACACACACACACACACACACCCCCTACATCATCCACTTCTGGGAACACAGCCTCAACCTCAACCTGCCCCACCCTGCAGACTCTCTCCGCAGGGTCGAGGTGGACCACAACCTGCAGGGGGCACCCAAGGCCTAGCACAATTAAGCTTGTGTAGCCAGCGATGAGAAGCCATTTCATGGGCACCTACTTTGTCTACTTTGTACCACCAGGCACCATGCTGGAGCCTTCCCATTCATTGTCTCAATCCTCAGGAACCCTCAAGGTACAAACTATTATTACCTCCACTTCAAAGACAAGGAATTGGGCTCTGAGAGGAGAAGTTAAAGTGCCCAAATCACATTTTTGTTATGTCAGAAAGGACTTTAATCTATATGTTACCTTCCAAAGCCACACCACCAGCTGCCTCGCCCCAAACTGCCCCCATCCCATCTTCCCCAGCTGGCCCATCAGTAGTCAGAACACCTGGGAGACAGCCCCACCCTGCCAATGCCTGGCTCCTGTGTCCTCACGTAAATCACTTCATCTCACTAGTTCTTAAGCTTCTCATCTGTAAAATGGGGAGGAAAATATTAAGGTAAGGAAGATGAGTGGCTGGAAAGACAATGCTTTGCAAACTGCTGCATAATCATGAGCTGCTGTGCTGTTAGGGAACACTAAGCATTTGTGCAGGAGATTGGGAGGTCTGGGAGGAGGGAGAACAGGGGTCTGATGTGTCCTGTGGGTATGACTGCCCTCGCCCCAACAACGTACAGGCCATAAATGATACTCACACTCAGAGGCTGCCACTGCTGGGTTGGCTTAGAGGAGAAAGAGCAATGCCCACTGATCAGATGTGCCTGGATTTGGATCCAGCTCTGCTACTTACCAGCAAAGTGTGACTTGGGGCAAGTGGAAATCATTTGGGCCTCAATGTTCTCATCTGTACAGTGGAGGAGAAGGGATCATGATGCCTGATAGTGAGGACTCAAAGAGCAAATGTACTTCATGAGTCTTTCAACACATAGTAGACACATAGTAGAGCACTCAAACATTTATTGATCAGTGCTTCTATCAGTGATTCTCTCTCTCAACTAGTCCCATGCCCAGGCTTTTCTGAGTCCCCATGGTGGAGAGGGCATGCAGGTGTGAACAGCCCTGGCTCAGGATTTTAGGGGAGGAAGGGCAAGTCTAGACCCAGGTCACACAGATGAACCCTTCCTCACACACAGGGTAGGTAGTTGATCTCTCCCCTGGTCTCCCATAGAAACTCCCTCCCGACTGATCACACTATGGGAAAACCGATTGTGGGTCTGTCTCGACACCTAATAGGTGAATTTCTTCAGGGCCAGGACTGTGGTTCATTCACCTCTGTGTCTCCAGGGCCTGGTGCCAATAGCTATTTGGTCAGATGAAAGAATGAGAGATAACTATGCTGGAAATCCAATGTGTTCCTAAATCAAGCTTCCTGCCTTACCAAGGCCAGCAGAGATCAGCTCCCCACTCCAGATTCAGACCCAACCATGGACATTTACTCTTTATTTCACTTAATCTGAATAATTGGTGAGGTATGTGCCCTAATGGTGCCCATTTTACAGATGAGAAAGCTATGGCTCAGAGAGGGTAACTAATTTGTGCAAGACACACTGCCGGTGAGTAGAGGGGCAGAACGGAACCCAGCTCTGCCTGACTTCAAGCCCCTGTTCCTACCCCTGCCTGCTCTTAGGGCTTTTTTCACGGATCCCTCTCCCCCCACCAACTCACCATAAGGGCATCTAGAGAGAGGAAGGACTACTAACCAGAGAAAAGGCGGCAACCACCGATCCTCCGTCCAAATTCGCCCAGGGCTGAGGAACAGAGGGGGCGCCAAGGAGAGTCGCCCGACCTAATCCCCAAAAGGAAAAGTCGGAGGAAAACGGACCAGCGGGATCTGAGACCCCAAAAGGCCGCCTCTTCTCGAGCCCTGGTCAGAAGGACCTTGGGCACAACGGATCCCTAACAGGAGGGGCGGGGCCCGCGCGGAGCTCCAGGGCGGGGGGCGCGCCCAGAGAGGCGCATCGGTGTTTCATTGGCGGGCCCTCAGCTCCCTCCGCTACGTCACTGAGCCCGCGCGAGACCAAGCTGCGCCAGCCCCGTCGCGGGGCGCCGGGCTGGTAGCCGGGCCCAGCCGGCCTGGGGGCCCGGACTCCAGGCTTCCCGGAGATCTGCGGACCCTCGCCCGCGTCACAGTCCCATCCCGCCACCGCTGTCACCTCCAAGATGCTTTTTTAAAAGTTCTAACAGGGCTTCCCTGGTGGCGCAGTGGTTGAGAATCTGCCTGCTAATGCAGGGGACACGGGTTCGAGCCCTGGTCTGGGAAGATCCCACATGCCACGGAGCAGCTGGGCCCGTGAGCCACAACTACTGAGCCTGCGCGTCTGGAGCCTGTGCCCCGCAACGGGAAGGGCCGCGATAGTGAAAGGCCCGCGCACCGCGATGAAGAGCGGTCCCCGCACCGCAATGAAGAGTGGCCCCCACTTGCCGTAACCAGAGAAAGCCCTCGCACGAACCGAAGACCCAACACAGCCAAAAAAATAAATAAATAAATAAATAAAGTAGCAAAAAAAAAAAAAAAAAAGTTCTAACAGACTCGCAAGAAAACTTAGGGTGGATCCACAGCCTTCGGTGTCGTCACCATCACCCTCACCCACTCGGTGTCGCCGCCCACCCCTGGGCCCTCAGTCCTCAAAGACTTGGGGCTAGGGGGTCGGTCGGACTGGCCTGCACTCAAATCCCAGCACCACTCCTCCTGCTGTGGGACCATAGTCAACTCACATCATCTCCCGATTTTCTTACCCAAAAATGTGCATTGTTATCCCTACAGTCACACGTTCTGAGGAATAAATTGGTTAAACTAGCTATAAAGGGAGATATTCTCCCACCTTATCATTGTACAGATGGGGAAACTGAAGTCCAGCCACCAGAATAATTGTTTATACTAGTTAATATCAGTTAACTGATTAATCTAGTTAATGTTATCCTAGCTACCATCCACTGAGCGGTTGTCAGCTACTGTGATGGGCACTTACGTTATCTCAATTGCTCCTCCAATAAGCCTTCAGTGTAATTTCTTGTGCCCATTTCATATATAAGGAAACTGAGGCTCAGAGGAGTTAGGTGACTTGCCCAGGACCATGAAACGAGTAAGAGGAGGAGCTGAAGATTTAAAAAGTGGTGACCCAAGGCTCTGCCACAAGTTTGGGTCATACAGGCAGCTGGGATGCCTGTATCCCCAAATGGGGTTCTTAACATTTTCGGGGTGGTGGACAGACCCTTAGGAAATCTGGTGAAAGCTCTGGATCCTCTCTATCAAGAAAGCACCCTCATACAAGTGCAATGCTGCTTGTTTTCAGAGGCACCCATCTACTTCCATCCAGGGGATCTGCCCTAATCCCTCTCCCTTACAAACCTTGCTTCTGGGAGAGTCTGAGAAACAACAAAGAAACAGAAGGTAAATCTAGAGAGAGACAGGAAAAAAAAAAGAGAGAGAGAGAGAAACTAGAGAGAGCAAGTGAGGAGCAAGAAGCAGAAGGAGCAAACGGCTAACAGCAGGTGCCTTGGACGGGCATCCTGGGTTAAGGGGCCAAGGTTGCTGGTGGGGGGGTGGGGGGAAGCTCTGGTTTAACTGAAATGCTTGAACCTGTTACAACATGAACATATTTGAGTGTCACTTGGGTAATAAATAGCAACTAAGAATTGCTTACAAGAAAGAAAAGAGACTGAGCGTGTAGACAAAGAGGACAGAGGGACACACACACACACAACAGAAACACTGAGGGACAAAACTTGAAGGAGAGAAGACAAAGTTAGAATGGAAAAAAAAATATTGAAATACAGCTAGAGATAGACTGAAGAGATGGAGAAAGAGAACAGAGAAAGATAAAGAGATAGGCGGACGTAGAGTGGAAGGTCCTTCCAAGGCCCATGGCCATTGTGGGATTCCACCCCAGGTCCTGACGCCACAGATGCCCCCACCCCTAGCCCTGGTCCGGCTGACCTGGAGGACCCGCTTGGTGAGGCCCGTCTTTTGCGCGAGCTGCTTCAAGTCCTTGGCGTCGGGGTTGTGGTTAATGGCAAAGTAAGACTTCATGGTCCGAAGCTGGTGGTGCTTGAAGGAGGTGCGCATGCGCTTCGTCTTCTGGCTGCTCGGGTACGGCTGGTCGCGGTCCAGGTGCTCCGCATCGTTCTCATTGCAGCTCAGGGCTGGGGAAGGAACGCAGAGGCAGCAGGTGAACCTCCTGGCCCGGACCCCCACAACACTGCCAAGTCCACACCCACCCCACGCTCGCCAAACGTTTCTAGCCTCAGGACCACAGGGCAGGTGCCGCACCCCACTGAGATGGAGATATTATCCCATTTTATAGATTTACAGGGGAGTTTGAGGTTGAGAGAGCCATCTGCCCAGGGTCACTCAGCTAGGAAATGCTGGATTCAAACCCAGCTCTAGGAGAATCCAAAAACCATTCTGAGCCATCATGTTACAATAATAATAGTAATAATAACAACAACAGCTACAACTTGTCAATGACATTCAACTCCACAAGATGTGCTAAAGGGCTTTACATGCACAGTTTCATCCTCAAAACAACCCTTTGAGCCAAGCATTATTTCCCCCTTTTTACAGATATTGAAACTGAGGCTCCGAAAGGGAAGTCACTTGACTGCAGACGGCAGGCCCATGATCTTCCCGTTTCTCCCTGCACTCCCTAAGGAGGAATGCAGTCTCCAGTCTCCCCTGCCCCTTCCCCCCACACAGTGTCTGGGGCAGGCACCTGGAAGTCACAGACTTCAACTCACTTTCCATACCCTCCACTCACTTTCATTTCTCCCTCATCAGTTCCTACAACCAAAGGTACTGCACGATCCCTTAGCCCTGGGCCGCAGGCACTGGGTCGAAGGTTGGAAACTGTATTTTGTAGCTTAATCCTCACCACTGCCCTATGAGGCAGTTGTTTCCCAGTTTGACAAATGAGGTGAATGAGGCAGGGAGGTTAAGTGATCTTTGGAAATCTCATGGAGTGGCAGAGTTCTAACCAAAAGGGAAGGAAGCTGGAGGAAGAAATTAACATGTATGCCACACCCAGGGTATGCCTTTGGCTCTACATACATGGGGGGAGGGGGGGCTTCACTACTGCTCCAAGAGGTGGCTACTGCTATTCACCCCATTTTAGAGATGAGGAAACTAATGCTAAGGGAAATAAAGCCACACCATTGCTTATGGCTGAGCCTAGATTGAACACTGCAGTGCTTGCCTCCTTGCTGTTTCTTTCCCCTACACCACAAAGGCAGGCAAAGATGAAGCATGACTCTTTGGGGAGCCCGTCCCCATCCAGAAGGGGCCCAGCTGGGCCTGTCAATGCCTGGAAGGCACTGGGGTTGGGGACAGGGATGGAAAACTTGGGCCTCAGAAAGTTGCTTAGCAACCTGGTGGCTGATGGGGACACACAGGACCCCTCTCCAAGATCCCCTCAATACATCCTGAGCCATCCCACACGTAAGGTCTTACTTTGGGGAATGCCTCATAGGAGATTAATTCATTCCCCCTAAAGTGGGCAACTGGGAATATATCTCCTGTCTCATCACATGCCCATAATAGAGCTGCAGATTTAGCAAATAAAAATACAGGCTGTCCAGTTAAATTTGAATTTCAGATAAACAATGAACAATTTTTTAGTATGATGTCTCAAATATTGCATGGGACATACCTATACTGAAAACTGATTCGTTGTTTGCCTAAAATTCAAATATTGCATGGTATACACTCATACTAAAAAATTATTCATTGTTTATTTAAAATTCAAATGTTGTATGGGATACACTTACACTAAAAAAATTTACTTGTCGTTTACCCAAAATTCAAATTTAACTGGGAGCCCTGCATTATATCTGGCAATACTACCTCAGAAGTACTCCTGCTCTCCTGGTGACCTACTCCTCCCCTGCCCAAGTGAGGAGTGGTCCCTTGCAGAAAACATTCACAAGATGCTGGTCTTGTCCCTAACCTAGGAGTTGTCAGCAAGTGGCTACACCCCCTAAGGGCTCCTCCCATAGGCACCCAGGCGCCCAAGTCCTCCAGCCGGGCTACTCCCACTGAGAGTGCTCAGAGTGAAGAACGGGGATCCAGCAATTTAAAGGGGATCACAGAATGACTCCAAATGGGATCCATGGAAACTGCCCTGCCCCCGCTGTGGGGAGCAACCCTCTTCTTGCCCCTAGTCCCCAGCTCCACAGGAGGGGGGGGCAGGCCTCCCCACAGGGGATCTCTGGGCCCATTCCTCCGCCCAGCCCCTGCCTGGGCCTTGCTGCTGTTAATGAGCTCCATGGGGACCCTGGCGCCCCACGAACCCAAGGGATATGCCCTGAGTGAGGCCTAGATGGGGGGAGGTGGTTTAGGGGAGGGAGAAAGAAAGGGCAGAGAAAGGAAAGAAAGAGACAGATGTAGAAAGACAGAGAGAATGGAGAGAAAAGGAGAGATGGTAGGGAGGGAAAATGGACAGAGCCAGAAAAAAGAGAGAAGAGGCAGAGGAAAAGAAAGCAGTGGATATGGAGAGAACCAGAGAGAGACAGCTACAAAGACAGAAAGAAACCAGGAGAGACACAGAAAGAGCCTGAGGGGACAGCAAGGCCCGGAAATAGTAGGGATGTTGTGTGGTGGAGGGTCCAGGCCAAGGAACTGAATCCCAGGTCTCAGGGAGACTGGGTCCCTGCGGGGTGGCTTTTTCGAAGCTGTTACAGGCTGGGGAGTGGTGAAAACGGGAAAGGGGGAAAAGGAGAGGAGGGCAGAAAAGGAGTCGGCCCAAGGCAGGGAGGCCGAGGCCAGCCAGCGGCTGGGGCAGGGTGCTGCGCTGGGGGCAAAGAGGCTGTTGAGCCCAGATTTGGTCGGTGCTCCAGGCCCCGCACTCTCGCCCCTAGCTCCCCAGACGGATCGCGGTTCCCCAGGATCGGGTCCGGGGAGGAGCAAGGGGACGAGGGGAGGGGGAGGACAAAGCTTTCTCTCTCTTTTTTTTTTTTTCCTCTCAATTAGGCCGATTCAATGGAGCTAAAGAGCTCGTAAAATCATGAATAATTTACTCGTGATCTGTTATTAACCCATCGGGTTTCGAGCTCTTGTCGCTGGGACTGAACCTGTAATCAAATCTGACTTCGCCTCATTTTACTAAAGACTAGATTGTAGGTTCAATTGTCTAAATAATGGATTGGAATCAAATCAGTAATTATGCCGCCAGGCACACACACACACACAGAAAGCTGGGGCTGGGGGAGGCCCGGGCATCCGGCCGGTCCGCGCGGGACTCCCGTGGCCGCGGCGCGCAAACCCGGGCGCAAAGCATGCGGCCCGGGCCCTTCACGGTCTCCGGCGGCCTTGTCCGCGACCCCGGCCGGCGGGCAGCCACGCTCCGGGGTGGGGTAGGTTTCAGTTCCGCCTCCGGGACCTGGGCTGCGCTCTCGTCCCAGAGGGGCAGCCAGAGGAGGACCGCCGCGGCCATCGCCCCGGAAGGACTTTCCGACCCTGCGGCCCCGCCGCTCTGACTGCCCTTCCCTAAGCGAAGGGCCGGGCGCACCGACGGCGCCCCCTCACCACTCTGCCCGAGCTCACCGCGCTGTAGTGAGGTGCCGCCGCTCCTCCACCGGACTGTCCCCCACAGCGATGGGCTTTGCAGGGGGTCCGTTGTGGCTGGGCCCCTGGGTGCGGGACACTCACACAAACAAGCTCGAGTCCTCACAGTAAGAATCACGCACACAACGCACACACACACTTGCCCGGACACACCTCCGAAATCTCACCCTCCACGGGGCCCTCTTTCCAGTCCCAGCGACCCCACGGCCCACACTGCAGCCATTTCTCTCCTGCCAGCGCCAGGAGGGGAGGGAGGGGGACAGCAGCCAGACCGGGGGAGGCCTGGCCGGGCAGGAGCGGCCAGGGAGGCTCCCCCTTTTCCCAACCTAGTCCCGGGAGCCCCGCGTAAGCGAGCCGCAAAGCCACCGGCGGCACGCAGTGCGCGGTTAAGCCCGGGCCAAGGCCAGAGACGTGAGCGTCGAGAGAGAAAGAGACAGGAACAGAGAAACGGGAGACGCACGCAGAGAGAGAAAGTGGAGCCTAGAGAGCCGAAAGGAAAAAAAAGGAAGAGAGGGACCAAAGAGAAAATGACGAGATGATATGCGTGGGGAAGTGTCGTAGAGATGCCAGCTCCTCCGAAACTCAGCCTCCAGACACATCTTGCTCGGTGCGGCGCGGCCTCGCCAGGGAAGGCGGCGGAGCAGCAAAAAGCACAAATACACCTCGGTACCTCCTACCTTTCAGTTGCAAACCCGGCTGCGAACCTGTCTGCCCGGGAAAACATAATCCCACTCCCAACCACCACGCGCCCTGTGGCCCAGCCCGCCTGCTGCTTCCTACTGGAGGCCGACCCCACTTGATAAATAGACCGGCTTTGTTTTGGGGGACCTGATCTGGACTCAGTGTGGTCTATTCAGGGTGGTGGGTGACGAGGGATGGAAGTTTTGGAGAGCCGCATCTCTGGTAGAGCCTTCAACAAATATTAAATCCACCTCGCAGACCTGGCCGCAGCCACCTCACCATTTACCAGACTGGGGGCTGTATTTTCCTCCCAGCTCCGCACACCAAGACACACATGCCCCACCATCACCCAACAAGCAACTTCGTTGGAGCGAACAGGGGATCCCCACCCGCCTCTCATCCCCTCCCCGCCCCCCGCCAGCTCAGATTTTTAAAGATCAAAATAATCCTGACTTCTTCCCCACCACAGCCCTCTCTGCACAGTTCAGTGTTTTTGTTTTGTTTTGTTTCCACTTGTGCATTAGACTAAGGGGAAAAGGAGGAAGAAAACAAAGTCTCCGAATCCAATTCTGTCGCAGACGAAATAAAGAAAGTAATTGCAAATAAACTCTATCAAGTTCAGAAGCCCGGGGAGTCATAAACCTTTCCCGGCCTTGCAGACTTTGGGCAGATGTTAATGGTTCAATGTGCCAGGCCTCAGAACCTCCGCAGCTGTCCTGAGCGCGGAGGGACGCGGGAGGGGGCAGAGCCTCTCCCAGAACAACCCGGGGTTCAAAGATGCCGGAAATTCGAAACAAGCCCTCCACCCTACCCCGGCGCAAGGCCAGGCCTACTGGGTCCCAACCCGGGGCGCCGGCTTTGGAGGGTCGCGGCTCTCATCCCAGCGCCCCGCTGTCACCCGGAACTCGGAGGAAGGACCCCGGAGAAAAACCGAGACCTGGCGGAGCAGGAAGATCGGGTGGGACACTACGACCCGCTTTTTCTCAAAGGCTCCTGGGCCCAAGTTTCCCGAGCCTGCCGCACTCAGGACACTTCGCATGACCCCGGCCGCAGGCCAGGCCAAGCTCGGTGCCTGAGGCCACAGCCTGTCTTTTCTCTTGGGACCCCCGCCGCTCTGCTTCACTCATCCATCGCCCCAGATCCTCTCCCTCAGCCAGGACAACCTAGAGCCTGTTTGGTGTCGGCTCTGCCTTGTTTTCTCTATCCTTGCACTTTCTGCACAGCAAAGTGGGTAAAAGGCCCAAACCAAAAAGCTGCTTCTAAAAAATTTCTCAGCGACGTGATCCTGCACCCAGAGCATCAAGACCATTAATGCACCCTCTCCTCCCGCTCCAGCCGAGAGCGCATGGGCTGGAGCCCAGGGAGCTAATGTCCCTTCTGCCAGGTCGTCCGGTGGGCCTGGGGAAGCTAAAGGCTGGAGTACCCAGAGTGCTATAAGTATACATGTATAAGACACTGAAATTCACTCGGCTCTTGGCCACTGACGCAGTGCACTTTCCCTCAACCCGTCGGGGCGCCCGGGGCGCCTCGCACTCACCAGCGTTGTAGGCCGCCAGGTCCGCCCCGGGCCCAGGGCTCTTGCGCTTCCTCGGCCGCCCCTTCTGCACCGTGCCCACGCCATTGTAGTAGGGAAGACCCAGAGGGTTGGCCCCGGCTGCACCCAACCCCGCGCTCTTGGCCGCGGCAGCTGCCGCTGCTGCGGCTGCGACATCCGCGTGGTTGAAGTGCGCGGTGTACTCGCCCTGCAGCAGCGCCTCGAAGTGCAAGCGGCAGTAGACCAGGCTGTCCTTCATGCCGAAGTGGTCTCCCGTGGTCAGCATCTTGTTACACGTAGTGCACGTGAAGCAGTTGAGGTGATAAACCAAGTCCCGAGCTCGCATCACCATCTCCGAGGCCGAGATGCCTAGGTGGCAGCGGGCGCAGCGCTGCACAGAGAACCGCCTGTAGGGACCATCGAGGGAGGGACTGTGGGGACACACGGTTGGGTACCCCCCCACATCCCTCCTCCAAGTGCCACTGCTGCCACTGGCGGAACTCCACTCCTCAAGACTGGCAACCAGGTCTTAACTTGGAGGATGGGGGGAAGATGGAACTAGATTTTGGCCCAGGTCTGGTCCTACCCTGAAATATAGTTTCCCTTAACCATTTTCATTCCTACAAAGACTTTACCCAGAGTCTGAGCAAGCCCTAGGAAAGCCTTTGCTCGGGAGTAAGGGGAACTTCCCAGTTACCCCTTCCTCAACCTCTAATCCTGCCCTCCACAGCAGTGCCTGGGCATCCTACAGACATTTGTAATTTGTAAGAAACACAGAGACGGGAGAGAGACAGAGAGAGACAGAGAGAGAGAGAGGGAGAGGAAGAAAGAAAGACAGAGGGAGAGAGAATAAGCAGATCTAACCCTAAACCCAAAGAGGAGAACCAAGGAACGTGGAGTCTGTCAGTGATTCCCGTTCTTCAGTCCTGGCCAGCTTTCACTCCCATCTCCAGGAAAGACCCGGAAATGCACCCAATCCAATCCCCCAGCTCTCCCTCCAACTTTGTTCCACACCAGCCTAGACTGCCTGGGTTTAGGGAGGGGGTGCCTGTTTCTGTTCCCTCTAGTTGACCCAAGAAACTTCAAAGGGAGAAGGGTGCAAGGACCCCCCAACCCGAGTTTATTTTTGGTCTAAGCTAAGAAGAGGACACTTTCTGCTTTTCTCTGGGTCCCTACACTTCGCAGATCTTTCCAAGATTTCCCTCAGATTGCTGTTTAAAAAGGATGTCATCCAATTTGTACTGGCTTGGAGAAGGGAGGACCTAGGTAGGGAACCCTCCCTTGGGACTGGAGGGAAGGCAACCGGAGAAGATTGCATCTGAGATGAGGGGTCCTGGGTGCCCAGGGCAGTGGGTCCCGAGGTGGGGGCTACCTGTAGTAGTCTTCCTTGCAGTAGATGCTTCCATCCTTGCTGAAACAGGTGAGCTCCGACTCCAGGTTGAGCTTGCACTCGCAGCACTTGAGGCAGCGCATGTGCCACTGTTTGTCCACCGCCAGCAGGTAGTAGCGGTCGGAGATCTTGCCCCCGCAGCCGGCGCAGAGCGCAGCGCGGTCACTGCTGATGGACGGCATGGTCTGCGGAGGGAGGGAGGCGCGAGTCCGCAGCGCCTGCGTCAGCCTGCGACCCCGCCGCCACGCCACGGGGAACCGGGCACCCGCAGCTCCCTCCGAGGCTCCAGCTAGCCCTAAACGTGGGGGTGGGGGGATGGGGGTGCCTGCCAGGGTGTGCGGTGCTCTTCCTGCACCCCAAAAGGCCCATAACCAGGGGGCTCAGGACCCAGGCCCGCCCATGCAGCCCAAGCCGGCCACAGGCCCTGGACCGGCTGCTGGCCTGGATAGATCTTCCTCCTTACTTCTCCCCCTTCCTGTTCCCTCTACTCTTTTCCTAGAAAGGCTCGTGCTGTGTTTGGGGACTGGGGGCAGCAGTGGCTACTTCAGCCAAGCCCTCCAAAAGCTTCCCCCAAACTGTTTCTTAAAGGAGCCACTCTGCTGGGCCTCAGGAAAAGGGGTAAGATGACCATTAAAAGTCACCCTCCCCACAGACTCCTCTCCAGAGACTCGGTGGAGTTCCTGGCCCCTAATCCCAGTGATCTCTGGATCCTTAAGCCGAAGGTTCAGGCCAGGGCAAATCGCGGGGCAACCTCTGCCCCTCCACCACCTCTGCCACATTGTCTGGGGCCCTCTTGGGTCCTGGGAGATGGTGAGTGGGGTGCATGGGCACCCTCAAAGTCTCTGAGTGCAGGATAGGCCCAATCCAAATCCTCTCCTAACCAAACTGATAGGCTGAGAGGGTTTAACTGGGGAAGAAGAGCTCAGAAGCAGAGGCACTGGGGCTGCTGCTCTTGCTTTCCAAGCAGAGAAGGTTCGCTCATGCTCCCCACCTCCTTGGCCTCTAAAGGTCACTTCTGGGCCCGGCTTGGGCAGCGTCTGCTCATCGGGCCCCCAGGGAGGTCTGAGGCAAGGAACTGGCTATTTGGGGCTGGGGTGGTGGAGCCAGGTATGGAGATCCGAATGGACTCTCCTTCCACAAGAGCCAGGCCAGAGCCTGAACTCCCGGCCCTAACCGAGCCAAGTCGGGCCAGCCAGGAGGCCCAAGATGCGAACAACGAAAAGCGCTAGCCTAGAAGACTTCGACCCCTGAAATTGCGCTGGGACGGGAACCCCGATTGCCAGGAGGCGGGGAGAGGCCCAAGTCGGCTGGAGCCCCAGTACTGCCGGTTTGTTCGCCTTCCCCGCGCCGCAGGCGGCGCCGCCAGCAGCCAGAGCCGAGTGGTGGAGGAGAGCGCGGGGCTGGCGACCAAAGAGCCCGTTGAAGTGAGAAGAGAGCCATCGGGCCGCGGGTAGGACTTCGCTCCCACTTCGGGAGAAATGCTCTCTTCCACCCTCAGCGTCTGAAATTTCGGTTTCAACCTTGTTTCCCTCCTCCGCCAACAGCCGGGTTTCCCCTGAGCCGGGAGCTACGGGCCTTGCATCCTGTCCGCGGAGCCCCAGCGTCCAGTCCCGTGCGGCACGAAGGACGCTCCCCAAATTGCCCCCAAACTTAGGAGAGCAGAGGAGCAGACCGAGCCGGTCCCGTCCCAGCTTTTGGCCCCGACCCCGCCGCTGTGCGCCTACCGTCTCCGTGTCGCCGCGGTCGATGGCGGAGCTGATGGCGGGAGCCTCGCTCTTGGCCCTGCGGTCCATCTCGTCGATGACCCCGTGCACCTCGGGGCCCGACAGACTGTGGAACAGCATCGCGGCGGGACCGGCGGGGCCGGGGGCGCGGCTCCTCCGCGGGAGGGCTTGCCCCCCGCCTCAGCTGCCTGGCGCTCCCCGCGCTAACGGGCCCGGTGCATAGCCACCGCGGCCCCGGCCCCGCCCGAGCTCGGCTGTGCCCCCAGGCCGGGCTCCGGGCCCCGGGCGCCCGCGGGCCAGGACGCCTCCCGCCGAGGCGCGGGGGCAGCTACATCGCGGGGCGCCTGGGCGGCGGCGCCAAAGCCAGGGTCACAAGGGCACGGGGCGGGTGGGGGGTGGGTGCGGGAGGGGGTGAGAGACCAGGGCAGAGGTCAGCGCCCGCCGCGGGCGCTTTCACGCCGCGGGCATCGCCCGCCCGTCTTCGGCGCCCCCGGCGCAAAGCAGGAGCGCAAACTCTGCCCGAGGCGGCGACGGCTGCGGTCGGGGCTCACCCGGGAGCGACTAGGTGCCCACGGCCGCCCAGCTGCCTGGACCGCTCCCCTCCCCGGGATGTGCCCCCAGCCCAAGGCAACCCGCCTAGGCGCTGGGTCGGCTACTGAAGTAGGGGTTTCTCGGAAGCCGGTGAGCGGAGCAGAGACACCGGGAGAATTGAAGAAGAGGAGGAGGAGGAAGAGGAGGAGGAGGTGGAGGAGGAGGTGGAGGAGGAGGAGGTGGAGGAGGTGGAGGAGGAGGTGGAGGAGGTGGTGGAGGTGGAGGAGGTGGAGGAGGAGAAAAAGGAGGAGGAGCAGAGCGGGAGGAGGAGCCGCCGGCCGCGGGCCCAGCCGCGCGCAATGCTCTCCAAGAGCGCGCCGAGCCCAGCCCCGGCTCTGCAGTCCGCGCCAGCCAAGCGTCCGCGCCTTTTCTACAGCCGCGCCTGACATCACGTCCTGCCGCCGCGCCATTGGCCGCCCGGCACCCCGGGCCCTGGCAGCGCGTGCTCCGGGAAGGCGGGAGACCCGAGAGGGAGGGGAGCAGCAAGAGGAGGAGAGGAGCGACGAGATGGTGGGAGCTGGTGGGCGAGGCTGGAGGGCGGGGGCGGGAGGGAGGAGGGAGAGCGCGGGGTTTAGAGTTTTAAGCTACAGTTTCCTGCGATTGCTTCGGGAAGGAAATTTAAACCCTCTTTCCCCGCCGTCTCCATCCTATGAAAGCGAAGCCGCCAGAGGATGCTTGAGGAGGTCTCACTCTGGTCTCCCCTCTGCCCGGAGCCGCCCCTCGGGCACCGGCTGGGGAGGCCTGGGAAGGCAGGCCTTGGAGCAGAGCTGGGAGAGCCTTCGGCCGCTTCCCGCCGAGTTCTGCCTTCGGCCCAGGCTCCGCGCCGCGGGCTGCGGACTGCCTCGCAGGACTCCCGCGGACCCGGCTGAGCCAGAGAGGCAAGAACCGGTGGGAGCTGTGGCTTCCGGGGAGTGGGGCCAGTCAGCTTATCCTCCCTTCAAGTGAGCTAGGGCCCAATTAATGGTCCAGCGTGCAGCTCCTCACTCTTCCCGGTCTCTCTCCAGCCTGGAAGAGTGGGTGCGAGCATGGCTGTAGGAACTAGGAAAGGCATGGGTTCGGATCCTAGTTCTGCCATTTACTTGCAGTGTAACCTTAGGCAAGTGACTTAACTTCCCTAAGCCTGTTTCTCATCTTTTAAGTGAGGGACAGGAAAGCCCTCTCCACTTGGATGTGACGAGTGAAAGAGATCACGGATGTAAAATGCCTGGAACACAGTAGGCACTAAGCAAATTCTTTCATCACGTCCTTTTCCCTCTCCTCCTCCCTTTAAAAACTTTCCCACTCCGAGCTACATTAGGCATCAGTGAGGTTCTTAAAAACCATTGGCCCATTCTCTGTCCGCTGGGTGCCTCATGCCACAGTTACTGAAGGGCATCCATCCTGCCGCCTGGCAGCACCACTTCTCCACCAACCTGGCCTGCGGCATAAATCCCAACTGCCACCCCAACCCCCAGACTTCAGGCTCAATCAAGAATCTCTTGGGAGAGATATCCGGGTGTGTGGTGAAGCGGGATTTAGGAAATAAAAGGTGATTGTAGAGAAAAACTGAATGAGCTAGTCAGTTATAGAGTCCCATCTCCTGGCTCTGCTTTGGAGGCGGGTTAGTGTGAAGTGACTTGATTGCCAACAGGAGGTAAGGGGCTAGCCAGGATCTGTGTAGTTTATCTTACAGGGCATAGAATTGAGGCAGCACAAAATCATACTTTACACAAATCTTATATAAGTTTCAGACATAAATATACGTGTGCTTATAATGCCCAAGCACAGTCATGCTCATGTGTGCAAATGCACACATTCATCTTTGTTGGCAAAAACACGGCCAGCAGAAATGTAGAGCTAGCACGTGCACTTCAAGTATAAGTGTACAGTGCCAGGCAGGAGGGTGCATCTATAAACTGGAAAATTGCACAGTTATATGTACAGTTGCACACTCAGGCAACTCTACCTAGATCCCTGCGAAAGATCCTCCGAGGCCACACGATTCTCTGAGGCCATGTTTTGCATATTTGCAAAACTCTTGAAGTTACAAGTGTGTCTGTTCATGCTGCACGTGCACAGATGCCCCAAGGTGAGGCAAGGAAAAGACCATAATCCCAAAGGCGCGCGTGCGCGAGTGTTCACACAGACGTGTGCTCTGGCGCCTGCACACGGCCAGTGCCCAGGCACACGGATGCCCACCTGCATACACAAGCATGTTTTACTGACCCATCTGGGGTACTTTCTTTCAAAGAAAGTAGGGAGTGAAAATCTAATCTGGGAGTCAGTGGGGTTCATTGGGAGGTCGCCCAACCGGTAGGAAAAAAATTGCAACAACGCTGGAGCGTTTGTCCTTGGTGCAGCTCTGCGCCCAGGCTGGTGGTTGCAATACGTTTTCGAGAACTCGAGGGGCTGCCTTAGGAGCTTTGGGGCGGGGGGAGGAGCCCTCGGTAACTCTTGCCGCGGGCTTCCCAAGAAACGTGGAAACACACCCTGCGTCTCTTCACTTCCCCCGTATCTGTAAGCGCACGCTTTCTTCGACACCTCACTGACCAGCAGCCCACACCCATCGCTGACCTACCCCAAATTCCCTGGCCGTCAGGATTCCCGCCGGGAGCGCCCGCCTATTTATCCCTCCGTGGCAGGCTGGGACGGGCTCCGGTCTGCAAAAGGCTCAAGCCCATTTCCCGCCACGGGATCTGGGGACCCCTTCCCCGGCCCCGGGTTCAGAGGCCGGTAACTTTGCTAATCTCCCCCAGCGGCGGGGGGACGTCGTACAACCGCTGAGCCCTGTCCGCGGAGACTGAACAAGGAGAGGAACAGGCTGTAAACACACACCCTGACACGTGAGTGACATTTACGCGGTGCGAGAAGCCGCAGCCGAGGGGATGGCAGGGGGTGGGGGGCGCAGGCAACTGCGGGTAAATGGAACCTTCTGGGGCGCCAGAAACAGCGGCCCCTCGACGCCCCTCCCCCAGGTAGGGGAAGGAACTCCCTAGGTCCCTTGAACCTGCCTTTTGTGGGAGGTGACAGGTGAACGGAATTCAGGTCTGGCTACTCTCGCCGCTGCCTACCTCCCCACCATCTGCTTCCTCGCAGACAGACAGACCGGGCGCATAATGAGGTAGCAGCCTCCAGCCGGCCACCGTGACTAACTCAGAACAAAAGCGCTCCCTCCACGCCTCTTCCAACAAAGGGGCCACCAGCCCCGGCGCTCCCCGAAGGCTGCGGGGCTCCCGGCTGCCGGCTGCGGAGCTGCGGGCGCGCAAACTTCCCGGGGCTCCCGGGGCTGCCGGCGCCACAGAGCCGGGGCCGCGGAGGGAGGAAGCACATGCCGCCCAGAGAAAGTGAGGCCGGGCCTGGCGGGGGAAGAGGGGGCGGGAGCCCGGCAGCCGCGGAAGGAGGGTGATTGATCAGTGCGCTGTTCCCGGAGCTCCGTCCCGTTATTAGAGGCGGCCAAAGCAGGGCCACGCAATAACCGCCGAATCGCCAACTAATTGACGCTGCAGGCAACTACTTCATTGTGCGCGCTGGTTTTATGTCTTCATAGCCGGTGATTGACAAGGTGTAATTAGTCATCTCACTCGGTGATAAACATGGGCACCCTCCTCCCGCGGCATCAGGCCGTGTGTACCAGCAGAGGAAGCGATAGTTGACGCTGATATACCATTAAATCAAAATGAAGACGTTCAGAAGTGTGTGTTTGCTGTGACGCTCTGATGGTTTATTTCTCAAATACGGCACCAACAGATTTACTTGATTTGCAAGTTAACTACAACATTAACTGGTTTTATTTATTTTGCCTCTTCTTTCCTTTTCCTAGGCAGGGATGTTGCTCTTGGAGAATGTGAAGACAGTTTGCTTCTTGACAAGCGAGCGAACGGGCGCCCAGATTTTTGCAGCCTCTCGAGACTCCCCCGAGGGAAATGCAGGCAGAGAAAACGCCTGATTTGGGAACTACCAGGGAAGGATTCCGCGCAGGGAGAGCCGCCCTCTTTGGCCCCAGACCCGCCTGCCTGGGGACCCCCTTTGGGCACCGCCAATGGATTATCTGAAACACTGAGGATGGTGCCGGGGACTGGGGTGGGGAAAGCCTCTTGGATAATAACTGCAAAGAAGAAAGAGGCAAAGACAACTGTTTCTTCTCTGCCTTGCAGCAGGAAGAACTGTGTTCTTAAAGCTGTTGGCTGCAGTCACAGGGCCAGTTGCCTGCCTCAGTTCCCTGAGTAAAATGTAATGTCTCCTGCTCTCAGGGTTGCACCCTTCAGCAAATTACACTCCTTGTTCGGCTGCAAAGTGGGTCTTGCTTAGGGAACTCTGTGTGTGTGTGTGTGTGTGTGTGTGTGTGTGTGTGTGTACGGGGGGTGTGTCCCTCTACAGTGAGGCTGCTACTGGAGGTGCTGATTATTCATTTCAGAAACCTGGTGGTTTAAATCTTTAAAAGGGAGGGAGCACTCCTGGTTGGGCTCCCTAGAACTGCTGTGGTCTGTCTCAACCCTAATTCTGGTTAGAGAATGGCAAGGACTGAACAAAGCCACCAATATCTGAAAGTTCTCTTCCAGTGTATCACACATGCCCCCAGGAACCCCCCAGGGGGGTAAGCGCCCTACATTTTCCCCTTCTCTCTAACCTCTGTCTCTCATTTGTATAGCAGAGGAATGGTGATTCCTTGCCACCGCGCAGGAATGTGGGGTTGTGGACCTCTCCAGGAAGAGATGGGGTGAAGCTGAGTCACAAGGATGGCAGAAAAGCCCCATATCTTCAACAAGGACCCCCCTTCCCAGGCCTGGTGGAGGAGGTGAAGGGGGAAGTGTTTTATATTGATGTGAGAGGCTGTCAGTTAGCAGCAAATCAGCTCAGGCATGGCCACCTCTTCATGAAATCAACTCATTGCCTTGGTCACACCTTACAGAAAATCTGCTGGTTACCACTATTGACAATAAAAATTAGTGGGGCCTTAGCTGTTTCGAAGAAGAACCCCGTGTCTGTGGATACATAAGTGGCTTGGCCTGACTCTGGCATGGAGGAGCCCAATTTCTCCTCCTCTTCTCCCTGCAGCGATCTGAACAGTTCCGAAACCGCCTCCCAGAGCGTCAGCTGAGCAGGTTGGGGAACTAACCAGGGCCCTCTCTCTAGGGCCCTGTTAAATGCACTGAACTTAAAATGAAACACGAAGTGTGAATTTCAGGTTTGAACATGATGCATCAGGAAACGTGGAGGTTGGCAGCCCTTTCCTCCCTCCTGCCTTTCGGTAGCAGGTATTAATATTGTATTAAATGTTATGAGAAAGTAAGGGCTGCGGAGAGGAATGTGCTCAGATGCAATTTTGTCAAGGTTTTTATCTGTGATTATGATTCCAGATGTAGAAACTCCCGCAGGAGGGAAATGAGGGGCTGCTGGCGTGTGACATGTGTTTTAAGGTGTTTGGCAGTGTTTCTCAAAGTGGTGACAAAACGTTCAATTTTATTACAGGGAATCGGCAAAAGAAACATGAATATACTAAGTCGGAGATTGTTCACCTCAGCAAAAGGATTTACCATTATTGATTAGGGTGGGGAAAGTTTGTATCTGGGTCTGCTTAAATCACATTGTCAACAATGTAAATCTGTCGATCAGATTATTCTTAAAGAACAATTGTAACAAAATACACAATAGCCAATTGCATCTCCCCACCTACTAATTTCCATGCAAAGATGTAAACTATTCTGGAAGAAAAAAAAAAGTATTGCGACAAGATGTCATTTTTTTTTCAACGGGTGTAACTACCACCATTCCTTGAGGGTAATTCTTCTTAATCTAACCCAGAATACAACCCAGTCCTAGAAGAGCCCCAGTCCTAGAATTCTGCCCTTTTTGTTAATCTGGTTGCTTTTTAAATAGAAGCACAACTAACAGCAGTAAATTTCCTCACACTGGGAACCGCATTTTGCTAAGAGGAGAATCAGGAAGATAGTGTGGAAAAGAAGTGGGGATGGGGGAGGAAGCAGCTGAACTCTTGACTGACAACTCTTGTATTGACATGCATTTGAGACTGGAAAAATTCCTACCATGGTCTTTCTCCATTCAAAGGCATCTCTGCCACCCCTTTCTGACAGCAGGACACCCCTAAATTCTATTTCCAAGCAAGGTTTCCTCATAAACATTTTATGATCTTCACTTAGACTAATCGACAGGGGTACCCAGCCAGCGCTGACTAGACTGGAGGAGGATTTGGTAAACATTTCCACAGAACAAAAAGAGGGGGTTTTGGCTAAAGATGCTGGACTTGGCTCTCCCCTGAGTCCCCAACCAGAGAATCTCTGCACACTCACAGGATATGGATCGCCCCATACCTAGCACACTCCGTACATCTGTCAGCCCATTTCACGAAGCTCACAAGTATTCAGCCCCAGCCTTTCCTTAATCCAGGCTAAAGAATGTTGATTTTGGTTTCCCAGCCACTGGCACTGTTTTACCATCACAAAAACATACTCGCTCCTAGCACAAATCGCACCTTCTTGGGAAGTAAGAAGGTTCCTCTCCTATGAGGTGATGTAGGACTTGGTACATTTCCGAGGGGAACAGTGAGGTTGCAGGGAGGGGAAAATGCTCAGCGTGGTCACCTTCTCTCACCCTGCACTTTCAGCAGAGCCCTTTCTCTACCCCAGCCCAACTTTCCACTGGCTTGATTAGCAAATCTCTACTGCTATTTGGGGAGCTGGCATTGTCTCCTTAGGTGAGGAGTGAGTCATTTCCCACATAAGCTTCAGCCTTAGCCCAACCTCTTGCCCCCTCCCCCATTTTTATTCTTCCATTAATTAAAACAACTAATGTTCCATCGATTATCTTTGCATGAATGAAAATCGTTACGGGCCCTTGCAGGTATATGGGAAATTCTGTTTGCTTAAGTATTCACACTTTGATTTCCAATAGACTCATTTTCTCAGGCATAAAGAAATTCAAACAAAACAAAACAAAAACAATCTCCTGATACTTTGCAGTAAAGCACGAAGACTAGTAGTAATGAGTTTGTGCCGATCTCTTGCAGGAAGAAATGTTCAGATGGCCCCATTTTAGAACTGAATTATACTATCTGGTAAAGGCTTCTAGACAGTTAAGGAAAACATTGATAGGTCATCAGACCTAGGTTTTGAATTTGTGCTTGTGTTGAATCAGATGAGCTCATCCAAATTTACTTTTAAGCTACCATCAGTCCTCAAAAGTAAAAAGGCAGGGGACAGTCAGCTCTATTTGGAATTTCCCAGCTAGTTGGCCATTTCAGCTTGCATCTCCATTTCTGGGGGCTGCCATAATTAGAGCGATCTATTTTGCATTTACTTCTCTTTGCAAGCACTACATTATTCACTCTTTCCTGTGCTTATTAAACAGTGCCACCTGCACCAAATTCAACAAAGCTCTTCCATCAGTCAGCCCAGTAAGGATCCCAGACCATATATTATCATTAATTGAAGCTCAATTGAATAGTTGACGATAGAGGCATGAGTAAAAGTAACACATTTTCTAGGACCTGCTTATAAGAATGTTTTAAGCTAAAAAAAAAAAATTCCCCAAATTGTCGTTTTTTACAAACTCATTTCATTCTCTCTGTACAGTAATTCAACCAGCAATTAGCAAGTCTTTTAATTAATGAACTATTCCCTGTATGTCACCAAGGTGCCTCCAGCACAAACGTCCTCCTTCATAAGGTACTAGAAAATGCAGTCAATATTTTGTCACCCAAAGCCTTCGAAGCTGACCACCTCGATAGCCCTAATACTATCAAAAGGATCTGAAGAGCCAGGGACAAAGCTGGGAAACAGAGGACAATTTTCAGAAAACTAGCCATGGATAATCTGAATCCAGAGAGAGGGAGTGGCAGGAGGAAGGGAACCAGAGACAGAAAGGAGAGGCAGAAAATGAGTGTAGATAGATACCAGTGGTTAAAGAAAAGCACAGAAAGTTTGTAGCAAAGATGGGACCATCTCTGCGCCTCAGCTATAACAAACTCCATCAAAATGTTGATGATTTACACATTTTTAGGAGCTTGAAACCTCACTGTGCATTGTTCTTTAAAAAGCTTTCTGCTTTGTTCAAAATACTGCTTGTCTTTGGCATTGTCAACAGCTCTGCATCTGGGAGAGATTAATTAAGTGATAGGTCAGACACAATGAGGTGAAGGGGCATGTCCACCCAATCAGGACTGATTCATCCATTTCTAGGTGAATCAACTTTGTTGAGGGATGCCAATTTCAGTTCCATTTCCAGGGAGGATTTATCAATAGGAATGCCTGAGCTCCCCCAGTGAGGGGCTCTTAGCTGGAAAAGGTATTTCCAGACAGAAAAATCTAAAATCCACACTCTCTTTTTCAGATGTGAAACCAAAACATAACTATAAATTGTCTGTAGGCTTAAGTTTCACTGATGTGGGTGAAGGCTGATTTTCTTGAACATGATCTTTCTACAAAATAGCTAATTGGATGATTACAAATAAGATTGCCATGCAACACAATAAAAAAAAATTAAAAGTCTGCTTTCTCTTCTCCCCCTTCCCAACCATTTCTCATTGCCCCTTCCTTTCAAAGTCCACTTTTAATTTCTAGAAGGCAAAGTGAAAGAAAGAGACAGGAAAAAGAGGAGAGGATGAGAGAAAGAGAGAATGAAAGAGAAATAGGTTTTCTAACCTGTCGGCTGAATTTTTCCAGACCAATTTGAGGTTATCTTTAAATCTTCACCCCCCCATACACCCCACACCTTTCTAAAAAATCTTTAGATTAGTGAGAAATTAGCTAATCAGGAAAGGCTATGTGGCCAGTTCACCCTATTCTTAACCAGAAGGGTTTTAAGGACCTTAGACCCTACTCCCCAAAATGACACTCTCCCCATCTCTTCAGCAGCATGTCAGTCTGGGTGAAAATTGTGGTTGCCTCTGTGTGTGTGTGTGTGTGTGTGTGTGTGTGTGTGAGAGAGAGAGAGAGAGAGAGAGAGAGACAGAGACAGAGACAGAGAGAGACAGAGAGGGAAGTAAACTCCCAGCCTGTGAATAATGCTCAAGTAAAGTGACTATTCCAAACAAAACACTTGGAATATTTTTACTCTATTCGTGAACACCCCTGCAAATGAAGTTCACCTTTTCCAAGGCGTGTGTGTCTGTGTGTGTGTGTGTGTGTGTGTGTGTATGCGGGAGTAAACAATGGTTTGTGGTTTTTGTAACCAATCAGCCATTTCCCCTTCTCCAAAGAAATGTAGAATGCCGGTTTCTTAACTATCCAATTCTTTAAATCATCTGGGATCCATCTATATTTATAAAACTGAGCAGAAACACTTAACAGCCTGATCAATAGCCATTGACCGTCAGTGCACCTCACACCCTAACATGCACAGCTTGATCATGTATATTTGATCATCGAAAAATTCAAAGCATCTTGCAGAGTGTATCATGCTTCCCATAAAATAGTCTATCTTTTTCTGTGGTCTTAAAAAGAGTGCCGGTTTCTCTCTCCCTTGCATTCATCCATCTATCTATCTATTTACACACACACACACACACACACACACACACACACACACACCCCTCCCTTCCTGGAGAGTTTATTGCTCATATATTTGATGAAGAACAAGGTAATTAACTGCAAGGCTGTTCATCTGGGTGGCACTTCATATCCATTGTAATAATAAAACATTTTTTCCCATTTTAGCAGAAGAAAGGCTAGTCCTGCCCACAGATTCAGAGGACCCCAGCATCTCCGTCTGCAAAGCCTCCTTTTTATAAATCCTGCCTCCCTCTTAAGTGATGGCATGCACAATTGCACCAAGGGGCACTAAGTTTATCTGTAAAAAAAAGCATAGTTGGAAAAGCTTGTCCCTTCTCAGACCTTCAGCATCAGCTAGTGGGGGTTTGGAATAGACATGGCTGGCTCCTCCGTCCCTAGTCTCCTTGGCAGCAAGCAGGGACAAGAGTCCAAAGGGCTTGTCCTACGAAGAGCCACAAGTAGAAGAGGTGTATTTTGGGATCTCAAGGGTTGATGTCCTGAGCACATGCCACTAAGTTCCAGTATCCGAAAAAGGACTCAGCCCTGCAGACTTTTCTGATAGTCTGGGGCCAAAAGGCTGGTTCTAAGTTTCTCCATAAAGTATGCCAGATCTGTCCAAACCGCTCCAATCATCTGGCAGGAGGACTACCAGCTGGCAGGCCTGCTCCAAGCCTGCAGCACAGTCTTTCTAACCGCAACCCCAGAGACTACCTCCCACCCCCACCCCCAGCCAGCAAAACAAATTACCTGCAGAACCTCCCATTTCTGGAGTCCCCTGCTCTGTATTCCGAATCGTGCCCAGGACAAATTTCTCAGGGCCCTTCCTTCTAAAAGCAGCAGCATCTGGGCTGAGGCTCCCTCCTTTATGTGTGTGTGTGTGGGAGACTTCGTATGATAATACATGTAATATGATATAGAATGACAGAATGCATGACGGTTGCCCATAATACGGAGAAGTCAGTCAAAGGACAGAGGGGACATTTGGATAATTACCATCCATTGGCTAGTCAATCACTCGAACAGAGAGAAACTGCACAAAACCCACAATGGAGTTGGGAAACAAAAGAGACCCGAGCCAGACTCAGGATTAACCGGTCTAAAGCGATCTAAATGCTTTTGTATCTGAAGAACTGAGGCTCCCGGTTGCCCCCCCTTCCCACTCCCAGGGAACTAATTGCGGGGATCAGAGTTAAAGCCCTCTCCCTCCTTTCCCCTTTCTCTTTGTAGACTGCTCACCACGCAGAAAAAAAAAAAAAAAAAAAAAGATTTCTCTCTGTGTGTTCATTAAACTATTTTAAAGTTAAAGGGATGGGGGAGGGTGGCTCCAGGTGGGCCCTCAGCCCAGAAGCTGGGGTTCTTCAGCCTTGGAAGAGGCTGGGACAGTCTCAGTCGATCTCAATTCTTTGTTTCTGGGTGAAGTCTTTCCTGCTCGCCCCTGGAAACAAATGCCCCATTCACCTGGGCAGCTGCCCTTTGCCTGGAGGGTAACACGGATGGCTGGTACCCTGCTTTGGATGAGGAGTCCCCATAATCGGCCCCTGCACTAGAAAAACAGAAGGTCCACCCCCTAGTTGAAAACTCAAATGGAGTCAGCACCCTCAGAATTAAACGGCGTAAGGCGTAAAAGGGTGACAGAGAAGGGGGTCTAGCCTTCAAAATGGGTAAGAGAGAAGAAGACGGTGGCAAATTGTGAGCAGACAATTTGCTTCTCAACTGGGCAGTGAGAAAGAGAAAGAAAATCCTTCTCAATGGGGCAAGGAGAGACGATGCTTATTTGGGGAAAGGGATGAGAAGAGACTCCTTCTGACTGAGAAAGAGAGACGTAAAGAGGTGATTCCTCAAAAGCGACATAGGAAAATGGTCCCGTAAATGTTTAGAGACTCCGAGATGAAGGTGAGAGAGGAGGAGAATTCCTTAAAAGAGAAAAGATACAGACCGAGATGTCCGTAGCTGAGAGAGAGACCCCCGAGTCCCGGGACAGAAAGATGGGTAACTATCTCACCCAATTCCCACCGGGTCCTCCCGATGCGATTCTAACTCGCCCAGCGCCCTCCCGGCCCGGCGGGACTCGCTTGTCCCCACTCCGTGGCAGCGGCGGCTCCCGGTCCCCGGCCCGCGGGTGCCCGCCGTGCCCCCGTCCGCACGCGCCCCCATCCGCACGCGCCCCCCGCGCAGCCCCCTGCCCCTCGGGGCGGCCTGGGCGCCTTCTTACCTTTCCGAGTCCTCCGCCGCGGGTGTGGCCGGCTCGGCGGGCGGCCCCGGGCCAGGGCCGGGGGGCGGGGGGCAGGGGCGCCGGGCTGGGGGGGAGCGGCAGGGTGAGGGCTGGGGGGGCTGGCACGGTGCCCAAGGGGGGCGAGGGTGCCGCGGGCAGCCCCAGGGCCCGCGGGCGAGCCCGGCCGAGCCGGAGGAGGGGCGGGGGGCGGGGGCCCGAGGAGGGGCGCCAGGGCCCGGGCCGGTGGGCGGGGAGCTCCAGCCTGCGGAACCTGCCGGGGAGCCGGGCGAGGCGCGGGAGGGAGACCCCGAGCCCGGGGAAGCTGAGGACCCGGCGCGCGGATCGGGGGTGGGGGGACGGTTTTGTCGCCTCGGCTGACAAATCAATCAGGGCCCGCCGAGCCGGGGCACTGCCACCAGCGCTGCGGTGCTCGCGGCTCCCCGGCCGGCCCCGCGCCGCCAGCTGCCGGCCGCCTCGGGTCCGCTCGGGCCGGCGTCGCGGGCGGGGCGGCGGTCATTAGGCTGCGGGCGCGTGCGGCCCGGGCGGGGGCGGGGGCCGAGCGGCGCCGCATTCCGGCCTCCTCCCCCGCCCGCCGCTGGCCCGGGCCCTCTGCGCGCTCCCCCCCACCCCCGCTCCCCCGTCGCTGTCACTAGCTCTGGCCGTTCCGTCTGTCCGTCTCTGCCCGCCTCCCTCTGTCTCTCTCCGTCTCCCGGTATCTGTCGCGTTTCTCTGTCTCCCTTCGTCTCTCGGTCCCTCCCGATGTCCCCAGCTCTCTTGCTCACTGCGCCTCTGTATTCTCTCTTTGCAGCCGTGGTGCTCTCTTACCCTCTCTCCTCGGTCGCTCTCACCATTTTCTCCCACTCTCTCTTCTTTCTTTCTTGCTACCTACCCTCACTCTCCACCCCTTGCTCCCTTTGCTCAGGAGGACTATTTATCTCTCCCTCCTTGGAACAGCAGCCCCAGCCCCAGAATCCAACTTAATGCATTTTCTCTGCTCTGAGACCTCGGACAAGTCACTTCCTCCCTGCCAGCTGCAGTTTCCGTGTTGAAAGGAGTTAATAAGCTGCTCTTGGTGATGTGGTTGGGAGGGGCGCCGCAGGGAGGGCATGCGGGAAGTGCTCAAGGACTCTGGTTCTCCCTCTTGGAGTTCATACTTTTCCCAAGTGCAGCAGCCACTGTGGCAGCTGCCTGACGACCAGGGCTCACCAGGTGCCAAGTGGGCCCCACAAAACCTCTGTCGCTAGCTTCCTGGGCCAGGACAAGTACCAGAAGTCCAGTTCAGCAGGGAAAGTCAAGGGTGGTTTCTTCTGGGGTCTCGAAAGCCTCTCCTGAGGAGCATCTGTGGTCCCCAGAGCTGGATCTGACATCTCAGGCCCTGTCACCTGCTGGTTCCTCCTTCACTGACACCAAGCAGAAGGGCAATACTCTTTCCTGTCCTTAAACCCAAGCAGGAGAAAGCTTATTCCTCCCTGCCTTCACACACACACACACACACACACACACACACACACACACACACACAAAATGAATGACTTTTAAGCTTCAAAGACGTTTCCTGGGTGGAGTGCGGCTTCAGAGTCAGACAGCCTGCCTTGTGAATTGCTGTACCCTAAGTGTAATCCTCATTATGAATTTGTTGAATAAAAGCTAGACAGAATAAATAACCTTCTACAGGCACATGATGAACACCATGGATGATCCCAACCACAATCCTAAAAGGGAGGTAGTTATTGTTCCCATTTCACAGATGACGAAACCAAAACTTAGAGTGACGTGACTTGCCCAAGGCCACACACTAAGTGGCCTTGAACCAACATCTGTCTGCCTTCATGCAATTTGCAGTCTAGCTGGAGAGACAGACTATGAAAAGCAATTCCATTATTCTTTCCTGACAAGTGCCATGAAGGAGTAGAGAGTGCAGTTGAGACCAAACATCCAGGGAAACTGACCTGGGCTGGGGGCTCAGGAAGGGCTTTCTCAAGGTGAGAACCGAAGTCAGGTGTGGGGCTTGCAGTTGGCAGGAAGTGGGAAGGTGCTGCTAAAGGGAAAGTGTTCCTGGAAGAGTGACCAGCGTGTGCCGGGGGTGAGAGGCAGCAGGGAGCCTCGCTAGTAAGGCCAGTGTAGCTGGAGCAGAAGGAATGAGAGGGGTGAGGCTGGAGAGGTGGGCGGGGCCAGGCCTAGAGGGGGAGGGGCTTATAGATTGACGGGGAGCCTGCGCCTCAGTACATGCTAACCACATGAGTCCTGATTTCCCTCTTCTTGACTGGAAGGGGGAAGCCAGATTCAGTCCCCATACATGTCCTCTGCCTGTCGTCTGTCTTGGGGGTTGTCATCTCTTGTCCTGTCCTCTGCTCTGTCCCAGCACTGTCCACCCACAGTGTCATTGCTTACCTTGGCATCTGTGTCGCCCCGTGAGTGTGACCTCCCCCAGACCACACATCCAGGCTTGGTTCCTTCCTCTCTGTGCCCCTACAGTCAGCCGCCCAGGAGTGTCTTCAGCCAGCATTTGTTGTTGGACCGAACAGTCGGGAGCCATTGATTGCCAGCTGTGTGCCAGGTTCTGTGCTGGGCATTGTCCTTGCCTTCCCAAAGTGCTTGTTTCATGGGGAAGACACTTTTGAACACACAGGATGGTAATGACCATTATGAAGGGGACTTGAGGTGTGGGACTGGAAGCTCTTTGAGGGGAGGCCTGTCCTGGTCTGCTCACCTTGTACAGTCTTCAGGGTGTGGCACAGGGCCTGGGACAAGATGGGCACCAGTAATGTGCATTGAGAGGATGAAAAAGAAAAGTGAAGTTTAAATGCAGAAGGACTAAGGATAAATCGGAGTTAAGTGATGCAGGAGAAAGGATGGGGAAACGTGTCTGTGAAGATCTAGCTAAGAGCAATACACAGACAGGAGGAGAGAGGAGGATCTGTAGAGAGGGAGGGAGCCAATGCTTATTGAGCTCCTCCTCTGGGCCAGGCAGGATCCGGGCACTTTTGTGCAGTTATCTTGACTAACCTTCACAGCACCCCTCCCTTGGAGGCCCCGTTGCTCTCCCTTTTCTGAATAAGCATTGGGGTCCAGAGAGGTTAGGTCACTGGTCTGAGGTCACACAGCTAGTAAGAGCCTGCATCTGGACTTGAACCCAGGTCTGCCTGCTCCTCTCCACTAAAAAGAGGAAGCAAAAGAGGAGGAAAAGGAGGAGGAAGGAGATGACTGAGAACAAAAGAAGAGCGGTGGCAAAGGAGTGAACTCTACGAGGAATTTTTCAGCTTAAAAACAATTCCCATTTCCCAGCTCTGCAGAGGCTGGTTCGGTGGATCTGAGGCGAGCCGGCCCTCTGACTTGCAGGAGCCTGCGGAGGGGCCCCAAGGAGCTGCTTCAAAGCCGGCCTCTTCAGTACAGGCGCTTTTAAACTTCACACGGGAAACTTTCCAGGGTTGACTTTTTGCACTTTGTTTCCAAATCAAGAGATGGGGAAGTCCCTGTCAGCCCAGCGGGGAGGAGATCTCACTGAGAGTCTGGCTCTGGGTTTCCAGGCTTGGCATCAAGCTCCCCCACCTCCCAAGGGAACCTGGAGGGTGGGGCAAGGGGGAACCTGTCCCCTGCCCTCAGTGGGTTCCCAGGGAGAATTCAGGGTGTGGGCTTGGCAGCCGATCCCTCCTGGGCGGGGGATGAGGCTTCTCTTCCTGTGTTCTTCCAAGCCTGGTTTCTCACTGGGTTCCTGGTGGCGTTTGCTGACAAGGTGTGACCGGCTCACAAGGGTCATATGTGTGCCTTGCTCTTCTCTGCCCAGTAGCCTCCAAACCACAACACACCGTCTGTCATCTGATCACCATTGTGAGAGGTGGCAAGGGTCTTCCTAACCCTCAGCTCCTTCTGATTTTTGGAATTCAGATTTGGATTTTGGATGTACATCAAGAGGCTGGCTCCATGCATTTTAATTAAGCTGTCTTTTTTCATTTATTACTAATACACTCCTCTTAACTATGATTTATTTGTTAAACAAAGCACCATAAGCCATCACTTATTCATCTTAATTTCAACAAAATTAAAGTAGTCGCTGTTAGATTGCACCTAATTGCGCTTGCAATGAAGAGAATGGAGATGTTAATCAAAATAAATTGAAGATAAACAATAAAATCATTACATCTTTTCGGCGGTAAGTGTAACTAATCAGTTTTGACTCCAAGCGACCAAATAGGAATAATGAATGTGTCACCAAAGGCACACTCATTAAGGAAAGCCACAGCGGCCTGGGTCCTCAGGGCAGCAGACAGCCATCCTGCCCAGGTGGCCCTGAGAGTTCCTACGCTCCTCGGCTGGGCAGAGGGGCCCTGAGGAGCAAGGGCAGCGGGGAGGAGGCTCAGAGAACAGGAGAGAGTCCCGGCTGGGAAGCCCCGAGGCTGCCCTGCTACAGAAGGGTTCTCTCAAACTGATGAGAAAACTAGAGGTTCCAGGCCCATCTCTGGACATTGCAAATAACCAAGGATGGGGAGAGAGGCCAGGAGAGAAACAGAAAGATATACAAGAGACACAGTCAGACACATGCCAGTGGACACAGAAGAGATGAGTCCAGCAGAAAGAGACAAGAAGAAAGAGAGACAGGCAGACAGAAAGAGACCAGGACAAGAGACAAGGAGATAGAGGGAGAACAAGTCCAGGATGGACAGAGTAAAGAGTCTGAGGAAGAGGCAGCTTAAACAGAGTGATGGAGGAGGGATGGGGACTGAGCCCCGGTGGCAGGAGGGAGACGGAAGAGACAGAATCAGGCGGGTCTGCAGAAGTGGAGGCTCACTGGCCTTAATGAAATAATCTTTCCTGTGAGGACAAGACATAAACACATGTTAATTTCAATCCCGTTAAAACCAGGAGGTTTCAGGCTAGGATTCTGGACAGAGTGGTCTTCAGGGGTCTGTCCAGGTAAGTGACTATCAGGACAGGACCCCTGTACTGGGCTCTGCGAACACAGAGAAGGAGGGTGGCACTGAGGTGGGGGAGGCAGAAGAACACCTGGGGTGGTCTCCTGGGCTCATCTTCCAGACTGAGGTCCCTTCCTCATGTCACAGGTTTCTGTGCCAGCCCTTGGGTCGCTAGCCCGGCTCCTGATGCAGAGCCAGAGAGATGCCAGCCCAGGCTGCTCTGGCTGAGGCTGTCCAAGCAGCAACCCTTCCCAGGCTGGGAAAACCAAGAATGTGGGCAACTTTGGGAAACGGGAAAATCCGAGGACGTGGCCATCGTGGTAAATTGGACAACCAGGAGAGACAACCTGAAAGACACATATGTTTTGAATACCTACCATATGCCTAGCCCTGAGCTGGGCCCGACAAATACAGAGTTGAATCAGATATAGCCTCCCTATCTCAATTTCCCCATCTTTAAAGTAGGATTAATAATAGAGCCTTCTTTATGTGTTTGTTATAAGATTAAATGTCTTAATATTTGTGAAGAGCTTAGAATGGTGGCTGACCCTTGGAAAGGACTTTGTGTTTGTTAAATAAAAATATAATAAATCCCTGCCCTCAGGGAGTGCAGAGTTCAGTGGAGGAGACAGACTCATTCGCATTCAAGTTCAGTCCAGTGGGGTAAGAGCCATTACAGATACACTTCAGGATGCTCTTGGGAGTCCAGAGTGGAGACGAAGCCCCCAGCAGAGCAATCTTGAAGGAGGAATAGGAATCAGTCAGATGAACGGTGTGGGGATAGGGAAAAGGATATTCTGGGTAAATGGGCCATGTGAACAAAAGCACGTGGGCAAGAAATGACAGGATGTACCTGGAGATGTCAAGCAAATTGGAATAGAGGTGAGGCTGGAGAACAGGGACTGAGATCTTGATGTGTCTTTGCAGAACCAGTGAAGAGCATCTGAGTGGACATTTATGCTTTTTCATTGTTGCTGTTTGTTTGTTTGTTGTTGTTTTGGCTGCTCAGCATTTGTTTACTATACTTGGAGTGGGACTTTTGGGATTGCATCTTCCCCCTTTTTACCCCTTCTTCCCTCCCAGTCCATGTGGTTCTAGTAGAGGCCATGACTCCAGGGGAAGTCACACCATCATGACTCCAGGGGAAGGAGCATGTGACCTAGACCTAAGCCAGTCAGCACATTCCATTCCTGTGGCCACAGTGATTGGTTGAGGGAAGGCTAAGCGGGCCCAATGGGAGCCAATCTAGGACTTTGGCCTGAGGACCTGACAGAGGTCTTTGAACCTTTCTGCTGGTCTCTAATCTAACAGGATGCAGGGTTTGGGGCTGCTGCCACCATCTTACCGTCATGTGGAGCTTGAAACCAAAGCCAACAGAACAGAAGGCAGCATGACAGAGCAAAATGAGTCCCAGTGACATCGTTTGAGCCCTGAATCCAGCCAAGATGAATCTAGCCCTAGCTCTTGGCCTTTTTGGTTTCATGAGCCAATAAATTCCTTTTTGTGTAAGCCAGTTTGGGTTGGGTTTTCTGTCACTTGGAACAGACAGTTCTAGCTGATAGGCTTCAAACAGGAGCACGATGCTGTCGTGTGTTTAAGTAACATCACTCTGGCGGTCACAGTGCAGCAGAGGGACTGAAGGGAGTGAGCTTGGAGGCAAGGAGGCCAGAGGGGAGGCTGGAGTGGTCATCCCAAAGAGGGCTTATGATGAAGAGCAGGCCGAGCTAGGGACTTCTGTCACCACCAGTGTGTTAGGTTCTTACTGCTGCCGTAACAAATCACCGCAAACTGGGTGGCTTAAAACAGCAGAGAATTATCCTCTTACAGTTCTGGAGGCTAGAAGTCTCAAATTAAGGTGTCAGCAGGGCTGAACTCCCTCTGAAGACTGTAGGGGAGAATTCTTCTTTGCCTCTTCCAGCTGCTGCTGGCTCCAGGCATTCCTTGGTTTGTGGCTGCATATTCCCACCTCTACCTCCGTCTTCACATTGCTTTCTCCTCCTCTGTGTCTGTGTCTTTTCTTCTTCTGCCTCTTCTAAGGACACTTGCCATTGGACTTAGGGTCCACCTGTGTAATCCAAGATGACTTCATCTCAAGTTCTTTAACTTAATTACATCTGCAAAGACCCTTTTTTCCAAATAAGGTCACATTCATAGGTTCCTGGACATGTACATATCATTTTGGAGGTCACCATTCAACCCATTACAGCATCCTTAGTGAGGACTGCCTAAAACAGAAAGAAGTGTTTCCAACTCCAGTTCTCTGTAGAGCCCATTTCACTTCTCAGAGCCTCAGTGTCACCATCTGTAAAGTGGGTCAAGATGACCAACACAGTAGGTGACAGAATTGTGTGAACACTAACATCCGGTTCAAATACAGGGATTTAAAGAGAAATGAGAAAGCAACTTCCATATTGCTGCCTCCTGTTCATACCCTTTTAGGAGTATTTTGATGGCAAAAAACAGGACCAATTTTCTCATAAAAATTCTTCTATTCGTTTAAAGAAAGATGAAATTGTAAGGACTGACACCTTTTCCCTGAGACACAATGAGGCACAACAGTGATATTCCATAAATGTGCGCTCCCTTCCCCACCTTCAACTCATAATAAGGAAAGGGAGTTTAAATTAAGATAGACTCATGGGGAGGAGAGGAGTTGGGCTTCACCAACCTGGAATCTCCTTCCAAGTGGCCTCAGCTGGGACCTTGAGGACCCTGCTCAGAAGTGCTTTGCCATCTCAGCTCCCCTCCATCTGGAAGCTCTGCCTCCTTCAGTCTCCTGCCTGACCAGGTGAAGAGCATGGTCATGACAGCTCCATTTACTGACCATTTGCTCTGTGCCAGGCAGAAGGCTCAGGGATTTCCATGCATTAGCTCAGTTTTCCTATTAACAGAGTCTATTACCATCCCCTTTTTATAGAAGAGGAGACTGAGGCTCAGAGGGGGAAGTGGCTTTCTCAAAGTCACACAGCCAGCAACTGCTAGAGCCAGGTCTCCAGCCCAGATCTGTCTGGTGCCAAAGCCCACGCTTGTAACTAGGGCACTGACCTGCTGGGGTGCAGACTCTGCAGGGCCAGTGAGGCTGGGGTCTCCCAGGCTGGCAGCAGGAAGAGGTAATCCCTCTAATGGTGTTGAGCCAAGGCGGCAGTACTTTAGCTTCATCTAGGGAGCTCTATCAAACAGGAGGGGGCCCCTAAATTCCTCTTTGAAGTGGGAGCCAGAGGCAAGAGCTGCCCTACAAGGGATGGCTGGATGCCACGTGTCAATGGAGGGCCAGAAACACACCAGCTACACCCACCACAGTAGAAGTCAGCATAACTCAGAGGAGCCTTGAGTTGGGCACCAAAACCTGGTGGTGGGCAGAGGGAGGACCTGTTTAAGCTGAAGAAATGGAGACCTTAAAACCCACTATATAAAAATTAAACACAGGGCTTCCCTGGTGGCGCAGTGGTTGAGAATCTGCCTGCTAATGCAGGGGACACGGGTTCGAGCCCTGGCCTGGGAAGATCCCACATGCCGCAGAGCGGCTGGGCCCGTGAGCCACAACTGCTGAGCCTGCGCGTCTGGAGCCTGTGCTCCGCAACGAGAGAGGCCCGCGCATCGCGATGAAGAGTGGCCCCCGCTTGCCACAACTGGAGAAAGCCCTCGCACAGAAACGATGACCCAACACAGCCAAAATCAATCAATCAATCAATCAATCAAAACATACGCATCTGATTCAAGATCCTCATTAAAAAAAAAAAAAAAAATTAAACACAGAATTACCGTATGATCTGGTCATTCCACTCCTAGGTATACGTCCAAAAGAATTGAAAGCAGAGATTCAAACAGGTATCTGTACACTCATTTTCATAGCAGCATTATTCACAATGGCCAAAAGGTAGAAGCAACCCAAGTGTCTGAGATAGATGAATGGATAAGCAAAATACGGTATATATATATATACAGTGGAATGTTATTCAGTCTTTAAACGGAAGGAAATGCTGACACATGCTACAACATGGATGAACCTTGAGGACATTATGCTAAATGATATATGGAAGCCAGTTACAAAGGGACAAATACTGTATGATTCCACTTGTATGAGGCACCTAGAGTAGTCAAATTCCTAAAGACAGAAAATAGAATGGTGGTTGCCAGGGGCTGGGGAGAAGGGGAATTGGGAGTTACTGTTTAATGAGGGCAGATGAGAAAGATGAGAAAGTGGAGGCGGGTGACAGGAATGACTGCACAATAACGTGAATGTACTTAGTGCCATTGAACTGTATACTTAAAAATGGTTAAAATGATCAATTTTATTTTATGCATATTTTACCACAATTAAAAAAAAACAAAGCTGGGAATTCCCTGGTGGTCCAGTTGTTAGGAATCCACGCTTTTACTGCCAAGGGCCCGGGGTTTGATCCCTGGTTGGGGAAGTAGGATCCCACAAGCCACACAGCACAGCCAGAAAATAAAATAAAATAATTTTTAAAATAGTTTAAAAAAACCCCACAAAGCTGACATTTCCCTTACTTCTAATAAAAAACTTCCTAAACTAAAAGGCAAAGGCAACCCCCCCAAAAATATAATCCGTATTGAGTGCTATGTGCCAGGCATTATGCTGAATGCATTCCATTCATCATCTATTTAGCCCTTTGCAACAATCGCAGTAGTAATTATTTCTCCCAGTTTCCACATGAGGAAACTGAATCTCCCAGAGACTCACCCCAGGCCTTACAGCTAGAAAGGACCTTGAACCCATGCCCTTAAACTACTATGCTCAGAGGGGGAAATTGACTTGCCCAGGAACACACAGCCAGAAAGTGGCAGCTCCAGGCTTGTCACACTTTCCTTGGTGCAGGGGCAGACTGAAAAAAAATGGGAAAAAACAGAAGACTTTGTCATGTTTAACCTCTGGGCAGAGTGGAAAAGCAGCCCGGAGGCTGGCAGAGAGGGTCTATAAGAGGCCAGTAGGGAGCCCAGCCTTACAGCAGATATCTTTCATCTTAGAAAGTTCCTGGGACAGCTTTTCCACCCTGTGTTTTACTGCCTGCTGGGAGTTGCAAGGAATCAGAGCATGTCCAATAAATGTTTTATTCCATCCTGAGCTGGCCCTCCTCTTGGGCAAAATAAGCTCCTTTCTCCAGGTGGAAATGAAGGGGCAAGCATTTCTATGGCAACTACATAGGGAATGGTCTCTTTATTTCACACGGAATAACCAGCTCAGAGAGGTAAAGCAGCTTGCCCAGGCCCACAGAGCAGATCAGCCCCCAAGGTCCAAACCCAGGGTGCCTGGCTTCTGGCCCAGGACCCAGCATATACTATACTCCACTCCGGAGCTGTCTGAGAGTTGGGGCTGCCTCGGTCTCAGCCTCTGGGTCTCCCTTCTCTGTTCTTCTAATGGAGGAACACTCAGCAGGCTGTGGCCACTGAATCGCCAAGTCATCAAAAATCTACGATGGTGACTTTTCTTGGGAAGGCCCTCCGTGGTGGAAACTTCTGCCTCCTTCTCCAGCCCCATCTCTCACCAGCCTCTGCCCTCCCTCCTCCCCCAATTCCTCCAAACCGCTGTCTTCTTTCTCACTCCAGGCCTTCACCTCTGCTGCTCCCCCTTCTAGAGGCTACCCTACCCCCTGCTTTGCTGACCTAACGACGGCTCATTCTCAGGTCTAAGCTTGAATGTCTTCTGGGAAGCCTCCCCTGATCTTTACCCTGTCAGCACCTGCACCCTCTACCACACATGCACACACAAACTCTCCTACACACTCATACATATATACTCACTCTCACACACACACATACACACTCACACTCAGACACACACACACACACCTTATCTAGTGTTCATGGCTGTGTCCCCAGTGCCTAAAACGCCACCTGGCACAGAGCAGGCCCTCAGTAAATTTTGACAGATTGAATAAATACACAAAAAGAATGCCATCAGACTCATTTAACAATCCTGGATTTGTCACCAAGCAAATGAAGAGGCCTTGGGCAAGATGTTTAAGCTCTCCAGGACTCAGTTTTCTCATGAGTAAAATGGGTATAAAAAAGAACCTTCCTCACAAGGTGCGTGGAGTCAATGAGTGATTCTATGTAAAGTGCTTGGCCATGACCTAGGTCATAGCAGGGCCTTAGTGAACCTTATGTACTGCTGTGTCTTGAAGCTTGTGCCCTCACCATAGCCCTCAAGTACCCTCTGTTAAGGAGAAAAATCATATGTGCAGAGATCAATATCTGCTTCCGAAATCTGTGAGCTCTTGAACTGGAAGTTTGAGGCATACAAGCACCTTGGCCTTCAAGGACTTTGTGATTCAGTAGAGGAGAAAGGCCTTAAATAGACAACGACAGAGTGTTATCGGACTGTGGTAGAGGGGGTTCTCATGGGATCCCCAAGGATGGCTTCTCAGATGATGCGAGGCTGGAGCTTTGCCGGGAAGGAAAAGTAAGTTTCCCAGGCAGAGATTTAGGTGGAGGGAAGTCCTGTCTGCAGAGGGAAGAACATGGGCAAAGGCCTGAAGGTATTACTGAGAACGGTGAATCAATCAGAAGGACAAAGTGCCTGCTGCGGGCTGGAGGAGGCTCAGGGGAAGGTTGAGGCCAGCCAGTGAGGGGATGTAAGGGAGCCTCCATCCTAAGAGAGCTTTGACCAGTAGGCCAAAGGGAGTCATGGCAAAGTTCCAAGCAGACTGGGGGTGAATATTAGAGGGTGACATCATCAGATTTACTCTCTGGAAAGAGTGTGAACAGGGCTTAGCCTGGCAGAAGAGATGCCTTAGAACATGTTCCCCCTAAGTTCATAGAAATAAAAGTCAATGGGATTGGGGTTCAGGTAGACCTTGCTTCCTCTGGCTCCTCTCTTTAGAGCTTTGTGGCAAGTGGCTGGCCCTTCCTGAGCCTGGAGTCCCCATCTGTAAGTCAGGGACAAGAAAGGTGACTTGCAAGTGTGGCTGAGAGGATTTGGCGAGATTCTGGGTGTGCAAGTGCCCCACGAAGCAGTCACACAACCAAGGCTGGCTCCTTCCTCTTTGGGCCCAAGGAAAAATTTACCCCAATTATCCCAAGGACTCGGGTATGACCAAAGCTCCAGGTCTGTTTTATGCCCATTAGCCAGGCTCATTCCAGAAGCAGCCTCTGGGACTTTCCAGAGCATACCCCTTATTAAAGACATCCTCCAAAGCGGGTGGGGTGTCATCACCCGTGTAGACCTGGCCATCTCAGGCAGAGGCAAGTGGACCTTTGTAGCTGCACATCAAAGCTGCCCATCCCTGGTCCCAGGGTTTAGAGACAGAGCGACACAGACCCTCGTGCTCAGGGAGACGTCCTTGGTGCAAACCTTCCATCCACCTGGCTAGTGCACCCTCCAGGACGCAGGGAGATGAGGGCCTTCAAGGAGATTCAACGCATACTGGGCACAAGCTATGAGTCCAAAGGGTTTACAAAGTAGCTGGGAATACGTAACATTCCCTCCCTCCCAGCACTGTAAACACATTAAACATCGCTCTTGTCCCCTAAGAGGTCATGCTTTGTTAATAATAATCACATCGACCATTCGCTGAGCCTTACTACGTACCAGGCACCTTGCTAAGTTTTTCCTTGGACTGTTCCTCTTTAAACATTGTGAACTATATACGTTGTCAGTCCCATTTCACAGACAAAGAAACTGAGGCTCACAGAGGTTACTTCACTTGCCAAATCAGCCAGCTGGAAATTGGTTGACTGGGACTTGAATCCGGGTCTGTGGGCTCTAGATCCTTTGCTCATAACTGTTTGTTTAAAAAGCCCCTGTCTAGGAAATTCCCTGGCGGTCCAGTGGTTAAGACTCCGTGCTTCCACTTCAGGGGGTGCGGGTTCAATCCCTGGTTGGGGAACAAAGATCCCACATGCCGCGTGGCATGGCAAATAAATAAATAAATAAATCATCCTTCTTAAAAAAAAAAAAAAGCCCCTGTCTAGATAAGGAGATGGAGGAAAAGATGTTATCAGCTGGGCAAAGGCTGGGCTCGGTTGGGATCTGGGAGGCAGGTAAGGGGGTCTGTGGGAGGTTGCCAAGTAACATGATGGACAGACTAGAAACAGAGCAGGGACTGGTCTCACTGGGGCTGCACTGCCAGACACCAAGGTGGGAAGAGGGGGCTGGGGGACACCTGCCTGATGCTTCTTACAGCCCAAACTCAGCTCTCACCTAACCCATCTTTTGCCCAAACACCTTTTCTGGCTCTCCATTGATGTTAGGACGAAGTCCAAATCCCTCAGTCTGGCACTCAAGGCCCTTCATGAGCTCTCCATGCCTAACCCTCTGGCTCCACCACTGCCCCTCAGCCCACAGGAGAGCCTCACTTCTCTTTCACAATCCTATGCCTTCGCACATGTTGACTCTTCCTACCTTTTCCATTTGATGAACTCTGGCCCATTCTTCCACACCTAGCTCACAGGTCAGGGAAGCCAACTCAATCTCTCCTATTCGGTACATCTGTGTGTGTGTGTGTGTGTGAGAGAGAGAGAGAGAGAGAGAGAGAAACTCTCTCTGTGTCTCTCTGTGTTTTTCTATCTCTAGCAGAGACTAGGTCACAAGAAATGTTTGGGAAACAACGAATGAGCCAATGGAATGGACCAAGGCTACAGCTATGCTCATAGGAAGCTCAAAATGCTGTCCCTGGGAAAGAAGAGAAGTGAAAGCCCATGGGAGAGGTCAGGGTGGCTGGAGGGCTAGTCCAGTTCCCTTTGACTGGCTAAATTAAGAGACTCCAAGATTTTTGTCTCAAGAAGTATTTTTAATGGGCTTCGGATGACTCATTCCTTGACAACCTCACCATACCCATAACTTCCAAAGGGGCCTCATGCCACTGCCTTAACTCAGAAATCTTCCCTCAGCTCCACTCACTCACTCACTCACTCACTCCATTCTGTAAGTCAGGAGAGGTTGGGTTCTGCTGCAGTAACAACCCCCCCACCAAGAGTCTTGGTGGTTCATCCTATATGCACACTGCAGGTCGGCTGGGGACCTCTGCTCTACATTGTTCCCCTCAGGGACCCACGCTGAGCGAGGCTCTTTTTCTGGGCTTCTGTGATTGCTGAGGCAGGGAAAAGTGAGCACCGCAAATCACTCACCGGCTCTTAAAGCTTCTGTTCAGAAGTGACTCACATCATTTCTGCCCATATTTTACTGGCCAAGGCAAGTCACATAACCACACCTAATTCCACATAAGGCAGAGAGCTGCAATCCTAGCATGAGCCTTGGAAGCTGAGAGACTGAAATATTTAGCAAATTACATTAAATACCACTCCACCCATCACCTTTTACTGTGTACCTACTACTGCGTGGCATGCATGGCAGGAGTTCCAGAACCGGAGGGGGGGAGTGTTCTGCTCATCTGTTACCTCTGGGATGTCACCTATGACCCCTTTCCATGCTGTTTCATGTCGCCGAAACTCTGCACTCATAGTTTCTTCTGCTTCAAATGCTCTTTCTCTCTTCAGCACTTGGCAAATTCCTACCCTTTCTTCTTCCTTCTCTTCCTCCCTCCCTTTCTTCTTTCACTTAATAAATATATACTGAGCACCTCGACGTGCCAGCATGGTGCTTCGTGTTTCCAAGATCCAGCTCAAGTATATCATGTGTTCTTGGAGGTCTTCCCCAATCCTCCCACTTCATAAACAAATGCCCTGGGTTCCTAGCACCTTGAACATCCCTCTGCGTGTCCCTTTGGCTTGTAAGTATCTGTGTCCACACTGTCTGCTCACTAGGCTATGAGCTTTGCAAGGGCAAGGCCTGTCTCTCATTCATCTATCTCCCCAGTCCCTGTGCTTTTGCTCAGAGAAGTATTGTTAACAGACTGGCCAACCGGCTGATTGAATGAATGAATGGATGTTCAACAATAACTTGCATACAAAGTAGGAAATGATTTCCCACTGCATGTAAAACAAAATCCAAACCCTTTCCCACAGCCTACCAGGTCCTGCCTGATCTGACCCCGGCCTACCATGTTCCAGTTCTGATCATCTTTCAGACCATCAAACGCCAAGTTCATTCTTGGATCAGGGCCTTTGCACCTGTCATGCCTTCCTCCAGGAATGCTCTGTTTCCAGTTAATCACCGGGCTGGCTCCGTGGCCTCATTCTAGCCCCAGCTCAAATGCTACCTCCTCGTGGAGGCCTTCCCTGACCACCCAGTCTAAAGGCAGTCCCCACTGTTCTCTTGAGCACATTACCTGTTTTATTCTGTTCAAAACACTCTCCATCTGAAGTTATTTAGTTCATTTATTTGCTTGTGTTCCTACAGTCGGCTCCCTCTTAAAATATGAAGTTCAGGGATCTTATCTGGTCTGTTGACAGTGCTGTCGCCGGAGCCCTGAGGAGTGCCTGGCACAGAGCAGCTGCTCAATTCATATTTGTGGAAAGAATGAGTGAAAGATAAATGTGACATATTATCTAAGAGGGGTGCAGCCTAAATGGGGGGATTCAGCTGTTTCCTGCCTGCCAACCAAGCCAGAAGTCTTGAATCCCTTGGCCTTCCATTGCTTCCTTAGATGTTGGGGGCGGATGCCTGCACCTGTGCTTCTAGGACACTTACACTCTTTTTTTTAAAATTAATTTTTATTGGAGTATAGTTGATTTACAATGTTGTGTTAGTTTCTGCTGTACAGCAAAGTGAATCAGTTATATACATACATATAGCCACTCTTTTTTGGATTCTTTTCCCAGATATGTCATTGAGTAGAGTTCCCTGCGCTATACAGTAGGTCCTTATCAGTTAGCTATTTTATATATAGTAGTTAGGACACTCACACTCATGATGCACACATACACGTGAACCCCGTGCAGCCATCTCTTAGGTCAGAAGAAAGTACTTGGTCCAGAGCAGAGAGGTCCTGCAGGCCGTCTCCTTGCTCACCTAATTCCTGGTTCCAGGCCGCGTTTCTGCCCACTGCCTGAGCTCCCAGCCCCATGCAGCTGTGGCATAATCCCCAGTTTTAAAGCAGGCCTGGGTGTTGCTCCTATTCTGCCTTTGAGGAGAGGGCACGGGGCAGCCATAACAAAGCTGGCAGGGCAGACAGAGACTTCAAAGGCTGCGTCTTTAACTGCTGGTTGCCAGGCAGCTGGGAGACCAAGGGGCTCGAGGCAGGGTGGGGCGCAGCGCCCACACGTGCTGAGTTTGGGAAGGGGGCTGTCTCGCCTGCTGAGGCAAAGCAGCTTCATATTTCCTTTCTTCTCTCCGTAGCAGGTGACAGGTGAGAGCTCCTGAAGGGCAGCCTGGGGAAGATTCATCACTGGGTTCTCTGCACCCTATATGGGACAAAATGGAGTACAACTATACTCTTACGTCCTCCCAAAGTGTGTCTTCCTTGCAGTGTGGGGAAACCAGCCCTCTCCTATGCTCACATTGGTTCATTTTTTTTTTCCAGAGGACAACTTTGCAGCCTGTAAACACACTTCAAAGACACACAACCCGTGACCTGTAATGTGCCCTGCAGGCACAAACACCAGTACGCATAGATCCACTCAGTAATGTGCTCCTTCAGTTGTTCACACAAAATGATCTATTGAGGTTCCACTATGTACCAGGCACTGAACTAGGCACTGAGACATTCTCATGAACACACAGACATGATCCCTTTAGTTTCCCTTAAAAAATCTCAGAGCTTAGTAAGGGAGAGGAACATTGAATAAGCTATTCACAGAAATCCTTAGTTGAGATTATACTAAGTACTGCAAGTGAGAAGTGCGGGCACAGTGGGACAAGGTTCAAGAATCCTTCCAGACTAATAAGAACCTGCTTTTTTAAAACAATAAAATTAAATCAAATTTAAAAAAAAGTCCTTCCAGCAATGTTTTTTGTAAGTGAAAAAAGGCAGCAGGCAAAATATGCATCCATAGGGGAGTGGTGAGAAAAATTGTAGATCTATAATTTGAATTACCATGCACCTATGTCTTGGTCAGTTTGGTCTGCTATAACAAAAATACCATAGACTGGGTGACGGGTGACTTATAAAAATAATTTTATAGAAATTTGTTTCTCACAGTTCTGGAAGCTGAGAAGTCCAAGATCAAGGTGCTGGCAGATTTGGTGTCTGGTGAGGGCCTACTTTCTGGTTCACAGATGGCCATCTTCTCACTATAACCTCACATGACAGAAGGAAGCGGGGAGGGAGATCTCTAGAGTACCTTGTATAAGGGCACTAATCCTATTCATTAGGACTCCACCCTCATGATGTAATCACTTCTCAAAGGCCCACCTCCAAATACCCTCACAATGGAGATTCTGTTTCAACATTTGAATTTTGGGGGGACACAAACATTCAGTCTATAGCAACCTATTAAAAAGAATGAGGGGGCTTCCCTGGTGGTGCAGTTGTTAAGAATCTGCCTGCCAATACAGGGGACACGGGTTCGAGCCCTGGTCTGGGAAGATCCCACATGCCACGGAGCAACTAAGCCCGTGAGCCACAACTACTGAGCCTGCGCATCTGGAGCCTGTGCTCCGCAACGGGAGAGGCCGCGACAGTAAGAGGTCCGCGCACCGCGATGAAGAGTGGCCCCTGCTCGCCACAACTGGAGAAAGCCCTCGCACAGAAACGAAGACCCAACACAGCCAAAAATAAAAATAAATAAATAAAAAAAAAAAAAAAAAAAAAGAATGAGGGACTTCCTTGGTGGTGCAGTGATTAAGAATCCACCTGCCAATGCAAGGGACACGGGTTTGAGCCCTGGCCCAGGATGATCCCACATCTACTGAGCCTGCACTCTAGAGCCCACGAGCCACAACTGCTGAAGCCTGTGCACCTAGAGCCTGTGTTCCTCAACAAGAGAAGCCACCACAGTGAGAAGCCCACTCACCGCAACGAAGAGTAGCCCCTGCTCGCCACAACTAGAGAAAGCCTGCGCGCAGCAACGAAGACCCAGTGCAGCCAAAAACAAAAAATATAAATAAATAAATAAATTTATTAAAAAACAAAAGAATGAGGCAGTTTATATGAACTGACAGTGAACAATGTTCTCAATATAGTGTTAACATTTTTTAAAGGTGTATGGTATGCTTTATTTCTGAAATGCTAACAATTATTATGATATTTGTGTGTGTTATTAATATTTGCATGGGGAAAGACTGGAAGAATATGTTCCATATTGTTAACAGCTGTTATTTCGGGGGAGAGGAATACCTGTGACTCACACTTTTTAAATGTTCCAGTGATATTTGAATTGTTAAAAATAGGCATGAAGTACCTTCATAAAGAGAAAAAATAAAGATTTGGGGCAAAACCTGACGCTGATCATTCTTGAGATGATCCAACCAACCAGAATCAAGGGCATTCAGAGAGTAGAATCTTCCTTCTTGAAGACAAATTTCCTTCCACCTAGGATTAAATTTAAAGAAAGAATCACAGTAAATGGGGCATTGAGGGGACTTTATAGGTCAGCATCATGCAGTGAATGGAATGTGAACTTCAAAGTTGGGGAGAACTGGGTTCTAATCCTGGCTCTTCAATTCTCTAGCTGGTTGATCTGGGTAGGTCACTGGGTCTCGGTTTCCTCTCCTGCAGGAAGGTTAGAATAATCTCTTCCTCACTAGGTTGTTTTCAGATTAAATGGAATGCTACATTAGAATTTTCTTGGAAAGCTACAACTCGGTGATTCTAAATAGAGGGAATGCCTTTGCCAGACCTGGAAGCATCATATGGAATTGTTGGAAGAAAAGAAATAATTTTGCTCTTGGCTCTTCTTGCAGGGAAGTGGAGTTTGCTTACATCATCCACCTAGGAAATTTCAGTAACATGCCTGCTCGTTGATAAGAAGCAGTGATTTCAGTGTGCTTCCCTCGGCATCCCTCTCTGGCACAGAGAAAGTATCAGAGTTTGCTGACTGAATAAATGAACGACCTACTCCAACCTACAAGTGACTTACGGCTCACCCAGTGTGAAACTCAGCTGAACAATTCACTGAACAAAATCCACACCTCACTATCCAGATAGTCTTGGTAAAATTGTCTGTGAAATGTCTTAAGCATAATCACACAAGGCACACTTCCACAGCTAATACTTTGCTGTATTATATGGAGTCTGGGGGCTGCTTGGACCTAAGCTGTGTCTCAGGGCACTATTCAAGGGGTTCTGGCTTCAGTGGTGATCTCCAAATCAGAGAAAAAAATAGAATTCTTATGAGAAACTCAAATAAGATACTATTTTATGTTTACTACATGCTAGGCATTGTCATAAGCCCTTTACCTGGATTAACTCACAATTCCCTACAATACATACTGGTATTATTCCCATTTTACAGGTGAAGAAACAGTCCTGCTGAGGGTAATTTGCCCAAGGTCACACGACTAGTAAGGACTCCAGCCAGGGCCATCAGAGAATACAAGGATGACAATCACTATCCCATTCATTTAGTACCCACATGTGTCTGACTTTGGGCACAATGCTTCCAACACCTCATGCAAATCTCCCAAGTCTGAAGGATGAAGACCAGACTCTCATTTTGCAAGTGAGGAAAGTGGCCCAGAGGTGCAGAGGCTTGCCGAAGCACACAAGTCAATGTGTGACAACAGTGCAGGACAGGAGCCCAGGTCCTTCTGGCAGTCTGAATCTAGATTTTGAGGCTTTTCTACAAAGCTGACTCCCAGCCAGCAGGTGGGTGGGTAAAAACCGAAACTAGGGGGGCACCTGGGGCCTCAGAGCTTCACGCAGACACATGGGTACCAGATGGGTAATGGTCAGACTGATCCTGGGCCCCACCTGCCCGAGGGGTTGGGCTTCTGTGTCCCTCCCCTCCCCACCCCACTGAGGTCAGGATCAGTCCAGAAGCCTGGCAGGCTGAGGCTATGGCTGGGGCCAGGAAAACCCAGCTTGGGGCTGCCTGTCCTGGCCCAGTCCTGAAGGCCTTCATGGAGAGGGGAATGTAGCTACCCAGGAACAAGCTGCCCTGGCACACAGCCCAAGGTGGAGACAGAGGCTGATGGAAGGGGGGCCCATGGTCCCCAGTGCAGGGGACAGAGGCACCAGAGAGAGGCAGGGACTCCTCTTTAGTCTCCCTGCGTCCCACTACCCCTTTTCCTATTCCTCTTCTACCCTGAAGCCACAGGGATCTTTTGAAAACACAAATGTGACTCTACCACTCTCTGTTAACGACCTTTGGAATAAGGTCCTGGCTATTTAGCTTGGCTTCCAAGGTCCTCAGAGTATGACCTGGCCTTTGCCTTCCTCTCTAGCCTCATCTTCTACATATCTTCCACCACCCCCCTACACACACACACACACACACACTGTCATTCTGAACGTAGTTTCCTGGAGGTACCAGGTTCTCTTAAGCTTTTATATCTTTCTACCTGTTGCTCCTTTTACGTAGAATGTTCTGTCCTCCTTCCTTGCCCAGCTAACACCTACCTGACCTTGATGTTGATCTTCACAATTCAGCTCTGGCAACACTTCCTCCAGCAAGCCTCAGGGACCCCAAAGCTGTGTTAGGTGCCCCACTTGGTACTCTAGCACCCCCTCCTCCCCCCATCACTGTGTTTGTCAGGATGGATATGAACTGTTTTGCTGTGTGTCTCCCTCCTTATATTATGAGCTCCTCTCAGCCCGGACCAGCCTGCCTGCTTCACCTCTACTTCCCCTGAGCCCAGCCAGGCCCTGTGGAGGGCAGGTTAGGGCTGGACCAGTCGTTGCTGGGTGAATGAATAAACAAATGAGGGAACCCCAAAGGCTTTCCCATATTCTTCTCCTTTCTGTCTCTTCTTTCAAGACTGTGTAACCCGCCCCAAGAGGGTTAAAGCATGGAGATGCTCCAACATATTAGCAGCGTGAGGACCAGGTGAAAACAAATGGTTACCAGGCTGCCACGCCACATCCACCAGGCTCCTGCATCACATATGGTCTGTACACCTGCCCAGGAGAGGGGCTGAGCCCAGAGGAGTCTGGGGGCTGCAGAGCTCAGAGTGTGTTGTGGTGTGTGTGTGTGTGTGTGTGTGTGTGTGTGTGTGTGTGTGCGTGTGTCTGATAGGGGAGGAGGAGGAGGAGAATAGAGGGGAAGCAGAGAGATAAATGAGGAGGGAAAGAAGGGAGGAGAAAGAGAAAGTGATGGAGAGTGAAAGAAACAGAGAAGGCAGAGAAAGTTAGATGGAGACGAGAGGAGAGGGGAGGGGAGATGAGGGAAGGGGAGCTGACTATATACCACTTACCCAAAGGAGAAATGGAAATGAAGCTGTGACTTCTTATGAGCTTGAAAGCCAGTAGACCAAGAATTCAGCCAGACAATGGGACTCTCGGGAAACACAGAACCCAAAGAAGAAGGAGAAGAAGACAGGAAACTGGACTGTGAAGGTTTGATCAGGGAAGGTCTCCCAGGGTCCCCTGGCCTCGCTCTGGTGTCACTGTATCCAGAAGTACGCTTAGACCCTCCTCCACACCTGCTCCTCAGAGGATACTCCTGCTTGAAGTGCCTTGAAATTTTCTAAGCCCCCTTCTGGTGGCTGACACTGGCTAAGCTGGCTGTGCCATCTGGGTGGGGTACTCTGAGCTTAGGGCCTTCATGGGCCCTAGGATTCATTTCTCCCCTTAATCAGATGACTGAAGAGCTTCCGGACTTATGCCCACATGGACCAGACACACTCCAGTTCTAGGAAGACAGTCCGGCGAGTAGATAACTCTTTCCTGGTGGCCCATGTGGAATTATGCAAAATCTTGTGATACTGGGCCACCAGAATGGTGCTGACTTGCTGATTTTGAGTGACTTAAATTGTTTGTATAGACAGGAGGCCTGCAAAATGTATTTTCCCAGTGCCCTGCACACTCTAGGAGGAGCCCTGACTGCACCTTCAGATCAGCCAGGTTGGAGTGGGGAAGGGGTGTCTCTTTGAAGAGCTAAAGAAATGATTGTTTTAAGCCATTAAGTTTTGGGATTTTTTAAAAAATAAATTTATTAATTTTATTTATTTATTTTTGGCTGCGTTGGGTCTTCGTTGCTGCATGCGGGCTTTCTCTAGTTGCAGTGAACGGGGGCTACTCTTCGTTTCAGTGCGCAGGCTTCTCATTTCAGTGGCTTATCTTGTTGCAGAGCACGGGCTCTAAGTGCGCGGGCTTCAGTAATTGTGCCGCTCAGGCTCAGTAGTTGTGGCGCATGGGCTTAGTTGCTCCGCAGCATGTGGGATCTTCCCGGACCAGGGCTCGAACCTGTGTCCTCTGCATTGGCAGGCGGATTCTTAACCACTGCTCCACCAGGGAAGCCCTGGGATGGTTTTTAATGCAAAAATAGCTAATGGATATATCCACAAGGCCCTGTATGAGCCTCAGCAGGATGGCCTCTCCTCCCTCAAGTTCCCAAGCGCTATGCAGACATCTTTCTTACCTTGACCTCATGTTACAGTGGCAGGGAGATGCATCCTAACTCTCCTCCTAGACTGTGAACCTCTTGAGGGCAGGGGATCTGGCTTGATGTTTTTGCCTGACTCTGGAGCCCTTAGCAGGCAGGTAGGCAGCTAATGTTGGTGTGTGAACACAGGGGTGGCATCAATCCACTCATTAACATGTGACACAGCCAATCAGGACAGTCTCATCAAGCTCACAGCAGTAAGCACCCCATGCATATGAGTTTCATTCATTCATTCACAGGCAGGGATGGAGCAGCTCCAAGTCCCCACAGCTGAGGAGCTCATGACCAAGTTGGAGAGATAAACTCATAGAGAATAAATTGCAGCAAAATGAGGTAAGTGCCATGATGTGTAAAGAGCAGCAAGGAATTGCAGTATGGGGTAGTGGCTAAGAGTGTGGGCTTTGGTGTCAGAAGACATGTGAGTTCAAGTCTCAGCTCTGTCATTTACTTGGGCAAGTTACTGAACTTCTTGTACCTCATGGTGGCATACGGATGAGATTATTTACGTCTATTGCTTTGCATAATTCTTAGTGAATAGTAAGTGCTTGTATTGGTCCTCAGGATTGTTGTTACAATGGTAGAACAAAAAATGGAATCATAATAATATAGGTCCACAATTTTTTTTTTAAGTATTTATTTATTTATTTATGGCTGTGTTGGGTCTTCGTTTCTGTGCAAGGGCTTTCTCTAGTTGTGGCAAGCGGGGGCCACTCTTCATCGCGGTGCGCGGGCCTCTCACTGTCGCGGCCTCTCTTGTTGCAGAGCACAGGCTCCAGACGCGCAGGCTCAGTAGTTGTGGCTCACGGGCCCAGCTGCTCCACGGCATGTGGGATCTTCCCAGACCAGGGCTCGAACCTGTGTCCCCTGCATTGGCAGGCAGATTCTCAACCACTGCGCCACCAGGGAAGCCCAGGTCCACAATTTCAAATTCCTAAATGCTCTGAAAAAGAACACCAACATTTTTTTTTTCAGTTTATTGACAAAACCTTGCCTGACCTGACATGAAACTATTTATAATCTTCATTCAGTGTGTGAATATTCACGCATTTCCTGCAGAAACAGTAATGAGTTTTAATAGTGGCCTGCTCCATATTCTGCTCAAGCTTTTTTTTTCATAAGGTAAGTTATATGAAATTTAGCTATTTTATGAAATCTGAAAAATTCTGAATTTTGAGGCACATCTAGCTCTAAGGCTTACTGTCCTCAGCATTCCACACATAGTAACTGATGTAGTCGATATGTCAATTCTTCCTGATTGGGTGGAGCAGGAGAAGGGGAAAGGTCTGGGTAGTTTTGTGAGGAGGTGAAAGTTCAGCTGAGTCTCAAAGCTGGGTGCAGATCAACCATGGGAACAAGGCAGGGAAGGGCTGGCGGGGAGAGGGCGAGGGGAGAGCACCAGGATGGGAGTTTGGCAGAGACCAGAACACTGAAGGCCTCGTGTGCAGAGCCGAGGGGTTTCCACCCTATCCAGTTTCAGCAGCGGAAGGGCCAGGTCAGAGTTGCATTTTAGGAAGATCCAGGTGGGCGAAATACTCCTCCAAGTGTCTTGCTAGAACTCAGAATCACTCTGCCTCCAGCCTTCCCCAATCCACCCAGACCACACATGGAAATGAGGCTGCTTTGGCATGGTTTGCCTGGCACAACTCAACTTCTAGAAAACGTATCTGTAAGAATCGATCATGCCATGGCAGGAAACCAACAAGGAAGCAGGCAAGTGTGGCTCTGGGGAGTGGGGAAGCAAGGTTCTGCGGGCAGTCTCCAACCCTGATTCCCCTGCCGCCCCATGGCTTCTGTGGCATCGTGGCTGACCTAGCCCACAGGACAGGCCCAGCCCCGGAAGGGCTCACAGCTCAGCTGCTCCTGGTCTCTGCTCTGTGACGGCTGCCACACATGCTCGACAGTACCCATTTGCAGCCCAAACAGACACTGTTCACTTCTCAATTTGGTTTCAAATTTTGCTCTTTTTGTTCCTGTTTTTCATTTAGATTTTTGGCTGGTTCAAGTTCGACAGGCAATTTCGTCACTGAGATTGAGGGGAGAGAATATAGCCTGTAAAAGAGCAGATGATGTGTGTGTCTCGTGATGTTATTAATTTTAGAGGGGCCCTAGGAGGGCCCTTACACAAATCGAGTCTGTCAGCCAGGTCCCCTGGTTTGTGGCGCCCCACTGTCTTCATCTAGCGTGACCCCCCCCACCCCTAGTTTTTCAGTCCCCTACCCTTAATTCATAACCCTGCTCCTACCCCCCAAGGCATCCATGCTTGTGTATTTAATGTGACCTTTCAATCCATCTTCTATATCTTTATTCACATATATGTAAACATATCACATTGCTTTGAGTGTGCCTTTAAATTTTTATGGAAGTGATATGTTATACATCTAATTCTGTTTCTTACGTTTTCCTTTTGACATTATCTGTAAGTCAACGTAAGTCATTCCTTTCAACTGGTGTAATATTTCATCTCATGCATTTCCCACATTTTATTTATCCATTTCCTAACCGAAGGACGTACAGGTTGCTTCCAATTCTTTGTCACTTTAAGCACCGTTGCCATGAGCATCTTTGTACTTGGCTAGAACACAAGTTTCCCAATCAACCAAACCTGGATTGAATTCTGCTTCTGCTGCCCCTTCATTGTGTGACCTTAAGCCGCAGTTCCATCATCCGTTAAAAAAAGGAGAGGGAGAATAATAGTGACTTCTCACACCAGGCCACATGCCCAGTGAGAACAGGCCCTTACCTGCCTTCTTTACTGCTCCAGCCACAGGCCTCTCAGAATGCCCAGTGAGAACAGGCCCTTACCTGCCTTCTTTACTGCTCCAGCCACAGGCCTCTCAGAGCCTGGCATCAAGTAAGTGCTCAATAAATATGCATTGAATAAAATGAGTACTGTGAGGACCACCTGACATACTACATATGAAAGCGCCTTGGAAATGCTAAATATACCTATACAAATATGAGTTATTTTTTTTAACAGTTCTGTAAATAAAATTAACAATCCATGTATAATTCCAATAAATTGAAACATATTTAAATAACACCACCACCAGGGTTTACATTCTGCAGGTGTCCCGAGTTCTTCTGCCTCTTCTTCCTACCCACCTTCCTTCACATCCGGAAACAGTTTCTGAAGATTAATCGAATGGGCCTGGTTTGGGACTGGGAAATCCTAGACTGGCCTGCCAGACCATCCAAAGGCCTCCCCTGGGCCACCTTGGCCTATAAAACCCAGGTAATGCCATGCACCCACTTCACTAAGGTGTTCTGAAGATTAATTATGGCTCGTAAAGGGCTTTGAAGATGAAACGCACTTGTTATGGAAATAAATGCCTTGAGAGGCAAAGCTTTCTTCAAGTCTTCCTTCATGCCTTCTCTCTTGCTGTTCTTGCCTTTAAAGAGCCCTGGATGAGTTCAGAGGTAAGGGTAACCTCCCCACGACTCCTGTGGGAAGCCGACTTTGAGTATAGACTTCTGCAAACAACATATAGATGTGACCCCTCGCTGCTAGTTTTAAAATTTAAACTCCTGCTCCATTTCCTAAGTAGCCGAACTAAGCTGGTTCAAAATACATTAAACAGATTCAGCAATGGGGTGGTGAAAAGTATTTCCAATACTGAGCTTTTTGCTTCCAAATTTAATTATTCAAATTGGTTTAAAAAAATTGGGTTCCTTCTCCCCATGTCTTCCCAGATTTAAATATATTTGAAGTGGAGGAAATGTGAGCCAAATGTCTTCCAATGGTGAGGTGGAGAAAGCATAGGTGTTAGTGTCAGATCCCAGCTTGCTATGGGCAAGTTTTGTAACCTTTTTGAACTTCAGTTTCCCAGTATGTCAAATGGGGTTTGTAATAACTCATATTAGGGTTATTGCCAGCATTAATTGAGTGGATGTAGGAAATGCAAGTAAAGTTCAAGCAATAAATGTGAGCCATTAATAATAACACAACCAACCGTGGTGAGAAAGGTGGTATCATCCCCACTTGACAGATATGGAATCCGAGCTCAGAGGGGTGATGTGCCTTGCCATGATCTTGCAGAGGGAAAGTGGGGTGCCAGGATTCAAACCTGCTCTGCCTGACCCCAAAGCCCTGGTCACCCACCAGTGGCCTCATTCCCTGGATGCAAGGTTGTTTCCTAAAACCAGAGCCTGCAGTATATGCCAACCCAAGCAGAGAGAGAAGGAGGGAGCCCAGTGGAGCCACTGAAGCCTGGAGGGTAGCTGCTCCGTGCCACTGAGTTGTTTAATCCCAGGTTGCTGCATTATAATGGCATTCCATATGTTCACTCCTCATTTTTCACTATCCTGTTAACACTTGCTTGCCCAAGTGAGAAGTGCTGACTAGAAGCATGTTTCCTCACACACCATGGTGGCTATAACATCCTGGTGGCTTTAAGGGCTCCTGACACTGAGGGGCGCTCCTACAGTGGAGGGTCTCAAGGCTGCCGAACCTTCCCCTCAGTCTAGGCCCGGGGGCCTCATTTTAGCTCAGATTGAAGTCAGCTTGGCCAGATCCCTCATGCAAGCTCACTTTCATTCGTGTCCATGCACTGGTCTTCCTTCTTTCTTTCAACAGACATTTATAGAGCTCCTACTACATCCTGAAACACTGCTTGGTCACCCTGTTCAATGTTTCCCACCTGTCAGGCACTGCACTTTTTAGGCATCATCTCATTTAAACCTTACAACAGTGCTTTGAGGTAAATGTTAATATCATCACCATTCTGCAGTTGAAGAAAAAAGGCTCAAGGGTACAAGCGAGTGTCAAAGTAAGGAATGGACCCCAGGTTTCTCTGACTTCACCGTGTGTGCTCTTAACCATGACAACATACTGCCTTCTTGAGGGCAGGCCCAGCATCTCATTCATTTCTTAGCTCCAGGCCCACAGTGCCGTATACAGTAGGTGCTCAATAAATGTTTGCTGTTGAATATATACCTGAAGTGCTGGGTGATCACTAACACTTGTATGATGCTCTACAGAGTTTGCAAACTGCTTTTCACAGGGAAGGTCGGTTTCATGACCCCACTTTATAGATGCAGTTTGCAGGGTAAATAACGCATTTCAGGGCCATGAATAGATAAGAGGCTGGAGCTTGGATTCAACTCAAATAAACTCACAGTGAAGACACAGCACGCTATGGAGCTGCAGAGCAGAGAAGTATCTATCTGGTTGAAAATATGGAAATTACAAAGCACTAGAGCTTAAGCTGAAATCATATGCCCAGCACATGTTTTCTGAAAACATTCACATCACTAACATGGTTGGTGTGAGGTTTCGGATATTAAAATTATGAAAGAGCAAAGCAAGATGTGAGAAGCAGAGCTGGAAAGAGAACAAAGTAAAGTTCAACCTTGTCACCACCTCCTAGAAACCTCTCAAGGATCCAAGTTTCTGACCCAAATTCATCTTGAATAGTACAGCGTGTAGCTGGCAACCATGTTATAAACAGGCAGATTTGAAGACTTGAAGCCATGTTCAAGTCCAAACTCAGCTACTTTCCAGCTATGTGACCTTGGACAAGCATCCTTGACCTCTATGTGTGAGTCTGTAAAATGGAGATAAATTATGGCTTGCTGGGATGACGAGTGTGCTTTGTAAATGAACATGTCACGTGTATATATACATAAAATAGTTTAATATATTAATATTATTAATTTATTAATAAACTAATCAATTAGTTTATTTAATTAATAAACTATAGTTTATTATTAATAAACTATTAATATATTAATAGTTTAATATAACTGCTGTATAGGTTAGACTACATTTTGTTACAATAATAATAAGCAAGGCTAAAACTTCAATGGCTTAACACAGTAAATGATGTTTTCTCACTCATGCTCCATGTCCGTCATGGGTCAAAATGAGGATGCTGTTCATCTGGTTACAAAGGGACTCAGGTTGAGGAGCAGCCATCTTCTTGTTTATGATTATTGTCTCTAAGGGGAAAAAGGGATTTGGAGGTTTTCCCCTGGACAATCAGGTGTCCTGGCCTGGAAATGACACATATCACTTTTTACTCACAATTCATTGGCCAGAACATGTCACATGGTCCTACCCAATCATCAGGGGTTCAAGAGGTGCAACTCTACTGTGTGCCTATAAGGGGAGACAATCAGAAATACTTGTTAAATGGTATCTACCATTCACTGAGCACTTATCTCGTGCCAGGCTGCATTTATCTTGTGCTGAGGGTTTTTCAGATACACCTCTTAATTCCCTCAACAATCCTCCAAAGCAGGGACTTTTATCTTCAGTTACTACTTGGGCAACCTGGCACTCAAAGACGTGAAGTAGCTTGTTCAAAGCTGCACAGTGAGTAACTAGCAGCATCAGAGTTGACAGCTAGGTAAGAACCCCTGCTCGATCCCCTGAGTGAGAGGCAGTTGTCCGGACCAGGTGATCAGACATATTGCTGGAGCAAGAACTAGTATTAACTGAGCTTCTCCTATGTATTAGTCTCTTTACTGGCATCTTAGTTATGCCTGAGAGTTCATTTCCATGTTAATGACAAAGAATCTGAGGCTCAGAGCGGTTAAACAACTTGCCCAGGGTCCACAGCAGAGGTAGCTCTTGAACCCAAGTCTTTCTGGGTCTAAAATCTGTGCTTGTTTTACACTCCTCTGCCCCACTCCTCCTTATTATTACTCATAGTAATGATCATTACTTATTGCTTATTATAGTAATGATAGCACTCTGGAGCGGGAGGCAGAGTTCGTAAGAGCATGGATGGCAGAGCTAGATTGAACTTGGGTTCTGCCACTTCCTAGCTGTGTGACCTTGGGTAAGTCTGTCACCTCTCTGGGTCTCAGTTTCCAAATCTGTAACATGGGACTAATAATCGTACCTACTTCATGGAGTTTCAAGGAATAAATGAGATTGTCATCATGATGATAGTAATAACCAACATTTTTCAAGAATTTACTGGGTTAGATACTGTGCTCTGTGCTTTACAGGCATTCCTTTTTAACTTTTTATTTGGGAATAATTTTAGATTTACAGAAAAGTTGCAAAGATAGTACAAAGTGCTCCTATATCATCTTCACTCACCTTTCTCCTAATGTTAATATCTTACATAACCAAAGTACATTTGTCAAAACTGAGAAATTAATATCAGTATGACACTATTAACTAAACTACAGACTTTATTCACATTTCATCAGTTTTCCCACTGTTGTCCTTTTTCTGTCTCATGATTCAGTCCAGGATAAAGCATTTAGTCATGTCTCCTTAGTCTCTGCTGATCTTTACATGTGTTCTTTCATCCTCATTTTCTGCTGAGGAAACTGAAGCTCAGGTGATAAAGTCACTGGTCAAGGTCACAGAGCCCCTAATCTAGCCCCATTCCTAGCGGTGGAATTAGAATTCAACCCCAGCCCTGTCTGATTCAAAGCCCAAGCCTTTACCATTCATAAAGAAATTATCAGAAAGAAATCCAATGTTCTGAATCAGATCAGCACACAGAGAATACGAAGCTCAGAGGGAGAAAAGAGACTAAAGCATAGAGAACTGGCTTCACAGCTTTAGAATACTAACTCAGCATGATCTCCTCAAACCACGGCCAAACTCCAGGCAAAATGTTCAGTGAGGAAGAGCCTCCGGCTGGTGAGTGTGCACCTCGGGAGCTATGCGAAGGAATCAAGCTAAGCTCTGGCTTAGCCACTAGCAGGGGGGGTTCCCCAAAGGGCCAGGCTGCCCACTTCCTGGCAGCAAAGCCTGCTGCAGAGCATCCTGATAGAGGCAGGAAGTCAGCAGGATGGGGGCCAAAGACAGGACCACAGAATTCATTTAACAGGTGTTCTGTGGCGGCTCTCACTGCCCAGAGCACAGAAAGGAGTGGCTGCAACCAAACCAGCCACCGCAAATGCGGCCTTATTAATACCTCCCATAAATCATCTCTGCTTGCCTGGCATTTTATGTCTTTAAGCTGCAGGGAGGAAGAAACAAGAGGAGAGTCCTGGTCTTTTGTTTCTTTAGGGGGAAAGAAGGGATCCAGTTGGAACAGTCAGTGCATGTAAATCCAAGGGAGGGCTCTCTGATCCTTCCTGGACCCCCAAGCCCTGGGTGTCAGGCCCAGGTATGGCTGCTCCAACACAGGGCTGGGCAAACAGCAGGTGCCAGTGACTACATGTGGAGCATGTGAGCAAGTGAACTAACTAACTCGCACGTACTCCAGTACCTGGTACAAAACATGACACCTAGTAGGGACTCGTGGGAAAAAAAAGAAAGTAATCAATTAATTTAGATCTGTGCCAACATGCAGGATTCGAATTGGCACTTGAAATCCTTTAAATGTTTGTTGACCCAATGGATGGACCATGATTAAGGTCTCCAGGGATAGATTTCTCGTCTGTGGATTTCAATCCGTTAGCACAGAGATGCAGTGGGCCAGAGTGGCTGTGAATACAGAATCTAGGGCTAGGGATCTTAGGGTCGAGTCCCAGCTCTGCCACCTACCAACTGTCTGACCTTGGGCAGGTCACTTAGCCTTATCTGTCTGTAAAATGGGGGATGAAGATGGTGATAATATTATCTACTTCAGAGAGTTGGTATGAGGATTAAGTGAGTCAAAACACACACACACACACACACACACACACACACACACACACACATCCCCAAATGTGTGTGTGTGTGTTTTAATCTGTTCATCTGGAACTTAGCTCAATTTTATAACTGAGACTGACACATTGTCAGCACTTCACAGGGTTAGCTATCATAAGAAACCTTCCCTGCCGCCTCTCTCTCCCCAGCCCAATTCTAATTTAAATGCCCCTCTAAATCTGACTTAGATGCACCCTGTGTGTAATCTATTACAGCATCTATTTAAGTCAGCTAATATTAGTGATTGTGCAGTGAATGTTTTTAATGCTCAATAAAACCGAAAATCTTGGAGCGCATCACACAGAGCAGGGAGAATCCTTGTTTTGTGTTTCCGTTGTAACACATATGCATGTGTGTGTTCAGGGTGGTGATGTAAAATGAATTTCTTCCAGTGGGTCACAGTAGAAAGTTTGAAAGCCATTGCCTCGGAAGGGAAATGCTAAATGGTCTTCCTCAGCAGAGAAGAGGGCTGGCTAGCCCTCAGATGACCTTCGCTGTTCACTTCCTCCTTCTGGCCTCTGTGGCCAGACGACCACTAGGAAGACTTCACTCCTCTTCTCCACGCCCCATGTGCTCGCCCAGTGCTGAATATGTAGGTCTATGGTTTATACAGAGAATCACTGAGCAAAGCTCAGATAGGCATTGCACTGGGTCTTTCACACACCTTAGCTCGTGTAATCTGCCCCACCTTGCATGAAAGTGGCTCTCAAAGTGTGGTCCCCCTGGGAGCTTGTTAGAAATGCAAATTCTCAGGCCTCCCCCAGACCTACTGAATCAGAAACTCTGGGGCTCAGCAACCTGTGTTTTACAAAGACCTCCAGGTGATTCCGATGTAATCTAAAGTTGGCAAGCCACTGCCCAGTGAGGGAACTGTGTCGCCTTTGGGGAGACTGAGGCTCAGAAAGAGGAAGTGACGTCCCCAAGATCACCCAGGGAGGAAACGACCAAATCAGGATTCCAACGCAGTCACCACAAGGTAGGACAATTGTTCATGAACCCATCCCTCCCACTAGATACTGAGTCCTTCCTGGCAGAGGCCGATACTGATACTTTTCTATTTTCCAGACTTTATATACAAGTGAGCTTGATCTACAAGTGCTCTGTGACCTCCGATGGCTGGATAAAATCATACACATCCATTAAAAATCAACCCAAGGGGGCTTCCCTGGTGGCGCAGTGGTTGAGAATCTGCCTGCTAATGCAGGAGACACGGGTTCGAGCCCTGGTCTGGGAAGATCCCACATGCCACGGAGCGGCTGGGCCCGTGAGCCACAGCTGCTGAGCCTGCGCGTCTGGAGCCTGTGCCCCGCAGCGGGAGGGGCCGCGATAGTGAAAGGCCCGCGCACCGCGATGAAGAGCGGACCCCGCACCGCGATGAGGAGTGGCCCCCACTTGCCGCAACTAGAGAAAGCCCTCGCACGAACTGAAGACCCAGCACAGCCAAAAATTAAAAATAAATAAATAAATAAATAAATAAATAAATTAAAAAAAAAAAAAAAAAAATCAACCCAGGTGGATGCTCTCATCGGGTTCAAATGGGCATAACCGCCCCGGGCTGGAAAAGGAGATACACATGAGGATGGGGAGGACTCACCTCTTGATCAGCAAATCTCCCGAGAGCCCCTCATGCAAGTTGTAGCCCAGAGCTGAGTCATGCTCAGCTCTGATTCCACTCTTGAATGGGTGTCAGTTCCAAGAGGCTGTGTGTGTCTGGGGTGGAGTGGGGTAGGAGCCAGGAAATGGTTAACAGTTTGATAAAGTAAAAAAAAAAATTCTCTAGTGGTTGTGAGACTTTCCAATAATGAGAAGTCAACACAATTAGACAAGGCACTAAATTTGTGCGCAGAATGCCAGCTGTCACTCTTCTTGACTAGCTCAGATCAAAGAAACGTATTTTATCTCCTAAGTTATTAGACATGATAAGGCTATTAAGCGGAGATATTGTCATAAGAAATATAAGAACATAAGAAATACGTTGCTTGCTTTGAAAATAAACATCTCACCTTTGCTTCTTTTTCTCTGTGAAAAGCTGAGAGAAATCAAACTACTAACTTGGGCCTTTCTAACACGCTCGCATCCTGTCATCTTTTCCCCCAATCAGATCTGGGCTTTTAGCTGCAGTCCTTCTCCATCTCATCCCAGAATGTCTGTATATGTTGGAACTATGGGACCGAGAAGCCGGGCAGAGATGCCTGTTAGCTGTAGTCCATCCCTGCTTTCACCAGTCATAACAAAACTTGCCACTGTTCCAAAGCTCTGTTTGCTTTGAAAGGAGTTCATCCTCAGATGTCTTTCCAAGCGCTTATCCTCATCCTTTCTTCATCTCTAACCTGGATCTGGAAGAGCTCACTCTTTATTTCTCCAAGTAACAAGGCTGATTGTCTGGACCGAGAAGGGCGCTTGAGTTGATGACGTTCTTTGCTTCTTTCACTGATTGCGTAGGTGCTGAGGAGCTCTAGGGGGAAAAAGACTTTGTATCACTCAGGGTCTGAGAGGAAGAGAGGGGACATGTTCAAGAGGGGATACTGAAAAGGAGTTCAATGAAGAGACTATTTGCATGGGTGGGCAGGGCTATGGGATGCTGAAGCACCCCAGGATTAGCAAGAGAAGGGAGCCATTACTATCCTTGGTGTGAGAGGCAAGGAGAGGGGGGGCTTCCTGAATTTGATGAGAGTTGTAGCTGCGGACAGGTGCCACTGATGTGGAGTCGTGGCCATGGAGAGAAGAGGCAGCCTCTGTCAAACCACAGTGTAGGGGGTGCGAGGCTCCATCCCTCTCCCCTCCTGCCATCCAATCTCCTGCTGGTGCTCCCCCTTGGCTGAACCCAACCAGAAGCCAGAGAGTAGCGGAACCGGGGGCACAGAGCAGAGTGACGGAGAGGGGAGAGTGGATCTGGGAAGCACGTGGAGAATACCCAGTAGGCACTGAGCCCTGCCCCCCACAGAGGTTTGGACTTACCCAGAGTTGGGGTGGTGGAGACCCTGCTACATGGCAGGGGAAGGATGAGGGCTCTGAGAGAACATCCCATCAAGTTGTTTGGTATAATGAGAGAGACTTTAAAAGGAAGGTGAGCAGGGGCACTAATGAAACCCATCCCGTCGTGTGCCCCAGAGAACAAAGGGCTACATCCTTGAATTGAAAGAACCTAAATACTTCACTGAATTGTGTGACACTCAGGCCCCAAACAGCCTTGCTGTGGGGACCCGCCCTCGCCCACTGGGCACATGGAGGGGGGTGTTCTCCTCACTTCACAGGGTGATGAGGATCCCTAGCTGGTGGCTCGAGCTGCAGGCCCAGAGGGACCGGAAGTGCCCTCCGTACAGGGCCCCACCCAGTCCTAGTCTGTCCAGGTGAGACAGTGTGCGATGTCCAGGTCTGGGATGTGGACAAATGTAAGCACCCCTGTGAATCCCAGACCTGCTTGGAACTGTGAAAGCCTGGTTTTCTAGAATCCAGAAAGAGAAGACTTTGTACTAATGCACTTGTTCTCACAGGCTGGCAAAGCCTGGGACCTTTTCCCATCCTTATGGCTGACCTTCAAGGTAGGGATTCTGGCCCATTTTTAGAAATGAGGGTTTGGTTCAGAGGAGGTCATGGGCTGCCCCCTTCCGGACTCTCCCTCGTTCCCTCTGCTTCTGTCACACCAGCCTCCTTGCTAGGCTACAACTTGCCAAGCTCATCCTTCCTCCAGCACCTTTGCACCTGCCCTTCCCTCTGCCTGGAACATTCCTCCCCCGCAGATATCCACATCATTCACTCCTTCACCTCACTTAGCTCTTTGTTAAATGTCATCTCTTCAGAGAGCCCTTCCCCAAGCACATGACCAAAAAAATTCCCCTTCCCACTCAGTTTTTCTCCCTACCCTGCTTTAGCTTTATCACAAGCTGCAATCGTCTAGTTTTTGTTTTGTTTTGTTTACTCATTTGTTGACTGCCTGCCCCAGGCTCCATGGAGGCAGGGATTTTGTCTCATTCTTAGAACAAGTGCCTAATTTCCTAAAAATCAGATAAGGATTTTTTTTAGGTGAAATTCACGTAACTTAAAATTAACCATTTAAAAATGTACCATTCAGTGGCATTTGGTATATTGACAATGTTGTGCAATCATCACCTTCATCTAGTTCCAAAACATTTTCATCACCCCAAAAGGATACCCTGCACCTATTAAGTAGTTTCTCCTCATTTCCTCTTCTCTTCAGCCCCTGGCAATCAACAATCTGCTTTTTGTCTCTATGGATTTGCCTATTCTGGACATTTCATATCAGTGGAATCATACAATATGTGACCTTTGTGTCTGGCTCCTTTCACTTTGCATAATGTTTTCGAGGATCATCCATGTTGTAGCGTGTATCAGTGCCTCATTCCTTTCCATGGCTGAATAATAGTCCATTGTACGAATATGCCACATTTTGTTCATTCATTTGTTGGTTGATGGACATTTGGGTTGTTTCCACCTTTTGGCTATTATGAATAATGCTGATAAGAACATTCATGAACAAGTATTTGCTTGAATACCTGTTTTCAGTTATTTTGGTTGTATACCTAGGAGTAGAACTGCTAGGTCATAAGATAATTCTATGTTTACATATAAGGGTTTTAAATAAATATTTGTAGAATGAATCAGTGAGTGAGTGAATGAAAGAAAGAATGAAAAAAAAATCCAGGTCTTTCCAACTCCCAGGCTCCCTCTATTCTGTCACATTACCTCCCTAGGGAATGAAGGGGACTTAACGGCCCTGGGTAACCTGAGGTCTTATCTACCGCAGGACAGTGCCATGCACTGACTGGCACATAGTAAGTGCTCAGTAAAAAACTGAGACATATATAAGTAATGCTGCAGAGACCTTTTCTGTGCATTTATTTTGTCTCCATCATTGATTGTTGATGTCAGATTTTTGAGAAGGGAAATGACTATATCAAAGAGCATAAACTTTTAAAAGTCTTTTGACACATCTACTAAATTGCTTTCTGAAAAAGCTCAAATGTTTTTCATGACCAGTCTGGAGAGTGTTTGGGCTCATTTAGATTGTTCTAACTGGTGGCTGATTGCTTCCTGTTGGAAGAGACTTTCTTCTGGAACTGTCTCTACCATCATCTGTAGCTAGGTAAATGGTAGCTGGGATGATTAATAGTGTTACTTTGTTTTTCCCATCTCTGGGTCTCAGTTTCCCTACCTATATGATGCACTCCAGCCAATATGTGCTTCTTGGAGTCGATGGTCTTCTTTCTCTTGAGCACTGGCCCCCACTTGAGCCCAGGATATACCCCGGCCAGTTCGAATCTCTGTACTTAGAGGCCTCAGGAATGCAGCCTGCCAGAAATGAGGCTAAATTAGTTCTTCCAAAGAAAATGCCCATTTGGAAAATGACTTCCATGTCTGTGCAGCCATGGGCTTGCCTTTCTAGTCGTGTCAGAATGAGTTGTGCTTGGCAGTAAATGAAAGCTGAGTGGTTTATTACTGCTATTAGTGATTATTTGTGTGGGGCTGTAGGTGTACACAGCACCTTACAACGCCCAGAGGAAACTGGAACAGAGGGCAACGTTTCCACCCTCAAGGTACATCCTGCCTTGCCTGATGGTGAGGATGGGCACCCATTGGAACTGGACAGACTCACACAAACCAAGACTTTCTGAATGACTGGGAAGAGTTGGAGGAAGGGAGCAAAAAAGGATTTCTCGAGTGCCTCTATGTGCCCAGTACCTAGCAGACATGATCTCATTTAATCTGCTAAATAATTCTAGGATTTAAGGGTTTTTATCTCCATTATCAAGTGAGGAGATTGAAGTCTAGGCTGGATGTTCTTTTTTTTCAAATTTTTTTAATTTATTTAGTTAGTTATTTTTGGCTGTGTTGGGTCTTTGTTGCTGCACGAGGGCTTTCTTTTTTCTAGTTGCAGCTAGCGGGGGCTACTCTTCCTTGCAGTGCGCAGGCCTTTCATTGCAGTGGCTTCTCTTGTTGCGGAGCACAGGCTCTAGGCGCACGGGCTTCATTAGTTGTGACATGTGGGCTCAGTAGTTGTGGCTCACGGACTCTAGAGCGCAGGCTCAGTAGTTGTGGCGCACGGGCTCAGTTGCTCTGCGGCATGTGGGATCTTCCCGGACCAGGGCTCGAACCCGTGTCCCCTGCATTGGCAGGCGGATTCATAACCACTGCGCCACCAGGGAAGCCCTAGGCTGGATGCTCTTTTTCCCAACTGTGTCAGGTGTGATGATACCACTGTGGATACATTTCTTGGGTGAGGACTGCAGGAGACAGTAGCATGCACTAGAATCCTGCCTGACTTGGAAGTTGGGGTGAGCATGTGGGCTTTGGAATCAAACAGACCAGGGTTTAAGATTTTCTCCAACCCAGGAACATGGGATGAGTCACTTCTCTTTCTGAGCTTCAGTTTTCTTCTCTGTAAAATGGGGATAAGAACCACTTCTAGGGCTTCCCTGGTGGCGCAGTGGTTGAGAATCTGCCTGCCAATGCAGGGGACACGGGTTCGAGCCCTGGTCTGGGAAGATCCCACATGCCACGGAGCAACTGGGCCCATGAGCCACAATTACTGAGCCTGCGCGTCTGGAGCCTGTGCTCCACAACAAGAGAGGCCGCGATAGTGAGAGGCCCGCTCACCGCGATTAAGAGTGGCCCCCACTTGCCGCAACTAGAGAAAGCCCTCGCACAGAAACGAAGACCCAACACAGCCATAAATAAATAAATAAATAAATTAAAAAAAAAAAAAGAACCACTTCTACCTGGTGGTTCATGTGAGGATTAAATGAAACCATGTATGTACAGTGTGTGGTACATAGAAGAGATCAACAATTGTTGATCCACCACCAGAAAGAGTTGAGGGGGGACAAGGGGTGGGGGAAGTACAATGGGTGCTGTTATCCACAAGTCACTTAATAGCTTGATGCCTCTGTTTCCTCATCTGTTAAATGGGAATGATCAAGTGTCTTCCTCACAGGGTGAGTGGGAGGATTAAATGCATTAATACAAGTAACTGCACTTAAAACAGTGCCTGGTGTGGGATAATCGCTCAACACATCTCTGCTAATATTTTCTTAACCCTCTTGACTTTGGGTTGGATCAGGAGGCCCTACAGAATAAATCATTTGTTAGGAAGGGGTGGGGAAAGTAAAAGCCACAATGAGGAATGTTTGATCTCCTAGCAAGGAGGGGAAGGATGTTCTGGCTCTTAGGCCCCAGTGTTTTCTGTCCTACCTCTGGGCTCCGGGCATTGGGGTCTGGCTGGATAATTGGTATCACCCATTCTTGAGATAAGAGCTGTGTTAAGAAGCTGGTCTGCCAGGGTGAGGAGGGGGCATGAGCAAATTGTGAGTTATGATCATAAAGGAGCAGCAGAACCCTGAATTGGGAATTTCCCTAACTGTGAGGATGGTGACCTAACCTCACTGAGATGCTGCGAATTTGAACTCTGATTATATACAGAGAGCCACTGCAGGTACATGTTTAACAGTATTGTTTATTGATTTATTGTTAACATTAACACGGTGGGGGGTGGGCACATATTGAGGCTCTGCATATGCTGTTCCCTGCATGAAATTCCTACCCGCACCCCCTCCTATTTTCTTTTTTAACTAACAAATGTGTGTATGTGTACTATATGCCAGACCATGGTATTGACTGGGGCTTTGCTTCCTAGAGCTTATCTCAAATAGTCAGGCAGGTATCATCTACTTCCCAGGTTCCATGCAAGATTTCCCTCAGACAGAGGAGGAACCCAAAGACTTTCTTTGGTGTCTTGATAAAATCTGAAACCAAACACATAGGCCCATCGCTCCTTGCCACTCTTCGGTTAGATAACTTCTCTTAATTGGGGTGTCAGCTTCAATCTCACTTTTTCTAGAAGATGCCACTGATGGTCCCTGCCAGAGGTCAAGTCTCCGTGTTACGTGTTTCCATCCTGGACTTCTCCCTCATCCAACTCATCATGAATTGCCATCATGTGTCATATAATTTAATATCACTCCCTCCACTAGACTACCAACTCCAAGAGGGCAGGGGCTGTGTCTTTTCTCACTTCCATACCTCTCAGCAACAGTTGTCTGGCAATCAGTAAACCATCAACAGAAACTTATTGAATGAGGAAATGGACAGAAAAGAAAGCATTCTGAGGGCAATCATTTAAAATAAACGAACATACACATTAAAAACCTCATCTTTCTTCCCGCTTGAGCAACGGAGATGAGAGAGTAGAGCTTTGGCAAACCAGGTTGAGCTCAGCCTTTTGGGGCCAAGACAAGAAGAGAGATAATTATTTTTTATTTTTCTCATCTGCTTCTTGTTGCCGGATGCGCCAAAGGCAGCTGAATGTAGGCTTTGCTGGGTCCACAAGGGAAGCCCCTAAAGATCTCCCTGTTGAGGCTGGGCCTCCCCCCTGCCAGGTCTGAACCTCTGTCTGGGGTTATCATCTACTCTTTCGTGTCTGGCTCCTTCCCCCACCCACCTCCCCCCCGCTTGAAAATCTTTTTCTGTCTACCTTTGTTTTCAGGAAAGTGCCTCATCTCTCTCAGGGGGGCCCAGGGCCCTGTCTCCACTCAGGGCCTGGAGACCCGGGGCTGGACTTGCCAGCAGGCCCCAGCCACTCAGACCCCAGCACGGCCTTGACTTCTTTCCTCAGAAGCTGCGCTGGCTGGGCTGGTTGGGATCCAGCAACAGTTCCCTCCAAACTCCCAAGCTGACTGCAGACATTTGTGCTGTCAACAGAATTGCAGAAAATGCAATTCGTGTTGTTAATGAGCAGCTTGTTTGGGTAAACAAACCAGGTGAGGTGAAAAAAGTGATGCTCTCCAGTAGAAAACACAAGTGAACATTAGCCAGATGGAGAGCTGCATGCTTCCACACACTTCCTTTTCGGAAAGGCTCTGGGTGGCTGGAAAGGACGCCCCCTGCGCTGCATGGGAGTTGGGACTCTGTGCACCTCCTGCCTGGCCTGGATTTCCTCCCAAGGGAGCAGAGACACCTTGTACCCTGCACTACCCTGAGCCTGGCACCGGCCCTCCCATCCTGCGAAGTCTTTACCTGTTTTATCATTAGTTGTCATAGCACCATGCCAGGGGTTGTTATGAAATCCATTTTACAGCTGGGGAAACCGAGGCTCCGAGATGAAGAAGAGGCTTGCCCAAAGTCAGGATGGTGGATTTGAACCCAGGTCAACCTGACTCTTCAAGTCTGTGGTCTCCCCACCTTTCCACACAGTTCTCTGCCCTCAGCCCTGCCTCCCTGGCCCCTCTCAATCTGATGGAGGTGTCTGTGGCTGCCATGAACGACTTCCTCCCTCAGACTGTGAGGTTGAGGAAAATGTTAACTTCCCACAGCAGGAATTCCCTACCTGACTGGTCAGGATGGCATGGATTTCTGAAAGTCGTGCAGGTGGATCTTTGACCAGCTTCTCCATGACAGTGTGTGTGTGTGTGTGTGTCTGTGTGTGTGTGTATGTGTGCGCCTGAGTGTGTACGTTTACCCATGCATTCCAAGGACAACCCATGTGGCTTGTCCCTGGAAAATCAATAATTTAGGGGCATTCACATCCTCTCATCATAAACTGACTGCGTGCTGCGTCCAGGTCATTCAGGGAAACACACACACACACACACACGCACACGGCTATGGCTATATTTTACAAACCTGAATGATTTGGTTAATTACAATGGCTAAATCTGTCCCCCATACAGACAGGACCAGGAAGAGGGAGGTTCAGATTGCTGGCTCAAGTCTGCATATGTTTCTGACTCTCTCTCTCTACATTGCTCAAGAAGAAGAAGAAAAAAACCCACACCACATTCATATGTTATTATGCCATGAGTTATTTTCCCCTTAGCATTCAAGGGTAAAGAGTCCATTAAGCTGTCATCAGCCACATTACCAGCAGGAGAAGTCGGGGCAGACAGTTTGGCTTTAGCTGCCCGGAGCACACATGCTCTGCCCCAGGATGAGCACTCTGTGGTGTCCATGTGTGCGCCGCCCTAAAAGCAGAAATCAATTACTCCCACTGCTGTCAGAGAGATGATCTGGTTGGGGAGGCTTGCTGTGAATGCAGCCACTGTTCATTATTGAGCTCTTTATATATATTATATCTTTTTTACTACAGGAAAACTGAGGCTTGGGGAGAGAAAGAAACTGTGTCACAGAACCAGAGCCTGGTACATGCTGGGGTTTGATCCATCATCCCCCTGACTCCAGACCCTGGGCATTTCATCACTAAGCCATCCTGCCTCTCCTGCAAGTGTTGGTTGTTTATTCTATACAGGATGCCTATGTCGTAGAAGCTCCCAGATTTTGAGGGGCTGTATACTAAATGTCAGACCCCACGTATTATCTCATTTAATCGTCACCACAACTCTAAGGCAAGTGCTTCTAAGAGCTCCATTTAACAGCTGAGGAGACTGACTCTTGGGAAATGGGAAGGGACTTGCCCAAAGTCACTCAGCTCAAATGTGGCGGGAGTGTGTGAATGGCAGGTTTGTTTTCCACTCTGCCACGCTGCCATCCAGCTAGGGACACAAGCCTGGAAGCAGAGGGGCTTCCCCAGGCAGCTGACTTTTCTGAATTCAGATGGGTTTTCACAGAGCAGCTCAGCTCCTTCCTTCATGTAGGTGGAAGCCTTCCCTTTGAATGAGCCAATTATGTTCAGAAAGCAAAAAATAATGTATGCATATTAGCTAATGAGGATGCTGCTCAGGATATTTTTAGCTGAGCTGAGAGAGACAGAGAGAAAGAATGAGGATTGGTAGAAGCTGTTTTGGAAGAAGAGGCAGCTTGGGAATCAGACAGCCCTTTAGCACAACTCTCAGCTCCTAAATTGCTTTTGGCTGGGTGACTGTGGGCAAATCACCTCTCCTCTCTGAAAATGTATATCTGAGTACCAACCTTTCAGGGGTGTTGAAAGATTGAAGATAATGTGAGTAAAGCATGTGGTCAGTGGTCACCAATTGTACCTATGATAATTCTTTTTTCAAATACTGCTGAGTCTTCAGTGTTTATGGATATAATAATTTTATTCTTGTTACGTACCCATGAAACAAGTACTAACAATACCTCCATTTCCCAGATGAGAAAACTAAGTTAATGTTAAGTAATTTGCTCTAGTAGGGCCAGGATTCAACCCCAGGCAGCCTGTGCCCTAACCATCACACAATACTGTCTCTATTGTCCCTAAAGAGATTTGACTTTCACCACTGGAAGCAGAGCTCACAAGAGGTTGGGTCATTATTTTCAGGAGGTAGAGCCACCTTTGAGGACCTCAGTAAGTTACCTACAAATTAAAAACAACTCTGTCATTGAACTGGATCAGAGGATCTCCTCCCCAGTGTCATGGCCACTCTGACTGACCAGCAAAAACTCTGCCCAGGCCAAGAGGTCAAAGAACTGTGGTATTAATCTCCACTCAGATGCTAAGGCAAGTATGTTACCGTCACTCACTTTGTGTGCCTTGATTTGTGAAGTGGGAGATATATTAGGATTGAAACTTTAGAATTCCATCAACTATATTTTCTGCTCACAACCAAAATACTAAAATGGTTATGTGAGCCTTAGGAAAAGGGGCAGTTGAAGGAAGTAGGGAAAATAATTTACATTATATATATTAGCGATATATATAAATACATATGGGGAAAAGTATAAAATAAAGGAAAACTGGCAAAAGAGTCCAAGAGTACAATGGGGCAGAGTCCTACAAACTCTCCAGCTCACTCCCAAAAGGGTGGGGATACATGGTGACCATTTTCAACATGGAAGAGGAGAACAGGACCTCTGGAGTTTAGGCCTGAGTCTTGCCTAAAATACTGGTAAATCAGGTGGAAGTGGAAGCAGCTCTAGAGCAGGGGGCCCTAGAAGTCCTGACAAGCAGAATTAATACCCAAGGTGGTTTGAGAAGAGCCAAGGTCGGGGCTGGGTAGACAATGCAGGTATAAAATTTAAAATAGAGGTAAAAATAGAGGTGCAGAGAGAAGGAATGTGGAAGAACAAATTGCAAGGTAGTGAGCTGGAAAACCCAGAGATCTGGGCACCAGGGACAAGGCAAGGGGGTCAGAAGCAAGTTCAGGAACACAGAGATCCTTTTACAGGGTGTCCACTCTGTACTGTGTCTAATCCACAGACCCTCTTATTTATAGAGGTATCCCCGGCAACAAGCATTAGGCACCAAGCACACAGTAAAGCCACTGAAAATGTTTGCTCAATGCTACACTGAGGGGCTGGGGAGACGAATGGGCCTCAGCTGGGAGCAAAAGAAGAGTTCTAAGCACAGGACCTGGCACATAGGAGGGATTCGGTAGGTGAGTGAATGGATTGTTGATGACACCTACCTTGGGTCTCTAAGTACTAACAATGTTAAGCCAGATGCACTGATTGTTTTAGGAATGCAGGATCCAGAGCTGGAGGCTGGTGACACTTGGGAGAGGAGCCCGTGGCCTGTTGAGGCCCTGTAGGTTCTAATGGGAATTCAATTCATGTTGGCATCTGGGCAAAGCTTAAATCAGTGGTTCCCACAGATCCAGTGATTATGGGGCTGTGTCACCTGAGGAACTTGTTAAACCCACAGAGTTTCTGATCTTGCTTCTAAATCAGAATATTCAGGATCAGAACCCTGGACTCCATATTACTAACAAGCATCACAGGTGATGCTGATACACATGGCTAATTATGGGAACCAAGGCCTTAAATCATCAATTCTCACTGGCCTTTCTTAGAATTTGGCTTTTATTGGTTGTTTGTTATTAAGAAGACAATAGTTCACATTGAGCCATTACTAAAAGCAAGGTAAATCTGTGTGCTTCACATGAGTTCACACATTTAATTCTCACAATGACCCTGTGAGGAAGGCACTATTATCCTCATTTTACAAATGAGGACACTGAGTCTGAGAGAGGTTACTAATTTGCCCATGGTCATGCACACAGAGCCCATGCTCTTAGCTTCTATAACAAAAGACATAAGTACATCAATCTCCATTCGTGTATGGCCAGGAGAGGACTACAAAGGAATTACATGTGCTATTTATTCTTGTTTTTTTATTTTTTAACAATATGAAGTTATTATTATCACTAAAGAAAATATCTGATGAATTAATGAATAAATTGGTGAAAGAAAACCATAGTAAAATAAAACATTATATCTTAGGGAACTAACAAATAAACCCACAATAGTAGTTAGGGCATCTGGGCTGAGTCCTGGCTCCATCACTTTCTGGCTGTTTCACCTCAGGTAAGTCGCTTACGCCTACTGTGTATCAGTATCTTCATTTCTAAAGCAAGGATGATAGCTCTCCCTGATTATTGAGCAGTTGGAAAAATATAAACCATTAAGTATTTGCAAGGTATTGAATAGTATTGTTAACAATAATGGAATAATGAATCATACAATCAGAGAGCAGGTGAGCACCCTGGCTGGGGTTACTAACCACGTAAGGGGAAGGGCTCAGGCACACTTTTAGCCCCCAAAGAAAACAAAGACCTTTCCCTATAGAAAAATTAACTCAAGTTAGATAAAAATCTAGATGTAAGAGCTAAAATTATAAAAACTCTTAGAAGAAAACATAGGGGGAAAGCTTTACGACATTAGATTTAGCAGTGATTTCTTGGATATGACACCAAATGCGCAAGTTACAAGAGAAAAAATAGATAAATTGGACTACATCAAAATTTTAAACTTTTCTCTCAATTACACTTCAACAGAGTGAAAAGAGAACCCACAGAATGGGGGAATGTATTTACAAATCATGTAACTGATAAGAGGTTAATATCCAGAATACATAAATAACTCCTACAACTCAACAACAACGAAAACAACAAAACAACCTGATTAAAAAATGAGCAAAGGACTTAGACATTTCTCCAAATAAGGTATACAAATGGCCAATAAGCACATGAAAAGATGCTCAGCATCACTAATTAGGGAAATGCAAATCAAAACCACCTCACACCCATTAGGATGGCTACTATTAAAAAAAACAAAGAACTGGACTTCCCTGGTGGCACAGTGGTTAAGAATCCGCCTGCCAGTGCAGGGGACATGGGTTTGATCCCTGGTCCGGGAAGATCCCACATGCCGCGGAGCAACTAAGCCCGTGCGCCACAACTAATGAGCACGCGCTCTAGAGCCCTGGAGTCACAACTACTGAAGCCTGCATGCCACAACTACTGAAGCCCACTTGCCTAGAGCCTGTGCTCTGCAACAAGAGAAGCCTGCGCACCGCAATGAAGAGTAGCCCTGGCTCGCCGCAACTAGAGAAAGCCCGCGCGCAGTAACGAAGACCCAACGCAGCCAAAATAAAAATAAATATATAAAAAAACCAAAAAACAAACACATACACACACACACAGAAAATAACAAGTGTTGGTGAGGAGGTGGAGAAATTGGAACCCTTATGCCCTGCTGGTGGGAATGTAAGACAATATGGCGGTTCCTCAAAAAAATTAAAAATAGAATTACCCCATGATCCAGCAATTTCACTTCTGAGTATATACTCAAAAGAACTGAAAGCATGGACACAATCAGTTATCTGTACACCCATGTTCATAGTAGCATTGTTCACAATAGCCAAAAGGTGGAAGCAACTCAAGTGACAGATGACTGGATAAACAATGGAAAGGAAGGAGATTCTGATATATGTTTCACCATGAATGAACCTTGAAGACATTATGCTAAGTGTGATAAGCCAATCACAGAAGGACAAATACGGTATGATTCCACTTATATGAGGTACTTACAGTAGTCAAGTTCATAGAGACAGAAAGTAGGATGTGACTGCCAGGGGCTGGGGGTGAGAGGAATGGGATATATTGTTTAATAGGTAAGTTTCAGTTTAGGACGATTTTGGAGAAAGTTCTGGAGATGGGTGATGGCGATAGTTGCATAATAATGTGAATATACATACTACCACTGAACTATACACTTAAAAATGGTTAAAGTGGTAAATTTTATGTTATGCATATTTTACCACAATGTAAAAAAGAAAATATGAAAAATAGAAGGTAAAGATGTACTAATTCAGTATATTAAGTTCAAACTTAAGAAAAAAATTAGTACCAAATCTTGTTCTGAGGCTTATTATTCCTAGGAAATGTGCCTCGAATGAGTAACTAATTCAATATTTATTAGTCACTGCCTTCATGCCAGGCTCTGTACTAGATGGTGAGGTCTAGATATGGACAAGCCGATATTTTTCCTGTCTTTATCAATATGACAGTTTAGAAGAATCATAATCTCAGGAATTCCCTGGCGGTCCAGCAGTTAGGACTCAGCACTTTCACTGCTATGGGCTCTGGTTCAATCCCTGGTCAGTGAACTAAGATCCTGCAAGCCGCATGGCAAGGCCAAAAAGAAACAAACAAAAAAACAAAACAAGAACAATAATCTCATTTATTAAATACCAAATATAAAGTAGGAATCTTACATTCTTTATTTCATCTTCATGAGGTGGGTATTATAATCCCCTTATTAAAGATGAGGAAACTAAGGCTCAGAGAGTTTAACTTTCTCCAAGTTCACTCAACTAGCAAGTTGGGTCTGCCTAATTCCAGAGTTGGTTCTCTTAACGACTGGTACGTATTGCCTACGTTCACCTCTTACGCAATCCACAATGCACTTTGCCAACCTGAAAGTTCACGAGTTCAGTAAAGAAACCCATTTAACTTGGTATGATTCTGCATATCCCAAATTTACCTCATTACATAACCCTCCTTTTTTCGGTGAGGGGAGCAGCACCCCTATTTAATTGAGCTGTGGATTCTTCCTGCAGAATATAACCACAACACCCAAGAGAATTAGAAACATATGTCCACACAAAAATAATCATAGGAATCATAATCGCCAAAACGTGGAAACAACCCCAATATCCATCAATAACAGTTGTGCACAAACAAAATGTGGCCTATCCACACAATAGAATATTATTACACAATAAAAAAGAATGAAGTACTGATAGATGGTACATGGATGAACTTTGAAAATATTATATTAAGTACAAGAAGCCAGACAGAAAGGCCATATTATTAAATGATTTCACTTGTATGAATAGGCAAATCCACAGAGGCAGAAAGTAGATTCATGGTTGCCAGGGGCTCGGGGGAGGGCAGGAAACGTGAGTGACTGCTAATGGGTGCAGGGTTTCTTTTTGGGATGAAGTGTTCTAGAATTAGACATTGGTGCTAGTTGCACAACTTTGTGACTATGCTAACAACCACTGAATTGTACAAATTAAAATGGTGAATTTTATGACATGTAAATTATATCTCAATTAAAAAATATATATAATCACAACTCCGTATACTAGGAATAATAGACCACTGGCCCAGCAGTCCTGCCGTTTCATACTGTATCATTAGTGGGGTATTAAAGCTCCTTGGGGTTGGCTCTTCTCCCCTCAATAGACACAGTCCTTTAAATCCTAAGCAGAAAAACCAAACAGGTACAGAAGAGTGAGAGCCAGCTTGGAAACCCAGGAGCATCAGTGTCTGCGTGGGTGGTATCACACACACTGTTGGACTTTTTATCTGCTAGATGTGCTTAGTTAGCCTATTTTGACAATAGTCTAGAAGGTAAAGTTCCTAAACCCCTTCTCATCACCAGCAGGTTTTAATTCCAACAGTTGATTCTGCCATGTACTTGGCAGAGAGGTCTCCTTTTGTTTGAATGACATCAGATTCACCTAGGTTTAAAGGAATTATAAAACAGTAAGCTACTGATTAGAGAATTTTGGAACTGAAAAGGACTTTGGAGAGAGGTTATCTGGCCTGAATCTCTTACTTTGGATATAGGGAAACTGAGGGCCAGAGAAAGTCAGGGGCTTGTCCAAGGTCACATAGCCAAGCATGGCTTGGCTGAGATTGCAGTGTCTGTACTCCCCTTCTTCCCTGGAAACACACCACCCACCCCGGCTTCAGCTGTGCACATGATTTCTGAAATAAAGGCTATATTTCCTAGTGAGATGTGGTTGTATAACTAAGTTCTGACCCATGGAATGTAAATGGAGCAGTAGGTGCAACTCCAGGTAAATGTACTTAAAGATTAGGGCTTGGGGTGGGGCATGACCGTCTTCCTTTCCTTTGGCTTGGTCGCAGATTAGAAGGCGAGGTAGTTCAAGCAGCCATCTTGGACCATGAGGTGGAAGCTGCATCTGGAGAATAGGGGAGCAATAAGGTAGAATTCTGGCTAACCAGCCTCAAAGAGGTCACAGTCTGAGGAACAGAAGACACGTTTACAACCTAATGCAGAATAAACACCAACCCAAGACCAAATCAGCTGCCCTGTCCTGTCGATATGCCTTCAAATCTTAGAGTATGATTTATGGAATTGTCATACCAGCTCTGGAATGTTCATCTCCTGACCATATGTGAAAGAGAAATAAACTTCTATTTTTTTCAGCCACTGTTATTTCAGTCTTCTTCAGTTATTTCAGTGCACAGTTGAACTGACTTCTAATTGTTTGAAAATGTAAACAATTACATCCTGGGCTGGGAACTCAGGTCTACTGAATTCAAGTACAGGACTATTTATTATGAAGATTATTACTATTAATAATAGAAGCCAAACTGTGCTAAGTGTCTTGCATATAATAGTTGCTGATAATTTTTGAGTGCTTACTATATATTAGTCACTGTTTATGTACTTTGTGTTATTAACTCATTTAATTCCCATGCCACCTCAGTAAGATAGAGCCATTACCATAATTTCCATTTTACAGACAAAGAACCTGAGGCACAGAGAAAGGGAATAACTTACCTGAGGGCACATATTTAGTAAGAGACAGAGCTGAGATTTGAACCCAGGCAGTCTGGCTCCAGAGCCTGCCCTCTTAATTCCTCCATCACACTCTCTCTTGTGATGTGAGCTCCTCCTTGAGCTCTCTACCCCATTCTACTGAGGAGGAAACTGAAGCAAACGATTGTCTAACCATTTGCTTAAAATCTCTCTGCTAGTCAGTGATGGAGCTAGCATTAGAAACCAGGCTCCTAACTCCCAGTTCAATGCGTTCTCCCCAGACCACCCTGCAGTCTCAGAGGCCACCTGGACAGATATATAACCCTCCCTATCCAGTCTCCCCCTCTGTCATACACACACACACACCACCACCACCACCACCACCCAGCAGGCACTCAGACATTTTTGTGGCCAGGATGGCTACAACCTCCTTTGAAAAGCAGCCAGCTTTGCCCTCCACCAAATAACTCTGTTTTATTTATAGTCTCCTGCTCAGAGCTTTTGAACTGGCTGCTCATTCCAGGCAAGATCTTGATAACAACTGTTCCTTGGACAGGGTTCATAGGAAACTAGGTGAATAAACACCACAGAGGCCCTGCCTGTCTAGCAGAGCTTTGCTCCTGGGGTTGTTTATAAGTCGCTGTTGGTGTCTGGATGCAAAAGACTTTGAATTCAAAATGGCAGTTTGGACATTTTAAATTTTTGTTTGTTTGTTTGAATTCAAAAAACTTCATTCTATGCCTTCAACAACCTCAGGGCATAGGCAAAAGAGAGACATTATCTTTATCCAGAATGTAACTCCAAAAGGAGTTCTTGCTTTCTTTGCTCCCTGCCTGGCTGGGACTAGTTACTGTAGTGACTGTGGGGTGGGGAGCCACTCCATGAATTTATAAGAGCTAAAATGTTAGAAGAGATGAATGGAATTTCAGAACAGAAAAGTGTAAAAAAGAGAAGAAAAGCCTAATTTCAAAAGTGAACCATGAACCTACAGTGTCTTCTGACTTGTGGCCAAAGGTGCCATCCTAAAGCATAACTATGTCACGTGTCTGGCGTTATTCAGCCCGGATGCTAATCTCCACTCCACCAGTTGCTAGCTATGTAACCTTGAACACATGCCTCAGTTTCCTCTTTGTGAAAAGAGGGGGTAAACTCACAAGATTATTGTGAGCATTGGTGCTAACCATGTAGGGGAAATAGAGTGCCTGCTTCAGAGAGGGCACTCATTCACCCATGCACTGACCAGTAGCTAATGGTAGTGATCATTACTGCTGCCTTTGTGATTCCTCCAGGCCTAGAGGGGATGATATTGGGGCATTCATTAAAATGAGCCCCAAGGGGGAGCAGGTTGGCGATCTTGGCTCTCAAGTACCTTCATTTGCCTTGACTTAGTCTCTATCAGGGACTGTTATGGTGACATGAGATTTCTCTACTGGAGCCCCCAAATAGCTAACAAAGGGAGGCAGAGATCCTCAAGGGTAGGGCAGAGCAGAGCCACTAAATGGGTCCTATGAAGCCCTCAGGTGGCTTTCCTGTGGGGATGTGAGGTCTCCTTAAAGGTCTAAGAGGTTTAAGGTCTAAGGGGGTCTCCATCAAGAACCATGCTGGGGAAGTGTCTGGTGTGACAGAGAAGAGGGGCTATGGCTCCCTTAAGGAACTTACTGAAAGGTATGGGATTTTCAAAGGAAAAAGTTGTGTCTTCCTGGAGGCCTGAATGGGAGACAGATTATCTCTACGCCAGAGCCACCGGGTGGGAGGACCCCACAGGAGAGGAATGGGTAAAGGTTTCTTCAGGTGAGCTTGGGGGTCTCTATGGGATGAAGATCTTTTCAGAGGGGTTGTAGGTGTTGGTTTCTATAGGAGAACAGTGGGAGGGGAGCTCTTTAGGTGCCTGCACCCGGAAAGCACCACGCACCGAGCTCCGGGAGTCCACCCCGGCGGATGCGCGGTTCCCGCCGCCGCAACCGCCCTCAGGCGGCACTGCCTCCCGCGAGCGGACTACACTTCCCGGCAGCCCCCACGGGCGGCGGCGGTGCGGGCGGGAGGGGGCGGCGGTGTGAGGCGGAGGGGGCGGCGCGCGCCGGGCACGCGCGCCGGCGACCATGGCGTTCGCCGGGCTGAAGCGAGTGCATTAACCCCGGGAGGCGGCGGCGGCGGCGGGGGAGCGAGCCTCGAGCGGGCGGGCCCCAGCCTGAGGGAAGGGAGGAAGGGGCGGGGAGAACGCCGGAGGGAGGCCGGTCGGCCGCAGGCGGGCGGGCAGCGCAGCGCCGAGCGGGGCCCGCGGGCCCATGAGGAGGCCCGGGGACCATGGGCTCCAGGATCAAGTGAGTGCGGCCGGGCCGGGCGGAGCCGGGCCGGGCGAGGGGCGGCGAGGCCGGGCAAGGGCTGCAGGGCAAGGGCTGCAGGCCTCGGGCCGCGCGGGGGACTTGTTGCCGGGGCCCAAGGGGCTCCCCGCGTGCTGGCGTCACGCGGGGAGGGGGACGGTTGTCATGACGATCCAGGGAGGCTCGGGGGCGGGGTGCGCGCGGGGTGGAAGGGCGCTGGTGGTCAGTTGTCCCCTCCTCACCTGAGGGCGGGAACAGCTGAGATTACAAGGTGGCCCCCTCCCCGGGGTTACAGAGAGCCTCTGAAAACGGTCACACAACTGTTGGGGGGAGGGCGAGAAATCTCTAGAAGCAACTCCCCAAATGGGTGTTTGGGGCGCCCCTGAGAGTCGGGCAGGTCCTGAGGTGGCAGTCTGGCTGCTTAAGGCCTGTGGGTCCCCATAAAAGTCGCGTGAGATTTTCAGAGGGAGGGGCCACTCAGGGACTGAAGGTCTGGATGGCCTGGGGAGGAAGGCCCTTTTCTCTCTTCTCCTGTTTCCCCCTCCTGTCTATGCAAGTCTCCCCACAGCGAGGGCCAAAGGCTGTGAGGGAAGATACCTCTGTGCTGTAACCGAGCACCTGATCTTGATAATCGTTGGAAAGGTTTTGTAATTCAGTCTGGCAAATTCCCTCACTCATTCATTCATCTGGAGTCCCTGGTGAGGGGTTAGTTTTCCCGGGAAAACGTTGATACATCTGACTTGGGAACCCATTGAAACATTGTTGCCCTCTTTCTAGACCTAGAAGTTGACTTTGGAAAGTGCAACTTTTATGCAGTCCCATTTGGGTGTGTTGGTTTGGACTCTATCTCCCCTCCCAGCCAGGTCCTCTTTTGGCCTCTCCCTTCCTCAGTTCCAGAACATGAGATGCCTTATCTCTAATCACTAACAAATGTTCACTTTTTCTCTATGAGTAATAGAATTGTTTAACGGCACTGAAAAACCCAGTTAGCAGCGCAGGCTTTTCCTTAAAAAAGCTTTCATGGGATACTTTAAACCCGCTTACAAGAAAGTCTGAGACATGTGTTTACTTCAGCATTTTGTGAGTTATGCTAGGGAAGTTTGAAAGGGGAAGGGCCTTATGGGTGAAATCTAATAATTATTCAAGCATTGCATCTCTTGTCCCGTCGATGTCCATGAAGTGTGTCCTTTGCCCAGCCTTGTAGTCCCCTGACTGGCTTAGGCCTCCATTCACAAAATGTGTCTTAACAGGCTGCAGCAGCCCGGAGACTAGAAAAGTTTGCTTATGATAATGAAAATGGAAGAGTTGGATGAGTACACTGTTAATTCTTGATTTTTGTGGAAATGAGGGGGAAACGAAGCATGCTCCAAATAAGAGCTTAGGAAGCTTGGGAGGTAAAAAGACGTAGTGTGTGAAGCATTGGGATTAAAGAGGCACTCCAAGTTTAGCTCCTGCTTCCAAGTAAGAGTTGTAAACTTGGGATTTCAATAGCACTTAGAAACACTTCACAAAAGCCACCATAGAGTCGCAGAGTATACTTGTGAGGATGCTTACCTTTCTTGTTACAGAGAAGTTCAGAAACTTGCCAGATATGAGGCAAGTCAGTGTCAGAATCAGCCTGAAGATCCAACAAGTGGAAGTTTGGATGACTAGGCATCAGGTCTCTGTCTTGCTCTTGAACGTTGCAGGTTGACAAATACATTTCTTAAGACTGTTTTGTGGAGCCTATCTCTGAGTGCTTGGGCAAGAGAACTTATACTAATGCATGAAATTCTATTAAGCAAATTAGTGTAAAGAATAGCCTTCTTGATCTTGAAACTAGACTGCTTGGTGATAAAAACTTAGACATGGGAATTATGTTAGCTTGTGGTGAGGCTGAAAGAGAGTATGAAGAGAAATTCTGAGAAGTAGTTGTGATTTATGGTGACTGTTGACTGTGTAGCTTCTGCCTGCAGGTAGGAATGAGGATGGGCAGGTGGTGAGGAAGCCATCTTCTTAGGCGCTGCCTTAATTTTGGGGGGAAACAGGGCTTTGATTACTACTGACCGTCTGTTCCATCCTGACAGGAAAGAACAGACTGAGCTCAAGGTGTCCACCTGGCTGAGGTGAAGTCTAAGTGTGCGGGCTCTGTTGTGTAGGACAGTCTTGGGGGTGGGGGAGGAGAGCATGGGGTGCCCCTCTGAGCAGGAGAGCGCTCTGGCCACCTGTGCTTTCTCTCCTCATCTCTGATATTGTGTGGTCCAGTCAGGCTAACAATGTGGAATCAGATTTGGATTCCTATTCCGGTTCTTTTGTCTGCTGACTACGAAACTTTGTACAAAATACCTCTTTCCGCCTCAGTTGCTCTGAGGGTAAAATGGGGAAGACTATATGTTGCAGGGTCATTATGCACAATAAACACAGTCTCAACATCACTGCTGGGCCCATATTAAAAAGTCGGTAATTGGTAGTTTCTTTTATACCTTCTCCATCAAAAGACTAAGAAAACTGCTATATTTTATACCAGAAATGTCAGAGAACTGTGAGTTTCAGGTAATGGAGAAAAAGGTTTTGATAATCCAGGAATTAGACTGAACATGCAGAGCAGGACTGAACATTCTCTCATTAAAACATAAAAATTGATTAAAAACAATACTCTGTGTAATTGTGAAGCTGGTGTCTGTTATATGATCAGTAGTAAAGCAGGTGAGTTGCTAGGCACAGGTGTTGAGGTTCAGTGCTTGTTCAGTCTTTCCTTTTGAGCTAAGGCTGGTTGAACACAATCTCTGTGTCAGGCATGGTGGTAGTGCTTTATGTGAACCATTTTATCAAATCCTCACAACTGTCCAATGATGTAGCTACTGTTAGCTACATTTTTCAAATGAGAGAATGGGTGTTTATAGGCCTTAGATCAGATGCCATCCCGAGGAATCCTACCCTGATGCCAGTGCCCTGCCCCCACCCCTCCTCAGCCTAGGCCAGTGTCCTTCATCCGTGCCCCCTCTTCCCCAACCTAGGCCAGGTGTCCTTCATCCGTGCCCCCTCTTCCCCAACCTAGGCCAGGTGTCCTTCATCCGTGCCCCCTCGTCCCCAGCCTAGGCCAGGTGTCCTTCATCCGTGCCCCCTCGTCCCCAACCTAGGCCAGGTGTCCTTCATCCGTGCCCTCTCGTCCCCAACCTAGGCCAGGTGTCCTTCATCCGTGCCCCCTTATCGCCAACCTAGGCCAGGTGTCCTTCATCCGTGCCCCCTTATCGCCAACCTAGGCCAGGTGTCCTTCATCCGTGCCCCCTCATCCCCAGCCTAGGCCAGGTGTCCTTCATCCGTGCCCCCTCGTCCCCAACCTAGGCCAGGTGTCCTTCATCTGTGGACCGCCCCCCCCCCCCCAGCATAGGCCAGGTGTCCTTCATATGTGCACCCTCTCCCCCCACCTAGGCCAGGTGTCCTTTGTCTGTTTCTTGGCTCCCTGTGTTTATCACTGTCATAGCACTAAATCCAGTTCCTTGTGTGCCTCCTATACTAAGCCCGACATAAACTTCTTGAGAGCAGGGACTGTCTTACTTGTCTTTGAGTTCCCTGTGTCAAACCCAGTACCTGACACATAATGTTGTTTAGGAAGAGTTTATGGAATGCTTTTAAGAAATAGTGAGGATCTGAATTAAGTTCCGAACTAAAGGCTTTGGGTTGAATGTACGTAGAGCTAAAAAATAACAGTTTGCTATTTGAACTCTTGAGGAGGAAGAGTGTTTAAGTGTTAAGTTTTTAAGCCAAATTGTCCTGGTCTAGGCAGCAGTTCCTTATTTTTTCTGAAGAGTGTTCATGTTCATTTTAATAAAGGAAACTTGTCTTGCCTCAGACCAAACATCTACTTGACAAAGGAAAGAAAAGGTCACCAGTATGCAGGTAGCACTCTGGAAAGCTCCTAAACCTTAAACCTGAGCAGACATTTATTTATCTAGAGAGAGAAAAGGAGCAATGGTAACTGTCAGTCTTCAACAGGTATGTTTAAATCTTATTTAGTGTTTGAGTGATCCCAGTGGACTGGAATGTGGTTAATATGAAGCAATTTAACTGATAATGTAGACACACAGCAGGAAACTGTGGCAGTTTAATATTGCTTGTGGTGACATACTAGAAATTGTTTCCAGGCACCAAGGGCAGGAAGTGGATTGTAAGTAATTGAAGGAAGTATTCTAAGTGAGTTTGAAGAAACCTGACATTTGTGGACTTGGAGAAAAGCATACTCAAAGATATGAAGGCATACAGACAGGACAGGGCAGCTGATTTGGCTTTGTGGTGGTGTTTATTCTGCATTAGCCTGTAGACTTGTCTTCAGTACTATGTTATGTGCCCCGTCATATGCTAAGTACTAGGGACACAAAAATGAAAAGATTTTGCTTTAAGGCTCTCCAAAATAGTAGTGAGACAGGAGTGTAAAACAAAACCACTCCCTCCAGGTCCCCTCCCCACCAGGAAACCTGAGTGTCGGACAATAAGATCATTGCTATAGTGGAGATGGAGCCGGTGATGAATAGGTGAATAAGTGAAGGAGAGACTGTCTCCTAAGGAGGGCTTCCAAAGAAGGAATGCTTCATCAAGATGATGTTTCAGTTGAGACAGGAGAGATGAGTAAGGGTGTGAAGGGGGTAAGAATGGTGGCAGAGGGAGTAGAAGCCATGGTGATGGCTGTGCTGATCATGGTGGTGACGGTGGTGGTGGCAGTAGTGGTAGTAGTCTCAAAAGAGGGAGCAGTATGTGTGAAGACAGGACACAGGGAAATAAAAATGTTAATTACCACCTAATAGACACTAAAATGCCAGGAATTGTTAAACATCGGGAGTTAATGGGAATAATATTTAATCCTACTTTCTTGGAGTTTACAATCTGGTGGACCTGACAGATTAAAAAAAATCAGTTCACGTGAAAAAAAAATCGGTTCACATAAAGCTCTGTGGATGTGCTATAAACACAAGATGCTAAGAGAGGATGATGGGAGCGGCTGTCCTATTTTAGATAAGAGTAGTGAGGGAGGGCTTACTGTGGAGATGACATTTGAGCTGAGACTTAAAGGATGAGAAGTCATTAGTCATGTAAAGAAACTCACAAAACTTTTCATTCCAGGCAGAGTGGAGCATATACCGAGGCCTCGAGGCAAGAAAACCCTAGACGGATTTCAGGAACTGATAGTGGGTTTGGGTAGTGACTGATGGCAGGGAGGCTGGGGTGAGGTCAGAGAGAGACTGGGGCCCTGAGCAGGGCCTTGTAGGCTGTGGTAATCTGCAAACAACTTTATTAAATAAACCGTACTATAAAACTTACTCTTTTACAGTATATAATTAAATGGTTTTCAGTATACTCCAAATACCACTATCCAAATCCAGAACATTTTCATCACTCCAGAAAGAAACCCCATACCCATTAGTGGTCACTCCCCATTCCCCTCAAACCCTCTCAGCCGTAGGCAAGCACTAACCTACTTATTGTTGCTATAGATTTGTCAATTCTGGGCATTTCATATAAATGGAATCATATAAAATATAATCCTTTGTCTTTCCCTAAACATAATGGTTCCCAAGTTTATTCATGATATAGCATATATGAGCATTTCATTACTTTTTATCATTGAATAATATTGTATGGTTAAACCACATTTTATTCATCCATTCATCAGTTGTTAGGTATTTGGGTTGTTTCCACTTTTTCACTGTTAGGAATAATGTTGATGTGAACATTTTGTGGGGACATATGTTTTCATTTCTCTTGGGTATATACCTAGGAGTGGAATTGCTAGATCATATGGTAACCCTTTTTAAGGAACTGTTAAACTGTTTTCCAAAGCAATTGCACTTTTGTAAAGTGATATCTCATTGTGGTTATGATTTGGCCCACATGAGTTGTATAGAAAACGAAAGATCAGAGTAGACAGAGATAGGTTCTCAGAAGAGGGTGAAACTGGAACTGAAAGAAAAGTGAGATTTGGAGAAGGGAGGAGGGATTTCTGGAGGAAGAACAGCGGAAGTTTTATGACTTGGAAGTGGGGATAAGCCCATCTTTGTTTTCTGATACAGAGAAGCAGCCTTGGCTTTTTAAGATTGCTCTGCTCCAGGCTTTTTTTGGATAGCCCATTAAAGGATTCCATTACCAAAATGCACCACAGGCTGGCTTCTTCTTGAGGCCTGTTGTGTAGCCCAACTGACATATCTTCCTTCTGTGGGATAAGACTAGGGAGTTGAAATGTGACTTCCTCTCCAGGGCCCTCCCCTGCCTCTTTTTCCTCTTTCCACCTCGGCGCTCCCCTCCCAGTCTCCATAGAAGAGAGTACAAAGACTTGGGGTGGTGGAACAGAAGTCTTGCTGGAGACTGAGCTCCCCATTATTAGTACCCAGAGTCCGTTGAATTTTCATGACTTTTCTGGAAAATGTTTTGCTGCATCTCCATCATTCTAATCTGAGTCATTGCAGTCAACTTGGAGGGGTTTGCACAGGAGATAGGAAGGTTGAAGCAGGGAAGATAAAAACCTGGAGTATTGCTGTAGGAAAACATGTTTTTATTCAGGCTGTTAAATCTCTGTGTAAGTTCCTGGCAGGAATTCTTGTGGGTTACAAAGGTTCAGCCTTTTACCTGGCCCTAGGGGGAATTAATCTCTGGATTTGAAACATCCTTTTTGCTTAAAAGGATTTTGTTCTAAAATGGAAAGATAAACAAGGAAGTAAACCAAAGGAAACAAAGCAAAGTTGGTCTCCTCTACTTTAATTGAAATCCATACCCATTCTAAGTATTTCTAAGTATGGACTTGAAAAGGAACCAAATAAAGGAAGTAACAAAATATATGTTCAAAATATATGAGTTCTTGTAGAAAAGGTAGGTTACATCCCAAAAGTTTATTTGTAATTTGGTTATGGCAGTTAGAATGTATTTTTGGGGTTTCCTTGGCGGTCCAGTGGTTAAGACTCCACGCTTCTAATGCAGGGGGCACAGTTTCGTTCCCTGGTTGGGGAACTAAGACCCCACATGTGGCACGGTGCAGCCAAAACCAAAACAAAACAAACAAAAAAAAGAATGTATTTTTCTCTTAGAGATACTGTTATGTATGTCAGGCATAAGGACATTCCAGATGAAAGGAACTGTGTGTAAAAGAGGGAGATTACAGGTATAGCTGAAATACAGAATATGTGGGAAAAGATTATAGGTGATGAAGTTGAAAAAGCAGGTTTGTGCTACTGGGACCTCATGCCATTGAAGGATTGAGTTGGGAATGTAGTATGATCGGACTTGGGTTTTTAGGAAGATTACTCTGGCAGCAGTAGTTTAGAATAGTGATATCTCCGGGTTGTGCAGCATGATCCACATGCTGGGGGTGTGAAAAAAATATGTTAGAACCTATATTTGTTTCTATATCAATCTTCAAAATTTGTTTTTGTGTTTTCTAATAATATACTATAGATGACTGTAGTAAGACATTCTTATAATTTATAAATAAAAATACATATATCAGATGTATGCTCAAATTTTTTTACTGATAGGGAGGAATGCATGGAAAAAAATTGGAGACCACTGGTTTATGGAAGTGTTATAATTTGTACTGCAGAAGATCAAGGTCCAAAGTGAGGTTTTAGTTTTCAAAAGAAAAAGGACGACTTTGAGAGAGATTTTAGGGAGAATTGACAAGACCTGGTGACAAATTACATGTAAGAGGTGAGAGAAGAATCAAAGATGACTTGCCAAGGTTAGCAAAGTTATATTATAAATGAGTGTTTGGAAGGTGAGGACTGGTTATATAATGTGTTTGCTTTTCTGAGGAAAAGTGAAAAGTTATAATTGGGAGAAGGCATTTTAGTCTGTGGTGAGAAAGGAAGAAATCTTTAAGGGCGCCGTAGTGAATGTGTGTGCTTGGTTAGATGAGTAAGATTTCAAGTGGGCTGGGCCGAGTCGCTGAGGGGAAATTTGTCCATGTTAGATTTAGGAAGAGAAAAAATAAACTTCTGAACTCACTTTAGCCACAGGAAAGGTTTCAGGGATGTTGCATTGATCTCGCCTAGACTGTATGAATAAATAGGAGGAAGGAAACCAATCTAGAGAAGGATGCTGTTTGACTTCAGGCAAACAGTTCTTGTACTCCAGGGCGTGAGAGGAGCGAGGGGGATGTGGGCCTCGGAGACACTAGGGTTTGAGTCCCCACAGACACGCACGATCCCCATCTGAGTTCTAAGTTTCTGAGCCTCAGTTTTTTAATTTATAAAAGGAAGCTAATAAATTCACCTCTAGTGTTGTTGTGAGGATTAAAAGCAACCTTATGTTTAGCCCTCAGCAGAAAAATGACCGTTTAGTAAATGGCAGCTGTCATTAATATTGTTTGGAGTGGATGGGACACTCTTGTCTGAAGAACCTAGAGTTAAAAAAAAAAGTCAAAAGAAAGCAAGTGTTCCTTTTTATAGTTTTTTTTTTTTTTAAAAGACAAAGTATTTGCTTTTTCTTTATGAGTATGTTAGGATAATGTGTTATATATTTTACTGAATTTATTTGAAGGTTTGTGATCCTGGTATGTGCAAAGCATTATTTCTCTTACTGGTTGGGAGAAAAGAAGCTTAAAGTCTACTAAGAGAGATAAGATGAGCATGTAAATAATTAAAATGATAATAGCGTTTAAGAATATTTTATGCCTCCTCTCTCACCAATAACTAAACATTTTATTCAGTTTTAGAAAAGATTTACCCCATTTATATTTATCTGTTTAGCTGGTATCAGTATTCACTTCTTGTCTTTTTAATATAACTTCATTCCTTTTTTTCTGAGTGCTAAAATTATTTAAATTTTTTTATTTTGGAAAAATTTAGACATTATAATAGTAGAGAGAATAGTATAATGAGCCCCCAAATGCCCATCACTCAGTTTCAGCACTTACTAATTTATGGCTTTCTTAGTTCCATTTATAGATAACTGACCATAACGCTCCTCTGCCTCCTAGTCCTAGATTATTTTGAAGTAAAGTATGTCTGGTTATCTCTTTTTGATCCATTAATTTATTAGGGGCTATAAAATGGTGATATTTTATTTCCATCATTTCTTCTTGATATTAGCTAGAATACTTCTATAAAGAAAAACTTCTGCATATCAACTATTTGGTTACCCTAAGGTGCAGTTCATATAGGAATGGCAGAATAAATATTTGATTCAGTTTATTCGTTTTTCAGACTGAGTTAGTTTCCTAGCATTTTCCCAAGGTGACTGATTCTTTTCTTTCTATCACTTGAAACGCATAGATTTAAACCTGTGTGCTATATTTCACTCTACTGTAGTTATCCTCATTGATGTTAATTTGCCCTATCTTTGTCTAGTGGAAGCTTCTTTAAGTTAATTTCTAGAGTCCTTTTGACAGAATCTCAGTAGTTTTTAGTAGCTCCCTTGCCTTTTGGTATGATGACATGTTGCAGACTCATCTTGCATGTTTCCTGCTCCAGACCTGTTTTCTGCTGTTCCTCTAGGGAGTCTTGCTTCCTTTTGGTGGGAAATGGTGTTAGAGATTAGAATCTGGGTTTTAGAACTTTTTTTTTTTTTTTTTTTTTGGCTACTAGGTTATTTCTAGTAGCAAATATTATTATTTGCTACTAGAAATAACCTAGTAGCATTATTTCTAGGCTTCTCCAGGGGTCAGAACTAGGAAGAGTGTGTGTGTGTGTGTGTGTGTGTGTGTGTGTGTGTGTGTTTAAGGTAACTACATAACATGTTCACATTGGTATTTACAATTCAAGACCATAGCATTTTAATTTAACCTCATTATTCTTATATCTGAATCTCTTATCACTCATGTCGAAAGTCCTGATTTCCAATGACACCAACAGAAGTACTCTTTTTGCTTTATCCCACAATATCCAAAAACTCAACAGCAATACCAAAAACTCAACAGCAACCACCAACAGTATGTACTGAACACTGGTTTTTGGTTTTTTTTTTTTCAATTTGGCGATTCTTTTTGTCCTTAGAGTATATCACATTAGGAATATATAGTAGTTACTTTTTTAAAACCACTAGAAATAGTTTCTCTGTGGTTGTGTCTCCAACTCAATTCATAGTGTGTTTTTTTTTTTCTCTTTCAGTCTTTTGGGATTGCTTTTTAAAAATAATTTTGTTTTATAATTATATAAAAAACTTCTATGGTTTCAAAGCCAAATCTACAAAAAAGGTATATTCAGAAAAGTCTAACTTCTATCCTTCCCACACCACCCTGTTCCTTCCCTCCTCTGTAGGTAGCTAGTTTAAAAATTTTTTTTTCATTTTTAATTTCATTAGAAAAAAGGTAAACACGTAAGTATATTCACACTTCCCCTCACCAACCCTTCAGACAAATGATAGCATTCTGTGTGCACTTTTCTCTCCTTTACTTTTCTCATTTTATACCCTCTAAAGAGATCACTTGTAGTAGTACATAGAGGTCATGCTTATTCTCTGTAGCGGTAGCATAGTACTCCATTGGATGGATGGTCCATGGGTTATTCAACCATTCTCATGCTGATGGTCATTTAGGTTGCTTCCAGTGTTATATGATGCTACAATGAATAGTCTTGTGTATGTGCCTTTTTTGTATTTATACCATTATACCATGGGGATAGATTTTTAGAAGTGAGATTGCTGGGTCATAGAGTAAATTTATATGTAATTTCACTTTAGTAAAATTGTAAAATAGTAAAGTAAAATTTTACTTTAGTGAAAAGTGTCAAATTCTCCTCCACACAGGTTGAGCCAGTTCATATTCCCATGTATGATAGTGCCTTGTTGCCTTACAGCTTCACCAACAGAATGTGTTTGTCAAATGTTAAAAATTATTTTAGTCAAAGCTATAAATGCACGTGTTAACAAATCAAATAGTTTTAAGAGCTCATGATGAAGAGCAGTAATTCTCTACCCTACCCCACACTCCTTCAGGAACAGCCTCTACTAACTGATTTTATTTTCAGTTCTTCTGGTGGTTAACCCATAACCCTTAGATACATCTCTCTCTCTCTTAATTTAATTAACTTTAGACAGTATTTGTTGATACCCTGAAACGAAAGATGATGAGTACCTTTATAATACTTCTCTCTTTCCCCTTCCACTGTTTTTTTTTGAATTTTTGAATTTTATTTTATTTATTTTTTTATACAGCAGGGTCTTATTAGTTATCCATTTTATACATATTAGTGTATACATGTCAATCCCAATCTCCCAATTCATCACACCACCACCACCACCCTGCCACTTTCCCCCCTTGGTGTACATACACTTGTTCTCTGCATCTGTGTCTCTATTTCTGCCCTGCAAACTGGTTCATCTGTACCATTTTTCTAGGTTCCACATATATGCGCTAATATACGATATTTGTTTTTCTCTTGCTGACTTACTTCAGTATATGACGGTCTCTAGATCCATCCACTTCTCTACAAATGACCCAATTTCGTTCCTTTTTATGGCAGAGTAATATTCCGTCGTATATATGTACCACATCTTCTTTATCCATTCGTCTGTCAGTGGGCATTTATGTTGCTTCCATGACCTGGCTATTGTAAATAGTGCTGCAATGAACATTGGGGTGCATGTGTCTTTTTGAGTTATGGTTTTCTCTGGGTATATGCCCAGTAGTGGAATTGCTGGGTCATATGGTAATTCTGATTTTAGTTTTTTTAAGGAACCTCCATACTGTTCTCCATAGTGGCTGTATCAATTTACATTCCCACCAACAATGCAAGAGGGTTCCCTTTTCTCCACCCCCTCTCCAGCATTTGTTGTTTGTAGATTTTCTGATGATCCCCATTCTAACTGGTGTGAGGTGATAACCTCACTGTAGTTTTGATTTGCATTTCTCTAATAATGAGTGATGTTGAGCAGCTTTTCATGTACTTCTTGGCCATCTGTATGTCTTCTTTGGAGAAATGTCTGTTTAGGTCTTCTGCCCATTTTTGGATTGGGGTGTTTTTTTTTTTGGTATTGAGCTGCATGAGCTGTTTATATATTTTGGAGATTAATCCTTTGTCTGTTGATTCGTTTACAAATATTTTCTCCCATTCTGAGGGTTGTCTTTTTATCTTGTTTATGGTTCCCTTTGCTGTGCAAAAGCTTTGAAGTTTCATTAGGTCCCATTTGTTTAATTTTGTCTTTATTTCCATTACTCTAGGAGGTGGATCAAAAAAGATCTTGCTGTGATTTATGTCAAAGAGTGTTCTTCCTATGTTTTCCTCTAAGAGTTTTATAGTGTCCAGTCTTAACATTTAGGTCTCTAATCCGTTTTGAGTTTATTTTTGTGTATGGTGTTAGGGAGTGTTCTAATTTCATTCTTTTACATGTAGCTGTCCAGTTTTCCCAGCACCACTTATTGAAGAGACTGTCTTTTCTCCATTGTATATCCTTGCCTCCTTTGTCATAGATTAGTTGACCATAGGTGTGTCGGTTTATCTCTGGGCTTTCTATCCTGTTCCATTGATCTATATTTCTGTTTCTGTGCCAGTACCATATTGTCTTGATTACTGTAGCTTTGTAGTATAGTCTGAAGTCAGAGAGTCTGATTCCTCCAGCTCTGTTTTTTTCCCTCAAGACTGCTTTGGCTATTCGGGGTCTTTTGTGTCTCCATACAAATTTTAAGATTTTTTGTTCTAGTTCTGTAAAAAATGCCATTAGTAATTTGATAGGGATTGCATTGAATCTGTAGATTGCTTTGGGTAGTAGAGTCATTTTCACAATATTGATTCTTCCAATCCAAGAACATGGTATATCTCTCCATCTGTTGGTATCATCTTTAATTTCTTTCATCAGTGTCTTATAGTTTTCTGCATACAGGTCTTTTGTCTCCCTAGGTAGGTTTATTCCTAGATATTTTATTCTTTTTGTTGCAGTGGTAAATGGAAGTGTTTCCTTAATTTCTCTTTCAGATTTTTCATCATTAGTGTAGAGGAATGCAAGAGATTTCTGTGCATTAATTTTGTATCCTGAAACTTTACCGAATTCATTGATTAGCTCTAGTAGTTTTCTGGTGGCATCTTTAGGATTCTCTATGTATAGTATCATGTCATCTGCAAACAGTGACAGTTTTACTTCTTCTTTTCCAATTTGTATTCCTTTTATTTCTTTTTCTTCTCTGATGCTGTGGCTAGGACTTCCAAAACTCTGTTGAATAATAGTGGTGAGAGTGGACATCCTTGTCTTGTTCCTGATCTTAGAGGAAATGCTTTCAGTTTTTCACCATTGAGAATGATGTTTGTTGTGGGTTTGTCATATATGGCCTTTATTATGTTGAGGTAGGTTCCCTCTATGCCCACTTTCTGGAGAGTTTTTATCATAAATGGGTGCTGCATTTTGTTAAAAGCTTTTTCTGCATCTATTGAGACGGTCATATGGTTTTTATTCTTCAATTTGTTAATATGGTGTATCACATTGATTGATTTGCATATATTGAAGAATCCTTTGCATCCCTGGGATAAATCCCACTTGATCATGGTGTATGATCCTTTGAATGTGTTGTTGGATTCTGTTTGCTAGTATTTTGTTGAGGATTTTTGCATCTATATTTATCAGTGATATTGGTCTGTAATTTTCTTTTTTTGTAGTATCTTTGTCTGGTTTTGGTATCAGGGTGATGGTGGCCTCATAGAATGAGTTTGGGAGTGTTCCTTCCTCTGCAATTTTTTGCAAGAGTTTGAGAAGGATGGGTGTTAGCTCGTCTCTAAATGTTTGATAGAGTTCACCTGTGAAGCCATCTTGTCCTGGACTTTTGTTTGTTGGAAGATTTTTAATCCCAGTTTCAATTTCATTACTTGTGTTTGATGTGTTCATATTTTTTATTTCTTCCTGGTTTAGTCTTGGAAGGTTACACTTTTCTAAGAATTTGTTCATTTCTTCCAGGTTGTCCGTTTTATTGGCATAGAGTTGCTTGTAGTAGTCTCTTAGGATGCTTTGTATTTCTGCGGTGTCTGTTGTAACTTCTCCTTTTTCATTTCGAATTTTATTGATTTGAGTCCTCTCCCTCTTTTTCTTGATGAGTCTGGCTAATGGTTTATCAATGTTGTTTATCTTCTCAAAGAACCAGCTTTTAGTTTTATTGATCTTTGCTATCGTTTTCTTTGTTTCTATTTCATTTATTTCTGCTCTGATCTTTATGATTTCTTTCCTTCTGCTAACTTTGGGTTTTGTTTTTTCTTCTTTCTCTAGTTCCTTTAGGTGTGGGTTTAGATTGTTTATTTGAGATTTTTCTTGTTCCTTTTTTCTTTTTTTTTAAATTTATTTTTGGCTGTGTTGGGTCTTCGTTTCTGTGCGAGGGCTTTCTCTAGTTGTGGCAAGCGGGGGCCACTCTTCATCGCGGTGCGCGGGCCTCTCACTGTTGCGGCCTCTCTTGTTGCGGGGCACAGGCTCCAGACGCGCAGGCTCAGCAATTGTGGCTCACGGGCCCAGCTGCTCCGTGGCATGTGGGATCCTCCCAGACCAGGGCTCGAACCCGTGTTCCCTGCATTGGCAGGCAGACTCTCAACCACTGCGCCACCAGGGAAGCCCTGTTTCTTGAGGTAGGCTTGTATAGCTATAAACTTCCCTCTTAGAACTGCTTTTGCTGCATCCCATAGGTTTTGGATCATCGTGTTTTCATTGTCATTTGTCTTTAGGTATTTTTTGATTTCCTCTTTGATTTCTTCAGTGATCTCTTGGTTATTTAGTAACGTATTGTTTAGCCTCCATGTGTTTTTGTGTTTTATGTTTTTTTCCCTGTAATTCATTTCTAATCTCATAGCATTGTGGTCAGAAAAGATGCTTGATATGATTTCAGTTTTCTTAAATTTACTGTGGCTTGATTTGTGACCCTAGATGTGATCTATCCTGGAGAATGTTCCATGCGCACTTGAGAAGAAAGTGTAATCTGCTGTTTTTGGATGGAATGGCTTATAAATATCAATTAAATCTATCTGGTCTATTGTATCATTTAAAGCTTCTGTTTCCTTATTTATTTTCATTTTGGATGATCTGTCCATTGGTGTAAGTGAGGTGTTAAAGTCCCCCACTATTATGGTGTTACTGTCGATTTCCTCTTTTATAGCTGTTAGCCATTACCCTTATGTATTGAGGTGCTCCTATGTTGGGTGCATATATATTTATAATTGTTATATCTTCTTCTTGGATTGATCCCTTGATCATTAGGTAGTGTCCTTCCTTGTCTCTTGTAACATTCTTTATTTTAAAGTCTGTTTTATCTGATATGAGTAGTGCTCCTCCAGCTTTCTTTTGATTTCCATTTGCATGGAATACCTTTTTCCATCCCCTCACTTTCAGTCTGTATGTGTCCCTAGGTCTGAAGTGGGTCTCTTGTAGACAGTGTATATATGGGTCTTGTTTTTGTATCCATTCAGCAAGCCTGTGTCTTTTGGTTGGAGCATTTAATCCATTCATGTTTAAGGTAATTATTGATACGTATGTTCTTGTGACCATTTTGTTAATTGTTTTGGGTTTGTTTTTGTAGTTCCTTTTCTTCTCTTGTGTTTCCTACTTAGAGAAGTTCCTTTAGCATTTGTTGTAGAGCTGGTTTGGTGGTGCTGAATTCTCTTAGCCTTTGCTTGTCTGTAAAGCTTTTGATTTCTCCATCGAATCTGAATGAGATCCTTGCCGGGTAGAGTATTCTTTGTTGTAGCTTCTTCCCTTTCATCACTTTAAGTATATCATGCCACTCCCTTCTGGCTTGTAGAGTTTCTGCTGAGAAATCAGCTGTTAACCTTATGGGAGTTCCCTTGTATGTTATTTGTCGTTTTTCCCTTGTTGCTTTCAATAATTTTTCTTTGTCTTTAATTTTTGCCAATTTGATTATTATGTGTCTCAGCGTGTTTCTCCTTGGGTTTATCCTGTATGGGACTCTCTGCCCTTCCTGGACTTGGGTGGCTATTTCCTTTCCCATGTTAGGTAAGTTTTCGACTAAAATCTCTTCAAATATTTTCTCTGGTCCTTTCTCTCTTTCTTCTCCTTCTGGGACCCCTGTAATGGAAACGTTGTTGCATTTAACGTTGTCCCAGAGGTCTCTTAGGCTGTCTTCATTTCTTTTCATTTTTTTTTCTATATTCTGTTCCACGGCAGTGAATTCCACCATTCTGTTTTCCAGGTCACTTATCCGTTCTTCTGCCTCAGTTATTCTGCTATTGATTCCTTGTAGTGTGTTTTTCATTTCAGTTATTGTTTTGTTCATCTCTGTTTGTTTGTTCTTTAATTCTTCTAGGTCTTTGTTCAGAATTTCTTGCATCTTCTCCATCTTTGCCTCCATTCTTTTTCTGAGGTCCTGGATCATCTTCACTATCATTATTCTGAATTCTTTTTCTGGAAGGTTGCCTATCTGCACTTCATTTAGTTGTTTTTCTGGTGTTTTATGTTGTTCCTTCATCTGCTGCATAGCCCTCTGCCTTTTCATCTTGTCTATCTTTCTGTGAATGTGGTTTTTGTTCCACAGGCTACACGATTGTAGTTCTTCTTGCTTCTGCTGTCTGCCCTCTCCACTGTTTTATATATTTATATTATTTCTAATTTTTATAATGGTTACATTTTAATGTAATATACTTAATCCTCTTTATTTCATTAACTTTCTTGTTTTAAAATTTTATTTTAGGGCTTCTCTGGTGGCGCAGTGGTTGAGAATCTGCCTGCCAATGCAGGGGACACAGGTTCGAGCCCTGGTCTGGGAAGATCCCACATGCCACGGAGCACCTGGGCCCGTGAGCCACAATTACTGAGCCTGCGCGTCTGGAGCCTGTGCTCCGCAACAAGAGAGGCCGCGATAGTGAGAGGCCCGTGCACCGCGATGAAGAGTAGCCCCCACTTGCCACAACTAGAGAAAGCCCTCGCACAGAAACGAAGACCCAACACAGCCATAAATAAATAAAATAAATAAAAAAATAAAAAGTATTATTAAAAAAAATTTTATTTTATTTTATTTATTTATTTTTGGCTGCATTGGGTCTTTGTTGCTGCGTGTGGGCTTTCTCTCGTTGTGGAGAGCCGGGGCTACTCTTCGTTGCAGTGCGCGACCTTCTCATTGTGGTGGCTTCTCTTGTTGTGGAACACAGGCTCTAGAGTGCAGTCTCAGTAGTTGTGGCACATGGGCTCAGTAGTTGTGGCTCACGGGCTCTAGAGCACAGGCTCATTAGTTGTGGCGCATGGGCTTAGTTGCTCCGCAGCATGTGGGATCTTCCTGGACCAGGCCTCAAACCCTTGTCCCCTGCCTTGGCAGGTGGATTCTTGACTACTGCACCACCAGGGAAGCCCCTCATTAACTTTCAATAGTGTCTTTGATGCCCCACTTTCTAAGGGAAGGGTAGCTCTACTTTCTCTAAGCTTATACTTTTACTTTTATGTGGTCATTTTCATTCTGATCCATGACCAGAACCAAGTTTTCCTTTATTTATCCTTAGGTTAACTCTGAAAATTGTGTTATTATGAATATTTAAATATTGTTTAACATAGGTCATGTAGGGTGGTAGAATAACATTTTCTTCCTTTTTGGTGCATTGTCATGATCCCATTTGAAGGAGCATGTTCTTAACATCAGGGTCATATAACTTTTTATAATCCATTCAGAATTTAAAATTATGCTAAATTTCTTTTGTTCTGTATCTGGATATGTATCTATATTTTACATTTATATGCACAAAATATCACCGAACAACAGCCTTGTGTAAAGAGCAGCCCAGGGCACCACATGAGTACTTCCATCCTCATGTTGGCAAACTGAAACCTCTACTTTGCAGCCTCTGTGGGGGCTGGGACACCGTTGGGAACCTGAGCTCTGGCTTTGACTTTGGCCTTGGTAGAAGCCTTAGATCAGCAGAGGAGTGTCATTAGAAGCATGTCTCCCAAGTTTTCAGGACCTTGAGCTTGACAGAGGCCTTGATGGTCTTAGTTTTATTGGTGTGCATCTTCTTTAGACCATTCTTGTGTTTCTTGAAAAAGTTCAAGATCCTTAGGAACTTAGGTTCCTCCTCCTTAAAAGATGTCTGTATGATTAGGGTTTATTGATGCCATTTTGGAAGTAGTTATACGTGGTGTGGTTCTTGGACTTGGCCATACGTGCACTGCTGTTTGTAGCGCAGAAAGTGCTTGAGACTGGAAAAGAGTCATATCTGAATCTTGATTTTTAAAAATCATATTCTCTCCCTCCTCCCTCCCCTAGTTTTTAAATCCCTTTTTTCTCCCTTGCATTATTTGCTTCACCATATCCTTAATTTTTTCCAAACTTGCAATCATACTTGCAGTTTTATCGGGGCTTTTTTTTTTTTTCCTTTTTCCTGATGATTTCTTCCTAACTTCCTGTTCTGATCTGTATAAAGTCAGCTATATTCTTGTAATTCTGAAATGTCCCTTCACCACTCTCCCATTTCATTATTTCCTGGCCCCTGTGTTATTTTAATTTGTTTGCTGGAGGACAGATTTAAGTTCTTGTAGGAGACGGTCACATCAGTGGACTTGCCTAAAGGGTGCATTTGAGTTCTTGCAAGTCTTTTCATTTCTGAAAAATATCTCCTTTCTCACACTTGATCAATAGTTTGTATGGTCATCGAGTTCTAGGTTGGAAAAATTTCCTGCAGAGCTTTGAAGGTATTTTCCCACTGTCCTTTAGCTGGCTTCCTGTGACACTGCTCTGGAAGGGGAAGGGGGCACTCTGCCTTTGTATTGCCAGGTTGGGGTATATGACTAGGTTCCCTGTTAAGCCTTCCTTCACACCCAGGATGTGCAATTCCCCTTTATTGCAGGGTTGGGATGGGAGTTCTGGTTCCCAGGATATCTCCCTGGCTGGGTGCAGTGGTGCCTTGTTGCTGTTCCCTCCATGGCCTCATTTACTGCCACATGAGAGTGGCAGGCTCTCCACAGCCTGCACTGAAACCACATTGAGAGAGTCTTCGTTACTGTGCAGTGGGCATAATGAAAGCCCGGGCTCCCTACTTGGCTTCCTCTGACACCAACCTGGCAGGGGGTGGGTGGATGGGATACAGTACAGCCTGGCAAGGGTAGAAATCTAAGTTCCCTCCCTGCTCGTCCTTTGCTGACTTGAGTGGGGTGAGACCACACAGGTTTCTCTGTGGTGTTTGGCTGTATTGTTTGGTGCTTATTTTCTGAAAGTTTTCTGACTTGTTAGGCTGCCCCTTTTCAGATTATTTAGTTAGAGAGAGCTGACTTTTGTTGGAGCTCTTTTTGGTCTTCATCAATTGGTGTTTCAGGTTGCCAGCTGCTGTAGTCATGAATGGATGTTCAATTTTATCAAATGCTTTTTCTCCATCTTTTGAGATGATCATATGATTTCTCCCTTTGTTAATGTAGTGAATTACATTTATTTTCAAATGTTTAACTTCGCATTGCTGTGATAAACCCGTTTAGTCATGATATCCTTTTTATACATATTGCTGGATTCAATTAACTAATATTTTATTTTTTTGTTTGCATCTAGTCATAGGATATTTTGGCTACAATTTTTCTTTTTTGTAATGTTCTTGTTAGATTTCGGTATCAAGGTCGTACTGGCCTCATGAGAAAGAGGACTATATTAAAAAACTATTAAAAAAATGGTATGATTTTTAGTGTAAAAAGAAGTTATCGGTGGTTACTGATTTTTTGGATAAACAAGGGAGGTGTCTATATTGAATTTAAGAAAATTAAGTATTACTCATAAGTAATGAGAATAGGAAACTGCTTATATGTGTTTCCCTAAAATATGAGGGGATAGGTAATCCCTCGCGTCCCCCTTCCACATTCACCCTCACTCTCCCTTCTCAGTTTTATTTACACAGATTTATTTTACTTTTTTTGGCTGAACAATTCAATATCAAGTTATGGTCATCATGATGTTTTATCTCTTAGTATTTTAGCATATATCTCCTAAGAACAAGTATATTCTTCTATATAACTACAATTCTTTTATCACCATAAAGAGATTTTACATTCATACAATAATGTTATCTAACAAAATTCATATTTAAATTTTCCTAGTTCCAATAATGTCCTTTGTAGCTGTTGGCTTTTGAGTCTGAGTCCAGTTAGGGATCATATGTTGCTTTTAACTGTCGTGTTTCTAGTTTCCTTTCATCTATAACAGTTCTTCTGCCTTTTTTTTTTTTTTTGTCTCTGACATTGACTTTTTAAAGAATCCTGATCATTGTTTTGTGTAATGTTCTACATTTAGGATTTGTCTCATCGTTGCCTCATGCTTAAGTTCATGTTTAAATATTTTGGCAGGAATGCCACATACCATAGGTAATGTGTCTAATACTATGCATTTTTATTCTGCTTGGAAGTCACCATTTTTTCTTTCATCCTTATTTAAAAGGCTCTCATTTGTTGTCTTTTTATCCTCTTCTTTTCTCTCCCTTGTAGCTTTCTGTTGCTGTTTTGTTGAAGTCATGTTTCTGTTCTATTTAAGTATGCCACTTTCCTGACATAATATTAATGTTTTTCAGAAGTATGTTTGTTCTCCAAGAGATGATATTCTCTTTCCCCCATTTGCAATATTTTTAACAGGTCTTTTATTTTCCATATGCTCTTGAACAAGGGGGGCTCTGTCTAGATTTGCTGTTTGCCACAGGTGGGATGAATGGGGTACCATGGGCACTGTTCTTTATTCCCACGGGTGACAGTGAGATCCCCTTCTCAGATCTGTAGTTGAACTCGTTCATGTTCATTGCTCCCAGTTGAATTCCTAGTGACTAGCAGGTGTTTGCACCACTGAGGTAGTAAATACTGATTATCAGCAGAGAAAGACAATTCAGAACGTGCTGGTTTAACTGGAGGATGCAGCCTGGGGTGTCTCACTTGCTGTGACTAGTATATAAAGTTAGTCATTCTAACACTGATCAATGAAAGTTGTTTCTCCTCTGCCTATTAGCTGGTTATTCTCTTTGGTGCCAGAGGATAGGTAGTCATAGCCTGGAATTAAGAAGGAAGAAATTATAGAGTGTTCTGATGGCCTACTTCTTCTTCTTTTTTTTTTTTAATTAATTTTTATTGAAGTATGGTTGCAGCCTACTTCTTAATCTTTTCTCAGGCAAATTGGTCTGACCTTTCCCACCTTGGTCTGACTTCCTCATAGGAAAAGTTCCATATTGCACAGGAAAGAACAATTTAGCAGGAATATGAGTTGCACATTATTAGTTCAGTGGTGCTCAAACATGTTCAGGTGATGGAGTACCTAAAAGTAATGGTATTCTGAGGAATACTATGAAATATTTATGTATTAAATTTCAAACTACATTTTTTTTCCTAAGTCAGATACTGCTTTATATTATATCCTAAAATAGACAGGGAATAGCAGGTGAAAGAGGTTTAAGAAAAATTTATAGTAGGAAAACTTAAAATTATATTACCTTAGTTTTTTCATGCAAATTGGGAAAAGGCCATATTTGGCACCTTAGTCTATTTCCCAGACCACCAGTGTTTCAGGTAACATAGTTGGAGAACTACTAAATTAATTGAATATGGGGAGACAGGAGAAGCTAAAGTGATAGGTGATAATATCAAGGTTTCCGATTTGGGAGCATCAACCTACCACTGACAGAAACTGGTGTGTCAGGATGGAGAACTGGCACTGAGGTCAAGAACGATGAGTTGGGTTGAGTGTAAACTAATGATAGGCTGAAGAGTAGTATATGCAGTAGGCATTCAGAAAACAGGCTTAGTGCCTGTCACAGAGTAAGGCCCTCCATAAATGTTGGATGCCACTGTTACCTGAAAGAGAGGGTGGAGATTTGGAAATCATTGGCATGGATAAGAAAGGTGAAGCTATGAGAGTTGTTTTCAAACTGAATATATCAAAGCAAGGTTCAAGGTTTGAACCTAGGGGAAAAGAAGGGACATAAGTAAGCAATGTAGAATGCTGTTGGGAGGTCAGTGGAAAATGGGAATCCAGCACAGATGATTTGGTTTAATGGCGGGTTATGGATGTCCTTTGAGAGGATAGTCTCAGTTTGGTGTTGCATTTATTCATTCATCCAGGGCAGAAATCTAGGAGTTTTTTCTGACTCCTCCCACATCACTTGTCCCACCAATCTATTGATAAAGTGCTGTCAAACTTCTTGAGTAGGACCCAAAAAGCAAACTATGTAAGAATAATTGACTACTGGTTCTGAAAGAGGTATCCTCTATCAGTGAATGACAGCAGTATGTTAAATCTCCTATTATGATAGTGAATTTGTCTATTTTTTCCTTGTAGCTCTATTGCTCTATATAATTTGAAGTTAAGTGCATACAAATTTAAAACTTCCTAGTAAATTGGACTTGTTGATATGAAGTGCCCTTGTTTATTTCTAGTAATGCTTTTGCTTTCAAGTCTACTGTATCTGTTCTTATATCATTTCCTTTTGGTTTATATTTGCACAGTATATCTTTTCCAGTTCTTTTACTTTCAACCTTTTTGTACCATTATGTTTTATTTTTTTAATAAATAAAAAAAAATTAATTAATTGAAAAAAAGACTGTCTGATAGGGCAGTTAATGTTTTATGTACTTTAAAATTTCATTGTTAAGAATGATAACTATTAAATGTTAAATATTTATGGTATTTCAATATTTTAAATGATTTTTATTTGGAATTTATTTTAAGGGACCCTTTTAATATTTTCTGTTATCAAATGTCAACATCAGATAAAAATCCATTTTATATTTTATTGAAATACAAAAAAAAAGAATAATTGAGAAATTGGACTTTATCAAATTTAAAATCTTTTACTTGTCAAAAGACTCTTTAAGAAAATGAAAAGACAAGCCACAGACTTCTAAAAACTCACACATTTGACCAGTTCTTTCTATTTCCACTGCTGCCTTCATATAAAACATTTGTCTAACATATATATTTATATATAAACTCAGTATATAGACTTTTACAGCTCAGTAAGACAGAATCCAATAGAGAAAAATGGACAAAAGATTTGAACACTTTATCAAAGAAGATATACAGATGGCGAATAAACTTGTGAAAAATGCTTAGCATCATTAATCATTAGGAAAATGCAAATTAAAACAATATTGAGAATGCCCTAACACACCCAATAGAGTGGCTAAAATTAAAAAGACTGACAGTATCAAGTGTTGGTGAGGATTTGGACCAACTGGAACCCTCATACATTGCTGATGGACTCAGAAGTAAGCCTTGAAGTTCAAAGCTAACTTTATGGGGTCATTTTTCTGAGCTTTCCTCTCTCTACTATCTCCCCAGTTCCCTAGGGCTCCCTTTTTCTGCTGGTCAGAAAGTAGGGGCTTTATTAACTCTGTTCTGCTTTGCTCTTCCCATGACTGCATCTATAGTCTGGACCTAGCAGTGGGAGGACTGAGAGGATTAATTGCATTAATTGGGCTTCTTGAATGTGTGAATGTGTATCTGTTGTCAGTTATGGAAAATTTTCAGCTATTTTCAGACCCAGTACTAAGTGAAGAGGGGAACCCAAAAGGGTAAACAGAGTATTAAAACCAGCTTTCTAAAACCTATTGGTTATAACCCATTCTTTTCTCCTCTTCTAGAATATTGACTAGTTTTATATTATATTTTCTGTGTCTATCTTCTGTGTCTTTAGCTTTTATTAAAAAAATATTATCTCTCTTTCTGAATACTATTCTATATAGTTTCTGTATATTCACTAATTCTCTTTGGTTGTATCTTTTCTGCTGCTAAGGCATCCATTGTGTTACTCTCTCTTATTTTGAGAAATTTTTTGTTCTTTTTCAGTTTTGCTTGATCATGTCATAGTGTCTTACTCTTTATTAATTTTCAATCCCTTTTATTTCTTTAAGCTTATTAAACACGTTGCATATCCAGACTTATAATTCAAGTATCTGAAGTCTTTGAAAGTCTGATTCTGCCATTTTTTATTTCTGAAGTTCTTATTTATGGGCTTTGTTTCTCTGAGGGTTTTCAAATTTTTGCCCATGAGCTCATTATTCCTGGAACTTTTTGTGAAAATTATTTTGAGGCCAAGGTTGAAGTGAATTTTTCCAGAGATTATGTAATTCTTTTGTTAGTGTCCTATGGCCACTTTTAGTTTGTGACCATTTCAACTTAAATTCCTGGGTTGAGGTTTTTTTTTTTTTTTTGACCATTCAGTAGGAATCCCTTGTGAGAGCCAGCTTGTGGTTGAACTTGCAGAAAGATTTTCCTTTTTTTTCAATACCAAGTTTTGAGACTAGTGGTTTTCACTATAGTTCCTGATTTTGTACATGTGTGGATGGGTTTCTATCTTGATCACCTTTGTAGTTCCAGTTTAAATTATGAGGGAGGGGTATCTATTACGCTTTCCACCTTAGGTTGAACGTTAGTTTTGTATTGCATTCCTTGAACCCCATTAGATTGGGAGAATGAAGCTTGCATTGGTCTATGTAAATGCCCTCAAGGAGAAAGCTAGTTTGTGTGTTTTGATTGCCTTCTTGGGTTTCAGTCTTCACTTAGTTCTTTATCTGAATCTTCCTTATTTTCTTGTAAGCTCATCAGTGTGTTTATTTGAGGAGATGAAAAAATCCAATATTTATACTTGTTTTCAGTGGAAGTTGAGAAAGGTACTTAGCTTGTCATATTGCCAGAAATGGAATTTGCAGCTGCAATTTTTCCAAGTTTTAATCAGGCAGTTTTAGTTGCTATTTTTCAAACTTTACATGAACATTCATACCTCTGTACTTTATGCAGGCTGTTCCCCCTGCTTAAAATCTCTCTCCTCCCCAACTAGCTAAATCCTGTTCATCCTGCAGTGTTTGCTTCAGGTTCTACCTCTTTCTGATGCTTCTCTTGAATGCTTTAGCTCAGCAGTTCCCAAATGCTTGGAATGTTTATACCAATAAAAATTTTAAAACAAGTTTTGTGGAACTGCATAAAAATGGTCATCTCCTCTCACCATTATTTGTGAAAAGAAATTACATTTTTACATCAAGAAAGGAGGAGGAACATGATGTCAGATTAGAGACAGTTTTAAAAATTCAATTAAATACCTTTCTGTGGAAAACACACTGCAGTGTCCCATTTCCCCCCTCATTTTGCAACTGACTGGAAATAGCCTCAGTGCCGACTGTCGACAGATAATCGGACCCACAGCCTTAGCCCAGAATGTGGTCTTCAACATGCAAACCCACAGCATTTTTTTGTACCTTTTATGTGACATCTAGTCATATATTTCCTCATGGTAGCTCATGTTTGACTGTTTGCCTTTATATTTTATTATGTTTTGTCTCCTTGACTAGATTGTAAGCTCCTTAAGAGCCATTATATGTATGTATTTAGATTACTCATAAATGTGTTGAATGAGTTAAATTTAGATGCCTCATGATAGCTGAAACCTAGAAATATGTACAGAGCACACATTCGAGTGTATCACAGCTCTGAATGTTGTTTATTTCCCAAGAAAAAAGAAGTTTTAATAGGAATTGTGAATCTCTTACTCATCTCTCTTCGCCTCCTCAGGGAAATTCGTTCAGTTAACAAACTTAGTGCTTGTTAAAAGCCAAGCCTTTTGTTAGGGGGCTGAGAATAGAACCGAAGTGAAACAAGGTTCCCAGTCTAGTGGATAATATGTACATAAAAGTAGAAAGTGTAGCCTACCTCCTGGGAAGCCTTATAATAGAGCTTTGAAACAAGTCTTGTGACAATGTAGAGAGAGCAACTGAGTTTTGTAAGGGAATCAGAGGAGCCTCCAGAGAGGACGCATTCATTCATTCATTCATTCAGCACATATCTCTTAAATGCCAACTACTTGCCAACCACTGTTCTAGATGCATCTTGAATGAATTGGACATTGTTTGGAAATAGAGCAAATTTAGGCAGGGAAATTGGGATCCAGAGCATGTCCTTTGAAGTAAGAACAGACCTGGGTTTAAGTTCATATACTCAAGATATTTGTCCTTGGGCAAGCTATTCAGTTTCTCTAAGACAATTTTGTAAAATTCAGAAATACTCTCTACCTCACAGCATTGTCATGTGGGTAAAATGAGGTGTGGTGTATAAAGTGCTTTGTTCAGTGCCCTGCCCTTCTGAAATAGCTCAATAAATGGTAAATGCACATACACGGCATGCGGGGTGATTAAGGCTTGATGAGAAGCGCAATTGTGACTGTAATACTTGTGTGTGTGTGTATGTGTGTTGGTAGGGGGTGGCGGCAGATGAGGCTGCAGGGTCTAGCCAAGGCTGAATTGCAGACAACCTTGCATGTCATGCTAATGAGTATCTTTTTATTCCTGAATGCATTTGGGAGCCTTGGAGTTTACATTTTTGTCTTTATTTTCTAAACTGTGTTGTGGCATGCTGAGCTGTAGCATAGTAGTTAAGAGCATGGACTTGAGATAAAATGCCTGGATTCTAGTCCCAGCGTCCTCATTTCCTACATGCCTGACCTCAGGCAAGTACTTTAACCTCTCTGTACCTTAGCTTCTTCATTGGTAAACTGGATAATAAACATACCTATCTTATATGTTTGCTTTGTTTGCATGTATTCTCTTTGAGCCACTTTTGTTTTTAAAGCTGTGGAACTCTTTGTCAGAGGAAACCTTATTTGAAAGTTAGACATCTAAAACAGTAAAAGTAGTTCTGTGTAGTGGGTCCCTTTCATTTCTCTCCCTTTCCCGGTAAGACATATCTGCCCTACACAGTGAAAACCACCGCCCCAGAGCAAGTGACCGAATGTCTTCCACTTAAGTATTTGTTGAATTGATACTCAGGGCAGAGAACTTTTATAAGTTGGGAACTTGGGAAATTATCATTTGTATTAATCTAAATCAATATTTTGATACAGAAATTATGAACCTTCATATTAACAACTAAAATATGACTGTATTTTGCAAAAAAAATTGCAAATCTTTTTGATTTAGAATAATAGAGCTACACGATGTCAGAACTGGAAGAGATGATTCGTAGAGATCTGTTTAGAGATGGGGAAATTGAATTCTAGAGAGAGAAGTCTTTAAAGCTATGTTACAGCCAGTCCACGTGTGCTCATGTGTTAGTCCTCCTAGCCCACTGTTTTCTCTCATTTCTTGCTCAAAGCTGCACAGTCAGTTCATGGCCAGAACCAGGGCAAGCAGAGAGTTTTCATCACTCTAGGACTCATGTTTCTTTACCTACTGTGAAACAGCAAGAGATTTTCTTGGCTTTAATGTTGACTTTGCTCTGAACGGTTATTTGGGGGTCTGTGGATTGTTTTCTGTTCTTCTAGTTGGTCTTGAAATTCTCTGAAGAACCTTGGACTTGGGCTGCTTAGGTATTCCAAGATGCCTTTCGTTATATCGATAAGTTTTTATGTCTGTGTAAGTGCCGTCTATCAATAAATCTAGAGCATAGGCAAACTATATGAAAAGTTTTAAATTTTTATGTTTTAAGTTTTTTAAATTTTCAAGTTTTAAGTTTTTATGTTTTAAATTAAAAATGGGCATTTTATTATTTACGTGGCTGAGTAAGCAGACCAACTGTAGCTGAAAATTTTATGGAAAATTAAAGTTTTCCTGTCTGTCAGTGATCTTTATATTAAGAGAATAGCAGACACTTGAATAGGTGTCCTTGGGAGGTCACATAGAGCCTGGACCTGAACACTTGGGGGAGCTGAGGTTCCACAGTCAGTCTCTCAGGCACTCCCACAGCCTCCAGGCTCTTCTACTCTCTCAAGGACCAAATAGACTCTTGTATTGGGTTTTCTCTATCTCCCTCCTCTCTATGGGCTCTTCCTACTTGTGATCAGTGTTGGCACTATTACTTAAGTAGGTCCCAAACCCACTGGCTATGTACTAGAATCACCTGGGGAACTTAACACTTTTTTCAGGGACCCCATCATGGACCCTGTGAATGACAATCTCTGGAACCTGGGAATCTGTATTTTCAAAAAGATTCCTCAGGTGATTTTGGTCAGTTAATAGACCTAAGTTCTAGAACAAGTCATATAACTGACGCCAGCTCTGTGACTCAGTGCTGGATTCCAGGGGAGAGAATCTGACTGACTCAGCATGTCAGATATCAATCCTGGTCCCTCCCCACCTTTTTAAAAGGGGAGGGGTGTGTGTGTGTGTGTGTGTGTGTGTGTGTATAAATATATATACACACATGGATATAGCATGTATATATCCACTTCTTAGTGATGGATGAATTAATAGCAGTTTTCAAGGTTGCTGTTAAAATTGAATGTTGCTAGATGTTTTCCCCCAAGTCACAGAAAAAAATAACTAAATGGAGAGAATACTTCAATTTTAAGCAAAATTTTCCTTTTTTGAACAGAAATTCTTAATTTGATGTAATCAAATCCATCAAATTTTCACATTATAGTTTGTGCTTTTGAAGTCTCAAATCCTTAGCTATCCAAGTCTATGGTTTTGACTTTGGACACCATTAGGGAACGGTTACAGAGAAATTGCTAGAAGGAGGTCAGCTGGAAATGGAAAAATTATAGATAGAAAAGGGAGAATGAGATTACCTCTATTGAAATTCCAGATTCTCTTCTACGTAGATGGTTGTGTTGTCTTCAAATAGGAGCAATTTAATTTTTTCCTTTCCAGTTCTTGTGACTTTTCTTTTTCTTGCCTTATTGCCCTGGCTAGGCTCTCTAGTGTGATAGAGAAGTGGTGAGGGTGGACATCCTTGCCCTGTTCCCAATCCTAGAGGGAATATAGTTAGTTTTTCACCACTAAGTATAATGTTAACTGTAGTTTTTTTTGTGGAGGTCCTTTATTAGGTTGAAGAAGCTAGTTTTCTGAACTTTTTTTTTTTTTTAATCATGAATGTGTTGAATTTTATTAAGTGCTTTGCATAAATTGATATAATTATGATTTTTCTTCTTTAGCTTATTAACATGGTGTAGACTTCATTGATTTTTTTCAATATTGAGCCAGCCTTGCATCCCAGGAGTAAACTTCACTTGGTCATGTTGTATATTATTGAATTTGCTAAAATTTTGTTAAGGATTTGCATGTCTATATTTGGGAAGGATATTGGTCTATAGTGTGTGTGTAGAATTTATTTTATTTTTTGGTACTGTCTTTGTCTGGTTTTGGTATCAGAGTAGTACAGGCCTTGTAAAATGAGTTGGGAAGTGTTTCTTCCTCTTGTTTTCTGGAAGATATTGTATAGAATTGGTATTAATTCTTTAAATGTTTAGTAGAATTCTCCAGTGAAACTGTCTGCATCTACTGAGATGATCATTTGACTTTAGTTCATGTTGTTACATTTCTGATGTTCTTTATTCCTTGGTACAGGTTTGTATTTCCATCTAGCATCTCTTCTTTCCGCTTGAAGGACTTCTAACATTTCTCGTAGTGCAGGTTTGTTGGTGATGAATTCTTTCAGCATTTGTAATGTCTGAAAAATCTTTATTTTGCCTTCTCTTTTGAAATATTCTCTGGGAATAGAATTCAACGTTGTCAGTTTTTTCTTTCAGTACTTAAAAGATGTTGCTCTGCTGTCTTCTCATTTGCCTTGTTTCTGACAAGAAATCTGCTGTCATTCTATTCTTTGTTCCTCTGAATGTAACACGTGTTTTTTGTTCTGCTTTTAAGATTTTCTCTTTATTACTGCTTTTGAGCAATTTGCTTATCATCTGTCTTAGATTTCTTCATGTTTCTTGTGCTTGGGGTTTGTTGAGCTTTTTGGATTTGTGCATTTATAGTGTTCATCAAATTTAGAAAGTTTTTGACCATTATTTTTTTTCAAATATCTTTTCTGCTCCTTACCCGCTTTGGGGATTCCAGTTACTGATATTTGAGGCTGCTTTAAGTTGCCCTGCAGGTCATGATGCTCTTTTTTGTTTTGTTCTTGAAGTTTTTTTTTCCCTCAGTTTCATCTTGGATAATTTTTAAAACAATGTCTTCATGTTTACTAATCTTCTGCAGTGTTTACGCTGTAGTTAGTCCCATTTAGTGCATTTTCCACCTAGTATGTTGTAGTTTTTGTCTCTAGAAATTCATTTGGGTCTTTTTAAAATCTCCCATGTCTCTAACTTTTTGAACACATAGAATACAGTTATAACAACTTTGAATGTCCCGACTGCTAATTGTAACATCTATGTAGTTCCAGGTTGGCTTCAATTAACTTTTTTCTCTTCATTATGGGTGTATTTTCCTGATTCTTTGCATGCCTGGTAAATTTTTATTGACTGCCAGACATTGTGTATTGTACCTTGTAAGGTGCTGGGTATTTTTGTATTCTTATAAATATTCTTGGGCTTACTCAGTATGGTAATGTGAGGTAACCATAGGCTCATCTCATTTGTTTTCCATATCTCAAGGGATTGCTGTGCTATGTTGCCTAATGTTTTGAAAACCATTGTTTCATATATTTTGTCAGTTAAGTTACTTTTAAAGAGTTTGATCCTTCTGAGTCTTGCTTTTAAGATTTGTTAGGTGGGACTGAAGCAGTACTTGGTCTGGGGATAATTATTGCCCATTGCTAAGGTAATACCCTACTAGGTACTCTGCCCCATGCATTGTGAATCATGAGGGTTTTTTGTTTTTGTTTTTGTTTTTTAACCTTGGTTGGTGGGAACAGGCATTATTTCTGGCCCTTTGTGAGTACCAGGCACTGCTACCTGTAATCTTTTCTGATGATTTTTCTTCTAGCCACAAGTAATTTCCTCACACACATGTACTAATCAATACTTAAGCTATATACTCAAGGGAGGGCTTTTGCAGATTGCTGGGGTTCTCTTTCTATGCAGCTCTCTCCAGTACTCTGCTGAGAAAAAGCAGATCTACTCTGTCATGCCTGAATACCCTGGAACTTGGGTAATCACCTCTCAGGGAGGCCCAAAGGACTGCCCATGAAGTGCTCAGGACCTTGAGCCCAGTGTTCTGAAGACCTTTTCAGTTATCCTTAGGTGTTAGCAGTGCACCTGGATTGCTTTTTGAAGGCGGTGGAGGAGGAAAATAAATTGGCTATAGTAAGTTTCATTAAAAAACAACAACAACAACAAAATTCAGCAATGTATAAAAAGAATTATACACCACAGTCAAGTGGGATTTATCCTAGTTATGCAAAGCTCATTTGACATTTGAAAATCAGTTGATGTAATCCATCACATCAACAGGTTAAAGAAGAAAAATCACATGATCATATCAATAGATGCAGAAAAAGCATTTGATAAAATTCAACATCCATTTATTATAAAAACTCTTAGTAAATGAGGAACAGAGGGGAACTTCCTCAACTTGACAAAGAATATGTATGAAAAATCTACAGCTAACATCATACTTAATGTTGAGACAATAGAAGCTTTCCCATTAAGAACAAGGACAACACAAGTATATCCCCTCTCACCACTCCTTTTCAACATTGTACTGGAAGTACTAGCTAATGCAATAAGACAAGAAAAGGAAATAAAATGTATACAGAATGGGAAGGAAGAAATAAAACTGTCTTTGCAGAAGACATAGTTGTCTATGTAGAAAATCTGAAAGAATTTACCAAAAAAAAAAAATTGCATAGAACTGGTAAGTGATTATAGCAAAATTGCAGGATACAAGGTTAATATACAAAAGTTAATTGCTTTCCTATATACTAGAAATGAGCAAGTGGAATTTGAAATTAAAAACACAATACCATTTACATTAGCACCCTCCCCAAGTGAAATAGGTGTTAATCTAACAAAATATATACCACATCTGTATGAGGAATATTTCAAAACCCTGAATGAAATCAAAGAACTAAATAAATGGAGAGAGATTTCGTGGGTAGGAAGATTCAATATTGTCAAAAATGTCAGTTTTTCCCAACTTGATCTATAGATTCAATGCAGTTGCAATCAAAATACCAGCAAGTTATTATGTGGATATTGACAGACTCTTTCTAAAGTTTATATGGAGAGGCAGAAGACTCAGAATAGCCAACATAATATAGAAGGAAAAGAACAAGATCATATGACTGACACCAGCTGACTTCAAGACTTACTATAAAGCTATAGAAAACAGCAAAGTGAAAGAATAGGCAAATGGATCAATGGATCAACAGAGCGCCCAGAAATAGATCCACAGAATATAGGCAACTGATCTTTGCCAAAGGAGCAAAGGCAATACAGTGGAGCAAAAATGATCTTTCCAACAAACAGTGCTGGAACAACTGGATATCCACATGCAAAATACTGAGTCTAGACACAGAACTTACTTACATCCCTCACAAAAATTAACTCAAAATGGGTCATGACCTAAATGTAAAACACAAAGCTATAGAACTCCTGGAAAATAACATAGGAGAAAATCTACATGATCTTGAGTAGGATGATGATGACTTTTTAGATGCAAAATGAAACATGATCCATGAAAGAAAGAATCGATAAGCTGGACTTCATTAAAATTAAAACCTTCTGCTCTGCCAAAGACAATATCAAGAGAATGAGGGAACAAGCTATAGACTGGAAGAAAATACTTACAAAAGATACATTTGATAAAGGACCACTATCCAAAATATACCAAGAGCTCTTAAAACTCAAAAATAAGAAAACAACCCAATTAAAAAACTGGGCCAAAGGTCTTAACAGACACCTCACCAAAGAAGATACACAGATGGCAAATAAACATATGAAAAGATGCTCCACATCATATGTGATCAGGGAGATGCAAATTAAAACAATGGTATACCACTGTATACCTATTAGAATGGCCGAAATCCAGAATACCGACACCACCAAATGCTGGTGAGGATATGGAGCAGTAGGAACTCTCATTCATTGCTAGCGGGAGTGCAAAATGGTACAGCCACTTTGTTTTTTGCTTTTTAATTTTTTTTTAATATTTATTTTTATTTGGTTGCACTGGGTCTTAGTTGCGGCAGGAGGGCTCCTTAGTTGTGGCATGCAAACTCTTAGTTGCAGCATGCAGGTGGGATCTAGTTCCCTGACCAGGGATCAAACCCAGGCCCCCTTCATTGGGACCACGGAGTCTTAACCACTGTGCCACCAGGGAAGTCCCAGTACAGCCAATTTGGTGGTTTCTTACAAAACTAAACATACTCTTGCCATACAATCCAGCAATCAGGCTCCTTGGTATTTGCCCAAAGAAGTTGCAAACTTATGTCCACACAAACACCTGCACTTGGATGTTTGTAGCAGCTTTATTCATAATAGTTAATACTTGGGAGCAACCAAGATGTCCTTCTATGGGTGAATGGATAAACTATGACATGTCCAGGCAAATGGAATATGATTCAGCACTAATAGGAAATGAACTCTCAAGCCATGAAAAGACACAGGAATATGAAACGCATATTACTAACTTAAAGAAACCCATCTGAAAAGGCTACATACTGTATCATTCCAACTATGACATTCTGGAAAAGGCAAAATTATGGAGACAGTAAAAAGATCAGTGTTTGCCAGGGGTTGGGGGGGGGTTGGTGGTACATGGAGGGATGAATAGGTGGAGCACAGAGGATTTTTAGGGCAGTGAAAATACTCTGTATACTATAAAGATGGATACATGTCATTAGACATTTGTCCAAACCCATAGAATATAGAACACCTAGAGTGAACTGTAATGTAAACAGTGGACTTTGGGTGATAATGATGTATCAATGTAGGTTCATCACCTGTTATGAATGTACCACTCTGGTGGGAGATGTTGATAATGCAGATGACTGTGTGTGTGTGAAGGCAGTAAGTATGTAGGAAATTTAAAAACTTTCCTTTCAACTTTGTTACAAACCTAAAACTTCTCTTTTAAAAAAAAAGTCTTAAAAAATCAATGGAGTAGGGACTTCCCTGGTGGCACAGTGGTTAAGAATCTGCCTGCCAGTGCAGGGGACACAGGTTTGAGCCCTGGTCTAGGAAGATCCCACATGCCGTGGAGCAACTAAGCCCGTGCGCCACAACTACTGAGCCTGTGCTCTAGAGCTTGTGAGCCACAACTACTGAGCCCGTGTGCCACAACTACTGAAACCCACATGCCTAGAGCCCGTGCTTCACAACAAGAGAAGCCACTGCAATGAGAAGCCCACGCACCGCAAGGAAGAGTAGCCCCCGCTTGCCGCAACTAGAGAAAGCCCGTGCACAGCAACGAAGACCCAACATAGCCAATCAATCAATCAATCAATCAATTTATTAAAAAAAATCAATAGAGTATAAGTTACATGAATGTATACAGTTGCAAAAACTCCTAGAACTGTACACTTAAATGGGTGCATTTTAGTGTGTATATATTAATATAGATAAAATTGTATATTATATATGTAGAGTTGGTTTAAAAAATAGGAACTCGAGCCACACTGAGTTCATATCCCAGCTTTGTCTCTTACAAGCTGTTGACCTTGGGAAGTTAACCTTTTATTTTTATTTTATTTCAGCTTCCTCACCTGTAAAATAGGAATGATAATAGTAGCTGTTTCACAGGTTGTTGGGAAGATTAAATGAGATAATACGTTAAAAAGTGCTTAGAACAGTATATGACACATAGTTAAGTGTTTAGTAAGTATTAACAAGGTTTAGAAGCTGCTTGCTCTTGTGCAGGGTATCTGCTCTTTTTTGTTTGTTTGTTTTTACTTATTTATTTATTTATTTTTGTCTGTGTTGGGTCTTCGTTTCTGTGCGAGGGCTTTCTCTAGTTGTGGCAAGCGGGGGCCACTCTTCATTGTGGTGCGTGGGCCTGTCACCGTCGCGGCCTCTCGTTGCGGAGCACAGGCTCCAGACGTGCAGGCTCAGTAGTTGTGACTCACGGGCCTAGCCGCTGCGCAGCATGTGGGATCCTCCCAGACAAGGGCTCGAACCCGTGTCCCCTGCATTGGCAGGCGGATTCTCAACCACTGCGCCACCAGGGAAGCCCTATCTGCTCTTTTTAAATGGGGTAATGATATTAACCTTCCTCTCATAGGCTTGGTTTGAGGATTAAATGAGAAAGAACATAAAAACAAGTCATCAGTGATATAAGCTATTTATTTCCATAAGTAGCCTCATGAGCTCCCTGAAAATTATATGTAATTTTACCTGGGAAGTTAGTGAAGCTTTTCATGAGCTCTTTGGAATGGTCTGTCCCCTCCACCCCTAATCTAGGATTAAGAGTTGCTACTTTAAACAACCTGGGAGTAATTTTTGAAAAGTCATGGAAAAGTTATGGGCTTTGTAATCTGAAAACTAGGAATCAACTGGAGTATTACCACGTCCTAGCCTTAGTTTCTTTTTCTGTTAAACAGGGAGGGTAATACTATCCCACTACCTTGACAAGGTTTTGACAGTCAGGTTCAGAAATGTAGGTGGGAGTTCCACGTTAACCATAAAAGTATACAAATAGTCACAGTATTACTGATTGAAAAGTAAAGTTGTATATCAGAGACTCTTTTGATTTTCATATATTGCATTTGTTCAGTATTTTTTCCCTGTAGAGGAGATATTTTTTTAATTTACTTTTTGTTAAGTGTGAACTCTTACCCCTTGTTCTTAAAAGTCATTTATTCCCTAGACTAATGTTTCTATTTGGATAGTTCCTTATTTTCTGGATTGCTTTTAGTAACAGTGTTTGAAAGCTTAAGAGTTTTGAATCTTTGAAATACACAATAATATCTGGATTACTTACAAAGCCTGTGATTTGTAAGGTGAAGCAATTTTATTTTTTTATAATAAATAATACTCTTTACCTTGGTTTAGTATCTTTTAGTTCACAAAGCACTTGCTTGTTTTTCTTTCATTTGATCCCTAAGACAACTTTTGAGATGAGCAGGACAGATGTTATCTCTTGATGGGGGAGGAAGCTGATGTGTGAAAGGGTAAATGGCTTGTTCTAATCCCATAGTGAGTAAGGGATTTACCTGGGATTGGAACCCAGACTCTCTGATATTTAGTCTGGGGCTCTTTCCATAGAACCACATATTATTTTTGTGAGAACGTCTTGGTAAAAAAACAGCTCAGGGAAATTGCTATTAATGGTTGTTTTTGTTTTATTAAATTTTTAAAAAAACCAGAATCTTACAGAAAAGTTGGCAATATAGAGAACTTTTCTAAAAACCAGTTTTAAGTGAGGTGCTGACCTGATACCTCATCACCCCTGAATACTTCAGTGTGCTTTTCCTACAAACAAGGACATTCTCCTGTATAACCACAATTACAACCATCAAAATCAGGAAATTAACATTGATTCATTACTATCTCTAGTCATTAGACCTCGTTCATATTTCAGTCGTTGTCTCAATAACAGTCTTTAGAGCAAAACAATCCATTTCAGAATTATACATTGCATTTATTTGTCATGTCTCTTTAGTTTCCTTCAGTCTGGAAAGATCTTCAGTCTTTCCTTGATTTTCATGACATTGACACTTGAAAATTACAAGTCAGATATTTTTTAGATGGTCCCTCAATTTGAGTTTGTCTGATGTTTCCTCAAGATTAGATTCAGGTTAAGCATCTTGGACAGGACTATCGTGGGCGTGATGCTATGCTCTTCTCATTGCATTCTAGTAGTTTGTCCATTCCTGATGGTGATCACTTTAATGACTTGATTAAGGTGGTTTTTGCCAAACTTCTACACTGAAAAGTTACTCTTCATCATTGCAATTAGTAAAGATTTTGTGGGAAGATACTTTAAAACTACGTAAATACTCCATTTCTCATTAAATTGTCAATTTATTCATTTATATCAATGTGGGCTCACAGTTTTCTGTTTATTTGATGGGTTAATAATCTGTTAATATCATTATTGATTTTGATGCTCACATTACCCAGATTGGCAGTGGGAGCCTTTTTAAGCTGTCTCCTGTATCCTTTTGACATATCCCCATCATTCTTTGAGCACTTCTTTGCTTTCTGGCACAATAGGATGTTTCAGTCTCATCTTGTACTTTCTCTGCCCCAGCCCTGGAATCAGGTATTTCTCCAAGGACCCCCGGTTCCTTTTAGAGGATGGTTGTATTTAGAAGCCAAGGTCTGGGTCCTAGATATGCTCATTGCTATTGGGGTGTTGCTCCTGCCAAGGCCCTTTCAGTAGACAGAGCCAGGAAGTATGTGTGTGTTAAAAGTCAGTTCATATTTACAGTTCTCTATTATATATTTACTGAAAACCTTGAATTCACATGAGTATCTCCAATTCAAATTCAACTCCGTAGAACTCATTCTATTATAGTTTTCTGCTAACCTCAACTGTGAGAAAGCAGGTCTTCCTTACTGGTCTTGGGCTTGCGTTAGGCATGCTCCCCCATCACCTTCCACCCCATATGGATGCTCTACTCATTTACCTTGCTTTCCTGGGATTACAGTGGTTTGACATGCCCCTGCTCTCCCACTGCCCTGTGGATGCCCTGCTTGCCCTCTGATTCCCCATGATGCTAGGCAAGTCTCCTCTCACCCCACATAGTCAGCCTCCTCATACCTGCCCTGGCTCCCCACCCCACTCTAGGGTCCCTCGTGCTTGCACATGCTCCTCACCCTCTTGGGCTCTGATACCCGTGTTGGGCTGTCCCTCCATGGGGCACCTTTCACACTCTTTGTGTTTCAACATCCTGGTCGTGGCTGCCCTTGAGCATGAATGCTTTTTCCACCCTGCTCAGGTTCTGGCTCCGCATGCCAGGGTGCTTCCCCTCAGTGAATGCCTTCCTCATTCACTCTGATTTGACATCATATTGGCCAGGCCACCTCTTACCATGGACGTTCTCCTACCTCGCTCATGATCTGACACCTCTTGTCAGGTCACCCCCTCTGAGGGACGTTTTCCTCACCCTGCTCAGGCTTTGACATCTCACGCTGAGCCATCGCCGACGTGGGCATCTACCCTGCTCTGCCCACATGATAGTTTTAGGAGTAAATTGTTCAGAAAGAGCAGAGGAAAACTTAGGGAAGGGGAGGCTCTTAAAATTATTTTAAGGACAAAAATATTTATTGACAAGGAAATGGATGCCATCTTTGCAAATGCCATTAATATGACTGGAGAGTCTAGATTTTACAGTGCTGCTCAGCACAGGAGGGAATTTATTAAAAGTGCATGGAGTACTGCACATTGTGGAGGGGTGTGCAGGCTCTGTCTTTCTGCTTGGGATCCAGCTCTGCTTCTTCCAGTTAACTTGCTTTGCACATTGTGGCATAAGAATCTTTCCACAGGAATCTATGGTAAGGTAAAACTTTGTAACTCCTCTCATAGTAGCATCTGTATCTTTATTAATCTGATCCTGAGAACAGTATTAGAAATGAAAAGTTAAGTGCAAAATCTTGAAATGACTTGTCTGTATAATTACACAACCAAGTTAATCATTTTCTGACAAGTCTCAACAGTGACAGCGTTCTTCTATGGAGGTGTTAACTTGTTATGGGTTAGAAAGCACCCTTTGATACAGCATTATCAGCCTGGAAAAACGGCTTTAATTTCAGAGTCTACTGAAACAAATGGAGACCTGTTGGAAATATTAACACTACCTTTTTTGCTTGTATATCTAGCTCAAAGGAATCAATGTTTATTAGGTGATGTTTGCTAGCACATTCTGAAGTGTATACAGTTACTTTTGACCATGTTGTCAACTTTAAGACAGTTCAGTTGGTATGAATTTTGAAATACTATACCTCAGCCCCCTCAGCATATAAGTTTGTAACTAAGGAGACAGTGTGCTGAAGTTTTACCCTAGTCCATAGAGAATAGGTTGCTATTTTGCTTTAGAATACTAGCTGGTGTGAAGATTTGATAGCTGTGAAATGAGTAAGGGATCCCAGTACTGTGTGTGTCTCAGTTTGTACTTCTAAATAACACTTAAAGGGTTGAGGGCCTAGCATGATGGCATGGTTATCATATGCAGCAGGTTCATTTTGTGAGGAGTTATTGTTACATTTTTCTCCTAATCTCATAATATGTTGTAATTGAAGAAAAGTAGGTCCTAATTGAAAGCTGATGATCCAGCAGAGTGATCAATAGCATGATGCTCTTTAAAAAAAAAATTAGCTTTCCCGCTGCCTGAATATTGTCAAAGCCTTTGTCTGTTTCATGACTTCAAGCTGAGTGTACTTAATCATTTTGAGAACACGGCCCTGAGCACAGAGCATGGCCCTTCCAGTGAATCACTGAGAATTGTGTTCAGAAGAGTGTGGTATTGAATAGAAATGCTCTCTTGCCTTACTCTCAGGCTTCATTCTCCCAGAGGCAAGAACCGACCAGACCTCCCTTTTTTCAAACACATTTTAACTGCTTGTGTGTTGTTTTTTCGTATTTAAGAGCCAAGGCTGTTGTCAGCAGGTGTGACTTATTGATACCTTTGACTCCAAAGGAAAACATCTTTAAAGAATAACAGTCAGGTGTAAGCAGTGTGTATTCAGTAAGTTACCTCTTGTTAGAGAAAGAGAAACACTTACTCTCTGGAAACTATGTGTCAGATGTTGGAGGAAAACTCATTCATCAAACATTTATTGTGCCAGGTGTAGGACTAGGATATGAGAAGACAGTTGGTGCCCTCAAGGAGCTGCCAGTCTAGTGGGGGAGACATATTTAATTAGAGGGACACGGGTGGTTCTCCATCTTGGCTGCACACTGGAATAAGTTGGGGAGGTATTAAAAAAAAAAAAAAACAATGCCTGGAGATTCTGATTTAATTGTTCTGGGGTGTGGCCTGGGCGTCAGGACTTTTAAAAGCTGCCTAGGTAGTTGTGATTTTGTCAGGGTCGAATGTGGTAAGAGCTGCAAAAGTGGGGAAGTACAGGGTGCCTTGGGAGCATGGAGGAGGGGCACTTAACCTAGTCTAGGATGTGAGTGTCGGGGATTGAGAAGGCTTCCCAGAGAGGGGGAAATGCCTGAGCTAAGGCTTGATGAAAAAGACTGGACAGATAGTTCCTTCCAGAAGAGCAGCTGAATAAGGTAGAATAGTAAAGTGGTTAGTGCCTTTGGATGATCCATGCTGATTCTGCCGCTTCCTTGCTTTGACTTTGGCTAGTTTATCCTCTGAGTTTGTGTCCTCATCTCTAAACTGGGGGTAATAATACTTACAGGGTTGTTGAAGATTAACTGAGATAATGCATGTACAGTGCTTAGGATCATGCCTGGCACCTAGGAAACAGTAGGTACGGGCAGTGGTATGGTAATGATGTTATCATTAGAGAATCAGAGCATGGTTTGTTCAGAGAGCTACAAGTAGTTCTCTATGGCTGGATCTTAGGGTGCAAGACTGCACGAGGTAAGGGTGGGTGGCAAAAAAGAGCTTGGCAGATGGGCAGAGTTCCAGATCATGGAGGTATAGGAGTGTAAGGCAACTAATAATGGGATATCATGGCAGAACCAGGACATTTCCATGGTAATATGTTAAGATATGATATGCTCTGGGAAAGCTTGGGTCTGTATTGGAAAATGGCTCGGAATATAGTATTTTTAACTTCATTACATGTACTGAATTAGCAGGAGTGTTAATAGGGCAGAAATAGGATTTTCAGTTCCTTTAGCCAAGTAGTTAAAAATATTAAGCATCTTAAGGAGTACTGGAGGAAATAAGTAGTCTCAAGGTATTCAGTAGTTCCAGAGATTCTCTGGAAACTGTTACAGTATTAGTGGTTTAATAAAAATATTAAGTAAGTGTCGCTTGGCCATTTACATTTAGAGGAGACACTTTAAAACTTATTTTTTGATGTGCAGGGAAATAGAAAATGCTTCCATCTGCATTGGCTTCACTGGCCCTTACGTATATTTGTTGGTATGTTATATAACTTGTCACAATGTCACAACATTAGTCGCTACTTCTTCTGTAATGTAACATGTAAATGATCATGGATGAGCGTGACTATAACTTGTATAGTCCAGTTTGTTTTTAGGGTTGTAGTCAGCTTTTTGCTTTTTTTTTTTTTTTTTCCCCTAAAGAGACTGTCATAATCTTTGGCTCCATGTAATAGAGCTCTGGCAGCTATTTGAACTGAGTAAGAAACTTAGGTAGTCTTATTATGCATTACAATGAGGCAGTAACTATGGGTAACACTAGAAGAGAAGTTAGCTTAATTGCTTCCACAAATGCTTATTTTCTTTGAAATCTTTTATTGCAAAAGCATTGTTGGAATGATGGATTATTGAGGTATACCTTATGTTTATGTTATATGTACACATTATTTGGAAGAAGAATTCCATTTAACTAGATCAGTGGTTCTTAAAGTGTGATCACTAGTCAGCAGCATCACTATTACCTGGGTACTTATTGGAAATGCTAATTCTTGGGTCCTACCCCAGAAACCCTGGAGGTGGGGCTTCAAATCTATCTTTTAACATGCTAAAGTTTGAGTCATAAAAGTGTATAATCACTCCAGTCATTTATTGAAATACTTTAGACCCCAGGAAAGCTAGTCTGTACTTCCTTTATTCCTTCTCAGTATTTATTTGATTCTGGCTATGTGCCAGGCACTGTTTAGGTACCTGGGAAAAACTAGTGGGTATGACAAACAAAAATCCCTGCTCTCCTGCAGTTTACATTTAGAGGAGGGAAACAGGTTGTGATTGGTGTGATGTGGAGAATTAAAATTCGATGGTAGAGAGTGTGTTGGGGAGGGCCTTTCTGAGGAGGTCAGGTATAAGCCTTATTTTGAATGACAGGAAGGACCACCTATATGAAGATCAGTACAAAAGGCTATAAGATAGGAATGAATTAGGTGTGTTGAGGAGCAGACAGAAGGCCAGTATGGCTAGAGTGCAGTGGGCAAGGAGAGAGAGGTATGAAATGAAATTGGAGAGACAGGCAGAGGCCAGATAATGTAGGACCTTGTAAGGACTTTTTTCCTTCTCATTTTTAAAATTATAGTAAAATGCACATAACATAAAATTTACCAGCCTAACCATTTTTCAGTGTATGGTTCAGTGATATTAAGTACACTCATATTCTTGTGCAACCATCACCACCATCCATCTCCAGAACTGAGTTTGGTGTTTTTTTTTTTTTTTTCCTGCTTAACTGGTGGATATCAGGAAATGCAGGTCTGAGGAAGAAAAGTGCCATTTGTTAAGTTAGAAATGCTTCTTAGAAATCCAGATGGGGGTGTTGAACAGGCAGTTGGCTAAGGGAATCTGGGGTCAGGGAAGAAGTCGGGTTGGAGACAGGACTTTGGGGCTCATCAGCATTTGCCTGGTAATTAATGCTGTGAGACTGAATGAGATCATTTAAGTAACGAGTGTAGACAGGGAGAGGTCCAGCACTAAGTTCGAGGGTAGGAGAGCTTATGTGAGAAGGAATCAGCAAAGGAGCAGCCAGTAAGGCAGGAAGAATACCAGTTGAGAGTGATGTCCTGGCAGGCAAGTGAAGAAAGTGTTTGGAGAAGGAGGGCAAATCAATCAGCTGTGTCAAATGCTGCTGAGAGGTTAAGACAAGCATCGAGAATTGACCATTTTGGCACATTTTAGCAATGTGGAGGTCATTGGTGATCATGACAAGTTGTTTCAGTGGTGTGGTGGGTTCAGAAGCTGGTTGAAGTGTGTTAAAGAGAAAGGGAGGAGAAGAAGCAGAGATAATGAGTTTAGACAACATTAGGATGTTCTTCGCTTAGAGAGATAGAAGATCTGTCCAAACCACCTTAATTTAGTGGCACAGATTAACATGTCGGAGCTCCAGTGTTAAAAAATTTGGTATGTAACACCTTTGTATGCTCATGTTTTTTCCTTTCAATTTTTTAAATGGGGAAAAATAAACTTAAAAGTGGACATTTGGGTAAAATATGCGTGGAATCTCCATGGAGTCCTAGGGTCCTGCAGAATACATTTTGAAAGCCATTATCTTAATCCAGAGGAATGAAATTCTGAGATGAAATTCAGCCAGTTGCAAAATAGGCTTAAAGATATTTTTAGGTTTTAGAGGGAATCTTCCTGGTACTCTTCAGATGACCTTAGAACATTCCTTTCTTTCGACAAGCCCTCTACTTTGAGATTATTTGAATGAAGGGGATGTTCCATATGGTATTTTCCACAAATGTTTTGGTGACCAAATGATGCTGACCTTGTAGGTCTTTTTCTACTCTCTTGCAGGAAAAAAAAAAGCACAAAAACATTTTTAAACAGCTTTCTTAAAACTTGAGTTTACTTTTATTTAGTTAAGTAAGATACTCTGATTTAATGTCTAATTTAAAAATTATATTTGACAAAGGTATATTTAAATTCCTTGATTTTTAGAGCAGCCAACTCTTTTCACTCTAGGTACTTATTTAAAGCACAAGCCCAAATTTCTCCTCAGTGAGGAAGTAATGATCCTTCACATGAGAAATAAGTAGATCCCTGATTGACAGACAACTACCCCTGAGGAAGTAGAGGGAGTATTACCATATTTTACTGAGTCTAAGATGCCATTATTTATAAGATGTACTGTTATTATATGTACTACTAAGAAAGAAAAAAAATGTTGCCATTTAGAATTATAAGATGCAATAGATTGTAAGACTTGGGAAAATGTGGGGAAAAAATTTCATCTTAGAATCACTGAAACAGTTTGAGCGCCAGGAGGTCTGAGTTGCAGCTCTGGCTGTGTTTGTGTTTCTAACTAGTTGTGAGACTACTGACAAGTCACTTAGAATCTCTTTGCTTCAGGTTTCTCACCTGTATGGTGAGGGTGATGACTGATCCACATACCTCATAGGATTATAATGAGGATGAAATGAGATAAATGAGATAGTTATTTTGAAAAGTGGAATCTACTGGGCAAATTCAGGGTATTTAGTTGATTGAAATTAAGCCTTAGATCTGATTAGGCAACTCAGAAAGTTTCTTCTCTGAGCTTTGTTGTCAGGTTTAAAATAGAATTCAGTCATAGATGTTTGAATGTGTAACATTTTCTTCTACTACATAATTTTCATGCAATCTGGAAATAATCTTTTTATTGTAGTTTTAGAATCAAAGAGAAAATATGAAGATACTATAACTCCAATGTTCTTATCACTCAGAATGAACAACTGTTAACATTCTCTTAGTGCTATGATCTTTTAAAAACTTAATATAAAATATTTATGACATAAAAAGGTAAAAGGATATAATAATGAACATTCATATACTTGCCATTGCCAATTTAGGCAAAGCTCCCATTAGCATCCTGTCTGTGTTATAGCCTAATGAGATAGGATACTGTTTCTCTTGAGTCTTTAAAACCTGTAAATAAGCAAGTTAACTTCATCTGAATATTTTGTCCTGGCGTATGAGGGAGAAGGTTACTTTGTGCTAGTGTTGCCTTGGTTTGAGTTTCCTCAAAATTCTATTTCTGGTTTTGGAGATCCAGCTGTGTAAACTGGAAATATGACATCTGTAAAATCATAATAATGGCTAAGCTATTATGTGCCAAACATTGTATCTAGGCAATTTTTTTTTAATTAATTAATTTCTTTATTTATTTTTGGCTTGTGTTGGGTCTTTGTTTCTGTGCGAGGGCTTTCTCTAGTTGTGGCAAGCAGGGGCCACTCTTCATCGTGGTGCGCAGGCCTCTCACTGTCATGGCCTCTCTTGTTGCGGAGCACAAGCTCCAGACGCGCAGGCTCAGTAGTTGTGGCTCACGGGCCTAGTTGCCCCGCGGCATGTGGGATCTTCCCAGACCAGGGCTCGAACCTGTGTCCCCTGCATCGTCGGCAGGCAGATTCTCAACCACTGCGCCACCAGGGAAGCCCCTAGGCAATTTTTGTGTGTTTTCTTTACATTTCACAATAATTCTTCTGGTTAGGTATTTTCATTTCATAGATTAGGAGGGCGTGGCTCAGAGAAGTTGAGTAACTTGTCCAAAGTTCCACAGCCATTAGGTTGTGGAGCTAATGATTTTAATCAAGGTCTGCCCTATACCACAGCCTGCATATTCTATACCATGCTCCCTCAATACTTGTCAGTAATCACAATCTGTTTCTTTTATAGGCAAAACCCAGAGACCATGTTTGAAGTGTATGTTGAAGTGGCCTATCCTAGGACAGGTGGCACTGTTTCAGGTATTTGCATGTTCCATTATGATATGGCGTGTTTGTTTATTGTATGAGCTAGCCTTGCATATCGGATAATATGTGAATATTCTAAACTGTTACTTATCTTTAACTATGTTTAAGTGTCTTTCCCTTTTATCTGTGCCCACATCATCCTAGGGAATGGAGAATAATTGCAGTGAACAATTTAAATTAAGAGTTTTACTATAACAGCCTTGAAATATGGCTTTATTCATTGTAATCATTGGGTTTTGGTTTGTATCTTTTGGAGATGCCTGGAAGTCAACTATTTAGTATGAAATATTGTCACCTTGCTAATAAGGAAGGTTTAGAATTAGGTTACAAAATAATATAAAGGGAAATCTCTGCCACTAAACTGGAAGGAGATGTTTGAAATGGATTTAGTTCAGTAAATTTTGTCAGCTGGTTAAAAAAAGGTTGGAAATTAGTTGAAGGAAACACCTCCTCTGGCTTTAGCTTTTGGACTAATTTGGACGTGTATTCCTGAACAACAGGGTCTTGGATAAGGTTAGAGTATCTTGTGCAGGCTGAGTAAATCACTTCTTGACCTAAAATCCTTCTTGGTTAATGAGTAAAAATAACCTTCTGACCTAGTGTTCTTTTTGCTGGTGCCTAAGAGAGTGATGCATTTGCCAAAGGTATGTTAGGGAGCAACTCTCGGTCCACACACCAACAGTTGCATGTATTATTTGGTGTTTATGGAGAATGAATTTATTTGGATTAGAAACTTGGAGTAATCAGGATTCCAATGGTAGTTATGCCCGTAATTGGCTATACAAACCTTGGACACATTTTCTACTTCATTATTTTAATTAGATTGTAATACTCATAAAATAGTTACCTTTTATTGAGTATCTGTTGTTCTGTTGTCCTACATGCTTGACATACATAGTCAGTCCTTACAGTACAACCCTTAAAGATAGTTGGATGGTATCAACATTATGCCTATGAGAAAACAGAATCTGAGAGGTCAAATAACTTACCAAGATTATACAGCTACTGTGTGGAATAGCCAGGGTTTTAGGTTCAAGTCCTCTTCACTCTGCTAAGTTGCCTTCTTGAGGGCAGTGACCATGTTGTACACATCTCTCCATGTCATCTGCAGGGCTTTGCACAATGTCACCAATATTTGTTAAAATGAATGCATTTCTCAATATCAAAAGTGAGAATTGCGTGAGCTCCACTTTCTGGATTATTTCATGAAGGCTGTGAAACATGTTATAAACTTATGGTCATTCTAGAAGTAGAATGTTAATATTCATCTTAAGTTATGCCTCTAATTGTGCAAACCATTGGATTGGGAAGGGAAGTAGCTGATACTAGGTGTGTTCGTGCAGCAGTACCTCTGTGAGCTGACTCGTCAGAGTAACCAGTTGGTGACGGCTGTGATTTGACAGATTTAAGGACAAAAGCTTTTATTTCTACAGTTGCTAATGTTCCCCCTTTCAATGCTGTAGGATTTTTTCCCCCAAAGTTAAAATGAATTTTCTTGGGGAATGTGAACAAAGTTTGATGAGTACAAATAAGAAAAAGGAACAAAATGAAAAGTCTTTACCTTATCCTCTTCTTTCAGCCATCTAATTCCTCTCCCTGTAGACAACTCTTTTCTTGTTTAACTCTTTAGTTTACTTTTTTAAAAACTTTAAATTTTGAAAATATTTTCAAAGATAAAAGTTACAAGAATAGTTAAGTGTATACCCCCCTTTCCTTAGATTCATCAATTGTTACTATTTTGCCACATTTGCTTTATTACTGTGTGTATTTTTTGCTGAACCTTTTGAGAATAAGTTGCAGACATTGTGACCCTTCAACCCTAAATACTTCAGGATATATCTCCTAAGAATAAGGACATTTTCTTAAATAACTCCAATACAGTTACCAAAATAAGAAAGTTAATGTCATTTGTCCATGTTTAATCAGTTGTCCCAATAATATCCTTTATAGCACTTTCGCCTCTGATGCAGAATTCAGGATCATGTAATCCATTTAGTTTTCACATCTGTTTAGTTTTTTTCAGTCTGGAACAGTTTTGCAACCTTGTTTTTTTTTAAACCCTTTATGAAATGTTTTTGAAGAAATTAGGTCTCTTGTTTTGTAGAAAGTCCCTGGGTTTGAATCTGATTGTATCCTCATGATTAGATTAGGTTATGGATTTTGTGTGGGAGTATTTCAAACGTGATATTGTATCCTTCTCAGTGTATCATATCAGCAGGGACATGATGTCCATCCCATTATTTGTGGAAAAATGTGCATAAAACTTTTGTTTACAGTTTAATAATTATAAAGTGAGTACCCATGTTACTGCTATTCAGGTTAAGACAAATAATATTGCCTGGTTCTAAGGAAATTCTGGTCCTGGCAAGAAGACCCCTGCCCTAGCCCTATACTTTAGAGGGCCCTGCTTTGGCCCTCTTCTGAAGTGCCCCTTTCAGGCAAGGAGTCTGTGGGGCCTATGGGACATGCCCATTTAGAGCCCAAACCCTTCCATCCTAGACAAACTTTGAATACCTAGGATCTAAGAATTTCTTGACCCAATGGCCCCAGGCTTATTTCCAGAGTCTGTGTGAGTCTTCCCTAGGGTTTGTCCTTCTGAGGGTAGACTGGCTACTGGTGTACACACCCCTAGGCCCAAGGGGTGGCCTAAGGGTATCTGTTTGTGGGGAGCAGGGTATGCGATGGAGCTTGGGCTTGTGAGTAGAGGTGACTGCATCCCTGTGTGTGAGGTTCCTGGCAGCGTGGGATGGAAAAGGGGGAGATGGACAGTGGGCCAGGGGCCAGTTTTCCCTGAACCATGTTTCTGCATGGAACTCTAAGGAATCCAAGAATTTTCAGTGTGAATCTGGCCTTCCAAGTAGTTATGATAGGAGGATGGAATGTATTTTATTTAATAGTTTGTTAGCTTATTTCATATCTTGTAAATATTTAGACATATGGTTTGTGGGCCTCTGTTTGTACTCTTGCCAAGGCCCTGTAAATGTTAGAGGTGGGGCTGGCCAGTGCCCCAGAAGTCCCTCCACTCCCCTTCTCCAGAGGTAACTACTATCCTGACTTTTATGATACTCATTTCTTTGTTTTTCTTTGTAGTTTTACCACATAAGTATAGTTCCTTGAAAAATTTTATTTAGTAGTGCCTGTTTCTGAATTTTATAGAATTATTCTGTATGTAGTTTTGCTGCTTGTTTGCTCAAGTCTGTAAGGGTCCTCTGTGTTGTTGTGTGTCATTTATTTTCATTGCAGTGTAATACACTTTAAGATTATATCACAGTTTATTCATTCTACAGTTAAAGCACTTGAAGTTGTTTGCAGTTTTTGGCTATTACAAGCAATGCTGCTGTGATCTTTATACATAAATCCCGGAGCATGTAAACATACTTTTACATAGGATATGTACCATATTTGATTACTGGATGATGCTAAACTGTTTTTCAAAGTTGATTGTGCTTGTCTACACTCCCTCCAGCAGTGTTTGATAGTCTTCATTGTTCAACATCTTCATTAGTCCTTAATACAATTAAATTTGTTGGGTTTGGCCAACCTGATAGTTGTGTGGTAGTATCTCCTTGTTGTTTTTATTTGCATTTTCCTGGTGACTAATGAGATTGAGCACCTTTTCATACGCTTATTGACCTCGTGAATACCTTTCTTTTTAAAGTGCCTGTTCAAGGCTTACTCATTTTTTAATTGTTTTCTATCTTTTCCTTGTTGATTTATAAGAAATTGTTTGTCCTGCTACTATTAATTATCTGGTCAAGTGTGTTGTAGATATTGTCTCCTACTCTATGGTTTGTCTTTCCCTCTCTTTCTGGTATCTTTGGTCAAAACTTCTTGATTTTCATATCTACAGTTTATCAATGTTTTCCTACCCTACAGATATGAAGCTATTATCCTATATTTTCTTCTGAGAAATTTATAGTTTTGTCTTTCACATTCTTTAATATATCAAGGATTTTAATCTTCTATTAGATGATTAATATCCAGAAAAGCTAAACTTAAATTTGATTCCTTATCCATGATTTTTAAAAATTGGGAAACTAAATAAAACCAAATTACTAAGATATGCTATTCCTCTACATAAAATGTGTTTTTATAAAATGGTCAGGTGCTTCTAAATAATACCTAAAAAATTACCTCACAATGAAAGGATGACAAATGTGAGAAAGGCTGGTAAGAAATACTACTAGACGTTAAAGACAGTTCTTTTTCCCATCGATTACTTTTAATGTCTGAACTAGTGAAGGTATTGTCAACTCTCATGTGTTCTTTGCTCTGAAAGCATTCCATGACATCCATGGAAGGGACATGTATTCTGTCAGTTCTACTTAGATATTGCATCCAGACCTGTGGCACTGAGTGGGACATCTTCCAAAGATTGTGCAAATAAAATTTGGGTACACAAACTGAACTCATGGTGCTGCTTACTTTCTTTGGGAATTCGTAAGTTTTCCTAGTTGCTAATACCAGTGAATAAGCTGTCACTTAGTATTTGATTTTAGGTAACTTTTGTCTACTTCTACAACCTTTTTTTTTATATACAACTTATTATATCTGCCTTTTTCTGATACCATTTTGCCATTTAGATGATTGCAAAGAATGTGTCTTAAAATTAGTCTTTGTTCATTGGATCTGCATCTCTGATCTCTGCCAAAATATCTGAGCAAACTTAAATACAAACCTTACGCTATACAGTACTAGTGCCTGGGCATAATCTTCTTTTTGAAGTTTGTTTGCATCACCCAGAGGGCTTAATTCCCTGCTGTGAGAAGGTGGGTTAGAAAGCACTGAAACTACTTTATGGGTCTTTAATTGGAGGATTTAGTATACATTTTGTTCTATAAATTTCTGTGAGAGTTTCATTCTTATGATTTTTTTCTTATACTGTGGTATATTATGTTCTCATTGTAAATAAAAAAAAATACTAAAAATTTTCCAATTATTTGAGTACATATTGGCAGATTATCCCTGGTGTGTATTTTTTTCTATTCTTTAAATTTTTTTTTAAAATTTATTTTATTTATTTATTTTTTGGCTGTGTTGGGTCTTCATTGCTTCCCGTGGGCTTTCTCTAATTGAGGTGAGCGGGGGCTACTCTTCGTTGTGGTGCGCGGGCTTCTCATTGTGGTGGCTTCTCTTGTTGCAGAGCACGGGCTCTAGGTGTGCGGGCTTCAGTAGTTGTGGCACATGGGCTCAGTAGTTGTGGCTCGCGGGCTCTAGAGTGCAGGCTCAGTAGTTGTGGCGCACGGGCTTAGTTGCTCTGCGGCATGTGGGATCTTCCTGGACCAGGGCTCGAACCCATGTGCCCTGCAATGGCAGGTGGATTCTTAACCACTGAGCCACCAGGGAAGCCCATATTCATCTTTAAATTTTTAGTAGCTTGTTTTCTTACTAGTTTTTGACTATGTATAAATTTTTAGAAATTTTTAAAAATTATAAAGAAGAGAAAAATTATTACTCAGTAATAACTACTGTTAATGTTTTTTTTTTTTAATTAATTTATTTGTTTATTTATGGCTGTGTTGGGTCTTCGTTTCTGTGCGAGGGCTTTCTCTAGTTGCGGCAAGTGGGGGCCACACTTCATCGCGGTGCGCAGGCCTCTCACTGTCATGGCCTCTCTTGTTGCGGAGCACAAGCTCCAGACGCGCAGGCTCAGTAGTTGTGGCTCACGGGCCTAGTTGCTCCGCGGCATGTGGGATCTTCCCAGACCAGGGCTCGAACCCGTGTCCCCTGCATTGGCAGGCAGATTCTCAACCACTGCGCCACCAGGGAAGCCCTACTGTTAATGTTTTGATTTATTTCCTTGTAGCCTTCTTTTGTGTGTTTATGTGTGTGTGTGTAAATATATAAACTTTTCCCCCCAACTGCTGCTACATGTGTGTGTTTTCCTTGTTTGTTCTCCCTCAAATCATTAAACTTTTCCTATAATTATTAATATAGCTTTGTAAAAATCATTTTAGTTGCTATAAATTATGACATCATGTTTATGTGCTGTATTTACTCGTAATTACATCTTTAGATTGTTTCCAGGGTTCTTCTGTTGTAAATAATGCCAGTGAACATCTTTTGTGTATAATCTTGTTATTTAGGTACGTGAGTTTAATGTTTTAAAAAGAAATAGGATCATTTTGAGTAGATCTTTGATTTATCTTGTTCTTACTTTTTTAGTGCTTTCTTTTTTTTTGCCAGTTTCATTTTGTGTACTCCAATTTATGTATTTGTTCAAGAACCCACCAGAAAATGAATACAGTCACCTCCAGTTGTGAAAGCTCCCAGAGCTGAGTTCAGCCCGTCTGACTGAAGGTCTCGAAAGAGGGTGCTCTTGCAAGAGGGATGAGCTTGCCCAGTCCAATGATCAGATGGTACTGGCATGCTGAAACTCTGGAATGCATTTCAAATACAAGTGTCTCGTTACAGCTGGCATCTCTGAGCCTGCTGCAGGCACTCTTGGGCAGCCACTTTGCACTGGGAGTGGCAGCATCAGGTTCTCAAGGCTGTTCCCCAGACCAGCCTCCCTCTGTGTCTGCTCTCCTCCCAGTGTGTTTAATACCTTAGTCCAATGGCCACTTTTAAAAAAAGTAGTTAAGTTAAGAAACTCTTGTGAGTACCGTGTGAAAAGAACACTTAAGACATGGTGCTTTGGTTAACTGAGTTTTTTCAGCTACCTCAGAGTTGAGTAGTAACCTTAAAAAAAACAACAACAAAAAACCACCTGGCTTTAAAATCTCTGTTAAGTATCTGTTCACATTTCTGTATTAGCAATTTCATGAAGAAAACTGAGTCTTGGCCAACTTAAGATATTGAGAGCCTGATTTGTTGCTCTGCATTTAAGCTTTCATTTTATAGGACTCAGGTTCTGCGATCTTTGCCTGTGATCAGTGTATGATCAACATCATTAGATATCTTTTAAAAATTGACTTGAAAAATAAACAGTTTATGTTTTTCTCTTTAAAGATGAAGTGGAGGAGGAAAAAAGCCCTTTTGAGAGTTGTTTTACCTCAGATTAAAATATTCTTAGAGGTATTAACAAAATTTTATCATCTTATTTCTTTTCAATAATAGGATAATAAATCACAGCAAACTTTTGAAGAACGGTGGTAAAATAGCTAACATTTATTGAGTCCTTATTATGTCCCAGTCACTTTTCTTTTAGTATTCCTTTTAAGCCTTGAACAACCCTCTCAGATGGGTCTTATTTTTGAGGAAACTGAGGCTCAAAGAGGTTAATGCAATTGTCCAAGTTGGACAACCACAAGTGGTAGAAACAGGATTTTAACTTCATTCCTGTGGCATCTTCCCCAAAATAACTGGCTGATATGACCTGCGCATGCAGTAAGAAAAATAAGATAATGTAGGGGAAGAAAAATTAGGCTTATAGAGAAAATTAGGGGAGAGGCAGTTACCATTCATGAAAGGTACAAGGGTTTCATTTTTTTTTTTTTAAATTGAAGTATAGTTGATTTACAGTATTGTGTTAGTTTCAGGTGTATAGCAGTGATTCAGTTATACGAATATATATATTTGAATATATATATTTTTGAGACTATTTTCCATTATAGATTATTACAAGATATTGAATATAGGTCCCTGTGCCATATAGTAAATCCTTATTGCTTATCTGTTTTATATATAATAGTTTGTATCTGTTAATTGCATACTCCTAATTTATCCCTCCCCCTCCCTCTTTCCCTTTGGTAACCATAAGTTTGTTTTCTATATCCGAGTCTGTTTCTGTTTTGTATATAGATTCATTTGTGCTATTTTTTAGATTCCACATATAAGTGATATTGTATATCGTCTTTCTTTGACTTACTATGATATTCTCTAGGTCCATCCATGTTGCTGCAAATGGCAATATTTCATTCTTTTTTTATGGCTGAGTAGTATTCTACTATATATATATACCACTTCTTCCTAAACCAGTCGTCTGTTGATGGGCACTTGGGTTGTCTCCATGTCTTGGCTATTGTAAATAGTGCTGCTATGAACATTGGGGTGCATGTACCTTTTGAATTAGAGCTTTTGTCTTTCCTATGTACAAGAGTGTCTTCTAGGGTTTTTTTTTTTTTTTTTTTTTTTTTTATTCAGCACGATTACTTTAGCTTTTGTTTTGCTTCTCCTGAACTTTCCAGTGAAATTGAATCCACTTTATGGAGTATTAAGGTATGGATCCTGATTTGTAGTAGTGTAGTAGGGACGAATTACCACTCACTCAAAAGACACAGATTACTTAAAAATCTTTGTAATTTCTCTTGACTCTAAGTACCTGATATGCCAGTTAGGAAATATCTTGTTTGGGATAGAGGCGTGGAACCTCATCTCACTGTACTTTTTAAGCTGATTTTAAAAGGTCAGGGGTAGCTTTGAGAATTACAGTGTGCCTTATATCTTAGGATTGTTACAGTGATTATTTCTTTAAACTAGAGGTGAGCCTAGTGAGAGCTCATTGTAATAAAGCTTTTGCCCACCATCTAATGAAGTAAGAAGTATTATCTCAATTGCATAGGTAAGAAAAGTGGGGTTCCATGAGAGCAGAAATTGTTTCTTGTACCTGTATATTCTAACATCTATTGAATAGAACAGTACTTGGCACGTAGTAGACCCTCAATAAGTATTGAATGATTAAAACTTACAGATAGGAAGTGACTTGTTCAGAGTTGGGATTTGAACTCAATATGACTATATTCTTTAAACAAGTTTATGAAAACTGTGAAAAACTTAGAATAAAGATAAATGCATGCACCTACCACTCAAGAAATAAAACATTTTTTATCTCTGAAGCCCTCCTGCATGCCTCTCAAGTTGCTTTTTTCTACTGAAACCACATTTTGAATTTTACCTTAGTTGTATATCCTTGCTTAAAGCTTGTGTTTTTTTATTACACTGTGTTGATGCTCTAAATTGGTATGTAGAATGACTTTGAATTGCGGTTCTTACAAAGTAACCAAAAGTGAGCAATATATTTTCTTAATGTTTAGTTATTTGAAGCTGAGTCCCAATTTCTTCCTGTTTCTAACGTGTCTGATTTAGGGGCCATCTGGGTCTAAATTGCAAAATAGGGACGCCTCACAATTTTTGGTTTATTCACAACAGTGTGGTTCTTCTTGCTGTAACTGTGGTTCATCCTGTTAGGGCTATGGCCCTCTAGGTGGAGTAGGAATTCATTGATCCACTAAACAATAAAATCCGTGCGAGCAGCGAGTTTGATTTTTTTTTTTTTAATTGCCACAAAATGCCAATCTCAGAGCCTCATTTTTCTCAACTATAAAATTGGGGTCCTAATAGTACCTACTTCATTCAGTCGAAAGGATTAAAGTAAAATGCACAGTGCGTGGGACATGGAAAGTTCTTAATTAATGGGAGCTGTTGTTATTTATCATTTATTTTGAAAGATTTAATTTTTTTAAGAGAAGATTTAGGTTCACAGCAAAATTGAGAGGATGATACAGAGATTTCCTGTATACGCCTGCCCCACACATGCACAGCCTACCCTATTATCAACATTCCCCACGAGAGTGGTATGTTTGTTACAATTGATGAACCTACATTGACACGTCATAATCACCCAAAGTCCGTTGTTTATGTCATGGTTCACTCTTGGTGTTGTATATTCTGTGGGTTTGGACGAATGTATAATGACATGTATCCATCATTATAGTATACAGAGTATTTTCACTGCTCTAAAAATTCTCTGTGCTCTACCTGTTTAGCCCCCCTTGCCCTCCACACACTGTCCCCTTCCCACCAACCACTGATCTTTTTACTGTCTCCAGTTTTGCCTTTTCCAGAATGTCATATAGTTGGAATCATACTTGTATGTAGCCTTTTCAGATGGGTTTCTTTCACTTAGTCATATGCATTTAATGTCCCTCCATGTCTTTTCATGGCTTGATGCCTCATTTATTTTTAGTGCTGAATAATATTCCATTGCCTGGATGTGCCACAGTTTATGTATCCATTTACTTACTAAAGGACATCTTGGTTGCTTCCAGGTATTGGCAATTATGAATAAAGCTGCTAATAAACATTCATGTGCTGGTTTTCATGTGGACATAAGTTTGCAACTCCTTTGGGTAAATACCAAGGAACCTGATTGCTGGATTGTATGGCGAGAGTATGTTCAGTTTTGTAAGAAACCACCAAACTGTCTTCCAAGGTGGCTGTACCCTTTTACACTCCCACCAGCAATGAATGAGAGTTCCTGCTGCTTCATATCCTCATCAGCACTTGGTGTTGTCTGTGTTCTGGATTTTGGCTTTCTAATAGGTATATGGTAGTATAACATTGTTTTGATTTGCATCTCCCTGATTACATATGATGTGGAGCATCTTTTCATATGTTTATTTACCATCTGTGTATCTTCTTTGGTGAGGGGGTTTCTGTTAAGACCTTTGGCCCATTTTTAAAATTGGGTTGTTTGTTTTCTTATTTTTGAGCTTTAAGAATTCATTGTATATTTTGGATAACAGTCCTTTATCAAATGTGTCTTTTGTAAATATTTTCTTCCAATCTATAGCTTGTTTTCTCATTGTCCAGATATTTTGTCTTCGGCAGAGCAGAAGTTTTTAATTTTAATGAAATCTGGCTTATCAATTATTTCTTTCTTGGGTCATGTTTGTGGTCATCACCATAACCAAGATCATGTAGGTTTTCTCCTATGTTATCTTCTAGGAGTTCTATAGTTTTGTGTTTTACATTTAGGTCATGATCCATTTTGAGAGAATTTTTGTAAGAGATGTAAGAAAGGTCTGTGTCTAGATTCAGTATTTTGAGTGTGGATGTCCAGCTGTTCCAGCACTGTTTGTTGAAGAGACCATTTTTGCTCCGTTGTATTGCCTTTGTTGCTTCGGCAAAGATCAGTTGACTAATTTCTGTGGGTCTATTTCTGGGCTGTCTGTTGATCCATTGATCCATTTGTCTATTCTTTCACCAATGCCATCCTGTGTTGGTTTCTATAGCTTTATGGTCAGTCTTGAAGTCAGTTAGTGTCAGTCTTTGAACTTTGTTCTTTTCCTTCATATTGTGTTGGCTATTCTGGGCCTTTTGCCTTTCTCTGTAAACTTCAGAATTAGTTTGTTGATATCCATAAAGTAACTTGCTGGTATTTTGTTCGTTTTTGTATTGAATCTTTAGATCAAGTTGGGAAGAACTGACATCTTGACAATATTGAGTCTTCTGATCTGTGAACATGGAATATATCTCCATTTATTTAATTCTATGATTTTGTTCATCAGAGTTTTTTGTAGTTCCCCTCATATAGTTCTTGTATGTATTTTTGTTAGATTTATTCCAGAGTAGCTGTTATTTTAAATTACGATGTTATTTTTATTTAAGGCAAGAGTTCCTCTGTGTAGAACTCTGCTGTCCAACAATTGTTATCAGTGTTAACACAGCTGAAAAATGGGAAGTAAGTAAAAGTAACTAGCCAAAGTAGATTTCTCAGAATCCACGCATTCAAACTTAAATCTTTTATTCATGGGAAAGCACTTAGCTTATGCCCTATGTGCTTTGGTTTGCCCTGAGGATTCTTCTGTATTATATTGATCAGCACAGTTACTGATTATGCTGATGACATTAAATTATTGTATTAGGACTCTTTGTTGTAAGTGGCAGAAACCCAACGAAATCTGGCTTGAGCGAAAAAGGGAATTTGTTGGCTCTCAATACTGAGAAGTTGCAGTGGTAAAACTGGCTTTGGGTTTTGCTGGATCTAGGTGTTCTACATATATTTTCATAGATTTGTCATATCTTTATCTCTTGGTTTTCTGTTGTCTGTGTTTGGTTCATTTCTGGGCAAGTGCTCCCTATATAATGGCAAAGATCGCTACTAGCAAATTGAAGATTATATTCTACCAATTTAGTCACCCAAGTGGAAGAAGAGTGTTTTATGTTTTTCTGAGCCATTAACCCAAGGACCATTGTAATAGGCCTCGTTTGGGTCATAGACTGATCTATGAACCAGTCATTATGGTTTTGGGTAGGTGATTCAGATGGTGATTGGGGAATGAGGGAGTATGTATGTGGGAGGCCTATTCAGTGCCACTTGGATTCTCTAGCCTGAGAATGGGGCAGGGTAGTTACTCAGAGGAAAATCTGGTGCTTTTACCAGAGGAAGGGAGAATGGATGCTAGGCAGCCAAAATAAATGTCCATTGCAGTCATCAAGAAAATGTTTTATTCAAAATATTCTTTTCAAAAAAGCAGTGAGATATATAATGTAGTTTGGAATTACAACCAAAAAGTTAAAGTTTCAATGCTGAAAAATGTAGGTCTTCAGCTTTCTCAAACACTGCCACATAAACCTCATTTCCCCAGGAGTATACATGACTGAGGTCTTATTATCATACGTCTAATTTTTGGTTAGAGTTCTTTAATCACTTATTCTTCGAGCACTCACTTTAGGTTCAGCACTGTGCTGGACTCTATAGAAAGTGGAATGTGAGCTCCGTAAGACAGGAACTGAACCTCATGTTTTAAATGCTTAGGACACTTTTTTTTTTAACTTTTAGGAAATTATATTCTAGCCTTTGAATTTATTTTGGTATTATTTCACAACACATTTTGCATTTCCTTCTTTATGTTACATTGAAAACATGCAGTCTCCTCAAAGGCTTTCATTAAAAAAAGAAATCTTCAGAAAAGCTATCGCTATAAGCTTGCTTTGCCCAGCAGGAAACTTTAATAAGTCGCTTGATTTAAGACAGTTTTTTTTTTTAACCTTTAATGTGTTCTTAGGCATTAGAATTTTATGTTATCACAAAGCCTTATTTGGAGAGAAAATAGATGCAGATGAATTGCTGTCTAGATTATAACAATGTCAGTATCTTCATGGATAATTTGTAATAGAAACAATGTAATGGAAAGACTGTAGGCTTTGAAGTCAGATTTCTTCTGCCACCAACTAATTGTTTGACCTTGGGAAAGTTATTTAAACTGATTCTAGTTTGCTTCTTGTTTAAATGGGACTTATATCTATTTCTGAATTAGAGACAATATGTATTAAAGTGTCTAACACACAAACAAGTACAAATTAGGCATTCTTGTGATGACTTAATTCAACATCATCCTTAAATGAAAAATAAAACCAAAAACCCAAACTTCAAACCAAAACAAACTCCAAACAATAAAACTGCCTGCAATTGTGATTTTGTTAAGAGATTAAATTTTCCTTCTGATATAATTAATTTAAATTCCTTTTTGAAATGGTTCAAATACTAGAACAATACTGAGGTGAAGATATTGAACTCACTTGATGAAAAGAAAACTGTCTGAATAACCAGTTTTCTCTTTCAGAAAATGTAGGATTAATTCTGAGTTCTTTCCAGAAAAGCACACTTTGGACACATGGATAATTTCGAATGATTAACCTACATATTATTTTCCTCTACTCGTGTCACAGTTCAACTTTAACAAGAACCCAATGATCAGACCTCAGTTACCAGAGTTTTTTCTTTTTTTGTTTTGTTTTAACTGTCTAGCTGTGAGAAGAGCCAAATGCCAAGAAAGTAAACTGGTATCAGAGATTTATTAAAAGAGCCCATTTCTGGAATATGGTCTATAGTTAGTGTATATTTAGCTCAGTTTTCTGTCCTCAGTGGTAATCATCACTGATACTCAGAATGTTGCAGCTGACTTCTAGAACATCACAGGAAAAGGGTTCCATTAGTTTGTTAGGTTGTACTTAGTATGAAAGGAAAATTGACAGAAGTATATGGGAAAGATTTTCTACAAAGACTGAAATGAAAAATATTTTCATCATGGCTCTCAAAGAAGTAGAAAATCAGCTCAGCAGAACATTTAATTTATTCCCTCTTCCTGCTAAATATTTTGGTTAATAGGAGTTCCTGCCCCTCTTCCCCCTAAAACTTCAAAAATATAATTAGCAAAAGTCTAGTTAAGAGCATGGTTTCTAGGATCAGATCATCTGGGTTCAAATTCCAACTCCACCTATGACTTAATTCCCTGTGTGATTTTGGACAAATTACTTAGTCCTATCCTTGTCTTATTTAGTTTCCTAAATTGTAAAATGGGGATGATGATGATAGTACCTCATAGTGTTATTGTAAAGATTAAATGAGAAAAAAAATACTAAAGAATTAAGCACAGGACACAGCACAGAGCACCCCTCAGTTTGAACTATTATTTAAAAAAAGTTGGATTCATTTGTTTTGATCCTTCAAACTAGAAGTTGAGGGTCATCGGGGGTCTGAACTGGGGAAATGTCATCTGTTCCTACTGAAGGCTCATTCCTTCTACACTGTGATAGCAGGGCACTGGGACCAGATCTAAGGCAGTTCTAGGCCCAGGGCATTTGGAAGCCTTCACTAGGTCCTTTCTTGCCTCTAGTAGCCCTAGCAAGTCCGGATTAGGTTTTGAAAAAATTCTTAGTGCTGGGGGTTGGACCCTGGAACAAGCCGACCTAATTTTTCTTGGGTTTGCTGAATGGAGATTGAATTTACTCAGGTTTTATTTGGACTTCTCTGGGTCTGCTCTAGGATAAAAGTTCAGGTCTAGACCCAATTTAAATTGAGATCTAGGTCTGTCCACTACTACATTTCCCCCATTTTGTTTAGAAAGGTGTTTTTGTATCATACTTCACCCATTCAGCAATGTTTATTTTTTTATTTTATTTTTAAAATTTATTTATTTGTTTTTTTTTAATTTTTGGCTGCGCTGGGTCTTTGTTGCGGCGTGCGGGCTTCTCATTGCGATGGCTTCTCTTGTTGCGGAGCACAGGCTCTAGGCACATGGGCTCAGTAGTTGTGGCTTGCAGGCTCTAGGGCGCAGGCCCAGTAGTTGTGGCGCACGGGCTTAATTGCTCCACGGCATGTGGGATCTTCCCGGACCAGGGCTCGAACCCGTGTTCCCTGCATTGGCAGGTGGATTCTTAACCACTGAGCCACCAGGGAAGTCCCTCAGCAATGTTTATTAAAGCTTGCTGTGCGATAGGTACTGGGGAAGGGAGGAGACATTTCAGACAGAAGGCAAAGCATTTGCAAAGCCATGGAGGAATAGTTTATTTCTTTTTATTAATAAGGAATCTGACTTTCAGGCAGATTCTGATCAGCTTGAGGGACCCTGTGTGATCACACTCAGTCTGTCAGTTCCTCGAGGGCAGAGGTCTTTGTTTATTCAGTTCATTGATGTGCGCCCAGCACCTAGAACAGTGAGTGGGACGTGGTAGGCACTCAGTACCTATTTGTTGGACAAATGAATGAACTGACACAATTCCAGCTGTTTACAGTGAACCTTGATATTTTGATTAGTCTCTGTAGTTTTATTGTTGATAAATATCTCATATCCAGTAGGTTGAATGGCTGCTCAATTTGCTGTATTTTGTTTTTTAATGGAAATCCTTGGGTAGAACTAGGAGGAGGGCATTTATTTTAGAAGCAAGAGTTATCTTGCAGTTTTCTCTCTAGTGATTTTTCTGGAAGATGTTATTCTGCCTTTTCTTCGAGGAGATGTGCTCAGGATGAGAAGTTTAAAGGAAGGCGCACTTACATTTGTCCCAGTAGGCGAGGAATGCCTTTTCCTCTCCATTTAGTACGTGTCCATCAGACTTCCCAGAGTACAATGAGGCATTTACTCCAGGCCTCGGTGACAGCCCATACTTTTTGCATTTTAGGCTTTTTCTGCCACCCCTGGGAAACTGCCTGGTAGTCCGGCATCATGAGAATTTGTCTTACTAAAAGCTGCCCACCCTCTTCTCTAGCAGAAGCAGTGGGTGCAGTGGAAGGAGCTTTGGAGTTGGGTCTGAATTATGGCTCTGCAACTAATAGCGATCTGACCTTGGGGAAGTTACTCATCTTTTTTGTTTTTGCACTTGCAAATATGAGTTTGTTAATGCTTATCTTTTAGAGTTGCTGTGAAGATTAAATAAAACACTAACTATAAAATAATTAACAGTGCCTAGTTTGTTTTCTTTCTTCTGTCAAGTCATTGTTTTCTACTCTTTCAACCTCCTGACATGAAAGAACACCTATATTATTTTTCATAGCTTGGAGGACTATAGAGTCTTTGAAATGCTTGATAACAATTTTCTGTGTTATTTTTTCTTTTTATTTTGGTGAGCAATGTGGAGTTTTGTTAATGTATTTCCAAAGACATGGAAAAGCTACTTCACAAAAAGACTTACATACTTAATTTAAAAAACTTATATACATAATTTAAAAGTTTTCCAGATATGAACTTAAACTAAGGGTCTTTCAAGGGTACTCCTTTGCCTATGGAGGGCATAGCATGGTTTCATGTTTACATGTTGGTGAGTGTGTGAGTGAGAGAGGGAGTGGGGAGGAAGAGAGAGAGGAAAAGAGAATGAAAATATATGTGTGGTGAAAGATATTTTAGCCTGCTTTTGTAACTTTAGCTTTGCTATGCAATGTGCCAAAAGTTATTTCTCCCTAGGGAGTGTCTCTTTCAACAGTTTGTGAAGGCAGCATAAATTCTCACTTGGTGTTCAAGGAAGATGGTAATACAATTTAGTACAACCACAGTATTTTTTTTAACTTGTTAGAAACCAAAATGTGATTGCAGTGGCAAAGTTGTCAGCGCGCTCAAGTTTAACAAGTGTTCGAAGGATTAGTGAAGGAAATGTAGTTTACTCTGCAGCTTTTATGACAAAGAATTTAAAAGGTTTTTGCTCTAAGCCCCACCATGTGTTTCTTCCTTTTCTCCAAAACATACCTCTAAGCTGAAAAGAGAGATGAATCTCTTAGGGAGAAACTATTAACTCTGAGGGAGTTTATCATTGTTTGAGAGGAAGCAGAGCATTTACATTTGAATCGACTCTGAGTGTAGTTTGTGCCCTAATCTCGTTCATCCTAGAAGTTGGTGAGGAGTTTAAGTACTTCCTACTTTGTGTTCTGGTCCTTGTAGTGCCATCCTAATTTTCTCAGGGATCATAAATTTCCTAATTCAAAGTAAGCAAACTTCTGAGACACTGTGCTTTGGCTTTGTATGGAAGTACTTTCTGTAGTTGTCATAGTCATCTAAGTAGGGCCATTGGCCAGAATTGTCTCATTTTCACAGCATTAATGATCACACTAAAAATACTATAAAAAAGACAAAATATTACAGGAAGTTTGAAAGAGAGAGAATAAAATCACCTCCATTGCAATCCCACTTTCAAGTTTCAAATACTCCCATTTGACAACCTTGCAGTTGGTGTACATTTTAATTTAAAATTTTTTTTTTACTTTATTTATTTTTTGGTGTACATTTTTTAATGAGAGAAAGTAAGACCTTAAGATGGTTATCATAGGGACTTCCCTGGCGGTCCAGTGGTTAAGACTTCGAGCCTCCACTGCAGGGGGCACAGGTTCCATCGCTGGTTGGGGGGAACTAAGATCCCGCATGTCGTGCGACATGGCCAAAAAAAAGATGGTTATCTTCAACATTTCAATTAATTTTTGAAGGGTCCATCAGAGTCTTATAGTTTGATTAACCAGTTGTCTGTTATTATACATATAAATTCAGCCCCTTTTAAAACAAGACAAATTATATCACTCTCAAGTTATAAACATTTGTGACCAAAATTTTGGTATTACCTTTTTTTTTTTTTTTTTTTTTTTTTTTTTTGGTATTACCTTTTTAAAAATTTTTTTTGTTTTTGGGCTGGGGGGACAGGGAGAGATCAGGGAGATGGAGAGGCAGATAGAAGAATAGAGAGAGGGCTGAGAAAGGCTGTGTCAAAGATAAACTGTTACAGATGGAAATGTTTTTCTAAGTCCAAAATTTGTAAGAACCCTTAAATTGAGCCATTTTCTGAGATCAAAATAAAGTATTATTATCTTAGTATTTTGCTCTATGGTGAATTAAAGTACCATTTCTTTTAAAAAATTAGTTATATTTTAGGGATTCTTAGGTGTGCTTTTAGTGCTTCTTTCTGATTATTTTACTTTCTTATTTTACTTGAAGGGCATTCTTCTGATGGTGGATTTAGGTCATTTTAGCCTAAAAAGAATAGAAATCATTTACCTAAAAGACTTGTTGTTGGGAGAAATTCTTGGTATTTGCTCTCATAAATTGTTAGACAGCTGTGTCCTGGACTGGAGTTAGCTTTTGTAGCAGCTGTGGAGTCCTCACCTTACATAAAATGTTCCCAGTGAAAGTTTGTTGCTGTGACTTGGGACTGTCATTCAAACCCACCCCAAAGAAACAGGGTGTGTATAATACTTCATGGGTGTCAGATGAGGAAATCTTGTTGGAGCTATGGTTTAATTAAATCCAATTTTTTTTTTTTTTTTTCTCTCTCTTTTTCAGAGGAATTAGTTAAGTTAGGGGTTGGGGAGGTAGCCTATGCTTGTTCCTTAGAGATTGGGACAAGAATTTTGCCTTTGCTGAAAGAGCTTGTGTGGTAAGGGACTAGCTTGAAAATGATTTGCCTGGCATTTGCACTGGGCATATTTGGAAAGGAAAGCCTCATTGCATTGTGCGTTTAAAAAAGTGTCTGTAAGCGTGCTTAGAAAATGGCAGCATTTGCTGGTCTTGGCTGTCAATGTCTTGCTGCTATGGACTGTGTTTAACCAGAAAGGGAAACTCAGAGTAGAAAAAGTCTCACTCCCAAGACTTTACAAGAAAACCCCTCTTTGTTGATTTATATATATATTTTTTAAAGGAGCTTGACATCTTCATCAAGTTCACAGTGGGCTTGCTTTGTTTGCTTTCTCTTGAATGCTTGATAAGATTTTTCTTCTATTGTTTTGTGCAGCAAGAACAGATCTTTCCATGGCTGGGGTGGGTTTTTTGTAAATCCACAATATGGTCATTGTCTGGTGGTGAATAATTGTGGCTGCTTTTTGTACAACCAGAACTAAGGCTTTGGCTGTGAACAGATTCCTTCTTAGCGTGAAAAGGGACTAATCCATGTAAATACAGCCCCAAAATAAAGCTTTACAGAAAAAGGGGAAGGCCGCTAAGCAGGAGGGCACAGGTCAGCAATTTAACCTTTAACCTAACAAATAAGAAGCATGAAAGTTCCAGAATTGGTTTACAAAAGAAAGCTCCTGTGATCTGTCAGTTTTTCTTTTCAGGAGGGAACTGGGTGAGAGATCTGACTGACAGCTAGTGCCTTTTAACTGCAGACTGAAATTAACTGCCAAATTGAAACTTGAATATTTGAAGGAGAATTTTTCTTAAATAAATTGAGACGTCAGAATAGGCTGCATAAGCATTGGTCAGGTCTTACATAGGATTTTTATCCTTGAAGTGGGGGCATAGGCATGGACTGGACTACCTTTAAGATCCCTTCCAAGTTTAATAGTCTGTGGTCTGACTCTTACCAGTCAAATTAGACATGAACTTTGCAGTTTAAGGCCAGATGAAACTCTTTCTCTTTTCTAGTATTATCACTGATACCCTTTGTAGACTTTTCATGGCTCCATAAATTAATTGCAGCCCTTACTAAAGATTTGTTAAGAACTTTTTGTAAATATAATTAATGTTTTCCACAAAATAGCCGTCTTGAGATTTCATAATATGTACAACTTTTACGACCTGATGCACTATTAGAAACTCTATTGTGCCATGTGGAGCACTGTAAAGCGGAGGACGCAGGCTTTCTTTCATGTGCTGCTGTTTTGTTCAACATGCTTAGGCATTATTAGCAGATACAATTGAGGAAGTTAAAGCAGCAGAAAGTGGAGTATAGGTGTTTATTAGGCAATGCAGTGGGGAAATGGGAAACTGAAAAATGAGGGCTTGCCCTATTTCCTACATGGGCTTGAAGAGTTAAGAAAATAAGGTTTGTGCTAAGTGGTAAGTTTTACTTTTATGCTGTTGTACTCATTTACAAACTTTGCAAACAGTTTGTATTTATTTAATCACAACAGGTAATCTTATTAACGAGTGTTAGTTTTTGCTTAAAGCATAATGCATCCGAAGTCAGTTGTTGTATTTCACTACAGAGAATTCTGTAACTGATAAAAACTTTAATGACTGAGAATCATTCAGATTAAAAAGAAACAATGAACTAATGGCTTTAAAGTAGGCTCCCTGTAGATTAATAAGAATAGTAATTATACTGTGTAACTCCATTGCAGAAACAAAGTCCCAGGGATGATTCTGTTTTAGTTTTTCAGTTGTCCATAGTATGACTTGCAGCTTGTTTAAAACTTGTTGTAAGGGCCTTTGGGCTGTGTCAGTTTCCCTTAGGTCTTTAGAGGCCAGAGACAACGTAATGTTACAGATTAAAATTAGCTGAAAGTTAAGTGGCTACCTTCAATTAGCTCACCCTCTTTTTCCTAGCTCATTACTATAGCCTCCTAACTGGCCTTTATGCTTTCCTTCACATCCATATTTAATGTTGTCATCTGAGGGATCTTTCAAAAGCACAGCTGAGACCACAGCACTCCCCTTCTTACATTTTTCTGTGTCCTCTTTTCACCACAAGCTAAAGTCAGGCTCATTAGCAGGGCAAATGAGGTCTTCCGTGATCTGTCCTCTACCTATGCCAGCTTCATCTTGCTTGGCACACTCCTCTACTTCTAGATATGCATTTTCCTATATGTCCCAACCAAATTTCATGCGTGTTTTCTATTTCCACATCATATTTAGTTTCCCAAAAATATATGAAGGGCTGATATCTTTAAAAGGGGGATCTAATGATGATGCTTTGAAAATAGCTACCATTTTTTAGGCTTCATACTTTGTAGACAGTCCCATGTTCTTTTATTTGATCTTCACAGCAACAGTACAGAATAGGCAGTGTTCTCTGAGAGGTGCTCCATAAATATTTGGATGGATGAATAAATGAATGAGTGAACTATGAGTCAGAAAACTGGAATTATAGTCCAAATTCTCTTATTAGCCATGTAATTTTAGATACGTAATTTAACCTCTTTGAACCTATTTGCTAATCTGTGAAATTAAGTCTGCACCAGTCTTGATTGTCACAGTAGATGGTATGCAGACTGAATGAAATAATGTACAGTAAATACAAATGCTTTTCAAACTGTAAACCCCATGCAAGTGTTCGTTACTGTTGTTAATCTTCTTAATTTATTCCAGGTCCTATAAATGAAGAGAAAGCATTCATGGTTGTAGATAAATTTGTGCGTGGGTTTTTTTTTTTTTAATTAATGGATTTATTTATTTATTTATCGCTGCGTTGAGTCTTCGTTGCTGCACGCGGGCTTTCTCTAGTTGTGATGAGCGGTGGCTTCTCTTTGTTGTGGAGCCTGGAGCCCGGGCTCTAGGTGCACGGGCTTCAGTAGTTGTGGCACGTGGGCTCAGTAATTGTGGCTCGCAGGGTCTAGAGCGCAGGCTCAGTAGCTGTGGCGCAGGGGCGTAGTTGCCCTGTGGCATGTGGGATCTTCCTGGACCAGGGCTCGAACCTGTGTCCCCTGCACTGGCAGGTGGATTCTTAACAACTGCACCACCAGGGAAGTCCAGATTTGTGTTTTAATGACTGAAAAAACATCAGAACTGTTTTATTCATATCATGTTAAAATATAAGCCTATTTTCATAGCAAACAGAAAATGGTATACTGTAGTTTTCTTTCAAAAGGAAAATGTCAGATTTATACTGTTGGTAAATGCTAACAAAAGAAGTGCATACTGTATAGTAAATGGGTGTCCATGCAGCGTTTATGGTCTCTTTGCTGTATGTTCTCTTTGGCCTCTCAGGAACCTTAGGGCTATATTTGCCTTCTAGCTCTGTGAGCTATATGCAACTTTCTTAGTAAGCTATTATTTTTATATGCATTTTTTATTATGCGTTTTTGTATGCTATTATTTTCCCTGGCTTTACTTTTCCCCCTTTTAATCTTCCCTTTGTCCTTCGTCCCTCAGTTTACATGTGTATTTTTTTAATCCTTTTAACTTCATGTATTTTTTTTTTTTTAAAGGAATTCCTTTATTTTTATTATTTATTTATTTATTTATTTATTTTTGGCTGTGTTGGGTCTTTGTTTCTGTGCAAGGGCTTTCTCCAGTTGCGGCAAACGGGGGCCACTCTTCATCGCGGTGCGCGGGCCTCTCACTGTCGTGGCCTCTCTTGCTGCAGAGCACAGGCTCCAGAAGTGCAGGCTCAGTAATTGTGGCTCACGGGCCCAGCTGCTCCGCAGCATGTGGGATCCTCCCAGACCAGGGCTCGAACCCGTGTCCCCTGCATTGGCAGGCACATTCTCAACCACTGCGCCACCAGGGAAGCCCAACTTCATGTATTTTTAAAAAAGTCATCTCAGATTGTTTCTGGAATGTGGTGGAGTTTAAACTCTCCCAGTGTGATCTCAGTCACACCTTGGTTTCTGCTATCACCTACAGACGGATAGTTTCTGTCTGTGTCTTTGACCCAGACTCCTGAGTGCCAGACTTGGCTCCTCTGCCAGCAGCTGCTGCTTCTCAATGTCCCACAGGTTCCTCAAATTGAATATAGCAGCCCTTCCCCCCAATCTTCTACACTCAATCCTGGCCCCTCAGCAAAGAAAAACTGAAAAGCTAATCCTAAAACTGTTCCATCTATTCTAAGGTCTTGCTGAATAGCATTAGTACTTGTTCATTTGCTCACTTCCAGAAGCCTGAAAGTAGTACTAGACTCTCCCTACATCCATTTGAACCACAGTATTTTTTTCCCCATGTTTTTAAAAAGCTTTGAAAATATTTTAAACAATCTCAAAGTTATAGAAAAGTTGTAATTATACTTCAAGCAAGTCCCTCCCTCCCTCCAACTTGAGCCATTTGAGAATAAGTTGCAGACCTCCCCCTCAAATAATTCAGTATTTGCTGTAAACAGGGCGACTCTCCTGTATATAACCACAATATACACATCAAAATGAGGAAATTAACCTTGATATAGTTCTGCCATCTAATTCCCAGTTTTGCCAGTTTTCCCAGTAATGGTCTTTAAAGCAATAGGATTCAATTCAGAATCACAAATTGCATTTAGTTTTATGTCTCTTTAGTCTCCCTCAGTCTAGAACAGTTCTCAGTCTTTCCTTGATTTGCATTATCTTGACATTTGAGGATTGTAGGCCTCAATTTGTGTTTGTCTGATGTTTCCTTATGATTAGATTTAAGTTAAGTATCTATCTTTGGCAGGAAAATCATAGAAGTAATGCTGTGTTCTCATTATGTCAGGTAGTGCACAGTTTCGACTTGTACCGTTGCTGAGGATGATTACTTGATCACTTGATTAGGGTAGTGTTTGCCAGGCTTCTCTATTGAAAAGTTACTCTTTGCCTCTTTGTAATAAGTGTTTTGGGGGAAAGTATTTTGAAATGATATAAATATTTCATTCCTCGTTACACTTTCAGTTTATTTGTATATTTGACTTTGGACTCATCATTTCCTTTTTTATTCAAGGTTATTATTGAATTACCCAGACTATTTTAATAAATTGCATTATTCAGTTTGTTCCAGCTTTGATCAGTAGGAACCAGCTTCAAGGGGCACTTATGCTCTTTTGACACATCCTCACCATTCCTTGAGTACTTGCTTGCTTTCTGGCACAAGATGTTCCATGCTCATCTTTTACTTTTTTTCTTAGCTCTGAAATCTGCCATATTTCCAAGGAGCTTTGGTTCCTTTTAGTGGAGAATGCTATTTAAAAGCCAAAATCTCGGACTTCCCTGGCAGTCCAGTGGTTAAGTCTCTGTGCTTCCACTGCAGGGGACATGGGTTTGATCCCTGGTTGGGGAACTAAGATCCCACATGCCATGAGGCACGGCCAAAAAAAAAAAAAAAAAAGCCAAAATCTGGATGCCGGGTGTGCTCATTGCTCTTGAGGTGTTGCTGCCCCGAGACCTTCCTGGTGGACAGAACTAGAGAGTATGTGATGTGTATGTGAACACACATACATTTACATCTAAGTGTATTTCTGTATCCATCTGTGAATATTAATGTACTTCCAGTACTTCCAGTTTCAATCCAACACCACAAGATTCATTCTGGTTTTCTCCCTTTCCATATTATTAACTTCTTTTTTTGGCAGCAAGCAGCCTGGTTCCCATTATTCTTAATACACTAACTTATTTTATTATTCTCTTGTACATGACCAATCTCTCATCATGGATGCCACCACCTCCTTCCCAGCATGGATGCCCTCCTTACTCCACTAGGGTTCTGATACCATATTGCCACTCTGCCTCCGCCATATGAATGCCTACCTCATCCAGCTTGGGCTTACATAATGCATGACAGGCTGGTCCTTCATTGTGGATGCCTTACTCACCTTGGTTTGGACACCCTGTACATGACTGCCACCTTCTTCCATGTTGTCGCCCTCCTCCTCCTGCTCAGGATCTGATCCCCTATATTAGGCAGCCTCTGCTTGGAAGTCCCCTTACCCTGCTTAGGTGCTCTGACACCTCATCAGTTCACCTTTTTACATGGAAACTCTTTTCAAACTGCTTTGGCTCTGATAACCCATATCAGCCAGCTGCTCCCTGTGGACTCCTTCTTCTCCCTGGTTGGGCTTTGACTTCCAATGCTGGGCAACTCCCCTGTGTGTATGCCCTCGTTATTCTTCTTGGGTTCTGACACCATATACTGGATTGCCCCTTACAGTATGGACACTTCTCATATGCTTGGACTCACTCTCTCTGTGTTGGGTGCCCTTCTATGTGGACACTACTCTGGACCACTGTGGTTACTTCTCACCAACTGTGGATGTGTACCTTGGCTTTAGGATTAAACTGTTGATTAGGAAGAGGGGGAGAGAAAGGGGAAGTCTAATTTCTTGATCTCTTTCCTATCTTTCTTCTTTATCATTCAGCTTTGCCTTTGTCTTAGTTCTGGCTCTCCTTGTTCTTCCTTGAATTATTGCCACTTAATTGGCTTCCTAGGCTGGAGTCTTCCCCCTTCTAACCCATCTTCTGTCCTGCTGTCAGTGAGATGTGTATGTTAAACAGATGTAATCATGATCATATCTTGCTTAAACTCTGTAATGCCTTTCCATTACCTATATGGTAATACTCAAATCCTTAGCATCATACAAGGCCCTTCATGACTTGGTGCCCACTCTTCCCTCTTCTCTCACCACCTGTCATTGACCTTGTGCTCTAGCTGAATCACTTAAATCTCTTCTGCTTCCTCCTTTTTCTGTACCATCTTCTTTCTCCTTTCCCGCTGGTTTACTTGCATTTAAGACTCAGATTAGGTGCCCCCTCTTCCAGAAGACCTTCTTTAATCATCCCTTTTCTCTGTCTACCCTTACCTCTTCTTCTCCCTGACCCCATTCAAACTTGGTTAGATGACTTTCCTTTTGATACCCTGCATATTGTATCATAACTGTCTTTTCTTTTATTCTTTAAGTCAGGAATGAAGTTGCTTAAATTCTTTCCAAAGGATAACCCTATTCAGTAGGTAGCTACCTAAATGAAGAGACATTTAAAAATATTTGTTCTAGAGAATTTCTCATTCTGTAGACGTTATTTTGTCCAAATAAGCAAGGCAATGTTAGTATCAGTTGTTTGTGAGGCTTTTGAAATGGCCCCATTTACTCTGAACTAGACATTATAATTGTGTGTTTTAGAGTGGGATTTTACCTGTAGTTACATTTACTTCTAGAATATCTCCAGGGACTTACCCTTGTTTTTCCTAGCAGGGTGGAAAAGAGATTTAGTGTGTATAAAGCGTTGGTTCATTATCTGCTATTTCCCATCCACTGCATTTATTACCACTATGTATGCAGTAGGCTGTGCAGTGTCTGATATTATCTAGGTAACTGATAAAGATAAGCTTGACCAAGAGACAGAAGAGGAGAGACAGACTTCATTTGGATTGTTAACCATTTGCCTAAACTGATTAAATCACTCAATTTATTTGGTTTTTGGTTTGCTTTCTGGGTCAGTTTGAATTTTATTTTTTTGATATGAGGCAAAGTATTAAACCTCAAGGGTCTCAGTAGTTCTTTAGGAAAGCTATGATTGGGGTCAAGCAACAGTCTTAGGTTCCTGGGCAGAAGAGTTAGCTGAGGGCTGGAATGAATGTTCACTACTTGCCATTTGTTTAAGAGAGACCAGGAGGGTCGATTTGCCAGAAGAGAAGTACTAAGAATGATCAGGCTTAAAATGAGGTACTGCAACAAATTCAAAACTGATTTATAAATATTTTCATCTGACTCAGTTATTGCTGCCCAATATTTATTTCACCCAAGGTTTCCCTTTTCTTACAAATTACATGCTCAGACAATAGAAGTGACTTTTTGAAGGTGAAGGTATATACTTAACTTTCCCAGAAAGATATCTTAGAAGTTGCTCTTTTAGGTGTACTGCAGTAATTATCTAGAAGAGGTTCTGCTGCTTCTGAGAAATCTTCCAGCCCAGTGAAAGGAACAGTAGTCTTACTGAGAAGCTAGCATCTCAAGACAGAAAGATGTCTCTAAGTGCTGCCCTGGAGTGGTGCTGAATGGTTTCTTTACTCTGTCATTGAGCCCTTATTGTGTGAAAAAAGAAATCTCCTGAAAACCCTCATGGGAGGATTTGTTCCCTCAAACCCGAGTGTTAGCAGAGTAAACTAGCTGGAGCTCATAATTTCAATGTCTTCCATTCAGGAGCCTTTTACGAAAGTGTTGTTTTAAGTGAAATATTTCCTTCCCCTTTCCTTCCCTCCTTTTTTCCCTCCTTCCTCCTCTTTTACACAACAGCTGGGGAGTCAACTCTACTCTTCCCTGTTGATAACCTATCACTTATTATTTACAGTAAAATTAAAAATGAAAAAAAAATCACCTTTGGAAGGTTTTTTTCTTTAACCAGTTGTACTCTGATCAGATAATGCTTTTGAGCTGTGTCGGGCTACTAAAATACAGGTTTAAAGGGTGATGTTTTCAGGATGTTCTTGAGAATCAGTTCTGATTTTCAGTATTCCATACACTGCTATGGTCTATAAAGTGATCATTCTTGTTTTTAACTGCTTAGTGTTCCTGACTGTTTCATTGAGGGCTGTCTCACAAGTGCCCTGGAAACGTGGCCTTGTCTCTATCAGTGTGAATCTGCATGACCTGAATCCCTGACATCCTGGGCTTGCTTCATATACTGATTAATACAAACAAGTAATTTGAGGGACTATTCAATGTTACGGATATAAATAAAATAAACACTTTGTTTCTTAAGGAGTTTAAATTTGGTGAGGGAAACAAATTGTAAACCAGCAACTATAAATATTTGGGATAAATATATTAAAGATAGTCACAAGGTGCTGTGGGAGCTCAGTAGAGGAGTAGCGAGCAATTTTGTACCCAGTTGCTATGGAAATATATGTACACTCAATCTCCCCCAAGGCATCCCCAAAATTTAATCCCATTATAGCATCAGCTTATACCCCTCAGTCTCCTGAACTATATATCAGGCCTAGATGAGAATGAGGTGCCTTAGATATAGTTCCTTAACTACAGCTTCTCAAGCGCAGGTCCTCTTAATTTGTGAACTAAAGAGAGAAGTTATTTGTCCCCATCACCCCCACTTCCTCCTTTATTCCTTCCCCAACATATAATGGTGGGACAGGCATAAGACAACTACTGGAGACACCCATCTAATAAAAAGGGGCAGTGGGAAGTACATAGGAGCACACAGGAAGCTGTGCTCCATAGCAGTTCTGAAATACAGCTGGGCAAATGGTGGAAGTTTCTTGATGGAGACTCACTCAGTACTCTCCCTGCCTGAAAACAATTATCCATGGCTCTTAGTTCCACCTTCTAGGCATTTGGGTTTTTGTTTGTTTGTTTAATTTTTTATTTATTATTTATTTATTATTATTATTTTTTTATTTTTAGCTGTGTTGGGTCTTCGTTTCTGTGTGAGGGCTTTCTCCAGTTGCAGAGAGCGGGGGCCACTCCCCATCGCGGTGCGTGGGCCCCTCACTATCGCGGCCTCTCCTGTTGTGGAGCAGAGGCTCCAGACGCTCAGGCTCAGCAGCTGTGGCTCACGGGCCCAGTCGCTCCGCGGCATGTGGGATCCTCCCAGACCAAGGCTCGAACCCGTGTCCCCCGCATTGGCAGGCAGACTCCCAACCACTGAGCCACCAGGGAAGTCCGGCATTTGGGTTTTGAGTCATCTTTTCTTTTTCAATAAAAGGGAACCTGTGCTAGCAACTCAGTAATTTTCTCAGCCTGCTTCAGGCCTGTAGAGTTTGGTGATTCAAATGCATTTTTTTTCCATTTTGTATTTTCTCTGTTCCTTTTAGTCCAAACTGGCAGTTTTTCTGCCAATACAATTCTCTTTAAAAATCCTTGGTTCTCCTGTGAATCTACTGGAATTACTCCTTTGTATAATATTCATATCTACAAATGAGATGAGCCCATTTCTACTTTGGGTTTCTAATTAGACCACTGACGAGCTATACTCTTAAACTTCCTAAAAGCCCTGTTTTTGACTGAATGATTCTCTACAGTACCACATTGGATCTTTTGGAGGTCTTACAAAGAATTTGAAAATTATGCCCTCAGCTTCATCTTGAGACAGTGGTATCCTAAGAGTGCCCTGGGTTTGATCTTTACCCAGAAGCTATTTCTTAATTTTTACATCATTTGTTGTTGGGAGAAGCTGGGAATGGATAAACAAATTGCGTTATGTACATACAATGGAATCCTAGTAAGTAATAAAAAGGAACAAATTGTTGAGCAACTTGGATGGATCTCAACATGATTATGCTGAGTGAAAGAAGCCAGACTACAAAAGAGTACATACTCTCTGATTCCATTTATATAAAATCCTAGAAAGTGAAAACTAATCTATAGTTTGTGACAGAAAGCACTTCTGATTCTATTTATATAAAATCCTAGAAAGTGAAAACTCATCTATAGTTTGTGACAGAAAACCCATCAGTGATTTCCTAGGGATGGGTGGTGGAGAGTGGAGAGGGAGGGATAGATTTCAAAGGAGCAGGAGGAAACTTTTGGGGGCGACTGATTGTAGTCATGGTTTCATGTGTTAATACATATGTCAAAATTATACATTTCCATTGTTTTATTTTCTTACTTTTTCAGTCTTGTTATTAAGTATGTCTCTTGTAAGCAGCACATAACTGGATCTTTTAAAATGCAGTCTGATATCTGTGTCTTTCACTGGGAATGTTTTTAAAGTTTTCTTCCCCTCTTTGGATTAATCAAGCATTTTTATTCTATTTTTTTCCTCTTATAATTGGAATTTAGATGCTTTTTCTATGCTTTTAATAGTTAAACTAAAAATCATGGTGGCTATGACCTACATAGAACTCAGTATGTAACCAGATGTTGTTCTATATGCTTTACCTGTAACTCATTTAATCCTCACAAAAACCCTAGGAGATACTATTTTTTTAAAAATTAATTAATTAAGTAAGTAAGTTTTGGCTGCCTTGGGTCTTCGTTGCTGTGCTTTCTCTAGTTGCGACGAGTGGGGGCTACTCTTCGTTGCGGCGCGTGGGCTTCTCATTGCGGTGGCTTCTCTTGTTGCACAGCACGGGCTCTAGGCATGCGGGCTTCAGTAGTTGTGGCGCACGGGCTTAGTTGCTCCGTGGCATGTGGGATCTTCCCAGACCAGAGATCTAACCCGTGTCTCCTGCATTGGCAGGTGGATTCTTAACCACTACGCCACCAGGGAAGTCCCGGAGATACTATTTTTGTCTCAGTTTTACATATGGGAAAACTGTGGGATGGAGACATTATTTAACTGCCAAGGCCACATGACTATTAAGTAGTAGAAGCACTACTTTACTACTACACTACTGAGGTAGTGTGCTTTCAGAATCTGTGATATTAACTGATAGAAATATACAGTCTCTCTGAGAAATTTTAGCATGTTTATGTAACCTAGCAAAGTTAATTGGCATCTTTACCCTCCTCCTTAATAATACTTTATATAGTTTAACTTTAATCACTCCTCTCCCAGTTTAAATGCTTTTATTGTTGTGTATTTTACTCTAAACCTGTAAGACATTATTATTATTTTTTAATATAGCCAGTTATTTAGATTTACCCACATATATTCTACTTTCTTTGTCTTTCATGTCTTCTTGCATCTCAGACATTTTCCATCTGGGATAATTTCATTCTTTCTTGAATAGTCCTTTGCTGCTGGCAAATGTCTGTTTTTGTTTATCTGAAAGTTTTCTATTTTTTCCTGGATTGATACTTTTTTAAAGCACATTGGAGATGTCATTTAATTATCTTCTGGCTTCTATGTTGCTGTTGAAAAATCACTTTCCATTCTAATTATTATTTTTATGTAGATAGGCTCTCTTGTTCTTCAGTGTAGCAATGACATATGTCTACTGGTGGATTTTTCTTATATACCCTGATTAGGATTTAACTCCTTGAATATGAGATTGGGATCTCTTTTTTATATCTCTGCTTATTGTTTCTCCCCACCATTATTTCCTTCCTTCTTCTGGAACTTTGACTAGATGTGGATTGGACCTTCCCACTTTGTCCTTCACAATTTTTAACCATATTTTTTTGTATTTTCCATCTGTCTGTCTGCTGCATTTCAATAAATTCTATAAATCTTTCTACCAGTTTACTAGTTTTCTCCATAGCTGTGTCAAATTGCTTTTAAAACACCAATTTAGTGTTTAATTTAAATAAATTTTTTACAGCTTTATTGAGATATAATTCACACACCATACAGTTCTCCCATTTAAAGAGTACAGTTATATGGTGCTTGGTATATTACATTAATTTATTTAAGTTGTGAGAGATAGATCTCATAAAATTTGCCATATTAACCATTTTAAGCGCACAATTCAGTGGCACTGATTACATTCACACTATTAAGCAACCATCACCACTATTTATTACCAAAACTTTTTCATCACTGAAACAGAAACTCTGTAACCATTAAGCACTAACTCCCCATTTCCCTTCTCTCCAGCCCCTGGTAACCTGATATACATTCCTTTTTTTTTTTTTTTTTGAATTTTTGAATTTTAATTAATTTATTTTTTATACAGCAGGTTCTTATTAGTCATCTATTTTATATATATTACTGTATATATGTCAATCCCAATCTCCCAATTCATCACACCATCATCCCCCAACGCCACTTTCCCCCCTTGGTGTCCATACATTTGTTCTCTGCATCTGTGTCTCTATTTCTGCCCTGCAAACTAGTTCATCTATACCATTTTTCTAGGTTCCACATATATGCATTAATATATGATATTTGTTTTTCTCTTTCTGACTTACTTCACTCTGTATGACAGTCTCTAGATCCATCCACATCTCTACAAATGACCCAATTTCATTCTTTTTTATGGCTGAGTAATATTCCATTGTATATATGTAACACATCTTCTTTATCCATTCATCTGTCGATGGGCATTTAGGTTGCTTCCATGACCTGGCTATTGTAAATAGTGCTGCAATGAATACTGGGGTGCATGTGTCTTTTTGAATTATGGTTTTCTCTGGGTATATGCCCAGTAGTGGGATTCCTGGGTCATATGGTAATTCTATTTTTAGTTTTTTAAGGAACCTCCGTACAGTTCTCCATAGTGACTGTATCAATTTCCATTCCCACCAACAGTGCAAGAGGGTTCCCTTTTCTCCACCCCCTCTCCAGCATTTGTTGTTTGTAGATTTTCTGATGATGCCCATTCTGACTGGTGTGAGGTGATACCTCATTGTAGTTCTGATTTGCATTTCTCTAAAAATTAGTGATGTTGAGCAGCTTTTCATGTGCTTCTTGGCCATCTGTATGTCTTCCTTGGAGAAATGTCTGTTAGGTGTTCTGCCCATTTTTTGATTGGGTTGCTTGCTTTTTTAATATTGAGCTACATGAGCTGTTTATATATTTTGGAGATTAATCCTTTGTTCGTTGATTCGTTTGCAAATATCTTCTCCCATTCTGAGGGTTGTCTTTTTGTCTTGTTTGTAGTTTCCTTAGCTTTGCAAAAGCTTTTAAGTTTCATTAGGTCCCACTTGTTTATTTTTGCTTTTATTTCCATTACTCTAGGAAGTGGATCAAAAAAAATCTTGCTGTGATTTATGTCAAAGGGTGTTCTTCCTATGTTTTCCTCTAAGAGTTTGATAGTGTCCAGTCTTATATTTAGGTCTGTAATCCATTTGGAGTTTATTTTTGTGTATGGTGTTAGGGAGTGTTCTAATTTCATTCTTTTACATGTAGCTGTCCAGTTTTCCCAGCACCACTTATTGAAGAGACTGTCTTTTCTCCATTGTATATCCTTGCCTCCTTTGTCATAGGTTAGTTGACCATAGGTGTGTGGGTTTATCTCTGGGCTTTCTATCTTGTTCCATTGATCTATGTTTCTGTTTTTGTGCCAGTACCATATTGTTTTGATTACTGTAGCTTTGTAGTATACTCTAAAGTCAGGGAGTCTGATTCCTCCAGCTCTGTTTTTTCCCTCAAGACTGCTTTGGCCATTCGTGGTCTTTAGTGTCTCCATACAAATTTTCAGAGTTTTTTGTTCTAGTTCCGTAAAAAATGCCATTGGTAATTTGATAGGGATTGCATTGAAGCTGTAGATTGCTTTGGATAGTATAGTCATTTTCACAATATTGATCCTTCCAATCCAAGAATATGGTATATCTCTCCATCTGTTGGTATCATCTTTAATTTCATTCATCAGTGTCTTATAGTTTTCTTCATACAGGTCTTTTGTCTCCCTAGGTAGGTTTATTCCTAGATATTTTATTTTTAATTTTTTTAAAAATTAATTTATTTATTTTGGGCTGTGTTGGGTCTTCGTTTCTGTGCAAGGGCTTTCTCCAGTTGCAGCAAGCAGGGGCCACTCTTCATCGCGGTGCGCGGGCCTCTCACTATCGTGGCCTCTCTTGTTGCGGAGCACAGGCTCCAGACGCGCAGGCTCAGTAGTTGTGGCCCACGGGCCCAGTCGCTCCGTGGCATGTGGGATCCTCCCAGACCAGGGCTCGAACCTGTGTCCCCTGCATTCGCAGACAGATTCTCAACCACTGCGCCACCAGGGAAGCCCCCTAGATATTTTATTCTTTTTGTTGCAATGGTAAATGGGAGTGTTTCCTTAATTTCTCTTTCAGATTTTTCATCATTAGTGTAGAGGAATGCAAGAGATTTCTGTGCATTAATTTTGTATCCTGAAACTTTTCCAAATTCATTGATTAGCTCTAGTAGTTTTCTGGTGGCATCTTTAGGATTCTCTATGTGTAGTATCATGTCATCTGCAAACAGTGACAGTTTTACTTCTTCTATTCCAATTTGTATTCCTTTTATTTGTTTTTCTTCTCTGATTCCCGTAGCTAGGACTTCCAAAACTCTGTTGAATAATAGTGGTGAGAGTGGACATCCTTGTGTTGTTCCTGATCTTAGAGGAAATGCTTTCAGTTTTTCACCATTGAGAATGGTGTTTGCTGTGGGTTTGTCATATATGGCCTTTATTATGTTGAGGTAGGTTCCCTCTATGCCCACTTTCTGGAGAGTTTTTATCATAAATGCGTGTTGCATTTTGTCAAAAGCTTTTTCTGCATCTGTTGAGACGGTCATATGGTTTTTAGTCTTCAATTTGTTAATATGGTGTATCACATTGATTGATTTGCATATATTGAAGAATCCTTGCATCCCTGGGATAAATCCCACTTGATCATGGTGTATGATCCTTTGAATGTGTTGTTGGATTCTGTTTGCTAGTATTTTGTTGAGGATTTTTGCATCTATATTCATCAGTGATATTGGTCTGTAATTTTCTTTTTTTGTAGTATCTTTGTCTGGTTTTGGTATCAGGTTGATGGTGGCCTCATAGAATGAGTTTGGGAGTGTTCCTTCCTCTGCAATTTTTTGCAAGAGTTTGAGAAGGATGGGTGTTAGCTCTTCTCTAAATGTTTGAAAGCATTCACCTGTGAAGCCATCTAGTCCTGGACTTTTGTTTGTTGGAAGATTTTTAATCACAGTTTCAATTTCATTACTTGTGATTGGTCTGTTCATATTTTCTGTTTCTTCCTGGTTCAGTCTTGGAAGGTTATACTTTTCTAAGACTTTGTCCATTTCTTCCATGTTGTCCATTTTATTGTCATAGAGTTGCTTGTAGTAGTCTCTTAGGACCATATTTCTGCGGTGTCTGTTGTAACTTCTCCTTTTTCATTTTTAATTTTATAGATTTGAGTCCTCTCTTTTTTTTGATGAGTCTGGCTAATGGTTTATCAATTTTGTTTATCTTCTCAAAGAACCAGCTTTTAGTTTTGATCTTTGCCATTGTTTTCTTTGTTTCTGTTTCATTTATTTCTGCTCTGATCTTTATGATTTCTTTCCTTGTAACTTTGGGTTTTGTTTGTTATTCTTTCTCTAGTTCCTTTAGGTGTAAAGTTAGATTGTTTACTTGAGATTTTTCTTGTTTCTTGAGGTAGACTTGCATAGCTATAAACTTCCCTCTTAGAACTTCTTTTGCTGCATCCCATAGGTTTTGGATTGTTGTGTTTTCATTGTCATTTGTCTTCAGGTATTTTATGAATTCCTCTTTGATTTCTTCAGTGATCTCTTGGTTATTTAGTAACGTATTGTTTAGCCCCCATGTGTTTGTGTTTTTTATGTTTTTTCCCCTGTAATTAATTGCTAATCTCATAGTGTTGTGGTCAGAAAAGATGATTAATATGATTTCAATTTTCTTAAATTTACTGAGGCTTGATTTGTGACCCAAGATGTGATCTATCCTGGAGAATGTTCCGTGCGCACTTGAGAAGAAAGTGTAATCTGCTGGTTTTGGATGGAATGTCCTGTAAATATCAATTAAATCTATCTGGTCTTTTGTGTCATTTAAAACTAGTGTTTCCTTATTAATTTTCTGTCTGGATGATCTGTCCATTGGTGTAAGTAAGGTCTTAAAGTCCCCCATTATTATGATGTTACTGTCGATTTCTTCTTTTATAGCTGTTAGCAGTTGCCTTATGTATTGAGGTGCTCCTATGTTAGGTGCATAGATATTTATAATTGTTATATCTTCTTCTTGGATTGATCTCTTGATCATTATGTAGTGTCCTTCCTTGTCTCTTATAACATTCTTTATTTTAAAGTCCATTTTATCTGATATGAGTATTGCTCCTCCATTTTTCTTTTGGTTTCCATTTGCATGGAATATCTTTTTCCATCCCCTCACTTTCAGTCTGTATGTGTCCCTAGGTCTGAAGTGGGTCCTTGCAGACAGCATATATATGGGTCTTTTTTTTTGTATCCATTCAGCGAGCCTGTGTCTTTTGATTGGAGCATTTAATCCATTCACGTTTAAGGTAATTATCAGTATGTATGTTCTTATTACCATTTTCTTAATTGTTATGGGTTTGTTTTTGTAGGTCCTTTTCTTCTCTTGTATTTCCCACGTAGAGAAGTTCCTTTAGCATTTGTTGTAGAGCTGGTTTGGTGGTGCTGAACTCTCTTAGCCTTTGCTTGTCTGTAAAGCTTTTGATTTCTCCATTGAATCTGAATGAGATCCTTGCCGGGTAGAGTAATCTTTGTTGTAGCTTCTTCCCTTTCATCACTTTAAATATATCATGCCACTCCCTTTTGGCTTGTAGAGTTTCTGCTGAGAAATCAGCTGTTAACCTTATGGGAGTTCCCTTGTATGTTATTTGTCGTTTTTCCCTTGTTGCTTTCAATAATTTTTCTTTCTCTTTAATTTTTGCCAATTTGATTACTATGTGTCTCGGTGTGTTTCTCCTTGGGTTCATGCTGCCTGGGACTCTCTGCCCTTCCTGGACTTGGGTGGCTATTTCCTTTTCCATGTTAGGGAATTTTTTGACTGTAATGTCTTCAGATATTTTCTTGGGTCCTTTCTCTGTGTCTTCTCCTTCTGGGACCCCTGTAATGCGAATGTTGTTGCGTTTAATGTTGTCCCAGAGGTTTCTTAGGTTGTCTTCATTTCTTTTCATCCTTTTTTCTTTATTCTGTTCTGCGGCAGTGAATTCCACCATTCTATCTTCCAGGCTACTTATATGTTCTTCTGCCTCAGTTATTGTGCTATTGATTCCTTCTAGCGTATTTTTTATTTCAGTTATTGTATTGTTCATCTCTGTTTGTTTGTTCTTTAATTCTTCTAGGTCTTTGTTAAACATTTCTTGCATCTTCTCGATCTTTGCCTCCATTCTTTGTCTGAGGTCCTGTATCAGCTTCACTATCATTATTCTGAATTCTTTTTCTGGAATGTTGCCTATCTCCACTTCATTTAGTTGTTTTTCTGGGGTATTATCTTGTTCCTTCATCTGGTACAAAGTCGTCTGCCTTTTCATTTTGTCTGTGAACAAAATTATCACAGACAAAATTATTAAATTTTAAAAAGATAAAAAGATCACCATCTTATCTTTTTGTGAATGTGGTTTTCCTTCCACAGGCTGCAGAACTGTAGTTCTTCTTGCTTCTGCTGTCTGCCGTCTGGTGGATGAGGCTATCTAAGAGCCTGATATACGTTCTGTTTCTATGAATTTGCCTAATCTAGGTTCCTCATATTAGTGGAATAATGCAATATTTATTGTTTTGTGTTTGGTTTATTTCACTTATGGTGTTTTCATGGTTTTTCTATGTTGCAGTATGTATCAGAACTTCGTACCTTTTTGTGACTGAATAATATTCCATTGTATGTATATACTGTATGTTTATCCATTGATGGACATTTGGGTTTTTTCTATCTTTGGCTATTTTGAATAATGCTGCAGTGAATAGTGGCATCCAAGTATCTGTTTGAGTCTCTGCTTTCAATTCCTTTGGGTATATACCTAGAAGTGGAATTTCTGGATCATATGGTAATTTCTGTTTTTAGCTTTTTTGAGGAACTGCCAAGTTGTTTCCAAAGCAGATGCAGCATTTTACATTCTATGAAATAAAAAGAAATATATGTCTCTGCTTCCAGTTTTTGACACAGGGCTCCTTGGAATTTCCTGGGAGACAGGAGTATCTTTTGTTCTAATGAGGCAACTCTGAGTGTGCTCCTGGGTGGCTCCTGGCCATCAGAAAGACCAAGGTATGATTAGAAGCTTAGAATTTTCAGCCCATTCACCAGAGAGAGGAGAGGGACTAGAAATGGAGTTAATAATTGATCGTGCCTACATGATGAAGCCTCCATAAAAGTCCCCATACTACGGGATCAGAGAACTTCCAGGTTGGTGAGCACACCTGTGTACTGGGAGCATGACGTACCCAAACTCCATGGGGCCAGAAGCTCCTGCGCTTGGGACCCTCCCAGACCTACATCTGGCTGTTCAGCTGTATCATTTATTACATCCTTTATTAAATAATAAATTGGTAAGCATAAGTGTTTCCCTGAGTTCTGTGAGCTGTTCTGGCAAATAACTGAATCCAAGTGGAAGAGGTCATGGGAACCTCTAATTAATAGCCAAGTTGGGCAGAGGTTGTGGATAATCTGGGGACCTACTACTTGTGATTGTCAAATGATGTGGGTGGCAGTCTTGTTGGGCTGAGTCCTTAACCTGTGGGCTCTCATGCTATCTCCCGGGAGATAGTGTCAGAATTGAGTTAAATTGTAGCTGATATAGTAGAGAATTGCTTGGCGTGGGGAAAAAAAACGCACACATTTGGTGACAGAAGTGTTGTGAGTGTGGTAGTAGTATGAGAATAAAGGAGAGAGACATAGGAAGAATGGGTTTTTCCTAAGCGCATTCCCACCAGCAATGTACAGGAGTTCCAGTTTCTTCACATCCTCGTCAATACTTGCTATTGTCTGTGTGTCTTATTATAGTCATCCTAATGGGTGTGAAGTAGTATTTCATAGTGGTTTTTATCTGCGTTGTCTATTGACTAATGATGAAAAGCATCTTTTCATGTGCTTATTGGACATTTGTATATGTTCTTATGTTCTTTGTTCTTTAGACCCTTTGCCTATGTATTGGGTTACTTTTTTTGTTGTTGTTGTTCTAAGAGTTCTTTGTATATTTTGGATACGAGTCCCCAATCAGATATATGATTTTCAAATACTTTCTTTCATTTTGTAGGTTACCTTTTTTTTTTTTATTTTTTTTTTATAGCTACTTTATTTATTTATTTATTTATTTATTTTTGGCTGTGTTGGGTCTTCGGTTCGTGCGAGGGCTTTCTCTAGTTGCGGCAAGCGGGGGCCACTCTTCATCGCGGTGCGGGGACCACTCTTAATCGCGGTGCCCGGGCCTTTCACTATCGCGGCCCCTCCTGTTGCGGGGCACAGGCTCCAGACGCGCAGGCTCAGTAGTTGTGGCTCACGGGCCCAGCTGCTCCGTGGCATGTGGGATCCTCCCAGACCAGGGCTCGAACCCGTGTCCCCTGCATTAGCAGGCAGATTCTCAACCACTGCGCCACCAGGGAAGTCCTGTAGGTTACCTTTTACCTTTCTTGATAGTGTCCTCTGAAGCACAAAAGTTTTTGATTTCAAAGTCCTATTTACTTTTGTTGTTTGTGCTTAGGTGTTGTATCTAAAATAGTCATTGTCCATCCAAAGGGCAAGAAGATTTACTCATGTTTTCTTCTAAGATGTTAATAGCTTTATTTTATATATTTGGTTCTGTGATCCATTTTGAGTTGATTTTTGTATATGGTATAAGGAAGGAGTCTAACTTCATTTTTTTTGCATGTAGATATCCAGTTGTCCTAGCACCGTTTGTTGAAAAGACTGTTCTTTCCCCATTGAATTGTCTTGCCTCCTTTGTTTAATATCAATTGACAATTACAATTGTAAATGTTTATTTCTGGACTTTTTTTTTTTTTTTGGTCAATTAGTAGAGATTTATTTTATCATGTTGATTCCATCAGATTATCATGTATGACTATGCCATCATTTATTTAATGCATTGACTACTGATGAGCAATCGGATTACTTTTTAAAAATTTTTTTAATTTATTTTTTTATACAGCAGGTTCTTATTAGTTACCCATTTTATACATATTAGTGTATATATGTCAATCCCAATCTCCCAGTTCATCACACCACCACCCCCTCACCCTGCCACTTTCCCCCCTTGGTGTCCAAACGTTTGTGCTCTACATCTGTGTCTCTATTTCTGCCCTGCAAACCAGTTTATGTGTACCATTTTTCTAGGTTTCACATATATGCGTTAATATATGATATTTGTTTTTCTCTTTCTGACTTACTTAACTCTCTATGATAGTCCCTAGATCCAGCCACGTCTCTACAAATGACCCAATTTCCTTCCTTTTTATGGCTGAGTAATATTCCATTGTGTATATGTACCACATCATCTTTATCCATTTGTCTGTCGATGGGCATTTAGTTTGCTTCCATGACCTGGCTATTGTAAACAGTGCTGCAGTGAACATTGGGGTGCATGTGTCTTTTTGAATTATGGTTTTCTCTGGGTATATGCCCAGTAGTGGGATTCCTGGGTCATATGGTAATTCTATATTTAGTTTTTTAAGGAATCTCCATACTGTTCTCCATAGTGGCTGTATCAATTTCCATTCCCACCAACAGTGCAAGAGGGTTCCCTTTTCTCCTCCCCCTCTCCAGCATTTGTTGTTTGTAGATTTTCTGATGATGCCCATTCTGACTGGTGTGAGGTGATACCTCATTGTAGTTCTGATTTGCATTTCTCTAAAAATTAGTGATGTTGAGCAGCTTTTCATGTGCTTCTTGGCCATCTGTATGTCTTCCTTGGAGAAATGTCTGTTAGGTGTTCTGCCCATTTTTTGATTGGGTTGCTTGCTTTTTTAATATTGAGCTGCATGAGCTGTTTATATATTTTGGAGATTAATACTTTGTCCGTTGATTCGTTTGCAAATATCTTCTCCCATTCTGAGAGTTGTCTTTTTGTCTTGTTTGTAGTTTCCTTAGCTTTGCAAAAGCTTTTAAGTTTCATTAGGTCCCACTTGTTTATTTTTGCTTTTATTTCCATTACTCTAGGAAGTGGATCAAAAAAAATCTTGCTGTGATTTATGTCAAGGGTGTTCTTCCTATGTTTTCCTCTAAGAGTTTGATAGTGTCCAGTCTTACATTTAGGTCTGTAATCCATTTGGAGTTTATTTTTGTGTATGGTGTTAGGGAGTGTTCTAATTTCATTCTTTTACATGTAGCTGTTCAGTTTTCCCAGCACCACTTATTGAAGAGACTGTCTTTTCTCCATTGTATATCCTTGCCTCCTTTGTCATAGATTAGTTGACCATAGGTGCATTGGTTTACCTTTGTATCCTGTTCCATTGATTTATATTTCTGTTTTTGTACCAGTACCAGTACCATACTGCATTGATTACTGTAGCTTTGTAGTATAGTCTAAAGTCACGGGGCCTGATTTCTCCAGCTCCGTTTTTCTTTTTCTTTTTTTTTAAAGAAATTCACGTTCTTTTATTTATTTATTTATTTATTTATGACTGTGTTGAGTCTTCATTTCTGTGTGAGGGCTTTCTCTAGTTGCGGCAAGTGGGGACCACTCTTCATCGCGGTGTGCGGGCCTCTCACCATCGCGGCCTCTCTTGTTGCGGAGCACAGGCTCCAGACGCGCAGGCTCAGTAATTGTGGCTCACGGGCCCAGTTGCTCCGTGGCATGTGGGATCTTCCCAGACCAGGGCTCGAATCCGTGTCCCCTGCATTGGCAGGCAGATTCTCAACCACTGCGCCACCAGGGAAGCCCCCGTTTTTCTTTCTCAAGATTGCTTTGGCTATTTGGGGTCTTTTGTGTCTCCATACAAATATTCAGAGTTTTTTGTTCTAGTTCCGTAAAGAATGCCATTGGTAATTTGGTTGGGATTGCATTGAATCTGTAGATTGCTTTGGGTAGTAGAGTCATTTTCACAATATTGATTCTTCCAATCCAAGAACATGGTATATCTCTTCATCTGTTTGTGTCATCTTTCATTTCTTTCATCAGTGTCTTATAGTTTTCTGAGTACAGGTCTTTTAGCTCCTTACGTAGGTTTATTCCTAGGTATTTTATTCTTTTTGTTGCAATGGTCAGTGGGATTGTTTCCTTAATTTGTCTTTCAGATTTTTCATCATTAGTGTAGAGGAATGCAAGAGATTTCTTTGCATTAATTTTGTATCCTGAAACTTTACCAAATTCATTGATTAGCTCTAGTAGTCTTCTGGTGGCATCTTTAGGATTCTCTATGTATAGTATCATGTCATCTGCAAACAGTGACAGTTTTACTTCTTCTATTCCAATTTGTATTCCTTTTACTTGTTTTCCTTCTCTGATTGCCGTGGCTAGGACTTCCAAAACTCTGTTGAATAATAGTGGTGAGAGTGGACATCCTTGTGTTGTTCCTGATCTTAGAGGAAATGCTTTCAGTTTTTCACCATTGAGAATGGTGTTTGCTGTGGGTTTGTCGTATATGGCCTTTATTATGTTGAGGTAGGTTCCCTCTATGCCCACTTTCTGGAGAGTTTTTATCATAAATGGGTGTTGCATTTTGTCAAAAGCTTTTTCTGCATCTATTGAGACGGTCATATGGTTTTTAGTCTTCAATTTGTTAATATGGTGTATCACATTGATTGATTTGCATATATTGAAGAATCCTTGCATCCCTGGGATAAATCCCACTTGATCATGGTGTATGATCCTTTGAATGTGTTGTTGGATTCTGTTTGCTAGTATTTTGTTGAGGATTTTTGCATCTATATTCATCAGTGATATTGGTCTGTAATTTTCTTTTTTTGTAGTATCTTTGTCTGGTTTTGGTACCAGGTTGATGGTGGCCTCATAGAATAAGTTTGGGAGTGTTCCTTCCTCTGCAATTTTTTGCAAGAGTTTGAGAAGGATGGGTGTTAGCTCTTCTCTAAATGTTTGAAAGCATTCACCTGTGAAGCCATCTAGTCCTGGACTTTTGTTTGTTGGAAGATTTTTAATCACAGTTTCAATTTCATTACTTGTGATTGGTCTGTTCATATTTTCTATTTCTTCCTGGTTCAGTCTTGGAAAATTATACCTTTCTAAGACTTTGTCCATTTCTTCCAGGTTGTCCGTTTTATTGTCATAGAGTTGCTTGTAGTAGTCTCTTAGGATTCTTTGTATTTCTGCGGTGTCTGTTGTAACTTCTCCTTTTTCATTTCGAATTTTATTGATTTGAGTCTTCTCCTTCTTTTTCTTGATGAGTCTGGCTAACGGTTTATCAATTCTGTGTATCTTCTCTAAGAACCAGCTTTTAGTTTTATTGATCTTTGCTATTGTTTTCTTTGTTTCTATTTCATTTATTTCTGCTCTGATCTTTATGATTTCTTTCCTTCTGCTAACTTTGGGTTTTGTTTGTTATTCTTTCTCTAGTTCCTTTAGGTGTAAGTTTAGATTGTTTATTTGAGATTTTTCTTGTTTCTTGAGGTAGGCTTGTATTGCTATAAATCCCTCTTAGAACTTCTTTTGCTGCATCCCATAGGTTTTGGATCAGTGTGGTTTCATTGTCATTTGTCTCTAGGTATTTTCTGATTTCCTCTTTGATTTCTTTAGTGCTCTCTTGGTTATTTAGTAACGTATTGTTTAGCCCCCATGTGTTTGTGTTTTTTATGTTTTTTTCCCCATAATTCCTTTCTAATCTCACAGTGTTATGGTCAGAAATGATGCTTGATACGATTTAAATTTTCGTAAATTTACTGAGGCTTGATTTGTGACCCAAGATGTGATCTATCCTGGAGAATGTTCTGTGCACACTTGAGAAGAAAGTGTAATGTGCTGTTTTTGGATGGAATGTCCTATAAATATCAATTAAATCTATCTGGTCTTTTGTGTCATTTAAAACTTGTGTTTCCTTATTAATTTTCTGTCTGGATGATCTGTCCATTGGTGTAAGTAAGGTCTTAAAGTCCCCCACTATTACGGTGTTACTGTCGATTTCCTCTTTTATAGCTGTTAGCAGTTGCTTTATGTATTGAGGTGCTCCTATGTTAGGTGCATAGATATTTATAATTGTTATATCTTCTTCTTGGATTGATCTCTCTCTTTTTTTTTTTTTTTTAAATAATTATTTATTTATTTATTTATTTTCGGCTGTGTTGGGTCTTCGCTCCTGTGCGAGAGCTCTGTCCAGCTGCGGCAAGCGGGGGGCCACTCTTCATCGCGGTGCGCGGGCCTCTCACCATCGCGGCCTCTCTTGTTGCGGAGCACAGGCTCCAGACGCGCAGGCTCAGCAGCCGTGGCTCACGGGCCCACCCGCTCTGCGGCACGTGGAATCTTCCCAGACCAGGGCCCGAACCCGCGTCCCCTGCACTGGCAGGCAGACTCTCAACCACTGCACCACCAGGGAAGCCCGGATTGATCTCTTGATCATTATGTAGTGTCCTTCCTTGTCTCTTATAACATTCTTTATTTTAAAGTCCATTTTATCTGATATGAGTATTGCTCCTCCATCTTTCTTTTGGTTTCCATTTGCATGGAATATCTTTTTCCATCCCCTCACTTTCAGTCTGTATGTGTCCCTAGGTCTGAAGTGGGTCCTTGTAGACAGCATATATATGGGTCTTTTTTTTTGTATCCATTCAGCGAGCCTGTGTCTTTTGGTTGGAGCATTTAATCCATTCACGTTTAGGGTAATTATCAATATGTATGTTCCTGTTACCATTTTCTTAATTGTTATGGGTGTGTTTATGTAGGTCCTTTTCTTCTCTTGTATTTTCCACGTAGAGATTTCCTTTAGCATTTGTTGTAGAGCTGGTTTGGTGGTGCTGAATTCTCTTAGCCTTTGCTTGTCTGTAAAGCTTTTGATTTCTCCATCGAATCTGAATGAGATCCTTGCCGGGTAGAGTATTCTTTGTTGTAGCTTCTTCCCTTTCATCACTTTAAGTATATCATGCCACTCCCTTCTGGCTTGTAGAGTTTCTGCTGAGAAATCAGCTGTTAACCTTATGGGAGTTCCCTTGTATGTTATTTGTCGTTTTTCCTTTGTTGCTTTCAATAACTTTTATGTCTTCAATTTTTGCCAATTTGATTACTATGTGTCTCGGTGTGTTTCTCCTTGGGTTTATGCTGCCTGGGACTCTCTGCCCTTCCTGAACTTGGGTGGCTATTTCCTTTCCCATGTTAGGGAAGTTTTTGACTGTAATGTCTTCAAATATTTTCTTGGGTCCTTTCTCTGTGTCTTCTCCTTCTGGGACCCCTGTAATGTGAATGTTGTTGCGTTTAATGTTGTCCCAGAGGTCTCTTAGTTTGTCTTCATTTCTTTCAATCCTTTTTTCTTTATTCTGTTCCATGGCTGTGAATTCTACCATTCTATCTTCCAGACTACTTATCCGTTCTTCTGCCTCAGTTATTTGGCTATTGTTTCCTTCTAGCGTATTTTTTATTTTAGTTATTGTATTGTTCATCTCTGTTTGTTGTTTAATTTTTCTAGGTCCTTGTTAAACATTTCTTGCATCTTCTTGATCTTTGCCTCCTTTTTTTTTTTTTTTAGGGAAATGAATTTACTGATTTAATTTATTTAAAAACTATTCACCACTTTTTTCCACTGCATAGCATCAATAAACTTAAAAAATATAGAAGATGATGATGGTACTGCATTTCAAAACAACTTTCCAAGCCACTACTTTTGGCTATTAGAAGTAATTTTGTTCAACTTTAGAGTGCCCACGATTCAAATAACACTGTAGATAATAGATAAAGGTAGGTAAGGAAATGTCAGGGAAAGGCTGACAAAAGAGTTGATACAAGATATCAAAGGAACAAAAATGGAAATCCATGTTGGGCAGATAACAGTAAACAAGCAGAAGTGGTAACCATACGAAATCAACATGGACAAAATTGGCAATGGAATGGAATGAACTATTCTTGGCAGAAATCCTCCCCTGCCTAAGCAATTTCAGTAATGTCGGTGATTTCCTGTCTGGTATCAGGATTATGGAGTAAGAAATGGAATGCTCAGAATAATCAATGAGGAAATTAGTTTATCTAGGCCTCAATCCCTTCATTTGAAAAATGAATAAATGTATATATGACTGCTGCACAAGAGGCAGGATGTGTAGCAGGTAAAAGTGCAGGCTGTGACTATCATTATATAAGATGTTACTAATGGAGACAGCTGGGTGATGGGTACATGGAACTTCTTGTAGTATTTTTGCAACTTTCTGAGAGTCTGTAATTATTTCAAAACAAAAGTTTTTAAAAGTATTATACAGGCATGAAAGCAGACCACCAGGGTTTAAATATTGGCACAACCAATTATTGGCTGTGTGCTCTTAATCAAGTTATTTATTTTTTCATCTGTAAAATGAGGATAAAATCAGTATTTACCTCAGAAGATGCTGTGTGAATTAAATAAGCTAATACATGTAAACCATTCACAACAGTGCTTGTCACATAGTTTTGCCTCCATTCGTTTTCCGACGTCCTGTATCATCTTCACTATCAGTATTCTGAATTCTTTTTCTGGAAGGTTGCCTATGTTCACTTCATTTAGTTGTTTTTTCTGGGGTTTTATATTGTTCCTTCATCTGGTACATAGCCCTCTGCCTTTTCATCTTGTCTGTCTTTCTGTGAATGTTGTTTTTGTTCCACAGGCTGCAGGATTGTAGGTCCTCTTTCTTTTGCTGTCTGCCCTCTGGTGGATGAGGCTATCTAAGAGGCTTGTGCAAGTTTCCTCATGGGAGGGACTGGTGGTGGGTAGAGCTGGGTGTTGCTTTGGTGGGCAGAGCTCAGTAAAACTTTAATCCACTTGTTTGCTGATTGGTGGGGCTGGGTTCCCTCCCTGTTGGTTGTTTGACCTGAGGCGACACCACACTGGAGCCTTCCCAGCTCTTTGGTGGGGTTAATGGCAGACTCTGGGAGGGCTCACGCCAAGGAATACCTCCTATAACTTCTACTGCCAGTGTCCTTGTCCTCACGTAAGCCACAGCCATCCCCCACCTCTGCAGGAGACCCTCCAACAGTAGCAGGTAGGTCTGGTTTAGTCTCCTATGGGGTCACTGTTCCTTCCTCTGGGTCCTGATGCGTACACTACTTTGTGTGTGCCCTCCAAGAGTGGAGTCTCTGTTTCTCCCAGTCCTGTCGAAGTCCTGCAGTCAAATCCTGCTAGCTTTCAAAGTCTGATTCTGTAGGAATTCCTCTTCCCATTGCTGGACCCCCAGGTTGGGAAGCCTGATGTGGGGCTCAGAACCTTCACTCCAGTGGGTGGACTTCTGTGGTATAAGTGTTCTCCAGTTTGTGAGTCACCCACCCAGCAGTAATGGGATTTGATATTATTGTGATTGCGCCCCTCATACTGTTTCATTGTGGCTTTTCCTTCATCTTTGGATGTGGGGTATCTTTTTTGGTGAGTTCCAGTGTCTTCCTACTGATGATTGTTCGGCAGTTAGTTGTGATTCTGGTGCTCTCGCAAGAGGGAGTGAGTGCACGTCCTTCTACTCTGCACCATCTTGAACCAATCTCCTCTATTTCTGGACTCTTAATTCTATTCTTATCCTCTGCTAGTACTGTGCTGTCTGTTTTCTTTCTTTCTTTCTTTTTTTCTGCACTGTCTTGATTACTGTAGCTTTGTAGGAAATTTCGAAATTGAGAAGTGTGAGTCTCCCAATTTTGTTCTTTTTTTGAAATCGTTTTGGCCCTTCTGGGTCCCTTGCATTTCCATATGAATTTTAGGATCAGCTTATTAATTTCTGCAAGTAAGCCAGCTGAGATTTTGATAGGGAGTGAGTTGAATTTGTAGATCCATTTGGGGAGTATTGACACCTTAACAATATTAAGGCTTACAATCCATGCACATAGAGTGATTTCAATTTATTTAGGTCTTATTTTCTTCCTATAATGTTTTATAGTTTTAACAGTACAAGTTTTGCAATTCTCTTGTTATATTTATTCCTATGTATCTTATTCTTTTTGAAGTTACTCTAAGTGGAATTTTCTTAATTTCATTTTCATATTGTTTATTTGTAGTGAATAGAAATAATAATTTATTCTTGTATAGTGATTTTTTTATCCTGCTGCAACTTTGCTGAACTAGTTTACTAGTTCTAGTAGTTTTTTAATGGATTTCTTACGATTTTCTTTATGTAAGATCATGTCATGTGCAAATACAGTTTTACTTCTTTCATTCCAATCTGGATGACTTCTTTTTCTTGCCTAATTGCCCTGGCTAGCACCGCCAATACAATTTTGAATAGAAGTTGTTGCAGTGAATATCCTTGTCTTGTTCCTTATCTTGAAGGGAAATATTTAGTGTTTCACTCTTAAGTATGGTATCAGATGTAGGTTTTTGTAGATGCCTTTCATCAGTTTGATGAAGTTCTTTTCTATTCCTAGTTTGTTGAATGCTTTTTTATCATGAAATGATGTTGGGTTTTGTTAAATGTGTTTTCTGTGTCTGTTGAGGTGGTCATGTTATCTTGTTCTTAATTCTCTTGATATGATTTATTACATTCATCTATTTTGGGATGTTAAACCAACCTTGCATTTTTGGGATAAATATCAGTTGGTCATGGTGTATGTGTCTTTTTTTTTTTTTCCCCATTGTTTCTTTAACTGGAATATAGTTGACATACAATATTATGTTAGTTTCAGTTTCACTACATAGTGATTTGACTTATGATTACCATGATAAGTCTAGTAAGAATTTGTTCCCATGCAAAGTTATTACAATATTATTGACCATATTCCTTATGCTGTATATTACATCCCCACAGCTTATTTATTTTATAACTGGAGGCTTGTACCTCTTAATCCCTGTCACCTATTCTGCCCACCCTGTGTATAATTTTTTTTTTTTTTTTTTTTTTTTTTTTTAAATCAGCAGTTTGGCTGTGGCTGCTGTACCTCCAGGTGCGGTAGTCGTGCTGCAACACTGAGTCTGTTAGCCCTCTGCTGGGTGGAGATGGAGCTGCTCAGCCCTGGCTTAATTCTTTTTTTACGTGTTGCTAGATTTGGTTTGCTGATACCTTGTTGATACCTTGTTGATGATTTTTGCGTTTCTATACTTTTCTTGTGATGTGTTTGGTTCTGATATCAGCATTAATTCTGTCCTCATAGAAGAGTTGGAAAGTTTTTCTTCCTATTCTATTTTTTGAAAGACTTTGTGAAGAATTTGTATTAATTATTCTTTAAATGTATGGTAGGATTCATCAGTGAAGTCATGTGAGTCTGGGCTTTTTTGGTTCATTTGGTGGACGTTTTAAAATTAGTAATTCATTGTCTTTACTTGTTATAGGTCTATTCTGATAATGTTTCTTCCTGAGTTTTGGTAGTTTGTGATTTTCTAGGAATTTGTCCATTTCATCTAAATTATCTAATTTGTTTTCATACATTTGTTCATAGGATTCACTTATAATCCTTTTATTTGTGCAAATTTGGTCCTTATGTTTTTTCCTTTTACTACTCACTCACACAGTTTGTACTTGCAGCCACTGCAAACTATCATTTTCAAATGCTTTTCCTCTGTCTAAAATGCCTTTTGCCTTTCTCCATTTGAGAGATTGTTGTTTATCTTTCAAGATAATTTTCTTCATGTAATCTTACCTGATGGTCCAGGCAGACTTTTTTTCTCCTTCCTTTGAATTTCAGTGCACTTCTGCACCTTTGTTATTGTGTTTGTTTCTTTCAAAGAGCAGCTCAGCATCTTGTTCATCTCCTTTTCCTTCATGAGGAGCATGGGGCCCGATACATAATTGTTTCTTAGGAATTGCATGTCGAATAAATGAGTGAGGTACGAAATTCTTCTTCTGAGCTCCCATTCCATTTGGATGCCTCAGAGGCATCTGAAATTCAAAATGTCTAAATCCTAACTCATGATCTCCCCACTAACCCTGTTGAAGATCTGGTCAACTTCCAGTGAGCAACAATTTTAAAAGTTGTAATCCAGTTCTGCATGCTAGAAACCTACTGCATTTATGCTGGTCACCTACCTTCCCACTCAGCCTGTTCAATGTATCACAGATATTTGATTGATTTACCTAAATGTCTTTAAAAACTAGTTATTTCTTTCCATCTCAAGCATCACCATCCTGAAACTTTCTCACCTTTTATTTTTTATTTTTTTAAACTAGGCAACTCCCATTCCTTTAGCTCTTACCTCAGACATTACTTCCTAAGGGAACCCTTTTGAGATTGCCAAAGTGAACTTGTTGCATATACTGTATCCTCTTGTAGCATTTATCACAGCTTGTACAATTAAGTTACTTGTGTGGTTATTAGTTTGTTTGAGCTTCTCCACTGGAGCTAAAACTCTGTGAGGGTAGGATTCCCTGCTGTTTTCTTTACCACTGTATGACCAGTGCTCAGTACTAAGAAGATTTAATAAATGCTTATGGAATGAATGAATCAGTGACAATGAGATAATTTATATGGAAATGCTTTTAAAAAGAAATTTCCTAAGGAAACGTTGTTTTGATCTCTTAACATTTAGAAAACTGGTTAGTTTATTGAATTTACAATTTTTGTTTGGATGTAGAGAAATTCTAAATTCTAGTGTTATTTAAGGGTGGATCATCTTTGATAGATCCACTTATTGCTGATTAGGTTTTGTTTACTGGGATTATGGAATTGGTATAGCTGTTACAAAGTATATGGTAAAGTCTCTCTGGAAAGCACTATAATACTTCTTAAATAACACCTTCTTGGTAATTATCATATTTGGTTTAAGATTTCACTTAGCACAAAATGGGTTGCAGAAAGCCAAATCCTCGTATATATATTCAAGTGAAGGTGATGACTTTCTTCACAATAGAGCAGAGATGAAATAGCTCCCACATTTGTTATTCTGAATGGAGCCTTGGGATAAAATTCCAAGCAGCAGAATGCCACTTAACATTCTGCATGCTATTTTGCTCTTTAGTAGTATAATTGTAGAATGAGGCAATAAAACCAGAGAGGATATAATATTTATACCTGTGCAGGCACTTCACATGATAAAATGTCACACGGGACTGTTTACTCCATGCCGGTTATTTGGATAATGCCCCACCTGCCTAGAGACAGGAGGTGCTGAGTCTTGCATAAATCTTGAAAAGAAGGTTAGGGTTAATTTAGTGAATTTTTCAGCAAGAAAAAGGAATACATCATGTGTGATAATAATAATGGCTATTCTTTGAGCACTGTTTTTGTGCCAGCACCGTACTGGGCCTTTGGAGACCAGGGAGGGACAAAAGGGGAGAGAATTAATATCAGTGAGTACCTTCCATGTGTCAGTTACTGTGCTACACACTTTACTTACAATATCTCTAAACCTTATAACAATTCTGCCAGGTAGGTGGTGTTATCCCCATGTGTACATGACTGACTCTTGTTTATCTCATAAAAAAATTCTAATGACCTCAGTGGAGTTCTGTTATAATTATCGTATTTAAACTTTGGTATGTATGTATATATATAATTTTTTTTTTTTTTTTTTTAGTTTAAATAGTCGTTTTTTTTTTTTTTTTCTGAGACAAAAAAGATTAATGAGAAGAGACAAAGAAACATCAAAGAGCTTTTTCCTCTGATTGCTGTGTTAGAACTTTTGCCTGAAAATAGGTTACATTCCTTCTGTTTTCAGAATCCTCATTAACTTTACATTTTAATGATGTTCAAGGCAAATTACACCATTTATGGTCAGTACCATAAAGGGATGCTCTAAGGGGACTTAGAAAAAAAAAATTTTTTGAATGGTGGATATATTTACTCCAGGAATATAAATTGATGCAGAATTCTTAAGATAAATAGACAAAAAATTCTTGAAATGTGGGGTTGGTTTTCCATTTCCGACTATCCTAACAACTTAATTCAGAGGAAATTATTTGCAGCTTAAGGTAAATTAATCATTGAAAAGCATATTTATAATACTCAGGAGCATGTATATGGAACCAGTGTCCTACATTTATTTTCAAAAATAGTTCCAGTTTCTCATTTACTTGGATTTAAATTGAATTTTACTGCTTAGCTTTAGAAATAATTCATAGGTGGTATATGCTCAACAGGAATAAATGAAGACAGCTTCTCCCAGTTATGAAAAAAGCAAAGGTGATTGAAATGCTAATATGTTGATAGACAGATTGTATTTGCACAAGAATGAGGGAATATGCTGTAAGGTGGAACTCTTCACAGGATTCCAAATTATTTAATTTAAAAGAACAATATGAACTGCAGAGCTGTGCTTTCATTGTAAGCTTCGACTGCTTAATTATTATTGGATGATAAATTAGAATAAATTGTCATGTTGTGTCAAATACTGTTTATTTCCTCAACAATTATTTGGTAAGTGGATTAAGGGAAATTGGCCTGTCTGTTGAGGGAACTGTAATTATGGGACTGCCCATCTAACATCAGGTATTTTATAAGGTTTGTACTCCTGTTTTTAAATGTTAAATTGAATCCCTTTTGTGTGCCAGGCAATGGGCTAATGTCCTTGTTAAGGCTTTTTTGAATGCAAGGAGTGGAATTTCACTAAAACTAGCTCAAGAAGGCAGGGATGGAAGTAGAGGAGTCTATTGTACAGGGAAGAACAGGAAGCAAAATGTAGCTGGGCTTCATGAGGACAAACTAGAACTGGAAAGTCGTGGACTGGGGTGATTCCATCTCTTTCATCATGGCTTTGCTCATTCTCCTTTCTTTCACTACTGGCTTCCTTGGTTCACTACTTATCTTGATAATGGTTCAAATTGGCATCCTCAGACTATATGACCTTTCAAGCTTGGCTTCCCATGGCTAACAGACATTTTCTGTGTCTGTTCCCAGCATAGAGCATGTGGCTCAGCCCAGGCCTGGGATGATACCTGTGGTCACCCAGGTGTGTTATGCTACACTGCCTTTTCTGGGGGCCGTGGGTGAGCAGAGAGTGAAACATGGCTGGATTGATAAGGCATGACTCTTGCCCATGTGTGCCTTTTGTGGAGATGATATACACATAAAGATAATTTCTACTTAATGTGCTGAGGAGTTCCCTGTAAATAAGTGTTTGAACTCCCTCAGTCATCTGCAGTGTTTGGAAACTGAGGAAATGGTTGGAGGTTTTGGGGTTTACCATTGAGGACAGGTGATGTGATTTTCTTTTGGAATTAGATTTCTAAGGTAGGACTCCCCAAGAGTCCATAGCTGTAATTGGATCCTGCTTGCCACGATGCAAGGAAACTGAGTTTAGAAAGAAAAATAAATTTTCTTAGTTGGGTTTTCTTTCCAGGTGCCACATTGAATGATTGGCAGAAATATCTAATGCAGTTTAAGGAATTTTTTGCAGTGTTTGGGTTTGGTCCATTGTGGCTAATGACTCTTGATATGGCTACTTCCTTGTCAACATTTCAATTTTCTGATGACCTGGTTAAAAGTGCTGGTAGGTTCTGCATTTGCTCTTTAACAGTCATCATCATTTTTCTTCTGAGTACTGAAATGGAGCAAACTTAAGAGGTAGATGAGCGTAGATATGACAGCATTTGTTGAGCTTCTATTTGCTATATATATATATGTGTGTGTATATATATATATATATATATATAATACATACACACACATTTACACACACATATGTGTACACACATGTATATGCACACATGTGTATTTATTCTTCCTGGAGCCCATAAGATATGAATTATTGTCTTTATTTTTATATTTGTTCCAAACCAAGGCACAGAGAAATTAACTTACCCTAAGATAATATAGTTAGTAGGTAGTAGATTGGTGATTTGATTCTAGGCCTGCTTCTTCCCACTATACCATGCTGCTTCCAAAAGAATATGCCTATGTCTGCGATATCTCTGTTTAAAGATAATGGTTCAGGTGTGTTCTGAACTTCTCTGTTGGAACAAGGTTTTGCTTTAGTATGGTGCAGTTAAAAACATAAGTTCTAGTTCAGTTACTACCATTTATAAGCTGTGTGATGATAGGCTAGGTGAGTTAGCTTTTTATTTTTTAATATGTAAAATGGAATTATTAATGGGGCCCATCCTAGAGGTTTGGTATGAGGAATAAAGGAGCTAGTACAGTTTTTTGTTACAACATGTATTTCTGTAACGCAAATTCACTCGTAGGCAATCAGAAAGAGGAAAGTGTGAGTGTCGGAATAATGTAGACGTTGCATTGGTTTGTATGTTTTATGCCTCCAACTTACATTAGCTGAATTCAAAGTAGACTAACAGTTTCTCTTGGTCTTTACATTTGAGCACATTTTCAACTTTCTTTATTTTTGCCTTTTCTTGGAGCTCTTTAGGAAGAGAGATTCTGACTGGGAGGTTTGGGGTGAGATTGGCAATGATAGAGTCAAGGACTCTTGAGTTGGTGCTTGCAGCCTTTCCTGATAGAAATTATATAGTCTTGGAAGATAATTTTAAAATAGTTTAGTTTTTCAATTTTCAGAAAAGCTATATATGTCTGTATGTTTGTATCCATATTTTTAACCCTGGATAGAAGAATCTGGTTGCTTCTGGGTTGTGCTGATGCAACAAGACTGTTTTAAAGTTGTGTTTTCTTCTCCTTTAACTTGACCTGGTTTGTTGAAAGATGCTCAGTCCTTTTGGGAGCAGGCAAAGGGGGCTAATTGTGCAGTATCTTTGTTGAGTGATGAGACACTGGTGTCTGTGAAGGCAGTGGGATGGTGTATCTCTTTGATTATTTTAATAACCGAGAAGGTAGAAATATGGGAAAGCAGCCTGCATAGTCTAAGATGCACGGGTTTTTATGCTCAGTTTAGAGTTTAAATCCTGGCCCTTCAATGGTCAGTATACTAATGTGGGTGAGGCACTTAATCTTTTTGGATCTCAGTTTTCTCATCAGTAATACAGAATTATTGCCATCTGCCTCCTAAGGTTGTTTTGAGAATTTAATGTCATAAGACCTTTAATGATATAAGGTATTCAGAGCACCTCACTTACTGTAAGTATTCAATAAATGTTTAGTAAGGGAACTATAGAAGATAATAGAAATATAGTTGTAGCCTGTTTTGTGCAATAAATATCCCAAAACATTTTATAGTATTAGTGTTTTTTGTAAAGTAGCCACTGTTAAATGAAACAGAACTTCTTTTGAAAAAGTAGTGAATTTTGTAATGTGAATAAACAAGTATTTTAAAGACAGCATTAAATATTATTTTTAAAAAAGCTTTGTATACCTGTATGGAAAATTGTTATAATGCAATAGTATTTTAGTATTTCCTCAAACTTGAAATAAATAGTGTATGATATTGTCACTTTGAAAGAATTCTATAATATGAAATATTAAAAAACTTAAACCCAAAGTGTAATACATTTTACCTACCTACCTACCTACCTTTTGGGCCACTTTTCTTTTGGAAATTTTATGATATATCCTCTCATTTTTTTGAAAACTGTATTCTTTTTTTAACCATATTTTTCTTCATTATAATTTTATTTGAAAAAATAAATTTGTGTGTTTTTTTTTTTTCCTCTTAACAGGCAGCCACGTTTCGTGAATAAAACACCTATAGTCAGGAAATTTACATGAGCTTGGATACACTGTTAACTCTCTGATTTCTTCAAGTCTTGTTAATTCATATGTGAATTGAATAGATATGCCAGGGGTATCATTGCCTATTAGCCTTTCCTCACAGTTATTTTGTAAAAGTGCACGATTGGTGTGAGAGTGCTGTGAACTCTTTGGAAACACAGTGTCTTGGACATACTGGGATAAATTTTGTTCATGACCAGCATGACCTACCATAATCTGCCAGTGCCTTGTTTATGTAATTGTCAATAAAATTTCAGATTCAGCAAAGAATCTGTATTATCCTTGAAACTTTACATACCATATGCCTAGAGCCAAGAAGAAATAATAATAGTAACTGTTAAACACCTACTTTGTGTCAGACACACTTTTAGATACTTTACAAATACTATCTTTAATCCTTATACTGCTTCAAGATGGAGCATATTTATCATTTAATTGATGGAGGCTAAGAAAACTGTCCCCAACCATACTGCTTTTGCCAAGCTTCATAGCTGGAGCTCTTCCCCACTTTTATACCCTATATTCATAGAAACCCTACTGTAGATAATGGAAATCAGAATGTATTTTGATGGAAAGTAAGTGATTACCTTCTACTTATTTTTTCCCCCCATTGGAATAAATGAAGTGCATTGTGGAGTAGGGAATTTTGAGTTTTTGCTGTAGAAAGGTACTTAGATTTCTCTAACCCTTTAGGGAAATTAAGAGGAAAATTCAGAGATATCCCAAGATAGAGTGAGGGCAGTTAATAGTTTGTGGGCAGAGTCTAGATTAACTAGACTTGTGGAAGGACCCTTTGATTTTTGAGTTTATTATTTTGATTGGGTATTTGTGTGTGGTGGAGTTGGAGGAGGGATTGTGATGTATGTGCTTGGCCCTCATAAAACTAGAATTTTTTTTTCCCTCCATGATTGTGTCGTTGAAAGCTTTCTTTTATCATTTTGCTGCCATATGTGTTTGTGAAAATCAGTTGCGTTGTAAAAATTCTTACTTCCTGGAAACCAGAAACCCATTCAGTAAGTGTCCCTACCCTGACCACTTCCTCTTCGTTATTTCTAAATGATAGTGCTGTTCTTGTAGCATTCCAGGCGTTCATCTAGCTAGGATTCCTTTTTCACATTTGCTCTTTGGTGCATTTTCTCCCGTTTTATTTTGTTTCTTTGTCCTGATTAGGTCACCAAGTATAATAGAAGAGACATTTGCTTTGTTTTTTTCTCTAAAGCAAGTTATTTTAGAGGGAGAGTTTAACAGTGATAAGAGCTGTTTATGTCCTAAGCGATTGATTTGTAATTAATATTGCCTGGGCTCTCGTATGTTGGCAGAATTGGTAACAGCTTGCAGCATTTTTTTTAATTCACTTTTCTTTTTGGTATTTTGACAGTGTCATTCGTATTTAATGAACAAGTACCTCAGACAGGTTAAATGTGTTAAAACACAGAACGAAAAGGATGGAAGGAGACCCAGTGCTGCCTAGAAACCTTGATCTTTTGCCAAAGTATTTAAACAATTTAGTGTTTTGGTTTCCTAGCTCCAAGCTTCTCCTCAAATCCCTTGCTAATTAATCCAGTTAATGCTTTGTAGACTTACTATATGCAGTGCTTTGGCTTGTTCGTCTATAATTGAGAAGTCCATTTTGTTTCTTGGAGCAAACCTAAGCTCTGTTCTGGCGCAGTGCTACACAGCGGGCTTGCAGATGTGAGTAGTTTTTTGTCTTTAAAACCCTTTTGAGTGTGTATGTATGTACATATATTTGCACGTTCCCTGCCCTACATAATACTTAGGCTCAAAATTTCAAGATAAAAAGAATGATACAAAATAGAAAGTATAAATAGAAAACTGATCTTTCACACCAAACTAAAGAACTGATTAAATGCCCCCTCTGCTCCTTACTGTGTACAAATTATTTGACTTTTCTAAGCCTCAATTTCCTCATCTATAAAATGGGAAAAGTAATCCTATCTTTCTCATAGTGGTGTTGTTATGATAAAATAAGTATTTTAAATGCTTAGCAAGTGCCCAGCACATAATAAAACTCAGTAAATGATACTGATTTTTTTTTATTATTATTATGCTGTGATCCTTATGTGTTGAATAAATTATTTTGGTGCTGGCTAAATTTTGGAGTAGGTAGATACCTTTCATCTATTTTTCTTTTGGCAAAGGAATTTCAAATGTCTTAATTTGTGTCAAGGATATAAGAATCAAACACGCATTCTTTTAACAGTAGTAATAATAAGAAATAAGCAACTGTATTCTGCTTAAACTGTGGTTTTGAGACCCACTGTTGTGTGTTATCAATACAAATTATCTTTTTAAAGTTTAAAACATGAATTTCTCTCATTTGCCCACCGGAAAGCTTATGTGCAGAAAAATATATGGTCTGTTTTTTCCCCCCAGTTAAATCAAACATGGAGGCAAATGCAGGAACCTTCACTGCTGGTGAAGCTGTTGATGACTTTCTGCTAACCCATTTCTGAAATCCAAATATTATGGCTTTTAAGCTCAGACTATATCCTGTTGATTCAGAATTAATAGGGTCCTCATTTGATCATTATAGGAAATTTCACATTCCCTCCCCCACCCTCAAGGATTTTAGAGAAGAAAATTGGCTGACAAAACATGTTACATTCTAATTTTTTTCCAGCTGATCATTTTTGTTTTTATGTTTAGAAAAAGTTTATTTAAGCACACAGACAGGAAAGTAAGAAATTATAAGTTAAAAACTTGATTAATTATAACAAAGTTAAACCATCCGTGTTACTCTCACCCAGGTAAAGAAAGAGAACATTTACCAGCATCTTGCAAGCCATCCGTATGTGTCCTTCCAATCATCGCCCCCTCCATTTTCCCTAAAGAGAACCATTATCTTAACTTCTAATAACATTGATCATTTTTGCCTGTTTTTGAACATATATAAGTGAAATCATATAAATAGAGTCATGAGTGTATTTATTTCTTCACTTGACTTCTTTTGCTCACCATACATTTATGAGATTATCCTTGTTGTGTGGTACTATAGTTTGCTCATTTCTTTCCTAGCTATACAGTATTCCATTATATGAATATGCCATAATTGATCCAGTCTATTGTCTATAGACATTAACACTTCCCCCTTGTTTTTGGCTATTTCAAATAATGAAGCATATGTCGTCATTTTTTTTTTCTTTAAAAATTTATTTATTATTTATTTTTGGCTGTGTTGGGTCTTCCTTGTTGCACGCGGGCTTTCTCTAGTTGCGGCGAGCGGGGGCTGCTCTTTGTTGCAGTGCATGGGCTTCTCACTGCGGTGGCTTCTCTTGTTGAGGAGCACGGGCTCTAGGCACGCAGGCTTCAGTAGTTGTGGTGCAGGGGCTTAGTTGGTCCGCGGCATGTGGGATCTTCCCTGACCAGGGCCCGAACCCGTGTCCCCTGCCTTGGCAGGCGGATTCTTAACCACTGTGCCACCAGGGAAGCCCCATATGTCATCATTTTGAATATATTCAGTGCTTACGTACTCACATTTCTGTTCTTTTGCTATACTTAGGAGTGAAATTGCTAGGTCATAGAGTGTGTGCATATTTAACTTTAGCATAAAATGCCAAGCAGTTTCCCCAAAGTGGTTAAACCAATTTGCTTCTCATCTAACTATGTGTGAGAGTTTCTGTTGCTCCGCATCTTCACCAACACTTAATATCAAAAGTCTTTTCAATTTTAGCCATTCTGGGTGGTTGTATAGTGTATTTCATTATAGTTTAAATTGCATTTTCCTGATTAGTAATGAAGTTGTCCATCTTTTAATATATTTATTGGTTATCTGGGTATCTTGTTTTTCTTTTAGGAGTTTTTTGTATATTCTGATTATAAGTCCTTTGATGGTTGTATTTGTTACAGTTATCTTCTATTCTGTGGCTTATCTTTCCAGTCTTTTTTTAAAAATTGAGGTAATATTGGTTTATAACATTGTTTCATGTGTATAACATTATATTTCTACTTCTTTATACCCTACAATGTGCTCACCATCAAAAATTTGGTTTCCATTCATCACTACAGTTGATCCCCTTTCCCCATTTCATACCCCCCACACCTTTCCCCTCTGGTAACCACTACTCTGTTCTTTGTATCTACGTGTTTTTGTTTGGTTTGGTTTGTTCATTAACTTTGTTTCTTTGTTTTTAATATTCTACATATGAGAGAGATCATATGGTTTTTGTCTTTCTCCACCTGACTTACTTCACTTAGCTTAATACCCTCAAGGTCCATCCATATTGTCAAAAACAGCAAGATTTCATCCTTTTTTTTTTTTTAATTTTTGTGACCGAATAGTATTCTATCGTATATATCTACCACATCTTTTTTTATGTATCCACCCGTGGATGGACACGTAGGTTGTTTCCATATCTTGGCTATTATAAATAATGCTGCAATGAAAATAGGGGTGCATATATCTTTTTGAATTAGTGTGTTTGTATTCTTTGGATAAATACCCAGAAGTGGAATTGCTGGATTGTATGGTATTTCTATTCTTAATTTTTTGAGGAATCTCCATACTAGTTTCTATGGGTGGCTGCACCAATTTACATTCCTGCCAACAGTGCATGAGGGTTCTCTTTTCTCCATATCCTTGCCTACACTTGTTATTTCTTGCCTTTCTGATAAAAGGCATTGTAGCAGATGTGAGGCAATTGTGGTTGTGATTTGCATTTTTCTAATAATTAGTGCTGTTGAACATCTTTTCATGTGCCTGTTGGCCATCTGTATGTCTGCTTTGAGAAAATGTCTATTCAGTTTCTCTGCCCATTTTTTAAATTGGCGTTTTTGGTTTGTTTTTGAGTTGTATAAGTTCTTTATATATTTTGTATATTACCCCTTTATCAGATATATCATTTGCAAATATCTTCTCCCATTTGGTAGGTTGTCTTTTCACTTTGTTGATGGTTTCCCTTGCTGTACAGAAGCTTTTTAGTTTGATGTAGTCCCATTTGTTTATTTTTGCTTTTGTTTCCCTTGCCTGAGGAGACATATCTAGAAATATATTGATAAAACTGATATCAGTGAGCATATCGTCTTTGTTTTCTTCTAGGGGTTTTATAGTTTCAGGTCTTACATTCAAGTGTCTCTAATCTATTTTGAGTTGAGTTTTGTGTATAGTGTGAGATAGTGGTCTAGTTTCATTTTTTTTGCATGTGGCTGTCCAGTTTTCCCAACACCATTTATTGAAGAGATTATCCTTTCTTCATTGTATGTTTTTTGCTCCTTTTTTGTAAATTAATTGTCCATATGTGTGTGGGTTTATTTCTGGGCTCTCAGTTCTGCTCATTGATCTATGTATCTGTTTTTCTGCCAATACCATGCTGTTTTGATTACTGTGGTTTTGTAATACAGTTTGAAATCAGGGAGTGTGATACCTCCAGCTTTGTTCTTTTTTCTCAGGGTTGCTTTGGCTGTTTGAGGTCTTTTGTGTTTTCATCTAAATTTTAGAATTTTTTGTTCTATTTCTGTGAAAAATGTCCTTGGGATTTTGATAGGAATTGCATTGAATCTGTAGGTTGCTTTAGTTAATATGGACATTTTAACAATGTTAATTTTTTCAATCCATGAGCATGGAATACCTTTCTGGTTATGTGTGTCATCTTCAGTTTCTTTCAATAATGTCTTACAGTTTTCAGTGTATTGGTCTTTCATCTCTTTGGTTAAATTTATTTCCTGGGTATTTTATTCTGTTGATATGAGTATAAATGGAATTGTTTTCTTAATTCTCTCTCTGCTAGCTCATTGTTGGCATATAGAAATGCAAATATAGATTTTTGTATGTTGATTTTGTACTCTGAAACTTTACTGTAATCATTTATTCTAATATTTTTGGTGGAGTCTTCAGGGTTTTCTATATATAAAATTATGTCATCTGCAGATAGGACAGTTTTACTTCTTCCTTTCCAATTTGCCTTTTATTTCTTCTTGCCTAACTGCTCTGGCTAGGACTTCCAATGTTATGTTGAATAAGAATGGAAAGAGTGGGCTGTCTTTCTACTCTTTTTTTTTTTTTTTTTTTTTTTTTAAAGGATTTTTTTTCTTACTTATTTATTTATTTATTTATTTATTTTTGGCTGTGTTGGGTCTTCGGTTCGTGCGAGGGCTTTCTCCAGTTGCGGCAAGCGGGGGCCACTCTTCATCGCGGTGCGGGGACCGCTCTTCATCGCGGTGCGCGGGCCTTTCTCTATCGCGGCCCCTCCCGTCGCGGGGCACAGGCTCCAGACGCGCAGGCTCAGCAATTGTGGCTCACGGGCCCAGCTGCTCCGCGGCATGTGGGATCTTCCCAGACCAGGGCTCGAACCCGTGTCCCCTGCATTAGCAGGCAGATTCTCAACCACTGCGCCACCAGGGAAGCCCTGTCTTTCTACTCTTGATTGGGTCTTTTGCTGGGTAGAAATTTTTACTTTTCATGTAGTCCAATTTATTAATATTTTCTTTATAATTTGTGCTTTTTCTGTCCTATTTTAAAACTCTCCCTATTTCAAGATTTCAAAGATTTTCTTCTATATTTATACTAGAAGTTTTAACATTCATTTTTACCTTTCATATATAGTCTGTAATGCACCTGGAATTGATTTTTTTGGTGGGGGGGAGGGGAGTATGGTATGAGATGTAGGGCAGCTGTTCTACTGCCTATGCCACCTTTCCCTCCCCCCCTTGTCTCCCCTACTTTTCATTAATCAAAAGTCCATATATGGGGCTTCCCTGGTGGCGCAGTGGTTGAGAATCTGCCTGCTAATGCAGGGGACACGGGTTCGAGCCCTGGTCTGGGAAGATCCCACATGCCGCGGAGCAGCTGGGCCCGTGAGCCACAATTGCTGAGCCTGCGCGTCTGGAGCCTGTGCCCCGCAACGGGAGGGGCCGCGATAGAGAAAGGCCCGCGCACCGCGATGAAGAGCGGTCCCTGCACCGCGATGAAGAGTGGCCCCCGCTTGCCGCAACTGGAGAAAGCCCTCGCACGAACCGAAGACCCAACACAGCCAAAGATAAATAAATAAATAAATAAATATTAAAAAAAAAAAAAAGTCCATATATGGATGAGTCTCTTCCTGATGTAGTCATCTTTGCTCGTATGAATATCAACTGAATGAATACTGAAGTTTTAAAATAAGTTGTATTATCTAGTAGAGTAAGTTCTTCCATTCCGTTATTGTTAAACATTTTTCTTGGTTATTGTTGGTCTTTGTAGTTTCATATAAGTTTTCAGTTGGCTTGTTAATTTCCTTAAAACACCCTGCTAGAATTTTGATTAGGATTTTATTGAATTGGTAAATTTGGAGCAGGTTGATTATTTACATATTTAGTTTTCACATGGAGAATATGTAATGAACATGACATATTTCTCCATTTAAGTCTTTTGTAATTTCTCTCAATTATTACAGCTATCTGCGTAGGGGTCTTGTTCATCTTTCATTAGACCTGTTCCTGGGTATTTGGTATTCTCTGCTATTCTAAATGGTGTCTTTTAATTAGAATTTTTGACTTTATGGGTTCTATTACAATTCTATTACAACTGTTCACCTCTGCTGCTGTAAAAGGGAAGCAACCATAGACAATATGTAAACAAAGGACAGCGCTGTGTTCCAATAAAACTTTATTTACAACAACAGATGATGGGCTGGATTTGATTCTGGAACTATAATTTGCCTATCCTGCCTTACATCATTGATTTCCAGCCTTTCTTGCTTTCTGGTAAATCTTTTAAAAAATAGAGGCTACATTTTCCCCTATAATCATGATTTTGGTTGTATCACACAAGATTTATTAATGTTTTAATTTTAAAATTCAGTATATCTTCTAATTTTTATTTTGACTTTAACCCACATGTTATTTAGAAGTGTATTGTTCAATTTCCAACCATCTAGATATTTTTCTAATTATTATTTATTTTTTAGCTTGATTTCAGTTTGGTCAGGGTACATAGTCTGTTGGGGGTTGGCAAAGTATGGCCCAGGGGGTCAGACATCTGTTTTTATAAGTGACATTTTATTGGAATACAGCCATACTCATTTGTTTATGTATTATCTATGACTGCTTTCTTGCTACAACAGCAGAATGAATAGTTATGACATAGGCCATTTAGTCCATGAGCCTAAAATAATTAACTGTGTGGCCCTTTAAGAAAAATGTTACTGATCCCCCGTTCTTTATGATTTTAATCATGTGAAATTTGTTGTGACCTGATTTATGGCCCAGAATTTGGTCATTTTTTGTAAATGTTCTATGTGTCCTTTAAAATATATGTATTGTGCAGTTGTGGTTGCAGTGTTTTATCTATGTCAACTAGGTCAAGATCTTTTCAATTCATCTATGCCCTTACTAATTTTTTGTTGTCTTGTTCTTTTAGTTGAAGAAGAAATGTATATTAACCGTAATCATGGAATGATACTTTGTTTTTTCATTTATCCTCGTAGTTCTGTCAATTTTTGCTTTATACATTTTAGGTGGTATTATTAGGGGTGCATACTAATTGAGAATTATTTCTTCCTTGAAAATTGAACTTTTCATCGTTATGAAAGGACCATTTTCATATCTAGTAATGATTTTTGTCTTAAAGTTTACATCATCTGATATTTTAAAAATTGAGATTTAATTCACATACCATGAAATTCACCATTTTAAAGTGTACTATTCAGTGATTTTTTGCGGGGGGGGGAGTGTATTCACAAGGTTGTGCAATCATCACCACTGTCTAATTCTAGAACGTTTTTATCACCCTTAAAAAGGAACCTCATGCCCATTAGCAGTCACTCTCCATTCACCTTTCTCCCCATCCCCTGGCAACCATTAATCTACTTTTGTCTCTATGGATTTGCCTATTCTGAACATTTCATATAAATGGAATCATACAGGATATGGCTTTTTGTGTCTGGCTTCTTTTACTTAGCATAATGTTTTCAAGTTTCATCAATATTATAGAATGTATCACCACCACATTCCTTTTTAATGGTTGAAATAATATTCCATGTGGCCCATCCCAATCTTAACTCTCTCCTCCCTTAAAATAACCACTATCCTAACTTTATAGTAATCACTTTCTTGTGTTTCTTTATAATTTTATCACTCAGGTGTGCCTTCCTAGGCAGTGTAGTTTAGTCTCATACATTTAAAGTTTTTTAATGTGTCCCTTTAAACTTCTTTTAAACTAGAAGCTTACCTTACATCCTGTTCATTTTATTGAAATTTATCTGCTGAAGAACACCAGGCATGTGACTTATTAGTTTCCCATAGTCTGTATTTTGCTGATTGCATACTCATGGTGCACTTTAAAATGTTCCTCTCTCCTTCGTATTTTCTACAAATTGGCTTCTGGGTCCAAAGGCTTGATTAGAATCATGTTTGATCTCTTTGTCAAGACATAGGTGGTGGTGTGTTTTTTTTGGTGTGGAGGCACAGAATGTCCAGTTGTCTCCCTTTATGTTAACAGCTGTTGTTGTTCACTGCCTAGATCCATTAATTTATTAGTAGGAATACTTGTACAAAGAGATACTATTTGTCTACTATTTGGTCAATGTGTTACTGTTCATAATTAAAGGCAAGGTAAATGGTGGTTTCTTCCCCTTTGTTTACCAATTTTCAGGATAATGAATTAGTTTGTATTTTCCTCCTTCTTTGTATGCCTGATAACCTTTGATTGGATGCCAGAGATAGTGAATTTTACCTTGTTGGGTGCTGGATATTTTTGTATTCCTATAAATATTCTTGAGCATTTTTCTGAGACATAGTTAATTTACTTGGAAACAATTTGATACTTTGGGATGTTGCTTTTAAGATTTGTTAGTGCCAAAAGCAACATTTAATCTGGGACTAATTATTCCCCATTACTGAGGTAAGACCCTTCTTTGTACTCCACCTAGTGTCCAGTGGATTATGAGTGTTTTTCCAGTCTAGCTGGGAGGAACAGTCACTGTTTTTGGCCTTGTATAAGTGTGGGCATTCTTCCCTTTAAACCTCTTGGATGATTTTTCCCCATCCTTGGATAATTTCCTCACATGCATGTGCAGATCAGCACTGTCCTGAATACTCAAGGGGGACCCTCTGAAGATTTCCAGAGTTTTCTGTGCATTTCTTTCGTCTTTGGTACTCTGCCATGCTAACTGTAGCCACCTTGATTTTCCTTGACTTCCTCAACTGTGTCTCTTCAACTGAAGGAGTCTGCTGGGATTCTCCTGGCTTTACCTTCCAGTGCCTTGGCCTGGAAACTTTCTTTAGGCAGCAAGCTGGTACAACTGTAGGCTTACTTTGTTTGTCTCTCATTCTCATGGACCACTGTCCTTCACTTCCTGATGTCTAGTGTCTTGAAAACTGTTGTTTCATTCTTTTTGGCTTGTTTTTGTTTTTTGTTTTTTTTGGTTCAGGCTGGAAGTAAATCCTGTCTTTGTAATTATTCCATCTTGACCCAAAGCCAAGTAATTTTACTAGACTATGTCTTGGTGTTAGATGTTCTAGGTCAGTATTCTCAGGTACTTGTGCTTATTCAATATGTAATTTCAAATATTTAATTTATTTATTTTACATTTTAAGAAGTTTTCTTGAATTAAATATTTTTGGTATTTTTTCTCTTGCTTTTGTTTTCTTTTTGTCCTTTATTATGCATCTGTTTGATTTTCTTTGTCTCTCTCTCCAACATTTGCTACTTTATTTTGAATTCTTTCTATTTCCTCATTTCTTTTGGACTCCCCCCACCTTATGTTTCTCTTCATGTGTTACCTGTTGTTTGAGTTTGTTTTCATGTTTCCTTTAATTAGTTTTCATATCTGAAATGATTTTTTTCTTTTAATTCTAATTCTTTCCTGAGTTCATTACCTCATTTGTACACTTTTATAGTTCTGACTTCCATTCTTTTGTGTCTTGTACAATTTTCTTTTTTTTTTTAATGTTGTTTTTAAACTTTATTTATTTATTTTTGGCTGCGTTGGGTCTTTGTTGCCGCACGTGGGCTTTCTTCTAGTTATATGTGAAGTTAATTTTACTGAACTCGTAGAAGGACGAGTGGTTAGGGAGCTTTCATAACTTCACTAAGCTCTGTCTTCTGGTGTTTGCATTTGGTAGTTAAAAGCATGTAATGGTCTTCTACCTAATTTTTCCTGACTCTGTTCTTCTCTCTCACTTCTCTTTGCTTCCTCTCTAGTTTTTCTGTTCAATTTTAATTTCACCCCCAAGTTTCCCTTCAGTTTAGGGCCTTATCCTGGAAGAAGGCCCTAGATGAATATTCAGAGTTTCAAAAACTGTGCCGCTGTCCCCCAACCTTCTTCCCACAATATCACTTTCTTTTTTTTTTTTTAAATAAATTTATTTATTTATTTATTTATTTTTGCTGTGTTGAGTCTTCATTGCTGTGCGTGGGCTTTCCTTAGTTGCGTTGAGCGGGGGCTACTCTGCATTGCGGTGCGTGGGCTTCTCATTTTCGTGGCTTCTCTTGTTGCAGAGCCCGGGCTCTAGGCGCTCAGGCTTCAGTAGTTGTGGCACGTGGGCTCAATAGTTGTGGCTTGCAGTCTCTAGAGCTCGGGCTCAGTAGTTGTGGCGCATGGGCTTAGTTGCTCCGCGGCATGTGTGATCTTCCCGGGCCAGGGCTTGAACCTGTGTCCCTTGCATTGGCAGGCAGATTCTTAACCACTGCGCCACCAGGAAAGCTCCAGAATATCACTTTCATCTTTGATATTTTCATTGGGTGTAAAAGTCTAGTTTGGCAGCTAATTTTTTCCAGAATTTTAACAGTATTATCTCATTATCTTCTGGCTTCCATTTCTTCTCCTGGAAAGTCCGTTATAAGTCTTATTGTTATTCCTTTGATGGTAGTTTTTCTTCTTTTTTTCTGGCTGGTTTTAAGGTTTTCCTCTTCATCTTTTGTTTTCAGCAGTTGTACTGTGCTGTATTTGTATTTGTCCTGCTTGAGCTTTAGAGTGTTTCTTGAATCTAGGATTTGATTTTTCACATTAATTTTCACACAATTCTTACCATTATTTATCTATTGGCCTGTAACCCTATTGCCCCCACCCCCCTGCCCTGGGAATCCAATTACATATAAGTTAGACCTATTCACAGTATGTCATATATTTCCTATTCTTTCTTTTCTATATTCCATATTTATATTTTCTATATTGTCTTTTTGGACTTAATGTGAATATTTTCTTCTGGCCTATCTACCATTTTACTGATTTTTCTTTTCAACTAATTGAGTTTTCTGTTAAACCTGTCCATTGAGTTATTACTTAATTATATTTCCAGTTCTGAAATTTCAGTTCTTTATCATCTCTAATTTTCTGCATAATCCTTCCTTTCTTCCTTCCTCCCTCCCTTCCTTCCTTCCTTCCTCCCTTCCTTCGTCTCTTCCTTTGTCCTTCCCATTTAGGTTAGGAGCACTAGCAATCTCCAGTTCCTTCACCTCATCCTTCTTATCTCCCAGTCAGGGATTTAGATCATTTGAAGATGGGCTTCAGTCTCTGAGGATTCATTTATTTCCTTTTCAGTTTTATCAAGGGGTATAATTATTTGGGGTTCATGCCTGAAGCCTGAGGTGCTTCCTGAGATGACCTCCCTTTCATGGGCCCTGAATTCCAGTTTCATCCTGTTAACCTGTTGGTGATTTGAAAACTCTGATCACCTTTTAGCCTCTTACTTGCCTTTCCTGGAATCAGCCCACATCTTTAGGAGAAATCTGGCCTCAAAGGTAGAATAATTTTTTTTTTTTTTTTTAAAGGATCTCTGGGATCCTGGCTCAATGTAATTTGATACTTTTTGGGTAATTCTTTGATGCCTTTGAACAGTTGTTCTTTTTTATATTTTATTCATCTGTTCTATTTTTTCTGAATAGAAACATAGATCTAAATCCTAGTTCTCCTTAACTGGAGTGGAAATTCAGCTAGCTTTTTTAAAAGGAGCCCTTTATTCAGGCACTGGTTTAAGTTTGTTATAATGTTTCATAATCATAGCATTCATTACTTGAGGAAGATGGTACTATCCCCATTTTCCTTATGAGGAAATAGATGTTTGAATAGGCTAATGAAGTTGTCCAAGATCACAACAAAATCTTTCCCTTGAGGCAGTAAATAATGCTGTTCTAGTCCACCTTCTCTTTCAGAATTTGGACTTAAGGATAACAGGTACCTTGGTATTAAATGGCAGGTACACAGGAAACCTAAGTGATAGAGAAACAAGTCCAAATAGAATCAGTATTATGTGGGTGTATATATCTAATATAGACTATAGAAACCTATAATTAATTTTGTATGCATGAATAATTGGATGTGAATCCACCCACACAATTAGTTGAGTTGTATTTCACTGTTTTTCAATGGAAAAATACTTTCCAAGTATTTGCCATACACTACAAGCTTTGATTTCTTGTTAAATATCTATGTATGTATAATTTTCAATCCATAATGTATGATTAATTATGGGTTTGTTATAATTTTATAAGTTATTTTCCAGCTTTAAGTTAGGTTTAAATTATTATTTCTAGAGTCATACTTTACACTTTTTTTTAATTTTCATTTTGCTTTGGATCATATTCAGTTTGAAAGAGGAATTTTTAAAGTACTTCTTGATAGACCTCCAACTAAGAGAATCTAGTTGGTGTTTGAGCCTCACGTCTGATGAATGAGTGAGATGGTTGTCCACAGAATATGTGCCAAAGTTGGTGGGTTCTGGGACATGACAGATGGGATGGCAGGCCATGGCAGAGAACAGAAATAGATTAGATGGGGATCCAAGGGAAGATGGTATCTTGAATCAAGCCAGAGGAGCAAGATGAAAATGAAAAGAGGAGAGCTAGTAATGAGAAGCTTAGCCAAGAGAATCAAGGAATGTGGTGTGAGGAGTGGTTTGATTCAAGTAGTCTGGAAGTAAGGTGATGAAGGGGAAGTGTGCACCGCAGCGGTGACTGGAGGATCACGGGAGGACATGGTGGCCTAGAGGAGGCTTTCTGGCCCAGATACTTGGAAATAAGCTTTTAGAGTCCATAGTTCATATCAGGAATCTTCTGTTCTAATAAACTTTCCCTAGGTTCTGCTGCCTTAACAAATTAACAGAAAGGACCCCAGAAATCTCAGTAGCTGAGAAAAACAAGTTTATTACTTTCCCACAGTATGTTTTGGTTGTAGCTCTGCTCCAGGGTCAGCTTTGTATCTCAGTCAGGGACCCAGACTGAAGGAGCAACGTTCAACTGAGACATGCCTTTCTCATGGTGAAAGGAAAAGAGAAACAATGCAGTTGTAATGGCCTGTACAGCTTTGGCTTCGAATTGGCACAGGTCACTTGCATTCGCATTTCTTTGGCCACTACTTCCACAGAGAAGGGCACTGCAAGTCATGTGCCAACAGGCAGGGATGTATAATCTCTCCAGGAAGGAGCAGTGAAAAATTGGGTACAAAATTACAATCAGCCACATCTTCCTTTCCAGGTGAGACTTTTGTGTGATAAGTGTGCCATCTTGTAGAATTAGAGCCAATTTACCTTATTTCATCACTTCTGGAACACATTTTCTCCCATAGTTTAATGTCTGAAATCACGATGCATCTTACAGTAGATGGGGTCTTATAATCACTGCAAGCCAGGCAGCTGTCATGATGTCACTGCTGAAGCATGGAAGAACTTAGCTCTTAGTCCTGGTGATATGGTTGGACACCTGCAACTACTGACATTTCAGAACCATTTGAGAAAGGAATATGAATCTAGATTTTCATCTGAAAACTGTCTATTGACATCCTCTAGTGAGATCAGCATCCATTGTGGAATGGGTGTCAGCAGCTTGGAAAATAATCTCGGAGGCAGTAGTGGAACATTAAAAAAATTTTTTTTTTTTTTTTTTGAAAAGCTGCATCACCGAGTGCTCCTGGTAGCACAGGGGATGATACTGTTAGAAAAAGTCTGGATTAAGGACTTTGAGTTGAAAAGTGATTCAGAAGAGTTGCTCTCTGAATGTGAAGAACTTTTAGAAATACTGTCACTAATTTATTGATTTATTGTGGTTATATTTTACTTATTATGTATGTACAATAGTGTTAGATGAAAAAAATCTGTTCTGAAGAAATAAGTTAATTTTACATGGTAAGAAACCATTATACTGTAATTTAATTCCCCCTACTTTTTTTTTTTTGGATAGTAATAGACTGGTGGTGCATCTTACTCTCAGTGGCTTATTAAAGTCTATGGAATGTGGTAAAAATGCACATTAAAAAAATGCTCAATATTTACTGGGTAAATGGAGCCAAGGTTTCTTTCTTAGAAGGCCTTCTTATTGTACATACCTTGAAATTAACTTTGAACTAATTTTATTCATTCTAGTTGTAAATAAGATTTATATAAAATGTGTAAGTAATACCAATGTTCTTGAACTGAAATTTCACTCCATTGTTTGGGACTACACAGTGAAGTTAACCTTTTTCTCCAAATGGTAAAATTTTGGTAAGGAGAGTTTTGTTTTATTTTCTAAGTATTTAATCTTATACTAGAGTAGGTGGCTAAAACCTTCACTTTTAAAACAAAATAACAGCTTATAGTAGTACCTTAGATATAGATTGTAAGGTGTGCTGGTGTCAGGAAAAAATTGCATAGAATATCTAACTTGTCTGGAAGAGTATTTTTGCCATTTTGACATCTTTCACTTACTTTGTGACCCTCTCAGTTTTGAAGTTACCTAAGTGTTTTTAATTTAAATTATACACATTAGAAAAAAAGTTAATAATATGTAATCTCTTGGTGATTTTCCAAACCTAAAAAAAAATAGTTTTAACAGCAAATTGAGTACATACTTCTTCACATTGCATTCAGCAAACCACTAATGAGGCATTGTGGTAGAGTTTACAAAGATAAATCAGCACTGCTCTGCCTTCAAAGAACTTTCATTCTCTTGTTGGCAAGAGATTGGGAGTTAAAGGTATTGGTATCCCCATTCTGGATTTGAGAGGCACTGTGGTTTGGAGTTCAAGAGCATAAGTTTTAGAGTCTTTCTAGATCTGAGTTTAAATCTTGGTGTTGCTCCTTTGTCAACTTCTGCGAAGTACTTCACCTTTCTAGGCCTCAGCAGCTTCAATAGAGTGGTTGTGAGTACCTAGAACGTAGTAGAAGTTCAGTAACTGTTAGCTGATGCTGTATCATATTCATCATTGTCATAGTCATAATTCTCATCTTTATTTGGATGTAGTGAAAGAATTTTGATTTTGATGTTAAATAGCCCTGGCAGGATTCCAGTCTGTCTCTGACATTTTAGGTGTGTGATATCACACTGTCTGTTGAATGGCTCCTCTTGAATTTCTCCTTATAGGCATCTCAAACTGAACTTAGGATCTTCCCCCAAATTTTGTTCATTCTATAGCTTGCCTATCATAGAGTTGTTTGTACCAGAAACCTGGGAGTCATTCTCTCCCTGTCTCTCTGTCTTGGTCTCTCTGTCTTACTCACTCACTCACTCACTCACTTTTATCTCTCCAATTCTACCTCTTATCTCAAGTCTGCTAACTTCTCTTCACCTCCATTGCCGTGACCTGTGTCAAAGTGAGAAGCAGTATGATCAGACTACTGTTATGGCCACCTAACTAAACTTAGGTTCAACTTTGCCTAATTCTAGTTCATTCTCCGTATCTGATCCCCTTCCCTACCTCCCACTCCTTGTTCAGAACTTGTCCGTGCCTTCCTTTTACACCTGAATAAAGTCCAAAGTCCTTAATGTGTCCCGTGAGATCCCACATGGCTTGGCACCAGACTCCTTCCCTGGCTTCATTTCCCTTGCCCTCAGTGATCATTACATTGGCCTTCTTTATTTCTTCTTTTGACCCAAATTCCTTCCTGACTCAGGTCTTCCTCTAGTCAGTGCTATTTCCTCTGCCGCTACCACTTTCCTTTTCCCTACTTTTGTCTAATTCCTTTGCATCCTCGAAGTCTGTACTCAAGTGATAATTCTTTCGGGAAGCCTTTTGTAATCTCTCAGGGTAAATTGGGTCTGTCTGTTACATGGTCTCATAGCATGCTGTGGTTTTTCTTTGTAACATTTACCTCCCATTTAGTATCTTCCTTCCATGGACTCTAGTTTTTTGAGGGCGTAGACTGTATGTTTTGTTCACTGCTCAGTTATTTCCAGAGTTTAGCACAGTACCTGACACACAGTAAGTACTCAGTAAATATTTGTTGAAAGGATGAATATTTGTTGAAATCAATGAACATTACCTGCCTAATAGGGTTGGTGTGAAAATTAAATTAGGGCACAAATGATGTCTTATTGCATATTACGTGGTACATAATGGGTTTCTGGTATTAGTTTCTTTCTTTTTTCCCCTAAGCGTTAAGAAAGGCCTTCCAGTGGTTTCAAACTATAGGTTATGGCCCACTAGTGGGTAATGAAATCAACTTAGTGGGTCAGGAAGTGAATTTTAAAACATGAAAAGGAGTAGAATAGCAATTATCAGAGAAAATAACATAGAGTAAGGAAAAGTAGTGTTTCCTGGAACTTGTGGTCTGTGGATGTTATGTATGTACTGGTTGGAGATAAAACATATTTCTTAATATGGATAACGGGTAAAAGGAAAAAGTTTGAAAGCTACTGTTGTAGCTGTAGCACAGTGTAGTGTAGCCTATAGGCAACACTGTGTTTAAGTTAGGGCAGCTAAATGAGGATATATCCAGTTCTTAAAGAAATGTTATTCCCTATGCCTTGCTGACTTGTTACACTGTTCAAGGCCCTAGAATCCTCCTTAGGCATCAATGCCATCATCACCAAAACTTCTGGGATTACTAATTTCCCCCCTTTATATGGAGCCTGTATCTATCTATTTCTAACCTGTGTATTTTTTGAAGTAATTTTTACTTCTCTATATGGTGTACCATGGCCTTTTCCACTGTATTGAAAACATATCTCCAATATTGTTAATATTTATTATGGTGACATCTGTCTTATACAAACTATATAATGATGATGTTAACATATTATGTCTGTCATAATGACATTCTCTAATAGCTCAAATTACTGCTCTTATTAAATTTTATTGCCCTAGTGACTTTATAGGCTGTTATTAAATAGTTTGGTAAAATCTAGTGCTATACAGATGTACAAAAATCCAGATTATATGTAGGGTTATAGAAAGGCAGACCCTGATAAAAGGAAACCACAGCATTTAAGGATTAAGATGATAATAGTTATGATTGTGGTAGCTTGGTAAGTGATTTCATTTTTCAATGGACTTTTAAAATATAGGTTTGATAAACATTTGTATAACTGAATTATGATTTTCTTCCTTAAGGCCAATGGTCAGTTCCAACCTTTGATGCTATTGACTTTCTCAGCATTAATCATTGTTTTATATTCCAGTCTCCAAGGATGCATAAATTATGATAATGGAAGCTAGGGGAGGGCTGAAGCTTGTGGTTGCTGCTGCATTATTGTGTCCACTGGGATGGTATTTTGTGTGCTTGTCCTCTGCAGATTGTTGGGCTGAGGAACTGGATTCCGTACCCCGCAAAGCTAGAGACAACAATGAATTTTAAAAGGCATGAGAAAGCAGTCCTATTAAGAGGTCTGTTTGGAACTTTTACAGACTTGATGGAACAGAATATTCTGGGTATCTTGTAAAATCTCATGCAAGCACAGATTGCCCCCTTCCTTACAGTTAATCTGTTTTGTAGGTATTAGGGGCAAATGCTCAAATAATACAAATTTTTTTCCTGTAATCCACCATAAGGAAAGACTGTGGTCAAGTTACAGAGTTCAGTTTGCACATTTTCTTATTACGAATTTCTGTCAGCCGTTGCAGACTGGGGAGCTAGATGCTGTCCTACTCTTAGGACAGGAGCTGTACAATGGTTTCTTGTTTATTCTTTACATTCTTTTTCATTTTAAAACTGTGACATTTATTTTGGCAAATTTGGGAGATAAATTTAAATTGCAGTATAAAAATTTTCCAACACTCAGATAATTCCTGTTATTTTATTATATATATATTCAGTCTATTTTCTGTTTATACATGAGAATACTGTGGGTTTTTTTATGAATTTGAGATGAAATGAGTACTTTAGAGGAAAATACATATTACCAAAGTAGAAGAAGAAGAAGAGGTAGAAAAATTACCTGGAACAACATTCATGGAGGAATTTGATAAAGTTGTCAAAACACTACTCCTAAAAAGTTGCCAGTTCCAGATGGTTTGGCTAGTCACTCTTCACATCTTTGCACAGATGCCTGTGCTATTTAAACTGTTATAAATGTTTTTCAATGGCATGCTTCTTCATCTTACTACATTGTTGTAATCCAAACACAAAAATATTAGGACAAAAAGATAAAACAAAAGAAAAGTACAGACTAATCTTATTTATGACAAGGAAACTGACATGGATAATCAGGGATAATGCTGTTCTTCCGGCTACTTTTTGAAATCCCACAAGAAAATCAGTTTTGTATATTTTGAACATAAAATGCTATTACATTATTCACTCTGAATATAAACAACTTATGAATTAAAACTTTAATCCTACAAAAGATTAGTTATTACTTGTAAGATATAGAAAACGGCAGTAAACATTTTTTATTTTCGGTTATCTATTGCTACCTAGAAAAATCACCCCAAAATTTAGCTACTTAACACAACACTGATTTATTATTTCTCGTGTTTCTGTGAATTGGCTGGGCTCCCCTAGGCAGTTCTGCTGCTCCACAGGGTATCAGCTGGAGTTGTTCATTCAGCCGGGAGCTCAAATGTCCAAGATGGCTTCACTCATGTGTCTCATGCTTCACCTGGGTGGCTGGAGCAGCTGGGTCCTGGCTGGGCCTTTCTCTGTCCATGTGCCCTCTCTTCATTCACAAGTCCAGCCTGAGATAACATGGAAGCCAGATCCCAAAAGGATGAAAGCAGAAACTGCCAAGCTTCTAAAGGCCTAGGCCCCAAAATGGCTGCATAATTTCCACTGCATTCTGTTGTTCAAAGCAAGTCATGAAGTCAGCCCAGCTGAAGGAGAGGGCAAACTGACTCCATGACTTGGTGGAAGAGTGGCATGTGCCAAAGGGATGGTAGTAATTGTTGGTGACATCTTTGGAGACAAACTACCACATTAGCTTAAACAGAACATTGCTAAGGCCTTGAAGCCCTCTGTTTGCTCCTTCCCTGAATCTGCCCTCCTATTGTCCCTCATTCGCACCCTCAGATAACCCCCCCCCATTTTTTTCCACATTTTCTTGCTTTTCATGATTATTTTACCATGTATGTAGGTATCTCTAAATAATGTATTATTTAGTTTGCATGTTGATATGAATTTATTTCTTAAGATAATCTTTTAAGTTTTAATTTAGAATACCTACATTGAAGATTATTTATGAAACTCAGAAAAGCAAAAGGAAAAAACTAAAATAGCTTCTAATCTCAATTCCTACGTATAATCATTGGTAAGATTCTGGGATATGTTAACATACATGTACACCCCCCCCCCCCCCAATTTATATCAAATATTTCTTGTTCTCTGAATCTCTTTTTTCTTGAGTTTGGATGGCAAGGCTACTGCATTATCTGAATCTATAATATTTGGTTCCTGAATTTTGGATGACAAATAGTAAGAACTTGGATTTTTGAGAGACTCATCCAGACATTTATTTGACTGTTAAGATGGTTGGAGTTTGGATAGTGAAGGCTACCTCTGTACGTGTACGTATGTGTGCATGTCGTTGAATGGTGTGTAATTTTAAGCAAAGGAGGCAAAGGATCGATCGTATAGTAATGCTGCTCTTTAAAATTTAGAATGGAGAAATGGTCTCAGTAGATAGTTGTTAAATACTATTCTGCCACAATTCTCAAACTTTAGTGTGCATGATAATCACCTGGAGAGACTGTGAAAGCACAGCTTGCTAGAACCCATGCCCAGAGTTTGATTAAGTAGGTCTGGTGTAGGCGTGAGAACTTGTATTTTTAATAAGTTTCTTTTTCTTTTTTGGGGACTTCCCTGGTGATCCAGTGGTTAAGACTCCACACTCTCAATGCAGGGGGCCTGGGTTCGATCCCTGGTCAGGGAACTAGATCCCACGTGCCACAACTAAGACCCAGCGCAGCCAAATAAATAAATAAAAAAAATTTTGTCTACGGCCATAGCACCCTGAATGCACCCGATCTCATCTCTTTTTTTTTTAAATTTATTTTTGGCTGCGTCGGATCTCTTAGTTGCAGTATGCGGGATCTTCGTTGAGGCATGCGGGTTCTTTCGCTGTCGCAGGCTCTTTGCTGCAGTGCGTGGGCTTCTCTCTAGTTGTGGTGTGCAGGCTCCAGGGTGCATGGGCTCTGTAGTTTGCTGCATGCAGGCTCTCTAGTTGAGGCGCGTGAGCTCAGTAGTTGTGGCACATGGGCTTAGTTGCCCGCAGCATGTGGGATCTTAGTTCCCTGACCAGGGACTGAACCCGTGTCCCCTGCCCTGTAAGGCAGATTCTTTACCACTGGACCACCTGGGAAGTCCCAATAAGTTCCTAAGTGATGATGATTCTGCTGGTCCAGGGACCACACTTTGAGAACTTCTATTCTACCATATGATTTTTGATGGATGTATTTTAGTTCATCACATAAATGTATCATTATTTAGTCAATCCCTTGTAAGACAGGTTGTCTAGTTTTGCTGTTATAAACAATATGATAATGACCATCATTATGTACATTTATTAACATTTCCTTTTAATATGTTTCTAGAAGTTGAATTACCTGGTCAAAGAGTTGGCACATTCTTAAGGCCTTTATTATGTAATGCCTAATCATATTCTGACTGTATCCATTATATTCCATCTACGAAGATATGAGTGATTTAAATGAACATTCTGAAGTCTCTGAGGAAAGTTACTCCCAAAACAATTTAGCATTGAAATAAGTGTTTAGCCTTGTTATTATTTTGTGAGGGTAATAGTCATTTGGATGTAAAAATTCCAGTATATTAAAAAGTTGATCAACTTACATTACAATTACACCTTACATATGGATGATTAGCATTTTTAAGTGTATGTCTTCAGATAAAAGGATCTGTTCTTCCTCAAGCCTCCCAACATGTGGACCAACATGCTATTTATTATTTATAATCTCCTACAGTGAAATCTCTGTAATTTTACATTTCCTATTATAATTTGGTATAAAGATGAGTTATCTTTCAAAGCAGTTCTAGAGATGGTAATAATCTCTGATCTTGAAGGCCGAAGATTGGTTCTGAATCTTGTCCCTGCCGCTTAGTTTGTGACCTCATTAATAATCTAAGCTCTAAACCTCAACCTTGTCATTTCTGAAAGGATGATAGTAACACCTGGAGTTGTTTATATAGAGAGTTTGGATATTTTTAAAACAGGACAGTATTCTCTTGCTGTAGCCCATGGAGTTCTGCCAGAAGTGACCTGCTCCCTCAGCCTTGAGGGAGGATCACAGGCGAGAGACCAGTTAGCCATCAACAGCTCTTTCCATCCCAGTGGCCGTGTTTTTGCCTCTGAGAAGATGTGGGGATAGAGTTAGTGGGACTGATGAGTACTACTGTCTGCATTTAGAATACCTCTCTTTATTTTCCTCTTTTATGTATCCACTGTATTCCTTTAACTTTTTCACTGGATTGTTTTGAGGATTTTATGAATTCTAAAGCTTGTGAAAGCTCTTTGAAAACTGTCGAGTCCTTTGTGAATTCAAAGTAACATGATGGGGGCTTCCCTGGTGGCGCAGTGGTTGGGAGTCCGCCTGCCGGTGCGGGGGACGCGGGTTCGGGCCCTGGTCTGGGAGGATCCCACATGCCGCGGAGCAGCTGGGCTCGTGCGCCATGACTACTGAGCCTGCGCGTCTGGAGCCTGTGCTCTGCAGGGGGAGAGGCCGCGGCAGTGAGAGGCCCGCGCACCATGATGGGGAGTGGCCCCCGCTCGCCACAACTGGAGAAAGCCCTCGCACAGAAACAAGGACCCAACACAGCCAAAAATAAATAAATAATAAATAAATAAATAAATTTATAAAAAACAAAAACAAAAACAAAGTAACATGATGTTTTTCTCTATTCAAGGAACTATTGAAATGAATCACTCCGTGGCCCCCAAGGGTAGTTTTAGAGAGATAGGTAGTTATTTATATTCCTCCAAATTGTATTCTGATATTTGTTATAGACTTTTGATTCCCAAATTAACGTTCCCAGTTAACAAAGGGTCATGTTGAATAAGTTTGTAAAATACTTATTTGAAATTATAAATCTCCTTAGAAAGAACTTCATCCATAGCATTTAACTTCTCAGCCTAGCCCATAAAGCCTATTTCACCTTCTTCTTCCTTTTTGTTTTTTTTTTAATGGGGAGAGCTTGGTGCAGATGAAAGTTTGGACTTTGAAGTCATACAAATTTGAGATTAAATCTTGACTCTGTCACTTAATAGCTGCATAACCTTGGGGAAATCAGTTAACCTCTAAGATTTGGTTTCTTCATCTGTAAATTAAGAATGATAGTGCCGGGCTTCCCTGGTGGCGCAGTGGTTGAGAATCTGCCTGCTAATGCAGGGGACACGGGTTCGAGCCCTGGTCTGGGAAGATCCCACATGCCACGGAGCAGCTGGGCCCGTGAGCCACAATTACTGAGCCTGCGCGTCTGGAGCCTGTGCCCCGCAACGGGAGGGGCCGCGATAGTGAAAGGCCCGCGCACCGCGATGAAGAGTGGCCCCCGCTTGCCGCAACTAGAGAAAGCCCTCGCACGAACCGAAGACCCAACACAGCCAAAAATAAATAAGTAAATAAATAAAGTAGCTATAATAAATAAATAAAATAAAATGCACGCTCTTATTTAAAAAAAAAAAAAAAAAAGAATGATTGTGCCTATCTCATAGGATTGTTGTGAAGATTAAAAAAGAAAATGTTAAGTCAGTTTGGGGCCTGTTGCCAAATAGGTCCTCAATAATTGTTTCCATTCTCTTTATCCTCTGGATATACTGCTGTAAGTTTTCCTTTTGAATTATTACACCAGGTTTTTTTGTGTGTGTGCAGAGTGCTAGATTGTCCTGAAAGACTAAATTATAGATATGTTTTAGCCTCACCATATGTTAGATATTAGGTAATAAAGGAGAATAAAGTCAGTTTGGAAGTTAGATAGGTCATAACATTGTGTATCTTTAGGAATTCTCTTAGAAAACATGCTTTTAATAAATTAAAACCGTTTCCCCCTTTTGTGGTGGTGGGAGTTATTAGAGGTTATCCCTGATATACAGTACAATGGCTATTTGCAGTAAGTGACTTTCTGATCCTTTTTTTGATTAGACTTGTTCAGTGTGTTGCAATTGTCTGTAGTCATGTGAATTTATTAAAGTAGTTATATGGTCAAATGTATATTTGAGGGAGGTGTCAGACTTTATACATTTGCTGAATATCTAGTTAGGAATACTGCTTATGCTGGTCAGTGGTTCCTGCTGATTTAAAAACAGAAGGTGCATATGTTGACAGTGCTTAGATTGTATAAAATTGGTTGCGTTGGCATCTGACCCTGCAGGAGAGCTAATTATATCTTGAACGAATAATTTTAAAGAATAAAGCTGTTTGTGATATCTTTGTTGTGAAAGTACTGTTTCATTTCCATCATCTTAGTTTTAATAACATTTAATTTCCTACCCAACCACAACACTTCTTTTCTAGTGGAGTTTGGCCTTTATAGATTGAATCATTTTCAGTTTTATATTTTTAATGAAAAAGATTGTCAGCATTAGGAATTCCTTTAAGAAATTGGAATTCATTTGTTTTCAGCTAAAGTTGGAATCATTGCTAGACTCACAAAAATATCATTCAGTGAATGAGATCTAACTGATCAGTTTAAAAAATATTTTATTAGTATTAATATTATTCCAATTATTGCCTCTTTAGTTTTTCTTTAAATTTTTTTTAGGTAGCATCACTTGGACACAGGAAACTAGTGTGCATTGTTCTATTAATAAAGAAGTGGTTGTTCTCTGATTTGATTGTTTGAATTGTGTGAATTGGAGAGTAATGTTTTTTTAGCATGACACTTTGGGAACTGCTACTTGGTTAGGATACTTTTGTTTCAAGGTCTCTTTGAGTCAGTTCCTATTAAAAGTGAAATGTGACAACCTGCATAACAATGAGAATATTTGAACAATACAATACTTGTATTAGTATTGTATGGCTTTGAGAAGAACCTCATACTGTGTCTAATTGAATCTATTATGCTTAATGAATTTTTTAAACCAAAGAGTACCTTTTTTGTTTTCTTGACCATTGCGTTTACATTTTTAAGTGGATATAAAATATACTATAAAGTATGTAGAATGAAAATTTGCAGCCTAAAAGGTAATTATACAGCAGTTGCAGTTTAGCATTTGCAAAGAAATGCCATTAAACATTATATTCTCAGTAAGTTAGGTTTTAATAGATGGCAGGAGAAGGAAGGGGTAAAAATATTGAATTAACATTTGCTTTCATTAACAGTTCCTGTGAATTTTTATAAAAGAATTGATCACAGTGAATTTATTTAGTAAATTATCAATGTTCGTATTACATACGTCCTGAAGAATGCCGTATAGTGTCATATTCAGAAACATATCATTAACTAAGATGGTGTTCTTTCCCTTTTTCAAGAGAACAAAGAATTCAAATTTAGCTGCTTGATACTAGCTACATTATGTAAATTATTGTGGTAAATGTAACATTATTTAAAAATCTCCAAAGTAGTTACATGAGGATTTATATGGGTGAAATAATTTTTGTTTATGTAAGTATCTCTATGGATGAAGTTTAGAGATGATTGCAGCAGTGTTAAATGAGCCATTTCTTTTCTCTTAATATTGTAATTTTTGAAATAAGCATTTACCTTGTGGCCTTTTTCTAAACCTAAGCTTTGGAAAGGAGAGGGAAGCTGTGAGATTGTGAAGTTTGAGGGCTAGGTAAAAGTTTGAATTTGTGTCCTCATGAAATGCTCTTAAAACTTGGTATTTCATGATTCATGAAAGAAAGCTGGTAGAAGTATCTGACCATTTTGCTGTTGCTTAGTATTTTCACTTGCTAGGTGGTCCAGTTATCTGTTTGGATTCATTGTGCTTTTATTGGATAAAGGTGAAACAGGTCTTTCTTTGGGTCTAAGAAAAATTGACCCAATGTATTCTGGTATATTCTGTCCTACCAAATATCACTAGCTATGACTTGTCATATTTAAAGGAATTAAGACATATCAAACTCTCTAAGCATTTTTTGGATGAGGAGGGCTTTGCCAGCTGCCCTTAAGAGTTAAGGAGCAAAATGGCTGTCACCAGGCAGTTCTATATGAGAGACAACTGGCTGTCCATTTGAAACAAGTTTCCTGCCTGCTCATACCATTCATAAAAATAAATTGCAGCTGGATTAAAGAACTATTTTAAAAGCAATAGTTCATAACTTTTGAAAGAAAATGTGAGGATATTTTTAAAGGTATGGATAGGAAAGGATTTCTTAAATAAGATACAGAAAAGCACAAATCATGATGTAAAAGACTTGACTACACTAAAATTTAAAATTTTGGTATGGCAAAAGTAACTATAAACAAAACAAAAAGAAAATGATCAGACTGAAGGAAAAATTTTGCAAGGCTTGGGATCCAGAATATATAAGAAACTTGAAAGAAATAAGTAGAAAAATAGGCAAAAATATTAAATAGCAAGTCACAAAATTCAAATGGTTAATAATCATATGAAAAGATTACATCACTAAAAAATCAAGGAAAAATACAAATCAAAACCATGAGATACTATTTTATATGTGAGACTGGCAGAAAATTTTAAAAGTTGAATAATACCAAGTATCAGTGAGCATGTTGGGGAACAAAAATTCTTAAGTGCTTTGGCAATACCTAGTAAAAGTAAGTGGAGGGTTTTCATATACTAGGAACCAGCAGTGTCATTTATATATAGATAATGTAGAGATATTCTCACATGTGCACAAAGAGACATAATCAAATGTTTATAGCTTTTTTTTTGTAGTAGAAAAATATTGAAAACTTAAATGGCCATCAGTAGGGGGAATGGATAAATTATGACTTATTCATAGTTGGAGAATATTATAGCAATTAAAATGAATGAATCCAATCTACTTGAGACAAAACGAGCAAACCTCAAAAATATAATTGTGAGTAAAAAAAGCAAGTTGAAAAATATTACATATAGTAAACCAGATATGGAAATGTTAAAAGCACAAAACAACTCTATATTTTGTCATGGGTACATTGGTATGTATTAAAAGTATAAAAGAGTGAAGTGGAAGGCTGCATACCAACCTCAAGACAATGGTGACTTCTGGGAAGGGGAGGAGGAGGAGAATGGGATGAGGGTGGGCGGTGGTGCTTTAGCTATATTTGTAAATAGGAATGTTGCAAAAGTTAATATTTGTGTCCATCAACTGGTGAGTTAATAGACAAAATGTGGTATATTCATATAATGGGAAACTATTCAACTATAAAAAGGAACAAACTACTGATATATGCCATGACGTGGACGAACTTGAAAAACATTATGCTAAGGGAAAGAAGCAAGTTGCAGAGACCACACATTGTATGATCCCATTTAGATGAATGTCCAGAAAAAGCAAATCTAGAGGGGCAGATAGATTAATGGTTGTTTGGAACAGGAGTAGGAAAATAGATTAACAATAAAGGGGCATGAGAGACTTCATTAGGTTGATGAAAATGTTCTAAAACTGACTTAATGATGATGGTTGTACAACTTGGTAAATTTACTAATAATCGTTGAATTATATACTTAAAATGGGTGAATTATATGATATATGAAATATACCAGTCAAGTTATAAAAAAGTTAATATTTGTTAAATCTCTATGGCAGTCAATATAAGAGTATTTCAGAGGTTCAATTAAAAATTATTGAAAAGGACACCTTTTCACGTCACTTATACGTGTTCTGATCACTTCATTATTTTAAAAAAGGTATTGCAGTTTACAAAGAGGTAAATCCACAAAGTTAAGTGTACAGCTTGATGTATGTATATACTTGTGTAACCCTTACCAAGATCACGTTCAGTTATGGTACAGCAGTGTGACTATAGTTAACAGTACTGAATTGTATACCTAGTTGAAATTTGCTGAGAGGGTAGATCTTAAGTGTTCTTACCACATACAAAAAAGGTAACTTTGTTAGTTAATGGATAGATTATTTAGCTTGATTGATTATTTCACAGTGTTTACATATATCAAAACATCAAGTTGTACCTTAAATATATACAATTTTTATTTGTCAATTATACCTCAGTAAAGCTGGGGAAAACACCAGTTGTGACACCCTAGAAGGTTCCCTTGTGTGTCCTCCTAGTCAGTATCCTCCCTTCTCCTCCTGCCCCCAGAGGCAACTACTGTTTTGATTGTTATCAGTCTATATTAGTCTTGGTTTTGAATTTCATATAAATGGGATCATCTCCTGTCTTTTGATCAAAATTCATCCATGTTGTTGCATGTAGTGCATTCTTTCTGATTGCTATATAGTATTCCACTGTAGGAATATACCACAATTTATCCATCCTTCTGTTGATTGACACTTTTGTTTTACCATTAGCGATAAAGCTACCATGAATATTCTTGTATATGTCTTTTGGTAAACATGTACACTTATTTCTCTTGGCTATATGCCAGTGATCTCCCTGAATTCCATGGATGCTTTTCTAGAAGTAAAATTGGTGGTTTAAAAGGCATAGACAGGGCTTCCCTGGTGGCACAGTGGTTAAGAATCCTCCTACCAATGCAGGGGACACGGGTTCGAGCCCTGGTCTGGGAAGATCCCACATGCTGCGGAGCAACTAAGCCCGTGCACCACAACTACTGAGCCTGTGCTCTAGAGCCCACGAGCCACAACTACTGAGCCCACGTGCCACAACTACTGAAGCCCGCGCGCCTAGAGCCTGTGCTCGGCAACAAGAGAAGCCACCGCAATGAGAAGCCCGCGCACCACAACGAAGAGTAGCCCCCACTCGCTGCAACTAGAGAAAGCCCACGCGCAGCAACGAAGACCCAACACAGCCAAAAATAAATAAATTAAATAAATAAATTTAAAAAAATAAAATAAAATAAAAGGCATAGACATTTAAAATTGATTCTATTTGTGCTGGTGAAAATTATACTAAATTACTTTCCATCCAACCACACTCTTAATTACCAAGTATATGAGAGTGATTATTTCCCCAGATTTTCAATTTCCAGATGTTTCCCATACTTTGAACCTTTGCTAATCTGCTGAGGGGGCGGGGGGAAAAGACAGCAGGTAAGAGATTGTAAAACTTCAGCATCTCTTTGCCACCCTTTTCTGGCATCTTTCAGGGTGGTAAGGTATGGGGTTTGGTGTCCCATCTCTTTGGGAAATGCTTTCAATTTTGGAAGCTGTGAGGGGAAGGAGGGGCCCAGTTGATTGTTTAACAGGGTCTGGTCAAGGCTTAAGGCAAGAAGGGTGAAAGAATTCAAGTTCAAATTGAAATGTTGGTTACTAGGTAACTCCAGATTATGTTGATGTGAAAGGAGAGCGGATACAGTTCTCTAGTAGAGGCTACTACTTTCTTATAATTCACCTACTCACCCTTCCTTTCCAAACTTTAATTTCTGTTGCCATTTTAGGAGAGTATTTGTTGTGTTTTATCAAGGAGAGACTACAAGATCATGTCTCTTGATGCCCTCTTAATGCCTAACACACCACTAGTAGTGAGTGCATAAAAATAATCTTGCAGTGAATGACCCACTAGTGCACTGGACCCCTTTTTTTCACTTGGGAAGGAAAATGTTGTCAGGAAAGTTTGACAACCTCACATTGCTGGTTCTCAAGATTGGACCTTCTTGGATAGGGCCAATGATGGGCAACTGAGGGCAAGGACAGGCTAGGAGCCCAGCATGAATTAGTAAGGGCTCCTGTTGGGTGTAACCACGATAACAGGACAAATGTAAAAGATCAGACATCTCACTTGGAAAGGAATGGGAGCCACCAATACAGCAGGGTTGACTGGGAAAGGTCAGGATTTCCAGTACAGCTTGGAAATAAAGCTTTGGTAAAAACTCCAGTGCTACATAAACAGAAGGTCACAGTCAGAGGAACTGTATAGTTGGTTACCTCAGAAGGTGTTTATAGTTTTTATATGCTTTCTACCTGTGAGTGGCCTTGGGAGGAAAAAGAGTGTTAGGCATCTACTAGATGCCAGTCATTGTTCAAAGTGCTTCACATCCATTATTTTACTTAATCCTGAAAATTCTACAAGGCAGACTTAATCCTGTAAGTGCCAGGGGACCCCAGAAAGGAGTGTAGCTGAACTTGGTTTTGTATGTTGAGCGACTGTGGCAGCAGTACATGGGTTGTCTTCCATAGAGTGAGATACTGCCTGGACGTAGAACAGGGCTGTGGTGGTACAGTGGGGTGCAGGGCTGGTTTGTCCCTACTAGAATGTGTAGGGAGAATGTGTGGTCAGTGTCTTGGGAAAGGTTCTCCAATCTGTGTTTGCTGCATCCTGTGAATTCAGTAACCCACAGACTGCAGCTGGGAAGAACCAACCCAGACAAAGCCTCATTCCTATTTTCAGGGATGAGTTGTTTGTTTATTCAAAGGTATCTGTGTGAGGAACTGTGTGAGGAAGTCTTTGAGAGGCAATAAGATGACAGCTTTTGCTGCTATACCTTTGTCTCAGTGCACCCTGAGCACAGGCTAGTTCTCTGAGAATCCTAGTTTATTCGGGCTTGGAGAAGAGCTGGAAAAAGTTACTGAAACTTTGACAGTGGTTAGCTTTAGGCACCGTGGGGTTTGGATTGTTTTTCTTCCCTCCGCTTCCCCTTGTGTACCAGTCTCTGCTGCCCACTTAACTGCCCTTCTACCCCCGACCTCCAACAACCCACACATCCTGTATGCCCTGCTTATGAAGCCCTGGTTCCTCACCTGGCTCCACTGAGCCATGCCCTTAGCGTGATTGTAGAGCCCAGAAGCTAGGGGAACCTTGATGAATTCAACCCAGGAAGAAATGCCTCGTAACATGAAAGCACACAGGTGATGTTGTTTATAAGACGACTGTGGAAATGCAAATTGCGGAGGAGAGGTATCATAGAATTACTCCAAACCAAGAATCCTGTTATCTCCTACAAGGTTTTATTGGCTCTTGAACTGGAGGCTGGGCCTTTACAGAATGCAAGTTTCATAGTAATGGCAAGAGAGAGGAAACCCCTCCACTTTATGAAGTGAAACCATGGAAGCAAAGTTGTGGAGCCAGGCAGAGAAGATGAGTGGAGTCTTCAAAATTCTCATTGTTATGTCAAGTGTGTAGGTCTGGTTTAGGATAATTATTGAGTTAATTGCTTCTTAACGGGGAATATGTATTTTAGTGTTCAGACTTCCTAAATCCTTAATTTAAAAATCATAAGTAGAACGATATTTAAGTAGCCGTGCTGCTTAAATTTAGAATTTTGCTTCATTGAAAGGACTTTAGAATTGTTTTCTGTCCCTTGTGAGAGTCTTATTTACTCTGTAGGGTGGTTGGCCACAGGGAAAACCAGAAAGAAGTGCTTTCCTCAGGGCCACTCTGCTTTAAAGGTTACTTAAAGACATGGATGTCTTACCAAAGCAATGAGTTGTCTAAGGATTTTAGATCATAGAATCATAGAATTTGAGAGTCAAGAAACATCATTTAGTAAAAAATTTCAGTTTGTATTTGAGAGAATTCAGGTTCAGAGACTTATTAATGATCACATAGTGGCAGAATCTAGGCCTGCTGATTCCCAGTCCAGCACTTTAATATTCATGCCAAATCTTTCTCATGTTATAATGGCTATTGCAATTGTCTAAAAGCTTACTAAAAAAATGACTGTGTGCTGTGAGTCAGATATTGTTCTAGGTATAGAGGATTCAAAGATAGTTAAAAGTGGTTCCATCAAGAAAGCTAGGGTTAGGTAGGGAAGGTCAGTAGTAAATGGAAGATTACAGTCCAGTGTGATAAATACAGGACAGAGGTATGCACGAGATGTGTATCAGTCAAAGTCCAGTTGAAGATAAGAGAAACTACTCTATCAGAAAAAGGATTGAATACAGAGAATTCTGTCTTACAGAATAATTGGAAAGGGTGGAAGAACAGGCTTTAGGCTGAATCTCCAGGAATAACTTGCAGAGGAACACTACAGAAGTAACACACCAAGAGAACTACTACATCTGCCACGTCAGGAAGCTGGGGGAATCTGGAAGCTGTCATCCCAAATGTCAGCCCCAGGATATTCCCACCTTCCCACCCTCTGGGCTCAGGAAGTCTCCATCAGGGTTGTGCCTCCAGAGCCATCATGCCATTCCTGCTAGTTCTGCATCAGAAAAGTAGATTCTTCATGTTACCTCCTGGCTCCCCACTTGCCTGTGCTGATTTCAAGTCTCACCAGGTGGATGTGATGGGCAGAACCTGATTCACACCTGGTATCCTAGTTGCAGGCTCCTGTAAGAAATAGTTTTTAGCCCAACAACCTCTCTAATACTGGAGGGCCCATAGAGGGAGATTATAAGAGGTGTCAAAATAGTAATGTAAAAGTAGTAGTAATAATAGTAACAGTAACAATGTAATAATAACATATATATAATATATAGAACATATATGATGTAAATAATACATTATGTATATATATACACACACACATGCTTTGGAGATATATTACCAAATTATTTGCCAGAAGGAGTAGTTGAATTTTTGTTCCCTTCCTTCATTCCCTTTCATTCATTCAATATTTATTTGCTAGGCTGTATTCCAGGTTCTGGGGATAGAGTAGTGAACAAAAAAGGCAAAAATCCCTTTCCTTTTAAATCATACACAGAAGTAAGGCAAAACATAATAAGAAAGTATATAGTATGTTGGGTGGTAAAATGTGCTAAGGAGAAAAATAACTCAGGAAAAGAGACTATGGCATGGCGGGGGTAGGGAAAAATTATAATTTTAAATAAGGTGATTGGGGAAGACCACACTGGGAAAGTAACTTGTGAATGAAGACTTATAGGACATGCCTCATTCCTTGATGTTTATCTGACAGAGTGAATGGCAAGGGCAAAGGTCGTGAAGTGGAAGCATGGCTTGCATGTTTGAGGACAACACATAGACCAGCCTGGCTGGAACAGAATTAGGAGGGGAGAGTATGAGGAAGTGAGGTCAGAGAATTGCTGGTGAAGGGAAGACATAAGAGAACCTGGCTTAAGTTTAACAGAATTACTGTGGCTGCTGTTTCGAGAAGAGTCTATAAGGAATCAGAAGCAGAAGCAGGGAAACCTTTCAGGAGACTGTTGTGGTAATCCAAGAGGGAAATGATGGTGACTTAAACCAGAGTGGTAGTGGAGGAGGTAGAGAGAAATAGTCAGAATTTGAATATATTTTGAAGGTTTAGTTGACAGGATTGGCTGACAGATTGGATCTGAATGTGAGGGAAAGATCAGGAGTTCAGTTATGGACATGTTAAATTTGAGATGTCTGTTAGACATCTGAGTGAAGGTGTTGAGTAGACAGTTAAATGAATCTGGAGTTGGGAGAGGTCTGAGCTGGAGAAATATAAAGTTGACAGTGCATATTTGTATTTGAAGTGATGAAACTGAAAGAGACCAGCAAAGGAGGACATCAAGAAGAAAAAGTGAAGAAGTCCAAGGACTAAACTCTGGGGCTCTTCAATAGGAAGAGGTCAACGAGAAGCCCAAGGAGCAGCAGTGAGATAGGGAAGTGGGATGCTGTGGAAGCCACATGAAGAAAGTGGTTCAATCCGCCTGCCAATGCAGGGGACACGGGTTCGAGCCCTGGTCCGGGAAGATCCCACATGCCGCGGAGCAGCTAAGCCCGTGCGCCACAACTACTGAGCCTGTGCTCTAGAGCCCGCGAGCCACAACTACTGAGCCCGCGTGCCACAGCTACTGAAACCTGCGCGCCTAGAGCCCGTGCTCCGCGACAAGAGAAGCCACCACAATGAGAAGCCTGCGCACCACAACGAAGAGTAGCCCTTGCTTGCCACAACTAGAGAAAGCCCACGCGCAGCAACGAAGACCCAACGCAGCCAAAAATAAATAAATAAATAAATAAATAAATAAATAAATAAATAAATAAATAAATAAATAAATAAATGAAAATGGGGCTTCCCTGGTGGTGCAGTGGTTGAGAATCTGCCTGCCAATGCAGGGGACACGGGTTCGAGCCCTGGTCTGGGAAGATCCCACATGCCGCGGAGCGGCTGGGCCCGTGAGCCACAATTGCTGAGCCGGCGCGTCTGGAGCTTGTGCTCCGCAACAAGAGAGGCCGCGATAATGAGAGGCCCGCGCACCGCGATGAAGAGTGGCCCACACTTGCCGCAACTAGAGAAAGCCCTCACACGGAAACGAAGACCCAACACAGCCAAAAATTAAAAAAAAAAAAAAAAAAAAAAAAAAAGGTTCAAGGAGGGGGAAGCAATCAAGGGTGTCAATGGTGCTAAAGGTCAAGTAAGATGAGGACTGAGGATTAATAGTTGATGTCAACAGTAAGAAGGTCATTGGTATGTGAGTCGTTTCAGAGAAGTGGGGAGTTGAAAGCTTGGTTGGCATGGGTTCCAGAGAGTAGGAGGACAGGAATTGGTGACAGAGAGTATAGATACTGTTTTGAGGAATATAGTTTTAAAGAGAATGAGAGAAATGGGGTGGTAGCCATGGTGGGGAGGAGGGCTTGACCTTTTAAAAAATATTTGTAGAAATAACAGTTTGTGTGCATGCTGATGGGAAAGATCTAGCAGAGAGGTAAAATCAATAGAACAAGAGAATTGGTAGAGCAATGACTGAGTTGCTGAGAGGAGATGGGATCCTAGTTCACAAGTGGAGGAGGGGCCTTTGCAAGGGGCATGAATGGTTCTTCATGGTAATGGGATGAAGGCAGAGTCTGTGGGGTCAGAGATAATAAGTGGTAGAGTGGTGGGGGAAGCTTGTGAGAGCTCTCTTCTGATTGCTCAGTTTTCTCAGTGAAGGGGCAAATAAGATAAATGGTGGCAGTTGAGGTTGGGGAAAGTTGGAGGTTTGATGGGAGAGGAGAAAGTATGAAATAGTCACTAAGGAGAGTGAGAGAATAATGACTTAAGGAAAATGTGGTATAATTACTAAGTTGCATTAAAGCTCACTTACAGTGAGTAATCCAGATTTAAAGTTGGATTAGTCAGCACAGTTGTGTGGTTTTCTTCAGCCACAGTCAGGCACAGGGGTGCAGGTAGATAGCTGGATTTAACAAGGATCGTGGTTTTGCCAAGGGAGGACGACAAAGAGAGGCATGAAGGAGTCAAGGATGTATGTAAAGGAACAGTTACAAAATAGAATTTAAGCTAGGTAAGGAGGATAGTGTAGACCCGAGGTGGATGAAGGGCAGAGAAAAGATTGATAGAGTGAATGTCTCTGTGGGATTGAAGAATGAAGTTGGGATGCTATAGGGAATGAACTAGAAGGAAAGGAGGTAGGTCATGGTTGGAGACTGAGGTACCTGAAATTGTGATTATTGAGGGGGTTTCAGTTATTGGTAACTGTAGAGTTTGGGTATGACCATGGTAGTGAGTAGCTGAGATTGGGTAGAGGGCAAGTTCCTTGGTGGGGAGGAGGCCAAGGAATCAAGAATTCCAGGATTTAGAAAGATCATCTATGTGAATATGTAGTAAAATCGGTAGGATCGTGGTGGGAGTAGTGGTAGAGTGAGGGGCAATGCACCAGGATCCATAAGAGTCAAGGAATGAGGAGTGACCCTGGGATCAGTAGATGACAGCAGAGTGGGGAGGGGGGTGTAGTCTGGTGACTTGAGGCTGAAATCTGGGGTTTTGGAAAATGAGGGAGGAAGTTCTGGAAGTGTCAGCAAGGAGCAGGGGCCACCTACCCCACCTCCAGGCCAGTCTGAGGAGGGGTGGAGAGGAAACGTTTCACCACTTGAGAGGGCTGCAGAGGAAGCCAGCTTTTGGCCACAGTAAGAATGTGATAATGTGAAGGGAACTTAGAAGAGGTTGAGAATTTTGCTGCCAGCTGAGCATGACTGCTAGAAAGCAAGTAAAGGAGCTTCTTGAGTCGGGGAGCAGTGTAAGTGAATGTGCCAGCTTTGCTGTTCCTTTACCAGCGACATGTAAAATTCATTGCACTTTTGACGGAGGACATGGTTCCTTGTTTTTTTAATTTTTTTTAAGTACTAGGGTGATTGAATGTTAATTCATTTAAGAACATATATTTGACCACATTTATAAATTCTGATGCCTAATAGCATGTTTTGGAAGCATCTGATTTAGATGTGAAAAGAGGAGAAAGATGAGCAAAGCATGTCAAGTTTTGTGGGAAAGTGAATTGATCAGGCAGTCCAGATTTGGGGATTTATTTTTAAGAAATAGAGATGAAATGGGGTGGGTTGGTTTTAATGGCCAGGCTAAGGATTCTAGCTTTTTAATAACATAAAGGTCTTAAAACATATCAGAAGTGATATAGGTCCTCAAAAGAATTAAATGTAGAATTGCCATCTGATCCAGCACTTCCACATCTGGATAAATATCCAAAAGAAGTGAACGCAGGAACTCGAACAAATATCTTTATACCCATGTTCATAGTAACATTATTCACAATAGCAAGAAGATAGAAGAAACTCATGTCCATAGATAGATGAATGGATAAACAAGATGTGACATGTACATACAATGGAGTACTATTCAGCCTTAAAAAGAAGGGAAATTCTGACACATTCTACAACATGGATGAGCCTTGAAGACATTCTGCCAAGTGAAATAAGCCAGTCACAAAAGGACAAATATTGTATGACTCCACTAACATGATGTACTTCAAGTAGTTAAATTCATGGAGGCAGAAAGAAGCATGGTGGTTACCAGGGGCTGGGGGGAGAGAGGGAACAATGGGGAGTTTTTTAATGGGTTCAGAGTTTCAGCTGGGGAAGATGAAAAAGTTTTGGAAATGGATGGTGGTGATGGTTGTACAATAATGTGAATATGCTTAATGCCACTGAAGTGTACTCTATTTGTTTGTTTATTTTTGGCTGCATTGGGTCTTCGTTGCCGCGCACGGTCTTTCTCTAGTTGCAGCGAGCGGTGGCTTCTCTTGTTGCGGAGCATGGGCTCTAGAGCGCGGTCGCGTGGGCTTAGTTGCTCCGCGGCATGTGGGATCTTCCCGGACCAGGGATTGAACCCGTTTCCCTGCATTGGCAGGCGGATTCTTAACCACTGCGCCACCAGGGAAGTCCCTGAAATATACTCTTAATGGTTAAAATGGCAAATTTTATGTTATATATATTTTACCATGCACACACACAAAAGTGATAAAGGATGTAGGTACTGCTTCTCTAATGATACAGATAACAACTAGACAACAATGGCTTGTTTCTCCGGTGAAGAGAGGTGGAATTTTGGTATAAGAGTCTTCTGGTTGACGGGCATAGTATGTTTCCCTTGCTGGCGTGTCAGCTTTATCTATACAGTATGTACTAGTTTGGCCTTAGTTCTCAGTGTGGTTTAGAGATACTTGGAAACGCATTTTCTTACATAGGAAAACATTTTTTCTGTGTTCTTATTCATTCTGTTTAGCCAATGACTTTTTTCATAGATGATACAAGGATAACCTCTAGCTTTCAAAATTACTCTAAGTTTTTTAGTATGAATTTATCTTTGAAATACTGTATTTACTAGTTGAATTGAGTGCTAGTTACTTTGGAGTCATTTTATTTATATCCTGAACTTGGCAAAGAAACTTAAATAGAGAAATTGGAAAGCTCTCATTCATAATCTGTTAGGCCTGTTTCATGACAACATGTTTTAGTTATTTGTCCAGATGTATTCTTATTGTTGAGTCACAATAATGACTAGAAGACAGATCAACAGGAGGACATAAATAAATAAAGCCGAAAAGGAAAACCAGTGTTGGATTCTTAGGAGTCTGATAATTCTAGGCTGAATCCCAGCTCTGTTACTTAACTCTGAATTTGTTCTTAGTGAGCCTCACTTTTCTTATTTATAAAATAAGGATACATCTACTTACCTGGTGGAGTTGTTGTTAGGATTAAATAAGATGATAAACTACCTTTGGCAACGACTGGTATACCTAGGCATTCAGTAAGTGGTAGCTGATAGCATTATAATTATTACTGCAAAAGTCTTTAATGAAACTCTGTTTCTGAAATCCAGAATGCAAGCTTAGAAAGCAAAGGAATTAGCAGAAAGGTCCTTCAGTGTATACAAAGATTCACCTCAGGGTTTCGGTAAGTCTGGGAGAGTCCCTAGTGCGTTTGATGTTTACACATCATTAGCAAACAGATGCCAGGAGGCAAATAAACTGTATCTAAAGGATTTTTGAACCACTGATGATGGAGAGAAAATCAGTTTCTGATAAAGTTATAACATTTCTAAGTAAGTAATAGCAGGCCATGGGAAATTTTTAATTGGGCTTATAAAAGTTTATTTCAGGAACACATGTATTTCCAATTTGAGGCACACCTATACATCTGTAGCCATCTAATTTATAGTGCTTGCTTATTTCTCCACTGGGGTTAATAATATAATAACAACTAATATTTATTGTGTGCCTACTATAAGCCAATGTATCTTTAGGAAGCCTGTAGCATTCAAAGGCTTCTTTTCAATTGGATGTTTTGAAATTGGCCTTTCATCCATTTGGAGAGACAGGGTATTTAATGAATTTATTTTATTCTATTTTATTTATTCTATTATGCCAGCGTATCTGTTGGGTATATATAATCGGCAAGACATTTTGTAGGAGACAAAGCTAAGTAAAACATGGGCCCTGGACTCACAAAATACTTATTCACTGTCCCCTAGGCTGTTCAGAAGGGGCGTGTGGTGGTATGACATGCACCCTGGTGTAGTCCTGGACTCTACACCTGGCTCTGCCACTTCTTCCCTGAAGCTTTTTCTGTCTTGGCCAGGACTAGGCTCAGTGCCCCTCTGCTAATCCCTACCAGGCCCTGTGATGATTGCTTGTTTAATTCTTTGTATTCTCTATTAGAGTTAGATTGTAAACTCCCGGAGAGCAAAGACTATGGCTTATTCATCAACTGGGCCAGTCACATCAGAGTATTCGTGTTGTGTATAAATACTAACTTTCTAACTTTGGACTAGTGATAACCTATTGCTTTCTTTAACTATGATAAAATTGATTGTGATAGTCCCAATATCATAGGTTTGTCATGAAGATAAAATCAGATATTTTATGTAAAATGCCTATTATAGTGCCTGGCACATAGTGGGTACTCAGTCAAGAGTTGTATTTGAGTAGGTAATTATCTCTTTTCACCAAATTTGACAAATGTGATATATCTATTAATGAAGACCATATGCAGTGATATCACTTTTGTAGTACATAAAGGGCACAGCTGTCATTCAGGTTAAGTCTGAAGTAATTATTCATATTGGAATAAAAATTTTATACTTACTGTACTTATTCAAAAAGGTGGAGTAAAACTAATCTTAACTCATAGAGAAATTAAATGGAAGCCTGAGATTATAACCATTAAAAACCTTCATCAGTATTTATCAGTTTGATAGATTTTTACAGATTAGTGTTCCAAACTTTGAACCAATGTAAGAAACCCTAAATACTTAAATAATAATGAAAGTTGAAAACTAATATATTCAGTAGGGAAAAAGGTAAGTGTAAGTGAGCATGTTCTTTTGATTTTTTTTTCCCTTCCAGCACACCCTCTCTTTTCCATTTAAAATCTCCCTTTGGAATTTGACTTAGGTTTGATTTTTGGGTTTATGCAGCAAAGGTTTGGTTAACGATCAGATGTATATTCCTGTAGGTAAAATTGGTTATGAGAAATATTTCAAATTATCAGTAAGTAGTGGCATTTACTGGTCAAAAGTTATCAGCATTCTCTAGAAAGAAAGATGAAACTTCCTAGATTTTACTGCGTAATGTCAGTGGACTCATTATTTGTAGAACAGCTGATGCATTTAGTACTTGTTGATTCACTTAACTGGTAACTGTACTATATTCATAACTCCAACAACTGAAAACAATAGGTCAGTGTCCACTGTTTATTCATAAATAGTCACATCAGAGCAGGATGTATCTGAAAGGCAGAATATGTTAGTTTGAGGAGGAATCTGGCACATGAATGGTTCCATTGCTTGCCATACTGAGATGGGTTGTGCTTTCCTTTACTGAATAATGCTGTTTGGATTTTCATTATAGGTGTAGATGGTGAACTGTTCCTGTGTTTGTCAGGCTGATTGCTGTGAAGTAGTATTTGAATGTATTTTAAATGCCAATGTTGAGGGAAAAGGCTAGAATAGAAACATGGTTTAAAATTGGTGATAACTCAAAGTTTTTATGTCTTACAGTCTTCATGTTTTATAGCAAAAAGGTTATACCTAGAATAGATTTTTAAAGTAAGAAATTCCATTTGTACATGCAGTACTTCATTTAAAGTACTTTGAAATGATTTTTAAAAAATTAGTGAAGTATACTATACTCCTTTGTAATTTCAGAATAAAACCTGCATTTTGGAATCAGTAATTTTTTTTTGAAATGAGTTATTTTCAATTTAAAAAAATTTAAAAAAAAGACAACATAAACCATTTTGTTTTATTGTCATGGAAAAGGAAAACGTGTTTTTTGTTTGTTTTGTTTTTTTTTTATTATGTGAAACATTCCTTTCAAAAATATTTTTTTAATAAGTGAATTTTAACTATCATAAATGAAATAATTTACTAGAATAATTGTATTAATGGTTCAAGTATTTTATAATATAAAGTAAGTGCAGCTGACTTTTTATAGCTATAACATTTAATAGGTAGTGTCCTTGAAGCTCTTTATTAGTTTAGTGCAGTCCAGTTTGCAATCATACTGTCAAGAAACTTTAATTCTACATTATTCAAAAGATTAACTTTTCTTCTTGAAGAAGAAAATAAAGTTTATTTTTAATTGTGTTTGGAGGAAGATTGAGTTTGTCCTCAAAATGTACAACTTCTCGGACTATTTTCTAAGGGTCTACATTTTTAGTATATAAAAACTGAAAATGTCATTAGGGAAAGAGCAGTGTAATGGACTATTACCCGTTAGCAGCATATTCCCATCTTCTCATCTGGAAACTTAAATCTGATTGCAGCTGGGATTAACATTTATGGTTTTTGGGGAGAGGAAGATAGTATCTTAAACTCCATGAAACTGAACAATGAAATTATGTTGTTTATAGCTAATTTTATTTTTAAAAGTTTTTTTAGTTTTTAAAAATTTACTATCATAACATTTATCATCATAACCATTTTATTTTATTTTTTAATACATTTATTTATTTATTTTTGTCTGCGTTGGGTCTTTGTTGCTGTGTGCAGGCTTTCTCTAATTGTGGCGAGCAGGGGCTACTCTTCGTTGCGGTGAGTGGGCTTCTCATTGCAGTGGATTCTCTTTGTTGTGGCGCACGGGCTCTAGGTGCGCGGTCTTCAGTAGTTGCAGCACACGGGCTCAGTAGTTGTGGCTTGTGGGCTCTAGAGCGCAGGCTCAGTAGTTGTGGCCCACGGGCTTAGTTGCTCCGCGGCATGTGGGATTTTCCCGAACCAGGGCTCAAACCCGTGTCCCCTGCATTGGCAGGCAGATTCTTAACCACTGTGCCACCAGGGAAGTCCTATAGCTAATTTTAAAGTCTCACTTTTAAGGGGCAGATTTTTATCATTGTAAGCTTTAAATGTGTTCAGTATTTTGTCTCTTATTGACTGAAATATCCTAGAGATAATGACTGGATAAATTTAGTAGGCATTAAATGTAATGTTTTCTGCGTTGATACCTAGCATGCTAAAAGTGAAAGCAGTGTAGATTCCCATGTTAATGGCTATATTTGCAGTTTCTCTTATATTTCTTAAAAGAGCTCCAGTTATATAAGACTGTGACATTTGACAGCTTTCACAGAAAATGAAGTCAGTGTATTTTTCAATAATCAGTTAAAGTGTTATGCCTTGACCCTTCAGATGGAGTCAGTCATTGGTGTGACAGAGAAAAACAGGAAAATAATTTGGTAAGGTGTGTGTGTTTGTGTGTGTGTGTGTGTATGCTTATTGGTTACCAATCTACAAATGAGTCCTCATACATAAGCACAGTACTTTTATGAATTATTTTGCATTTCTGTTGTAAAAGATCTGTCTACCACGTTTTCTAGAAACTTTAAGCCTAAGGCAGGACTCAAGGTTTTTTGGATCCTGTGTAAAATAATTTATAGTGCCTTTCCAGTAAGTCTTGCCCAAACTCTTATTCTATTAATTAAACATCCTGTGGCAATCTGGTATATCTTAAAGATTTAAAAGTATGTTATAGTAAAAGACTAGAAAACATGGACTATTGAGATTGAAGAAAATTAGCTTTTCTTTAAAAAAAAAGTAAGGCGTTTGTTCTGAGATCAGTTTTTTTTTGGTTTGTTTTTTGTTTTTGTTTTTTTTGTTGTGAAGACACAGGCTTTTAAGCATGGTCATGTTCTGCGCCTGAATGAGACTGTGCTGTTGGGGGTCCTGTACTGTGAAATGCCTGTTTTAAGTATGGAAATGCTTTTGTGACCTCCAGTGGAAGTGGTGCACACGTGTCTGTGTGGGGTCAGCCTCTTGCATGGTTGCGGTGCTGGGAGAAGGTACTGGCTGGTCAGATTGACGTAATGCAAAACCTTGTTCTAGAGCCAGCTGTCTCTTTTAGCCTTATGTGGTTAAGTCATGTGTGGACTTTTCTATACCATACATCTTGCTAGCAAGATATTTTAAATACTTTTCAACAAAAAGATTGTATTTTCCTGGGAGATGATGAAGTTGATTTTTAATATTGTAAGAATCTATTACTTGAACCTGGAGAAAGTTGCTGAGAAAGAAAGGTAATGCATTACTCTATGTTCTTAATTTTCTGTCAGAGGGACAGTTCTTAGAGAGAAAGCTTGACATATGCTGATAACTCTATTCTTACTGCCAATTGCCTAAACAAATTGTTATGTTACTTTTTTCCATGGTAGTACTCTCATCTGCAGATTTTTGTGTTGAAAGTTAGCTGTTTGGTGACACTGTATTTGGCAGTGAGGGTATGAATGTGAGAAGAAGTTTTGGAGCATTAGCAATTATAGTATTGGATAGTGGGTAAAGAAATAGATATATAAATATTAGATCGATACACAGTTTTCCAGTGTATTTTATTTTCCATATAAAGATATAGAACATTTCATTAAATGTTCCCAGACCATTTAAAACTCAAAGAAATGCAGCTGATGCAATGAAATACATAGAGTACTTGTAAAAACATACAGACACGAAAGTGGATTGCTGCCAGACAGAAAATTTAAAGGCGGTTTGCTGAACTGCAGGGTGCTAGGTTTTGTACATGTGCCATGCTGAAACTGTTAGTAAGGCGGGTGTTGTGTTGCTTGAGAAAAGCAGATTGTATTTGGACCTTTTTAACTCAGATGTTTCCAATGTCGATATTTTGGTGACATTATGGCATTATGATCGACTCAATGTGAAACATGATTTCAACCTCCTGTGCAAAATAGACATTTTAAGAAAATTCATACAAATTATTTTTAGTTTTTGTGTTAATTTTTACAAAATGGCTTTCATAGTTTTGTTAACTATCAGACTGGATCTTTGAGCTAATTGAATGGAACTTTATATAGGTTGGGCTTTGGTTTTAAAAAGCATTGCCTTTTTTTTTTTTCATGTTGCTTTTGAGAGTGTTAAGGACCCATGAAGTTTGCTTTTGTAAATCTCAGGGCCTTAAAGAAAGGGAATCAAAAGCTTTATGCTTGAATCATAGTAAATAATAATCCATGTATTATCTTGCAACATGATTTTGTTAAAATCTGGGAATCTCACTCTAGGGGTAGTCTTAGGGCAGCTGAAGGGATTTAGTTGATGAAGGTGTTTAGTTGATGTTGCCTACCACTGAGGCCGTGTTTAGGATGATATGGTTTGAATGACCCCCATCTTGGGGTTCCATGGTCATCTTTACCTTCAGTGTATTAAAACAAGTTGATTTTTCTTTTCACCTATTTTCCTTCTCTTTTTTCAATTCTATGTTGTATATATGAATAAAATACATTTAAAAAATGACAAGTTAATTATTAATGTAGTTTTTTAACAGTTGGTTTAGCTCGTTAAAGAGATTTAAAGACCTTCCCTTTCCCACTTACAAGCAAGAAACATTTTTTTAAATTGGAGAATATACCACAAATTTTGGTTTCTGATATTCATCCCCTCAGAAAATGGTGATAAAAAATAGTCTTTGGTTTTATTCCCTCTTTATTTCCATTGGTATTTTGTGGTTCCCAAGAAGCAAACTATAGCAGGAAAGAGGACCTGATATTAAAGATTTATATGTGAGTCATTTCTGTGTGAAGTTCTCTGGGTAAAGAGTAATTGTTAACCACATGACAACTGGAAAAAAAAAAAAAAGCCTTAGATTATTTTGTGGCTTTTCCAGCCTCTGTTTTACTGTGTCCCTCAGGGACTTAGAGCTGCATTTTTGTGGGGGGTGGGGGCAGGTCTCAGTACCAAATTTTAAATCCTAAAATACCAGTTATTTTACTGGACAAAGTCATTTACATATGTGTTAGGAATCACAGCCACTGCCCTCTTTTTGGATCCTCTACCCCAACCCCACAGCACACTTTTAGAGGTTTGCTGGGCTCGTCGCTGTCTCTTTGCATCCTGCTGGTCCCCGCCACTTCCCCGCCTAGACCTAGTGCTTTTCATGCCACACCATTAGCGCCCTCTGGCCTCCTGTCACAAGAGGGCCAAGTCTTTGTGTGTTTTCAGCCCTTTAGGCCAGAGAGAAGCAACAGCTACTTCCTCTGACTTACCAGGGCAACCCTGCAAGGTACTGCAGGGGGGATTACGCCAGAATTCTACTAGTCCCAGTCTAGACATGTCAATGGTCATCTTCCATTTGAAGATGAGGGTAAAGAAAGTCAACCAGAAGACACTTCAAGAGCCGAAGTAATCTACAGATAGTTTCAACTTTTCTGCACCACCCATTTTGGGAAGCTCTTCATCTGGTGTGACCTTTTGAATATTCCTACTTTTGTTATTAGTCTTGAGTTTTGAAAAATAATATCCATTGACTTCAATGACTTGAAAACTGGTATTTCTAAAATTTAAATGTAGTTTGTGAATAGGCCCATTATTTTCTCCCTTTTTGATTCTTTAATTGCAGAACAATTAACCGCATTTTTATCTTGTGGCATGGAGGGCTTTAACTTTTACATGGATTCACTTTCGTGGAGAAGTAAACTGGTATTTTAAAAGATAGATATGAAAACTGAGTAGTATATATTGTGATCACTGTGGTTGGGGACCTTCAAATATTGTGCTTTTCCACAAGCCTTTTGCATTGATACATGATTTCTCAAATAGATATTATTCTGATCACTCTTCTTAATGTGTCTCTGAGGAACCAGATCTCTCTCTTATTAGAAAAGATTGAATGTTTTCCTAATCAATAGCAAATGGAGTGCTAATAGCTTTTAATTAGTACACTTCTGTATTGACTTACAGACGATGGCATTGGATTATCTTGCAATTATGATTGAAGAATCAAGTGACCCCTTTCCTAATTCCATTTTAAACAGATGGTCATGAAAGATATCTTCACCTATGTATTTTTATAGTTTCTGAGCAAGTCTAATTATGTTAGAACATAATATCTCATATCATGATATTTTGTTAACTCTGACAAGCTAAAAGTGTATTGTTTTCTTTTGAAGAAAACTTCATCTATTTTCAAGAGACCATAAGTATTTTGAGAAGCATATATTTTAATTTTAAAAGCAGGGAGTTTTGCATTTGTTCCTTGAAAGAATTCTTATCTGATCCTTCCCTCCACTCTGCCCTCTCCCCAACCCCACCCCACCCCCCGCCCCACCCAAACACACATAAGATCTGAAACTGGCCTTTAAGGTGGTTTATCAAGCCCACATCTGTAACTATGAAAAGGAGGCCTCTGATAAGAAAAGTCAAGCAGGTTTCAGACTGACTTTCTCTGGAAAAATATATCGAGGGCAATTTGCAGCTGGCAGAATTTTTTGCATTAGGTAATAGTCTAAAGTTAACAGTAGCATCAGGTCTTTAAAATTTTTCTTTTTTATATTTCTGGAGGAGGGTAATGGCAGTGCCTTGCCGAGTCCTTCCTTGTGCTCATCAACATAGCAGCCTCAGCTGCCCCCCTTGGATCCCCTGCCAGGGCTGCTATCATCTTCTGATCAAATATTAATGTGTGATCCTCTGCTTGCTCACTAATCCAAAGCCAATTAATATTATCTGTCAATTATTTACAGATCCTGAGGTGCAGAGGCAATTCCCGGAGGACTACAGTGACCAGGTTCGGAATGCGTAATTAATTTTTTACATGACAAAATTTATTTCAGAGTCGTTCAACATATTATTACTGTTCTTTTTACTGAAAGAGATAAATGAATTTTTAGAACGGAAGAGAAACAGTAATTAGGAACCCAAGACAAAAAGTAAAATGTATTGAAGTAGGATCGAAAATATTGGTGCTAGATTTGGGGTGTTACCTTCAGGGGAAAAATGCACAGAAAGTAAGGAAGAAAACCTATCACAAATTTTACTTTTTATTTTGCTACAGTCTGCAGTTCATTAGCAAATCCTTTTTGGATTGCCTGTGAACTTTTTTTTTTTATGCTATTTAAGCAGGCAAGAACCGGCATAACAAAAAGGTGAGGATGGAAGTTTATAACATTTCCTGGAATTGGAAATAGATTATGAAACTGTGTTATGGTAGTCCTTGAAGGAGAAGATACACATGCAGGAATGGTCTTTAGGGTGAGGGTGGTTCTAATGATGGTAGTGAAAGTTGTTTGGCCAGTTGGTCTTGCCATCTTGAATTTCCTGCATTCTGCAAGCATGGAATGAATGGAGTGGAATGAATGGAGTGGAAGGAACTATTTTACTCACAAAATACTGCTGAAGTTCCAAAGCTGCTCTACTCTTTATAATTAGATCCAGGTTATACATTCTGGATTCCAGTTTCTATCTTGAGAAATATTAGTAATGTTTTGTAGCTTTTTGGGGAACCTTACATTTTTAGTTCAAACATGCAATTTGGTATGCTTTTTAAAGCAGTTTTGAAATAAAAGCATTCTTGATTACACAATAAAACAACTTTATAAAGCCTTTCACATGTGGGATATTGTACATAATAAAAACATTTTTCTGAAGTACATTCATTTAATTTTGTGTATTAAAAAATGTCCTTGGGGCTTCCCTGGTGGCGCAGTGGTTGAGAATCTGCCTGCTAATGCAGGGGACACGGGTTCGAGCCCTGGTCTGGGAGGATCCCACATGCCGCGGAGCGGCTGGGCCCGTGAGCCACAACTGCTGAGCCTTCGCGTCTGGAGCCTGTGCCCCGCAGCGGGAGGGGCCGCGATAGTGAAAGGCCCGCGCACCGCGATGAAGAGCGGTCCCCGCACCGCGATGAAGGGTGGCCCCCGCTTGCCGCAACTGGAGAAAGCCCTCGCACGAACTGAAGACCCAACACAGCCAAAAATAAAAAAAAAAAAAAAAAAAAAAAAAAATGTCCTTGAATGAGGATAAGTACAATGGAATATAAATATCCAGTACAGTAGTAGTAACACCTTTGCAATGTGGCTTGCTGTATAGAGGGCAAGGCATCTGATACATCTTTAGGAATATAAATGGATAATCAGGATAATGAGATGCTTTGTCATGAGATTTTACTGTACAAGAGCCTAAGAAAACTGGTATGGATTGCTTTGCATGTGATCTCAAGACTTTAAAATGAGATTTAACAAAAATAGTAATTTTCTCACTCTACCCCTTGCCTCATCTTCCAACAGGAGAGTTAGATTTTTATCTTACCCTAAATTGGTATGGGATTGAGCCCTTTGGATTTAATTTACACAATCCAAAGATTATAGGACCTTTTTATTAATGGTTTTTTTCTTTAGACAATGTTTAAAGGGTGGAAGATCTTAAAGTATTACTTAGAATAGACTTGAGGCCATAGCTCTTAAGAAAATCATTCTTTTAAAATGTTGTTGTCTAGGTAAATAACCTTTGTGGTTTCATGATCTGAATTACCCAATGAGAAAAAATTATGTAGGAGAAAACTTAAAATAACATAGTTAACATCTGGGTTTATTCCTTTAAACATAGTTTCTTGCTATATCTGAAAATTTGTGAGCACCATGATCTTTTTTTTTTTTTTGGTGTAACTTTAAAAAAATTGCATGGTAATATGTTCATGAGCAAAAAGCAATATAGGAAATAAAAATAAAGCAAAAATAAAAGAAAGAATGAAAAGAAAGAAAATACAAGTCATCGAAATTTTACTACTCAGAGATAACTACTGTGACAATTTGGTGTTTATTTTTTCATGTTTAGTTCTTTGGGTATATATATATGTGTTTATGTTTGGGTAGAGTATGTATATATACAGGTACTCTACGTACAAACACGTGAAATAGGAGATAGAAATAGAAATATAGATTATCATCAATTCTGTCACTGCATATAGATCCCAGTTTACTGATTATTGTTGTGTTGTGAACTTAGTTCTCTTTACTTTAGTTAATGGATGATCTTACAAGTATTTTATATACTGAAGTTGGAATTCAATTATAGTAGGAATCTAAAGAATAACTTGTAGCTATTTTAAAGTGCTCTTAGGATAGGCATTTGTTTTCTTTGTCTAGATCGGTGACTTAGTTTTGAAATTGGGAGTATGGTGCTCATAGGCTGGATGTAGACTTATGAGGGTGTGCACGTCACTGCCTTATTTAGCATCCCTTCCAACTTGACACACAGAGTTTCCCTTCTTTACCACATATAACTCAAGAATGAAGGATGAATGAAAGCTCTACTTTGTTTGGAGAAGTTACCTCAAAATTCCAAGAAATTTGAGAGTTCATCTATTAGTAAAGGAAATGAGACCTGCATATTTCTTACTTACCTTTCTATAATTTGGATTCTGATCTTATGTGGTTTTTTTTTTTAGCATTTGTTGGATTATGCCAAATTATCTTTCCCTTTGGTGTGCTATTATAGAGGAATTCTTAGAAATACTTCTGTTACATACAAGCTTTAAATGCTGAATGTATACTTAATCTAGACAACATTTCTAGTATTAAAACATTTATGATGCAATCCATAAGGAATATTTGAGATAATTCACCACAAAATATAGCACTTATTACTACACACACACACAACCCCCCCGCACCCCCCCCCAGTTTTTCTCCCCATTCGCTTAAACTACTAGTGCTTGTTTTTACATATAGTGTATTTCCCATGTACCAGCACACTTGATCAGAGACGCTTGCTGCTGCTAGATGTTTTATTCTGTGTGTTCTTTGTACCTTACAGTAAAAGAATCTGTCACAAATTATTGTGGCTCACTGCTTTAGAAACTGAGAAAAAAGGGAGGTTAGATTGACATCTGTGACTGAATAATGATGACCAGCCTTTTGGCTCTCCTTGAGCCACAAAGCTAGCACTGCCTTTAGAGTGGAAAAAGAAGTAAGAAGAAAGGGGAGGGATAAAAGAGAGTTACAAATCTGTGGTCCCAGAGATGTATTACTGTTGGGCCAGTTGTCTGTGTGGTATGATAATCCATTTTGATCTTCTCTGTCTTAATTGTCTGCTAAAGACAAATGGGCAGTAAAAGTTCATCAGTTTCATCTTTTTGCTTCTCGTTTAGAAGCAGAATAAATGATCCATCACTACAGAAGTAGCCTTTCTTTCTGACACGGAAGTAATGCAGACCCAACACGTTTTATTAAAATGTTTTTCCCTCATTATTTCAGTCCTCTCAGCTCTGATAGATCTTACTGTTTCATAAAAAATGTAATCTGAAATGTAAATAAGGGTCTTGATACAGAAGGAAGAAGTAATGAGCAGCCTGAGCCACATTTTAGGACTCTTGATTGTAATTACTGACAAAGTGATTTCTCTGTGCCCCATTTTTTTTTTTTCTTCCGTAAGTTGTCTGTGACACCCTCAGACTGCAATGACATCTATGGTTTAAAACCATTAAATCACTGTAGCACTCAATATTTCATTTAAAATCTGGTAGGCCTGCTATCTTAAAACCTGAAAGTACAGGCTTTGTTAATTCCTGAAAGATATGCAATGCCTATGTTTTTTAAAAGAGAAAAACAAACAACAACAAAGGCAAAAGCAAGGTCTTTTCATAGTTCATATTATTTATTCATCTGCTTTTGTTTAATGTTTACCTAGTTTAAATACTAAAACATTAACATTGGTAGGATCCTGACTTGGAAAGGATCCTGCATTTAAAAAAAAAGAACCTCTAACAACTTACTTGTGAAATTTAAAAGATTGTATCTCTCGTAAGCGTAATCCGAATTAGTCTAAATCATTTTTTTAAGGTTAAGATTACTAAATTACAGACACAATTTTCAAGTTACTTTGGGTTTGGTAGCTTAAACCAGATTCTTTTCATTCTCTTACTGCAAGTTTAGATAATGTGGCTCTTAATAAAGCCTGTCTAATAGAAAATTTTTGTTAAAGAAGAACAGAATCACAATAATGTGTTTCTTTCATTTCTAGAAATGGTTTCTCAAAGATACCAACATGTCAATCTAGCATTAAAAATAAGAAAACAAAACATGAATATGTTTCCCTGCTGGAAACAGCCTTGTAATTAATTAAATGGATTTATAATTATTCTATTATGTTTACTGTATTCATTCATAATTATGGAAATAAATGGTAAAACTTTATTCACTGTGATTAGTGCAGTTTTAATGAATATTAATTGAATTAAAGGAGAAAAGGATAAATGAACGTGTTAGCGAATTATGGTCACCACTCTCATCAAAACCCCATCTTTGGCTTCAAAACATATGATTTTTCATATTAAAAAAAGAACCTTTAGTAACTATAACATGTAGTATGGGATAATTTAGAATAAAGATATAATAACATACCACAGAGATTTCCATAAATAGCCTTGTAATATGTCAAGTACAATAGGCATTACACCTACCATTTAAAAATGCATTAGTTATAATATGATTTACTTCTTGTACTAAAACATTAAGAATTAATCATTTGTTCTCACAATTGCACTTTTTATAGCCTGTTTGTTCTAAGAGTGGCGATTAGAGTTTGGTGTGCTAGAAGTTGCTTCTCCACTGTGCTCATCTATATTTTGATGAAATATAGCAAGTGTCTTAGAGCTCTTTAACTAGAGGTCTGAACATACCCACCCGTCCCTGTACATGTAGATCACTGTTTAGAGCTGCAGGTAATTTTTCTTTCCACTGGCACTGAAACAGAGGTTATAATGAAACCAACAGTCTTTATGCATTTATAGAAACTATAAAAATTTTATGGAAATCTTTATATAGAAACTAACAGTGTTTCTTGTTTAAGCTCTATAAACAATGTAGAAACATGGTACATTGGGAAAAATAAAAAGGTACCCTTTGTTTTATGGTTATATATGGTCTGTGTGATTTTTAAAATTTCACTATAGGCAGTTAAGCAAAGTGGAAAAACATGCATCACCTATACACTAAAAAGGAACAAAAATATGTTGCATAACTTAGGCTAATTGTGATGGAAATCAGCATTTCTGAGTTGCACGTAATTGCTTAAATATGGAGTTTTCATTTGTTCATGCTTCAGGTATGCTCTAAAAAAAAACATTTAAACTCAGTTATTCACAGTGTAACCTATGTAAGTGGATTGAAAGATTCTGATTTGAAAGACAACGGAGATAATATTTAATCAAGGCTCCCTACTTAAGTGTTGGTGATTGCCTCCTTCTTTTAGTGAGCAGCTGTGTATGGAAACTTCCAAGTTACTTTCTTCAAAATCTTGATAATCCAGAGACTAAACATTTCTATTCAAAACTTGTTCATGTCCTGATGCATTGAAAGAATACTATCTAATAGGAAAATTATAGATATAATCCACAGCTCCTACATTTTTTTGTTACTCTGAAAGGAAGCTTCATTGCACCAACATTGTGTAATATGACGTACATGTACAATATTTACACAAAATGGAAAACATGATAAAATTTGATTTTCCCATTATTGTTAGGCAGAGAAACATAAGCAGTGGTGTACCTGGTCTGTATAAAGTGTGACATTGATTCCACAAAGATTCCACCAGTCTTTCTATAGTGACTTGTCTAAGCCATAGAATCTTCAAGTTGGAATTGAAAATTTGGGTTTGTGGGTTTTGGGGCCATGCATTCACCAAGCTCACAAAGAATGGAATTGGACCTGGGTGTATCCTGTTCCTCTTGGAAACTTTTGAGCTTTCTTTTTTTTCCCCATTCTTCTCCAAAGTAGGTGCTGTCATGCTTCCAGCCTACTCATGCAGTCCGTTCAGATTTGATCCACTTTAAATGGTGAAGTCAAGTTTGGTCCTGGAAACTTTTCATGACACCATATGACATGGAATAGAATTTGTCATTTCATTTGAATATTATCCAAAGGATTTACTTATATAAGGTTCAAATGGGTCACCATTTAAAATGGCTCCACAGCCCAGCCCTAAAAAAGACTAACTTATAAGTGGCTAAACTTCCTGGGTTTTTTTCCCCCTCATGTCTGTTTTTGGTGGCAGAAACTGTGTTGGAGACGAGATACGATTTAGTGCATTAATTGCGTGAGAGATTAATAAGTGTAGTGTCTGCAGAGTATGACCTGGATACCATACCAGGTAAAGATGAAGGAAGATGTAGAAGATTTCATCTCACCCTTGAAAGACCTTACTGTCTACTAGGCTACAAAGGTAATGCATGTTCAGGTTGTCTCGATAGCTTGTAGAACAATGGCAAGGCCAGAAATTGGGGATATCTCTTTGAAAACTAGGACCTTTGGGTAGTGATGCCACAATGTAATCACATTTCTGCAATTTCTTGTTTTTTTTGTTGTGAAGCCATAGAAGTTAGTAAGTTAGCAAGAGTGGTACAGAGAAACCCAAGTGGAAAGTCTTGGGGCTGCCTTTAAAGAAGATCATCTTTTAAGTCTGTTTTAGATGTGCGCTTTTCTAAAAGTCACTGTTGATTCATGGATTTTTTTGAAACCTCTTGCTCAAAAAGGTCAGTTTCCATATTTTTTAGTAACTTGTCAGTCTGGGATTGTACGTAGAAATGTAATTTTCTCATCCACAGATAGAAACTCTTAATTTCTTCAGACCCTAAAACCTGGGAGGTGACTGTTTAGTGTAATGGCAACAAAGCACCCTGCTGAAGCCGCTTTCTTCAAGTAGTGGGTCAGTATCCACAATTGCCACCAAATGCAGCCATTTTGAGGGACCACATTACAGATTCAAAGAGATTCATTGATAGATTGCAGATGTATAAATGCATCCCAGATTAAATGTCTACTTCTTTTTATATGTTTAAAAGTGTCCCATTCTTGATGATTGGCTTGTTTAAATGTTTTTCAAGTTACAGGCTTATGGATTGGGAAAAATAATCCTAAAAAATAATCTATCACGGGTTGCCTCTTATTTCTCCCTGTGCTGTTACAAGTCAAATTTATCACCTTGGATGAACGCTTTTAAGGTGTTTGCTGAAGAAAAACCACTTTGTATATAATAGATGCTATTCTGTCATATCTATATCTTTCATTCCCCCCCGCCCCCATTTTCAGAAAAGGGTGAATTTAAGACTGGGATGGGGTTGGACTGGCTTCTTAATGAAACTGTATTTCAAAACCTTAAACATTTAGCCAAACTCAGTTGAAAAAGTGATACATTTTCTGATTTAAGGCTCTTCTTTTTTTTTTTTTTTAATTTTTTTTTTTTAATTTATTTTATTTATGGCTGTGTTGGGTCTTCGTTTCTGTGCGAGGGCTCTCTCCAGTTGTGCAAGCGGGGGCCACTCTTCATCGCGGTGCGCGGGCCTCTCGCTATCGCGGCCTCTCTTGTTGCGGAGCACAGGCTCCAGACGCGCAGGCTCAGTAGTTGTGGCTCACGGACCCAGCCGCTCCGCGGCATGTGGGATCTTCCCAGACCAGGGCTCGAACCCGTGTCCCCTGCATTGGCAGGCGGATTCTCAACCACTGCGCCACCAGGGAAGCCCAGGCTCTTCTTTTGAGTTGAAGATTTCTTCCCAATTTGGTCACTTCCCAGCTGTTACAGTTATATAGAAGGAACCCATTAAAAAGACAAATTCTTTTTGAGCTATTCTTTCTGAAGGCATGCCAGGCTATACAGCTATGTTGTACTACTACTTAACTTGAATCTGACTCTAGGAAATGGAAGTAGGCAATCCCTATTTATACATTCTTATTAGAAGTGTTCTCCTGGTTTTATTCTGGCTCCAAAAAAGCCCCGGTAAATTTTAGACATCTCTGAATACTACTGGATGGTCTTATTTCTGGTGAGTTACTCAGTGATGATGACTAAGTGGACTGTGGCTGCGTTTGAGAGCTGTAGTCTGAGCCTTAACTTCAACCTCATTTGGTCAGTCGCTGTTGCTTGTTTGGATGGGCCTGCAAGTCTGCAGTCATCAAGCCCTGTTCATTATCCCTCCTAAACTGCTCTCTAGTCTGTCCTAGTCTGCTATTTCCCTCTGCATTCACACTCTCAGCTTCTCTCCTGTGGAGTTTTCCTAATGACCTGCAACCTAATGACCTTGTAATCACTACATTCTATAAGATGGCCAGAGATGTCTTTCTAAAACCTAAATCAAATCACACCATTTCTCTTAAGTCAAAACTCCTGATGGTTCCCTGGTGCCTTCAAGATCTACTACAAATTTCTTTACTTGGATTTAAGGCCCATCACAGTCTGTCCTTGCCCCAAACTCCAGCCTGGTTTCCTACTACTTCCCTTCATAACCAGACATAGAATGTCTATTTCCCAGCATGATTAGCTCTCTCCCACCTCTATACTTTTGCCCAAGATGTTTTTTTTCTGTTTGTTTGTTTTTGTGTTGCTACTATTTATTTATTTATTTTTCACATCTTTATTGGAGTATAAATGCTTTACAATGTTGTGTTAGTCATCACTAATCATTAGAGAAATGCAAATCAAAACCACAATGAGGTATCACCTCACACTGGTCAGAATGGCCATCATCAAAAAATCGAGAAACAATAAATGCTGGAGAGGGTGTGGAGAAAAGGGGCCCCTCCTGCACTCTTGGTGGGAATGTAAATTGATACAACCACTATGGAGGCCAGTGTGGAGGTTCCTTAAAAAACTAAAAATAGAACTACCATATGACCCAGCAAGCCCAAGATGTTTTTATGGTTGAAATGCCTTCCTCAGTTCCCCCTCCCACCCAATATACTTCTTTTCAGCATTAAATGCCCTGCTTATATCACTTCCTCTGTGAAACTTGCCCTGACTGAATTAGTCACTCTATCCTCAGCACTTGGAGAGCACTTGGAGCATTGACTCCGTACATTGTATTGTTTATTTACTATGAACTCTTCAAGTACAGGAATGACTATAGTCAGTGTTGCTGGCTCTTCTCAGCAGCTAGGATAAATTAGGGGCCAGTGAATAATTGTGAATATAAAGTATGTAATACACAGACATAATTGCTAAGGAGTTCAGATTCCAGAAAGGATAGTACAGAGCATGGCCTTTGGAGCCAGACTGGGTTTGAATCCCAGCTCTGTCATTTACTGGGGTTTACCTCTTTGGGGTTTCATTTTCTCACCTGTAAACTAGAGATAATCATAGTAAAGATATCATAGGATTCTTATGAGGTTTAAGTGATTTTAAATGTGCAGAGTGCTCAGAATAATACCTGGCATTTAATAATAACCAATTATTATAGAGTGCCTACTGTTTTTAGGGGGTAGATTCAAGGTAGCAGGGTAGCCTGGTTTTGGTGCTTTTGTTTTGTCACGTATTAGGATTATGTGTGATAAATTTGCCTCTAGAATTTCAGACTGATCCTAGGAAGAATTCTGAAAAATCTTTTCTTTCTAAGCCCACACTGTTCTACAGCAAAATTTAGAGAAGTCACAAAGGTAAGAGAAATTTATCAAGTAAAGATGAAGAGATAACCAGAAACAGTTTCTGAATATTTATGTTCTAAAATGTACGGAAAACATGGAAACTCTTTAAATGGTGATGAAGGGATTTTAAATAAGTAATTACTTTTATTTCTGTTGTGAAAGCTGTATTGAGATTTCCATTTTCAAAACCTCAGAATTTAGTAATGGGTCCCACTGTCCTTGTAAATTAGCCTTTTTGGTTGCATGTAGTACTTTTTATTATTGTGTTAACTTTCATTTTAAAAATACTTATATGCAGTAGAGTTAAGATTCCTCTAGCTACCATAATTTCAAACTGTCTAACTTTGGTCAGTTTCAGATTTCAAATGTGATATAACATGAAGCCCAGACTTTGAACTATGTATGTATATGTCTGTGTGTGTGTGTGTGTATGTGTGTGTGGGTAGAAATGGAAAGGATAATTAAGATTGTTTTTAAATAAAATTGAGCTTACCAAAAATCATTTACTTTCATATCAACCTTGTGAAATATATAATATTGTTTCACATTGCTTTTATCCCTGGAATATTTTTATGTAATATTTTATACTTTTATTTATATAATATTCTAAGTATTATTAAATATTAGATATTTATATAATATTTTAAATATCTAGTCTGCTTGTCTAGTAAATGCTGACCCAACTCTCAAAAGTCAGCTCAAATGTCACCAGCTCTGAGGAGTCTTTTAATTTTATTTATTTATTTATTTATGGCTGTGTTGGGTCTTCGTTTCTGTGCGAGGGCCTTCTCTAGTTGCAGCAAGCGGGGGCCACTCTTCATCGCAGTGCGCGGGCCTCTCACTGTCGCGGCCTATCTTGTTGCGGAGCACAGGCTCCAGAAGCGCAGGCTCAGCAATTGTGGCTCACGGGCCTAGTTGCTCCGCGGCATGTGGGATCTTCCCAGACCAGGGCTCGAACCCGTGTCCCCTGCATTGGCAGGCAGATTCTCAACCACTGCGCCACCAGGGAAGCCCTCTGAGGAGTCTTTGATATCCCCTGGGTAGACCTGCCAGTGCCTGACTTTTTTCCTTGACCGTGCTTTCAGAAAACTTAAGACCCTTTATTACACATACTCGTTTATGTATCCTTTCTCTCTCCCAGGCAGAAAGTCAGGGATTCTTGCCTGCTACATGTCCACATCTGTAGGACCTGGTACTGTACATGGTTGCTAATAGGCCAAATATTTGATATATAATAATAAACAACCAAATAGTGTTCACACTGTGACCTTTGGGCTCAGAATTTGAACAAAGTAGGACAAACCAAAACATACATTTATTAAATCTCACCTTGCCTAACAGAGAGGAATTTAAGATTCTTATATTTGAATATATTTCAAACATGATGCCTCGTTAGTAACATCTAGTTTTAGAAGTATCAGCAGTAATTGATAAGAACATTATTTTTATTAGAGAACTCTTCCAACCTGCCAGATACTTATCATTCCTAGAGATCTAAACCCCTGGTAAATTGAGAAATATTTTTGCATTTTTAAAATGTATCTGTTATAATAAACAGATTTAATGGCAGCTAAAATACTTTTCATTATTCACTTATTTCTTAACAAATATCATCCCCCCTAAAAATTTTAAGTGCCTTGTTTTGGGTATGTTTGGCCCAAAGAAAAGTAGAAGGCAGGTATCCCCATGTTATATGAGATTTGGCTTTGGAGGTGTTACTTTGGGCAAAGGCTTTACTTTTTCAGCATCATTTTTTTTCATCTGTAAAACAAGGAAGTAATGCGGATTTTGTAGAATTTGTAGGAGAATTAGGCATGATGTGTACACAATATCTGAATTAGTCTAGTTTAATAAATGTTTTCTAGTGTAGCGTGAGGAAAATGAAGCAAAGAGAAGATTTTGCTGTTTCCATGTAATTGTTGATGTCTGGTATTGCACTAAGCCCTAGAATGTAGATAACTCCTTAATGTGGATAAAGAGCCTGGAGTCAAGTGATAAAAACTAACCCTTCTAACACCACTCCCCAGTTTCCCATTACAAGGCAGATGGAACATCTCTTTGTTCTTTCAGTACCCTTCAGACAAGCCATGGTTTTCCCTCTCTCTAAGACTAATGACCATAGCATCCAATCCAGGACACTTGTGAGAGCAAAAGGGGGCACCGTGATTACACGGAGATAATGAGCATAACCAGGATGTTCTGGGCAAGCTGGCACGTAACGTTACCCTAACCTAAGACCTTCTGATACAACAACAAAAATCTTTTACTCCACTGCTGCAATTGGAAAGCAAGGTGGGAAGAGCTTGAGCTCCCAGGAGAATGAGGTTGGGTTTGAATCTTAGCTTTTCCATCACTATCTATTTCCAATTAGGCAAGCTACTTCACCATTCTACCTGAAAGTAATTTTACTTGGCTTTCAAGGCCTCAGTTCATGTGTAAGAGGGTGATAATATCAACATCAGATTACTGGTAGGATCACTGAGTATATGTAAAGCTTCTAGCACAGGATGTGACACTTATTAGTTGCTTTGTCAGTCTCCTTCCACTTGTCACTTAACCCCCTCCAGAGAGCAGATGACCATTGGTATTTGGGAAACAAAATACAGGCTGAAACAGAAGAAACTTAGGTAAATCAATTGGATACCTTAAATTGTATACATAATTCTTAGCTTTTAAGTCATAAATGGTAAACACTTGACAGGAACGACTAATATTACGTTTATACAGACTTTAATAGTTTTCTCTATTCCTTTCATTTTCTACATCAAGAATAAATATTGATTCTCTGACAAACTCAATTCTCCTTTGGTCCATGTGGTCTCACTGCTTTCCTATGAAGATTAAACAAGAAGACATGTAGACTGTTAGGTTCTGAAGAGAGATTTAAGCTGGTCCTATTCAAATCTATTACAGTTCCTATGTTGCTGTCTTCAACCACAACCCCTCTCCCTGCTGCCAGGGTTATTATTAAGGCTCCTGTGTGAGGCTCCTCTTCCATCTCAGTGGCCTGACAGGCATCCAGTTGTGTGTCTGTCCCTTCCTGTGGAAATGGAGGGTCTTGAGATCTATGGACAGTCTGATGATAGGAATGACGGCAATAGGAGTAGCATGGGAATTCAGGAGACAAGAGGAGCTCAGTGAGAATAGCTTCTGAATCCCCCTGGAATCTAGAAGACTTGGGAGTAGATAGAGGGGTTAGGAAATGACATGCAAGTGGGATGCAAAAGATTCAAACCCTCCTAGTGACTTCCAGTGCACAAGAATCAAGTCCAGACTCCTTAACATGCCGTCTAAGGCCCCACGTGATTTGGCCTCTGCCAACCTGTCTAACCCCATCTTCTGCCACTCTCTCCCTTGCCTCCTCTGATCCAACATGCCAGGCTTATTTTAATTCTTTGAATGTGCCAAGGGCTGTTGTTCAGTGGCCCTGGCTCATGCTGTTATTTATTTATTTATTTTTGGCCTTCCCCTCCCTATCCCTCTTGCAATCTTTGGCTGGTAAACACCTGCTCATTCCTCAAGTCTCAGCTCAAAATGTCGCTTCCTGAGATGCCTTTCTTGACCCTTCCATCTAAATTCAGGCCCCTGTCATTTTTTCTTAGAGCACTTTCTTCTGTTCTTTCACAGCTTCTGTCACAGTTCCAACAATGTATTAGTGTATTCCTTTGCATAGCATCTGTCTTTCCAACTAGATCAAAAGCTCCATGCAGACAGGGTCTTTAGCACGTTGTCTGGTACTAAATATATTATCTTGCCTAGGGAAATATATCAGTTTTCTTTTCTAAGATAACTTGGAAATATTCTTGATTTCTGGGGCTCCCTTGTCTCCTTTCTTGTTAATTGACACTTGGGAAGGTTTCTTCAGAGTTATTTTGAAATTCAACAACCACAGCAAATATTTGAATCAAAGTCACATGAATGGATCATCTGTCCCCCAGCAAGTGTTAGTAGTGAGATTCTTTCTTGTTCTGATGGGGTGAAAGGGATTAGCAGGCAGCAGCTTACCAGGACCTAGATGGTACGTCTGGATTTTCGACATGTTGTGCTTGAAGTACCTATGGGACACGGGGCAGAACTGTCAAAAGACAGTTGGAATGGGTGCCTGGAGCTGGAGAGGTAGTTTATAAATGAAGATTTGAATTTGATTCATTTACACAGTGATGGTAATTGAAATTAAAGTATAAGTAGACTATGTTAATGGAGGAGGATACAGAGAGAGAAGAAGGAAGATAAATTCCTGGGAACACATAGAAGGGAAAGGAGTTGGGGGGTGGTAGAAATTGAGAAGTGAGAGAGGCAGGAAGAGGCCCTTCTACATCTAACAGAACGTTGGGTGTACATATAACGTATTTGAGTGAATATGGCGAGGAAAGCACCAGAAAAAGCTTTCTTCTCTTTTAATATTGCTTTTTAAAATATGGTAAACAATGGAATCACTTTGCTGTACAGCAGAAATTAACACAACATTGTAAATCAACTATACTTCAGTAAAATAAATTTTTAAAATATTATAAACAAAATAACTCTCAAATTGAAGAGCTCTTCGGAATCCAGAGAGCATGATTTATCTGTCAAGAAAACTCCTGGACCTAAACTGTAGTAGTGAACTGTTAATATAAGAAGGAATTGTTTCTCTGAAGAGTCCATGCCACAAAACAGCTGTGAATTCTGAGTAGTGGAAATATGTTTTCTTTTTAATTCTTTGTGTTTTTTTGTATTTTAAGTAATTTTTCCAAAAGAGAGTATGTTTGTATGCAGTAGACATTTGGCCATTTAGCAATAATCATGTGTGAATTGTTGGATTGCCAGAGAACCAACATGATTGGCATTGGCATTTTACCTTTCAGGAATTTCTAAATTTGAGTTTTGGGGTGTTCGTGAGTTTGTTTGGGTAATGCTGTGTGACCAGCTCCTTGACACTCTAGATCAGAGTTTGGGGCTGGTTTTTTGTGGCCTTTGAGCTAAGATGATTTTTATCTTTTTTGAAGAGTTGGAAAAAAAAAACCCCAGAAGAATCTGTGACAGAGACCATAAGTGGCCTACAAAGCCTAAAATATTTACTACCTGACCCTTTATAGAAAAAGTTTGCTGAGTCTTTCTTTAGTTTGTAAGTTGTATATGAAATAAACCAAAAATTTCATAAGACAACCTCAAATGATGACTGCAGTTCCAGAATGTCTTACATGTCTTAAGGCTTTTCTTTTAAATAGTGACTTAGCTGTTAAATTATGAGAGCACATTTTCTTTGGTGATATATGAACTTGACTGATTGAAGACTGCCTTATGTGACTTGACAGTATGGTCAGAGGCCGTCTGTACTGTATGGTTTATCATAGAATAGTTCTGGAAAATGTTTAAACCTATTTCGGTTGTGTTTAGTTTATCCCAGGCAGCCTCAGGTAAACACTAGCATTGACGTGTTGGAGCAAGATATGTAAAGTGAAATAAAACATATTTGTGGAATTGAATTATTTTCTTTGTATTTTGCTGGCCCTCTGAAGAGACATTTTCTAGTTGCAAAAGAGTAAAATCTTTGAGTATTAGATTTTAGAAAACTATTTGAATTGTATACTTTTTTATATCAATAGTGTTTCATATCACTTGCCTTCTGTCTTTGTAATGAGATGTCGTCGATCTGTTCTGTTCTGAGTATAAATTTCCTCAGTTCTTGAATCCTCCTGATATTGTTCCATCAGAATTTGCGAGTTGTGGGAAATAAAAGTTGATTATGAAACAGTTCTGTAATTGGAAATGACTGTGTACCAAGGCCCTGTCTAATCAATTGCTAAATAATTCCCTCTCAAAAGCGGATTTGATATTTACATTTTGATTTTCATATTCTGCTCACAGTGTTTGTTGACAGTGTTTGACATCCCCTGCCACTGGATAAATAAAGCCTATTATTTCCTTTTTAACATTTTAGGTGATTACTCTCATACAAGAGCTAAGAAGCAGAAGGTTAAGTATATTATCAAACTATCGTCCTGTCTATTTGAAGAAGCTGGGAATCTTGATTAATATGCCTTGTTAACTGATGATTTCAGTTCCATACCGGTAGTGCTAGAATAATTTGTATAAACCAAGCAGTACAGATTCCTTATTTTAGCACTAAGACTTACAAAGGCTACTTTTAGCAGCCTTTAATTTTGTACCTTTGTATGTGACATAGCCTGTGGCTGTGATAGCTACTGTGAATCTCCAGTTGTTTGGGGATGAAAGGAGGAGGCAGCTGGAAACTCGGTAGCTGCATCTAGCTGTCTACCTAGAGAAGGCCTTGATTTCAAGTTTATCTAAACAAGCTCGACTAATCCCAACTATCTAGGGGGATCCACTGTCAAAACAAGCAGCGTGGCCCTGAGGCAAACACAGCTATACAGAAATGAAGGCTGGGGCTTCCAATACTCCGATGACTGCATACTGGAGGCTTTTTTCCCCCCTGAAAGAGGGTAAGAGAGGTAGAATTTGCATAATGCCTTTTCATTGGAAACTTTTGGAAGGCTGACAGACCTCCAGCTTATAGATCTGTAGCCACAATACATAGTCTATAGGAGAATCCTTGAATGACCTAACCATATTGAAAGAAAATATAAAAGCGTCCAAGTATAGCCAAGTGAGAGAGGAAAAGAGGCTGATGCATTGTCTAACATCTGCTGTACTTCTCGTTAGTTTTGTTCTTTGCTATTCTGTGTGGACTTTGGAGAAGCCTAAGACAGCCTAACATGAATCCTATAATCTTCCTTCTGAATATTTATGTAGCGTGCCAGCTTCTAAGCTGTCCTTTGCGTTTTCCTACTTCCCCCTCATTTTCATGCTCTCAAATGAGGCCAACATTTCAAAAGCTAAATAAATGTTTGTGAATGTTTATAAAAGATTTGCATAAATTTGTCCTTGTCTGACAAAGATCACTTTTTTCTTATGCCAGTTCTGAAAAAATTTTTTTTAAGGTTTTGGTGCTTGTCTTGACAACAAAGTCCTGCATCCCAGAACAATGATTGCTGATTAAGTGGGTATGCAATTGTGATTGAATAGGCTTTCAAGATACTGGGTAAAAAGGCCTATCATCTGAAGGCTGAATTATAGAATTTAGAAAATGTTATCAGAAGTACACATTTAAATCTGTTTTTTTGGTACCATATCATTAGGTTAGACAAAGGGTTCTTACAAGTTAAAGTATAACTACCCATGGTTTTAAAAATCCACTGTATAAAATTTAATAGTTAGAATGTTTCAGTAACTCAGAATATCACTTTTCTTTCCTATGGTTGAACATATTTAAAAATAACTGTTAGACCTTTAGGGGCTTTTGGGAAACTGTAAGGCTACCAGTTGTACGTGTTAATATGGTTATTGGGATGGTAATCAAAGGAAATATACCAGGCAGTCCTTTAAGATATCTGAATGTACAATCATACCTTGAGAAAATATAAACTACATGGAATATGTGTTAAGGCTTAATTATAGGACACACACACACACACACACACACACACATACACATGCACAGAGCCCAGATACTCATGCCACCAATGTGTTTGCTGAATTCATTTATTTTTTAAAATTAGAATGGATTTTGTGGGGTGGCAAGGGATGTTGTGGGTAGAGGTGCTAATTTAGTTCAGAGATATTCGAAGATTGGCAGGAGAGAGAGGTAACAGCCAGTTCTGTTAGTCCTTTGGTTGTATTGGTTTAGAGGTTTAAGTTGTCATTAAGGCACAAACTAGAGCCACTTCTCTGACACAGTTTTTATCACATCTGCTAGGCTTGTGTCCCAAGAGGAGACGTGGAGAGCAGTGAATTCAGCATGGGCCCATTATCGACTGCTTTTTCGTGTGTTGTAAAAGGAGTGAGACCTCAGGGAGGCTTGGAGCCTCCTCCCGTGTAATGTCCAAGTCAGATTTGAAGGACTGGTGGCAGGAAAGCTTTGGCCTTGGGGTGTGAATTCTAAGAAATAGAAGCACAATTAAGTTTAAAAAATTCAAGGACTTTGAGCTTGATAATGAAAGATTTTTTCTAGACAAATGTAAGTAAAAAAGTTGCCCATCTGTGCACATTTTTGTGTGCATTTAAAATATTTAAAAGCTGACAGGTTTTAATATGCTTATAAAATAGTATTTCTATTAGTGCTCTTTTTTTTTTTTTTTTTAATAGTATCTTCCTGAGGGCAAGTTGCTTCTTCAGTGAAATCATGTTTGCAGTTTCACTGTTGGGACTCTATTCCTTTGGTATGTGCTGACTTGTGCGTCCCCCACCAACCATTCCTCCCCCCCGCCCCTGCATTTTCCCCAACCTTTCTTTCTTTTAGATAAATTCATAACATAAATGTTCAGATAATAGGATTTCAAATGTCTAAGGAAATGAACAAAGCAAAATATTGTAGAGTAATACTATTAAGTGCAAGGAATTATATTACCGATACCACTGAATGCTAATTGCAAGAGATTCAAACCAAATCATTTATTCATTTTGGAAGTATTTGAAACAGTATCACAAAGTTTATTGGTGTTTAACATTGACCTTATAAATATAGCTCTCTCATTTTCAAACCTTTTGCTGTAAGGTTTAAAGTTAATAAAATGAAATCAGAGAATATAGGATGTTATATAATATCGTAATTTGGGGACAACTTTAAGTAATTTTTGAAGAAAGGGAAGGATACAAAAGGATAAAGTGATTGTGTTAAATTAAAAAAAATTTTTTTATAAGATTCAGTATTTTTACTTTAGACTTCAAAGGTCATGATGATTTACACTTAAAAGTAGTTCTAGAGGTGGCTCTTCTACTGTTGTAAGCATTCCACCTATATACTTAGTGTCCTTGATAACTTAGATATAAAGTTTACATGATACATGGTATAGAAAATGGTGAATTTCTATATCTTATTGTAATTTAATTTTTGAATTACAACATTGACTATGCATATTAGATATTACACAAGTTAGCATAATGATAACATATGCATGACTCAAAATTAAAGTTTATAAAAAGTGAACTGAGAGTAAATATTGAAGTATACCAAAGAAAAGAAGCAGACTCTGTAGCATTTGAGCAGCGTTGTTAGAAATTTGACCCGGCTTTTATGTTCCGGTGTTGAAAGGCCTTTCTGTAAAATCCCTTATTCAAAGCCTTTTCTCACTGGAAAAAAATAAAAGTTTGGTTATAACTATAGTATGGATCTTGGGTTTAATTTGACATTTATAGGGAAGGAGAAAAATTGTATTTCCTGTTTTCGTATTTAGGAAATTTCTGATCAACATTGTTGAACTTGGTGCTAATTAAGCTTCTAAGAACTTCTTACCATTCTGTTTTACTCTTCTTAATCATAAGCATTAAAACCTCTGTTAGCTTTCACTTGGAGTCCCTGGTTTTAACTTGAAATGGCTTAAGGTAGAAATTTTGTTAGCTTTTTTTGTATGTTTAGATTTTGTGTGTGTTCTGTTTTTAACTTTCAGCTTGAGTTTTGAGATCATCAGTCAAAGCCTTTTCTTTCAAGTCAGTTGCACTGATCTCACTTGCAGGACTTAGAGGGTCAGCATTTACCTCATGCTATTAAAAATTTTTTTTAAACATAGAAATACAGTATTTTAGGAATTTGGGCTCCACGGATCTTTTCATCACACATCTACATTCTGAAATGAACAAATAAATTAGATATGAGAGACTCAGGAAGTGCTCTCCTACTGTCTTCCTGCTTCTTCCTCCTTCACTCCTTTTTGGACAAAGGTGAATTATCGACCGCTATACCAGCAATCTCCAAAGAGGGTGATTGTTGCTTTACATATTTTAAAATACATTAATTTATTCAAGCAGTCTCTTTGCTCTATTTAAATGTTTTCCTGCACACATTTTCTTTTTCCTTTTGAACTACTGAGAGCGTGCCTCATCTCCCAACATTCTATAACCCCAGTGGGCCTTATAATCAGCCTGCACTTTTGTCTTTCAGATGGCATTTATTTGTGGGGTGCGTATGTCTGTGTTTGACTGTCATTTGTTTTCATCTGCCAAATACAACTAATTTTTGTTTATGGGTTTCAATGAAGTAATGAAAACAAAGTATTTGACATCTGAACTGATGGCTGTTGCAGGATCTCATACACCTTCCCACCCCGCACTCCAAATTCAGGGGGAATTGGTTTAGCCTCTCATTATTAATAATCCTTGTTAACTACATCAAATTTAGTCTTCGAAGTTTTGCCTCCAGATAGGATTCTATTATGGATAATATTATAAATGTAAAATTTTACCAGGTTTTTAAGGGACTAGCTCGGTTTCATCAGAACATAATCGACTTTGTCCAGATTGGAATAAGTTCCCTTGATGGGCCTTCTGACTGCATGAGAATTCAAATTGGGTGAAATAAATCCAAAGAAGACTGAGATGAATCTTGAATTCATTTCTGATTTTCACTTGCAAATGAATCCAGTGTTAGGGTTGTTGATTTCATATTTTGGTTCACACTCTGAGATTTGGTATCTCCTTGTGGGCAGAGCTTTGTAGATGTTGTTGCTTTTCTACTGCATTGTGCGATCTGCTGCTTAATATACCCATAACTGAAAGGTTAGTGCAACTGCCTGCCCTCCACGCTCCCCCCCTGCCCCTTCTGCCCTTACTTATTCCCACATTGTGAAGTATTGTATATTGTGTTGGGAAGAAAAGCCCTTTTGGAAATTGCCTATTTCATAAATTGTCTGGTGACACAAAGGGGTTGAATGCTGTATTCTTGTCTCATTTATTTTGAAAACTTTGCTACTGAACTCACCTTAATCAATGAGCTCAGTGTTGTCTCCAATAAGTTATGTGTTGGATATATTGATTGGGAGGGATTTTAGAAAACCCGTCTGGGGTTTATAATGTCAGCAGTGTTTTGATTATGAAAAGAGTTGGAACCTGGGGACATGGAACCAGGTGGCAAATGTCCTAAAGCCAGTGGTGACATGGTGGACTGGTTCCCTCCTGGGATCTAGTTCATGCCCTGCACTTTAACTGTGGTGACTGGCTACTATAGATGCACTTTTTGCTCATTAAAATGTTAAAAAATCAAACTGTACATAAAAAGATTTGTGAAAATATAAACTTGGGAATTGATCTGGAGAGCTGGCGCAATCTTCCCCACCCCCTGCCTTAGCAACGAGGTCATTTACATTTCATCAGCTGTATTGCATCTTCAAGATCCGATTTATGATTTACGTGGCCGTTGAGGTTGTACTGAGGCTGGTTGTCTGAAAGAGCTTGTGTAGGCGAGGGAGGGAGGGAGGGAGAAAGAGAGAGAGAGGAGAGAGAGAGAGAGAGAGAGAGAAGAAAACAGGAGAATTACTTTCTACAAAGAAAGTTCCCTAGCCAAAGACACAGGTTCAAGAGAGAAAAATGGGTTGGTAACTGGCTAGTGACTGTTTTCCCAGTAAAGTTAATATTGAAAGACTGTGGGACACTCTGCTATAAGCATGATGCTCAAAATATGTTTAAATCAGGGTTTTAAAGTCCCCTCTCTCAGAGAGTGGTACTTTTCATATTGAAGTAATTGTGTTTTTCTTTGGAAAGCGAGGATAAGGTAGTTAGTTACCTGTTTATATATAGGGAAAACATCAGTATTAAGAAAAATTGGTTTATTTCAGCAGTTTTTATTTACAGGAAACATTACTTGTTTTCCCCTCCCTGTTCCCGTCCTCCCCTTCCCAAACTGAGAAGTTTGATTTTTCAGTTCTGATTGAGATAATGTGTGAATTTGCCTAACACAGAGCAATGCTCATTTTTGTTTTCTCCTCTGACAGCACACTACCGTGCTGTTTGACTTAAATTGGAATATCAAACTCTTGTAATATCACAAACATGAAGAAACATATTGTAATGCACAAACATGTGCCTACATTTGCCTATGTTCCCTTCCCTCCTCCCCTCCCCCTGCCCCATTGCTTAATTAGACTTATCACTGCTTTCTTGGGTAAAAAGGAAAGCTCTTGGGAGGTGGGTTATACTCAGCCTACATTGGGTATTTTGATATTTGTTCTAATATTATCTGACAGACAAGTTCATGGTTCCTTATTACTCTTGACATTAGAAAGTGGTAAGTAGTTTCTGTATTGTAGTGAGTAATAAGTTGGGCATATTAGATTTCTCTGACTCTGCTGTAGCCATGGGGGTCCTTTCTTTCAAAAATCTTGAGGGCTTTTGTCAGCTCAACTCCAGCATAGAGTAGAGGAGTACGTCTGCATCTGTAACTTTTGAAGGGTAAAGGATAAGTGTCTTTGTAGCTGGTGTTCGCAATGAGTGAGCACTGGGGACTGAGTTTTAAAGAATGCTTGGTACATAAACTAAAGTCAAGCAATGCTTTGTGGTATTTGAAACTTGATGTGAAAGGAATTTGTAAGGAATTTCTTTTTGTGTGTAAATCCTAAGAGTTTTGTTTATGGGGGTTATAATATATTTTATAATTAAAACTGCAGACATTAAAATGAATGTGTTGTATGATCTCTTTGCCAATATTTGCCTGATAATAACATTATGCATTGAAAAATTGCTATTGTTCTTCTGATTCCCCATTACCTATTGCAATTTATTTTACTATGAGTTTTAAAACAGTATGTGTATGGTCTTATGAATATGCCACATTATGAAATTAACTAATGTATCAATAATGCCTCAGGATATGCTGAAGTATTCGTACCCACCCTTTTTCATTTTTCACTTTTCTATTCCTTTACTGTATCATGACATGCCTTAACAGTGCTGTGATATACATCCAGCCCAAAATGATATTAAAAAAATAGGATATGCTCAATTGAATTATGTAAGCAGAACATGCTCTGGCAGAGAAAGTCAATGTGCTTTCTGCTTCATTGAGTGGGTTATTAGATTGATGTGGTTTATTTCTTGAGTGATAGAACTGGTTTTAAAAATAAATGAAGCGAGAAGCATCAATTCAGTTAGCATTGATAATTCATTATTATTGGTTAGAAAAGTGCTACATTTGTAAACTGATCTTTAATTTATCACTTGGATTAGGATTTGCTATGGGCAGGTTTGTTTTAATTTGAACCAGCTTCTCAATGACTGAAAAATGTGTTCTTCATTTTGTCTTGAAGTTGGATTTTAAATAGTTAAAAAGCAAATCAAATGCATGAAAGGAATACTTTTTTAAAATTTATAACATTGGTCTATGAACTTATGATAAGCACCAACTGTGGTCTGTCCAAGTCTGCAGTTAAAATTAAGTCAAGTTAGAGAAAATTCTATGAAGGAAGTAATGATTAATTAGTTGGGTCTGTGTGTTGCTGTTTGTATATATTCTGTGTACGTGAAATGTATCTGTTGGGAAAAGTCACACACCACTGTATGTTATGTCTCATATAGTATTCTTAATGTTAGAAGTTTCTCTTTTATGAATAAGTCTTTGAAATGTCACTCTGGGTTTTTTTTTTGTACCCTTTTTGTATACTTCCCCTGAGTAATGTGCTTGGTTTTATGTACCTACATATTTGTAAAAAGACATTTAAACTGGTAGTTTGCTTTGGATTTTTATAAATTACAAGCAGGTAAGTGTGTTCCATTTTGATAATGACGTTTAATGATAATGACTAAAAATACTGCACACTTAAAATTGTTATAGTTTGATTACAAAATAAATTCATGCCAGAAATGGCAACTTCTTTATAAAGTAAGTAAATAAAGTTTTAAACTCTAAAAAAATGCAGTTGACAGTGTTCGGGGACAATTATCTTCCAGTTGGTTTTCTATTTTGCTTGTGATTTGGCCTATTGATGTTGGGAAGCGTTGTCTAATCCTGGCCCCCTCTGTTCCTAGGTAACAGGCAAAAGCGGTGCCAGCAACAGCGGCCCTGCCAGGCCAAACCCATGTGGCTCGGTGTTATTCACTCTGATCCATATGGTCAGGCTGGAGATGGTCCCTGGAGGGGTGTTAACACTCAGCAACCCACCCGCCTCCCTCCCTTCAGAGCTTTCCTGCATGGCTCCTGCTGCTTGCCCATGTGTGATTCTTGATTAATTTTTCATTTTTAATGAAGTTTGATCATGTTTATTATTTCTCATGATTGACTGCCTGGTACTCCTCCCATGTAATTGATAAAGCCCATATTTCTTCATCTGTCTCCTCTTTCTTTAGGGTAAAGTTGCTAGGTTGTGTGCCATGGTTAATGTTAGATTTATTGGTCCCATTAGATGTATAAATTATCTCTCTTTCTCTCCACAGGAAGTTCTACAGACTTTGACCAAGTTTTGTTTCCCCTTCTATGTGGACAGGTAGTGTCAGATTTTCAAACTTTACTAGAAAAAAAAGTGTCAATAAACCTGCTATGGAAAATAAAAACCATACCATTCTTAACATTCTGTCTGTTTAACCATGATTTAAAACACTTATGTTCCAAGGAGAGTTGCAGTATTCTCCTTTCCTGGGGATTTTATTGACACTATCAAAAAGTTTAAAGCCTAGAGCTTTGCATTGATTAGTTTGTGAGATATATTTTGCATGACATTAAATTTTTTATTTTGGTTATCAGACTCAAACCATGATTAAGAATGGTTGGTATTTAATCCAGTGCTATTTAATTTTTATTGAAATAGGAATATATTTGACTTAAGCAAGTAGTATTACGTAACTCCATGGCCTTATGAGTATTATATAGACTTTGTTTTTCTTAGACTTCAACTTAAAATTTAAATCAGCATAGGCCCAACTTGTTTAAAGGCGTTCAGTTATTTAAAAAGCACATTGCCAAATACTGTCTTGCATTTTGCTTAGGTGTCTAAGAATGGTATCTCTGGGGAAATAAGCATTTTCAGTAGATTTCTAGACTGAAAAATAAAAATCATCTATACATTTCCTTAGTACTTGCATTATGATTAACTGTTTCTTGAAGTGATATGAATATCAGAACTTGAAGATAATTAGTCTGAGGGTCTTTTTTTGTTTTTTTATTTTTAAATAAGCCAATAGCTTATTTTTAAATAGCTTATTTTTTAAAACAATTTTAGAAGAGCTTTCTTAACTTATAAAACTATAATTTACTAATAATGCTAATAAAATGACAAAACAGTCATCTTAATCTTGTTTTCAAGGAAGGTCTATTGTATTTTTCATTACAGTTTAAGCATTGTTTTTGCAATCATTTATTTTTTCACTTCATTGCTACCTATTCGTAATGTTGTCTTCATGGAAAATTGAACTATTAGACTTTATAAGTGTTAAGTTCCACTTTTAGTGACAGAGGTTTTAGAAAATATCATTATAAATAATAAGTGCCATAATCTGTTCCAAGAAAGCTATGCAATGTGCCCATCTTCAGGAAGGTTCTATCATATATTTTAGTATACCCAGACGAGGCAGGCCTGAAATAGTTTAGTGATTTAGAGTGCATGTGGGTAGTATACTGTTTGGATCTTTTCTACACTTTGTAGTAGCAGTGTCCTGGTTTATTTGGCATAAACCTAAAAATGGTGTGAGATGAGAACTGGTAGCCAAAGGAGTTTAAAAGAATACTAAAAAGCAAAGGAGTACTAAAAAGCAGCTTTGGAATGTTGCCAGCCACTTATAATCACTGTTTTCTGTGGTTCTAACATGTTATTTTTTAAAGCCAATCAACCATTGTAGTATTTCCAGACTCGGGCCTTTTAAAATCCTGGTACCAGGGCTGTTTTAGTAGCAGGTTGATGCTCAAAACAGAATAGCCTTAATTTTAAGAGGGTCAGCCTTTGTAATGAGAGTCTTCTTGTCTCTTCTTTATCCTATTCCTTCTAAAAATAGCAAGGAAGTAGGGTTTTGTTTAGAGACGTTTAATGCAAACTTCACATTTATATGTATGAATTAGTGATGCATGAAATCTCCTCCAGTTGCTTATAAAATGTATTACAAATTATGGCAAGGGCATATTTATACAAATTAATAAAGGTGAAATGTTTTTAAAATGTGGCTAGGTATTTAACAAAGAAAGATAAGAATATATTTTTACATGACTCCTTGATAAGAGTGGTGATCTGTTTTGGATAGGTATTCCTTAATTGACTTTATAAACTAGTATTAGAAGAAATAAGCAATGAGATTAAATCCCTCCCAACACACACACACACACACACACACACACACACACACACACACACACACACACACACACTATCTCATGCCACACACACATCTTTACTTACCTACCTGTCTGGGTGATTACATTCTGAAATGGAAGAAAAACAGAGTCCTTAAGTTATAGTGCTAAAGTCTGTTTTGTCACCAGTAACGGCTGATGTCTTTATTTTGTTAGAAAAACATCTTTCTTCTAAAACGCTTCTCTCCAAATTACCTTCCCCTAATCGTGTTCCTCATTTTTTTTTCACAAAACAATTTGGGACAGAAATGTCTCTTTATGGATATATTTTAATCTTTACTGTATACAATGGTTCTTTCTTACATTGTATTGTATTATGCACCCTGTAGGCATTGATAACTTTTATTGATACAAAAAAATCACTTTAGTTGGGGGACTATATTTTTTCTCTTCTGTTGCCCCACTTCTAACTGTGGCATACTCCACTGCAGAAGAGATAATAATAATTAAGTTTGTTTACAAAAAATACAAAGGTTCTAATGTCACTGTTTATTATTAGCTCGCAGTTAGCACTGTCAAATAGATATGCCCAGATTCCGAGGCCCACAAAGCCCCCCAGAGGTATTTATGATGTTGTTTGACTTAGAAAATATGTCGGCATGGGAGATGAGTAATGCCCCGAGTGATTACGTTCAAAAAAGAAAGCTACCTAATCTTTTCAGTATCTGTGCTTTTCTACCTCAAGGAACAGTAAATACAACTTTTTGACATTTCTAGTCTATATCAAGAGTGGGATTTTCACAGTCGTCATCAAATCACCCATTAACATTGACATCTTGCTGTCTCTTCTGTTGTTTTAAGGTTTTTCTTTCTGAAACTAGGACTTATGAAAAATAATAATGCTGGTAGCTCTTCAAAAGAAAGTGCTTTCTCATGTGTTATCTCATTTTATTCTCCTGTCATAAAAGATGAGAACAAGTGCTGTTATCGTCATTGGAAGAAATCTAAGCTGTAGAGAAATTGTGACTTGCCCAAGGTCCGCTTAGGCTGCTAGCACAGTCTAGACATCCATCTCCCAAATGAGTACATTTCTCAGTAGACCACCTTGTGGGAAGACTAGTCACCAAATAGAGGGAGGTAAAGAAGGAAATTAGTATTTCAGTTCTTAATTGATTCTAGTCAACATGCTGGACATTTTTACAGTAATACCTCATTTATTCTTCCCAGCAACTCTAGGAGATAGGTGGCGGTGGTATCTCTTTTACAAAAGAGCAAAGGAAGGTTCAGAATGTGTAGCATTATGTTGGGTGGTATGGAAATTGTATCAGACTTGGAGCTCTGCTGTCCATGCGTTTCTCAGTCTAGTCCAGAATGTATTGTAAAGACACAGTAAACAATATCTATCCAAAAGGATAATGAGGTTGGGAAAGACTGAGATGGTCAGAGAAAACATCATATAGTGGGTGAGGCTTGTGTTGAGACTGCAAGGACAGCAAGAAGGGGGTAAGTGGAAGGGAGAGCCCAACACCCCACATGCACTGAAGAGCAAGGTAGAGGAGAAACCGCGAATGAGCCTAGAGATCTAGAGATCATTTGGCCAGAGCAGATGGAACCTCCTGCTGAGAGGGTAATGTGTGCCTAAGAGCTTGGGCTCTGACTACAGGAGGCCTTGAAAATGTGTGGGAATAAGACCACAGGATTTTAAAGCTGAAATTCATCTGGCTTAAGCATCCCATTTTACAGAAGGGAAAGTAAGATCCATAGAGGCGAAATGACTTCCTTATGTCACAGCTATGTAATTACAGAACTGGGGGGTGGGGGGACGGATAATCTTATTCCCAAGCAAGAGTTATTTCTACCCTACCCTGTACTTGAAGCACTTGGTGGAAAGGAGCAGTGAAATGACAGCGCTGAGATTCCTGTATCGCTCTCAAAAAGTTTTTATTATTGATGATAGCAGTCTCTTCAAAAAAATAAAAAAGATTTGAATACCATTTCATATTGTGGTGCTACTTACTTGCTCTTGATAGCTGGCAACCTGCTTCAGTTAGTCAAAGCACTCAAGAGACTCACTGGATGATGGAAAAGCTATTCTTCTCCATGTTTGTGCTTATCTTCTTTCAGAACCCAGAAAACCAGCTACGATTCAGTTGTCCTATTAATTATACTAGTACACACAAGTGACATGAGCATGAAGTGAAATGACATCTTTTCAAGGGCAGAGGCGTAGTTTAATGATTTAGGATGTAATCACAGATGCAAATGTGGTTCAAATGCTATTTACCATTTTATTATGTATCTGTTATGTGCCACGCATTGTGTTGTGTTCTTTTCCTGCATTAAAATCTTACACATTTGCAAGGTTGTCATTATCATAATGCCACATATGAGGAAACAGAGGCTCAGATAGGTTCGCTAATGTGCCCAAGGTCCCACCATTGGTAAGTGGCGGAGCTGCTGTGGGAACCCACGTTTGTCTGACTTCCAGTTCCATCATACTTGTTCTATATCATACTGCCGTTGTTAGATCCATCACACCACAAAGAAAGTCACCAAGCAAACTCTTAACATTTATTTCAAAGGCAATATGTAGTTATTGTAAAAAAGTAGAAAATTCAGATAACTGAAGACAATGAAACCCATTTTTATTCAGATAATTGAAAGAAAATGAAACTAAGGCGCATGATTAGTGCATCAGTATGTGTCTGCCCAGACCTCTCCTCTCGCTTCCACTTCTATACATTCATCCTGCTGTGCTTTTCAAAACTGAATCCATTTGGCCACTTGCATCCCTTGTTTTCTACTGTTGGTTTAGTCCCTTGGTTTAGCGTAAGCTCTTGGTTAAGCTGTGCCCCATGGTCATTTTCTGTAACATTTGAGAACCATGAAGCAATTGGGCTTTAGTGGACAAAGCATCGAGGGTATCAACCAGGAGACCTAGGTTACAGTTTTGGTTCTGCCGTTGACTTGCTCTGTGCCGTGAGGCAAGTGGCCTCTCCCATGAGTACCTTAGTTTCTTCATGGATGAAATGAGGGAATTGAACTAGATCTCTGCTGTTCCTTCTAGTTTTGATTCTTTGTTTTGTTTTGATACTTTTTCATTCTCCAGTTATGATTCATTTTTACATTGTCAGGCTCATGGAGATACGGGAGTGGAGGGATCTCTGTTCTTAGAATTATCCAGTGAGTTTCTCGAGCAGAGTGTGTGACCTACTCTTGGTCCCCAGGCATTTTGGGTCAATGCCATTTTTGCCACTTGGATCTTTGAGTAGGGAATGTGAAAAACTCGAGTCTTAGGCAGATGAAAGTTGTGTTTATGGAAAGAAACTTTGAGGCTCATGTAACTAAAGGTTGGGAGATGTGGTAGTTTGATAAAACTTGATTCCTGCCTGATGTCTCATATACAGTGAAGGAAAGGAGAAGCAGCTCTTATGGATGCCTTGCAGTAGATGGCCCAACAGGTAATTGCTAGGAAGCTGTAATAAACAGAACAGCAAAATATTTCTATTCCATCTCTCAAATTTTATAATTTCATAACAATAGTAATTATTTTCATTGTGTACCTATTAGACGCCAGTTACTTTGTATACATTATTTCTAATCCTCAAAACCACTTTGCAAGGTAAGTATTATTCCCATTTTAGAGATGAGGCTCAGAGAGGTGCAGTAACTTGCCTGTGCTCACATCCATAGTGAGTGGCATATCTGGGATTCTAATCCAAAGTCCACACCTTACTGTTTCATCTTCTTTCTCCTGCATCATAAGTCTCTGCCTCTATTGAATCATTCCCAACAGCTTAAAAACAAGCTCTGGTATTCCTCCATCCTAAAAATAATACCCATCTTTGACTCTTCATTCCCATTCAATTACTGCCTAATTCTCCACTTCTTGGAAGAGTTACCTACACATTTTAATTTATTGCTCAGCCCTCTTCAGCTTCATTCTACTAGAGCTTTTCTTATCAAGACTGTCTAAAACCTCCATGTTGCTCAATTCAATCGACATTTTTTTCTCTTATCTTGATGCCTGTGGATTTGGTCGACCACTCCCTCCTGCTTGTTCTGCCTGGTGGTTCTTCTTTTCTTCTTTGATGGTCTCTTCTCTACCCATCCTCTAAATTGGTATTTCTGTAACTTAGTCCTGGATCCTCTTCTGTTTCTCTCAATTCTCTTCCTAAGTGATGTTATCCTTTACCATGGTGTTAAATACCATCTTTGTATAGATGATTTCCAAATTTATAGCTCCAGCCCAAACTTTTCCCCTGATTTCCTACATAGTATGTTCAGCTATGTACTGGACATTTCTATTTACAGGTTTCTTAGACTTAACATGTCCCAAATAAAACTCTTGGAACTCTTCCCAAACACGTTAGACTTTCCTACCATTAAATGGTAATATGCTGCCTTTTTACTCCATCTCAGTCCACCTGCTGGCTCTAACTTGGATCTATCCACCTGATGCATTTTCACTCTCACTACAAGAGTTAAGCCACCATCCAATCTCACCTGGACTATTGCTCTAGCCTCCTGACTGTTTCCTCTGTTTCTACTTTTGCCTTCTTCCAAACTGTTCTGCACGTAAGAGTCAGATAAAATTTTTAGAACTGTAGACCAGACTGTTATTCTCTTGATTAAAATCATTCAATACCTTTCCATTACCCTTATTAATCAATCAATCAGCCAATCCTAATTCTTTACCATGGTCTATGGGGCTCTCTGCATGATCTGGTGCTTGCTTTATCTAGCACCTTCTTTTTTTTTTTTTTTTTAAACAATGAAATCATATCAGATGTTTATAAGAACATGAGTATTTGCAATTTTTTTTTAATTTATTTTTTTTAATATTTATTTTTGGCTGTGTTGGGTCTTCGTTTATGTGTGAGGGCTTTCTCTAGTTGTGGCAAGCGGGGGCCACTCTTCATCGCGGTGTGCGGGCCTCTCACTATCGCGGCCTCTCTTGTTGCGGAGCACAGGCTCCAGACGCGCAGGCTCAGTCCTGGTTGCTCCGCGGCATGTGGGATCTTCCTAGACCAGGGCTCGAACCCGTGTCCCCTGCATTAGCAGGCAGATTCTCAACCACTGCGCCACCAGGGAAGCCCAATCTAGCACCTTCTTAAGCCACTTCCTCCATGTCTCTGGGGCCTTAACTGTACTGGTGACCTTTTAGTATCTTGAACATGCCCAGCTCTTTCCAGCTGAAGAATCTCTGTGCAGCTCTTTCTCTGCCTGAAACACCCAGTGCCCTGCTGGTGGAGTGGCTGCTCCATCCCATGCTTTAGGTCAGTATTGTCATCATTTTTGAGAAGCTGTCTCTGACCACATTGTCTCCGTAGGGCTTTTCCTTCTCTTCCATTTTCTTCTGTCTTTGTTCTTTCTTTCGTTTCATGTAACACTAACACAAGCTGTATGCTTTGAGTTTATTATGCTTCTCCAACTAGACCGGAAGCTCCACAGCAGGATGGATGTTATGGTGCCCAATATAGTTGCTCAGTTTGTAAGATGGGTAACTAAACTTAAAAGTGAGGCTGATATAGAAAATCTGATTTCTCACTGGAAGATTGGAATCAAACTATCCACCCACTTGCTTCATGCCATTTATACACTGAACCTATAAATAACTTAAATATTAGGCAAAATGCTGTAGGAGGGGTCTTGAGTGGCTGACAGGCATTTAAGAGGCAGCATGAATTTTAAAGTCTGTGGTTGGAATGGTCATTACTTTTCTCCTCTGTTTTCCGTATTCACCTAGGCATGGGAAGCACAGCTGAGGGTGATTTTGGTCCTGGTCTCCTGGCTTAATTCTGGAAATACTCAAATTTGGTTTCTCTTGCTTAGTGGGAAGTGTAGCTAGTCTGTTTGATGAGACAACTATTTGAATTCCTCACATACCTGATTTCCTTAAACCGAGTTGACAACTTCTTGGGAGGGTTTTCATTGTGTTTGGTGCAGCATGGCAGAATGGAAAGGACTTTGAACCAGAATTGGGCTTGGGTTTTTATTTTGGTCCTGGTTACTTTGAAAAAAGCAAACCCAAACCACCACCACAACAAAACATCCTGAGCCTCAGTTTCCCCATCTATGAAACAAGAGAATTGGATGAGATGGTTTCTATGATTCCCGCTACCTTTAATCATCATGAAATCTCTGATTCCTGTAAAAAAATGCATGGATTCTGATCCTGGAGGTAATCACAAAAACTGCAGCATTTAAGGAAACCAACCCTTTCCCCAAAGTCATTTTTATGGAGAAATAGTAGAGAGGGAATGACAAATTCCTTGAAGATTCAGACTCCTTTGAGTTAATCTGAACTCAATCTGACTGTTAATTTGAGTGTCCAAGGAAAAAATATTTTAGAGTTTAATGGTCTGGGGCTCTTAATGACTTGTACTTCACCCTACTAGGAATTTAAAAGGTGAATCAACTGAGAATGATGTGTCCCCTTCTAAGTTGTGGCACCCCAAAAAGAATCTTTTTCACTTTAATGCAAGAATGAGTAACTCACTTGGTCACCCAGAGGACTCCCCCTTGCTGAAAAGATGCGATAGAGAGGAAAGAAAGGCAGCCTTCCCTTCTCCACTTACAAGTATTACAAAGCTGAGTCAGTCAGGAAGATTCTAAGCAAATGGATGATTTTAATATGAATTTTAGTTTTCATTCAGATGGTAGCAGCTTGTATCTCTTTTATTAATTGTTCCTACTATGGTCTAGCCTTTATACCAAATGCTTATCTCACTTATTCCTCAAATATGCTTTGGGTTGGGTGGTAGTTTCCAGGAGAAGAAACTGAGCTACTTAGAGGTTAAGTAACTTGCTAAATTAAGGCCCAGTTAGCAAGTGATTGAATTGTGATTTGAACGAAGTAAATGAGTAATGAATCTTTCTTTGAGCCTACAATGTAGCTGAAAGAATTTTCAGCCTTTTTAAAGGTAGTGAAAAGATAATAGAGAAATTAATGACATTCAAATCACAAACCAAGTTGTGTTCCTTCTGTGTCCTTTTCCTAGAAATCCTGGGTGTTTTCTTTTCATCTAGTCCTATCAATACCCTTTCCTTCTAGGATGCTTCTTTTTAAACAGTCTAGAAGTGAAATCAAACCCTGAGTTAAAATAATGAACAGTCACATTTTATATGATCACATAATAGTATTTCATAAAAGCATGACCTTATTTGTAACTTAGAATCATCCTGACCTGTTGGTTTAAATATTTCAATAATACAGGTTTTCCCCCTCCCCCAATGAGGCCCACTTTTTTCCCCAATCACTTTAATTATGTGAGCTAGAATCCTGTTTCTCACGCATCTTTAGTTCTCAACCTTGTTAAAATTAATCATATAATCCCCCTTTAAAACATAGTATTAAATCACCATAGTAACACAGTATCCAAGCTTTATAGATAAAACATAACAGCCATAAGAAGGTAGTTTGGTGTCCCCTTGACAGCTCTATAACTTTTATAGAAATGTGTTCCTTCTCCTGGCTTGTGTAAGGTGGAGGGATAGCATTACTTACTTACACCTGTTTTATTACCACATTGCTTTTAAATTGCTACCTTGTTTTTGTTCACCTTCCTAGTTAAAAAGGAGAGTTGGAACATTCTTTTCTTTCTGAATTATTTTCTTGTACTCTCTAACCACTCCTCCAGGGCTGGAATTGTTTCCTTTAGTATGACCAGTAGGGTCCATTGACCTTTTGTCCTGGAATACCTTGAAAGTCTCTTTAATTTTCTTATGTGGCCTGTATAAGGGAGTTTTTTTAAAAAAGGCTATCCATATTTGAAAACTTAATTCACATCCTATCAAAAAACTCAATCAGTCTGCCTTTGGAAAAGGCCTGGTGAACCATGATTTTTCATTTCTACTGACAATTTATAGCAGATTATAGGTGAGAGCATCAATTTGAATATTTTATCAATTTGAGTATATTTTGTAAAATATGTTCTGTATAAGATACAATACTAGTTAATGAGTTCCTTTGAATAATTCAATGTCACATTCTAAAATATTATGTTAGCATAAATTTGTGTATTAGAATTTGTAATATTTAACTTCTTTTTAAAAAGGAATCTAAGCTAACTGGTAAACTGATTTTAAAAAGTGGATTTTTTAAACATTTTATAACTTTAAAAAAGAGTTTCTAGATTAATGTGATTAGTAATATGCTTTTTAATTTTTTGAAGCAGATGTTTTTATGTGTGGTTTGCTGATTTTTGTGTTGATGCAGGAATTTTTAGCTTTTATCTTAAATGTTTTTCTTTAAAACCTTGTTTCCATTTCTTAGAAAATACCTTGCATTGATAAGACATTTGCTATTTCTGTCCTGTAAAATATAAAATATATTCCTCATAAGTTTGGAAATTATGAAAGATACAGGAATTTAGGAAAATAACAGCTAACCTTGCCCTCTTGAATTCCAGGTCCTCCCCTTAGTAGCTCTGTGAACTTGATTCAGTTATTTACCTATTCAGTTCTATAGTTTCCTTTTCTGTAAAATGGGAACATCCGCTAAATTCCAGGGTTGCTGGGAGAGTAAATGAGATGGTGTCTAACTTTGTGGCTGGTACTTCAATTCTGCTTTTGCAATCCCTGTTATTTTCTGAACTAGAGGAATGATCAAGTGAGTAGCATTACCAGCGAGCTGGCAGAGAGGGCTTTGGCATCAGATAGGTCTAGGTTTAAAATTCAGCTTTTTGCAGTTTACCAGCTGGCACCTTAGGCAGTGCCACTCTAGGTTATTTCTTCATCTATAAAATGAGGTTAATAGAATGCACCTTTCAGAACTGGATGCAGTGTTCAACAGGGACACCTGCCTGAGCTCAGTAAGTAGGAGGTTTGGTAGCTGTGATGACGTGGTCACTGCTTGCTGTCTTTTTTTTTGTTTTTAAATACTAGCTCACAGTCTGTTCCCTTGAAGTGTGTAAATTTTAAGTTCATTTATAAAGAATTCCACTGAGAAAGGAAATGTTACAGGTTCAACGACTTGTTGTGATTAGATACTTTATCAGGAAACTTACTGCACATTCATTTTCCCCTTTGTTCTGTCTTTGCTGCAGCCTCACAGTTAGCCAAGTTGGCCAGAACTTCACGTTTGTGCTCACTGACATTGACAGCAAACAGAGATTCGGGTTCTGCCGCTTATCTTCAGGAGCCAAGAGTTGCTTCTGTATCTTAAGGTAAGGAAAATGGCTTTGGCTATTGGCTAGTTATGTGAAACAGTGTCAGCATTTGCGTTGTTCTTCTGTAATTAAATTTTCCAGCTGTTCTTTTTATTTTCCTATCTGTTTCCCAAAAGTCACTGCACTTGGGGCGAAGGACTTCACAATGTTGTCCTTGCACTTTAAGTTCTACAGATAATTGTATTTATTTATTTGTATCACATCCCTTGGGTGGGAAAAGGGATCATTGCTTCTGGGGAGTGTGTAGAAGCTGGAGAATCAGCATGGCTTCAGTTCCTCCTGCTGTTATCTGGAGCTGTCAGAAATTAGCCTGTTAGGCTTTCCCTTGGACATTTTGTGTATGTAAGATTATTAATAAAGTATGTGTCTGTAGCTCAGGACGTCTTGCAGACACTGATTGTGTCCTTCTCAGAGTAACACCCCTGCCCCCTTTGGGTCAATGAGTGAGTAACTGTTTCCCAACTTGGCTCCCTCTGTAGAGGTTTGAAAAAAGTGCAGAATCCTATAAGAAGGCTTCTTTAGGTCTTCTAAAACCCCCTTCATACACTAGAATCATACTTGCTTACTGCTCTGTTTCCTCCTGCCAGAGACGTAAGGCATGTTCTGGGGTGGGAGGATGTGTGGAAATCTGGTTTTGGAGCTGCTGGCTCTGGGCTCCTGCTGGGAGCCTCCTGAGGGGGGTGGTAAAGGCATCCCACACACCCTCCTCCCCATCTGCCTCGGTTAAGTAGGTGTCAGAGGGGCCTGCCTCCTGTCTCTCTCTGCTCATGTGCAACAGCTCAGGGCAGGACAGCAGGGAGGCGCCCCTGACAAAACCCGGGTCCCCAGGCTTGGGCCTGGGGATAAGAGGCCAGACCCTCTATGAATTCCAGAAAGGGTAGTTCTCTGGTGTACTAGTCTCTGCACTTTCTTCTCCTCCTCACTAAGAAGAGACCTCCCTGCCTCCCAAACACACACACCCTCACAGCATGAGGGGGTGAGGGCTGACTTTCAAAGTGCCTGAGCTCGATAACTCTCAGTCAGGACTGCTACTTCTGCATTTCTCTACACAAATCTTATTATCATTATTATTTTTAATCAGTGAAATCAACTTTCTTCTTCATCAAGCATAGCATCTGATTTGGGCGCTAGAGAACAACTGCTGGAAAGACCTTAAGAAGGAGGCACAAAGCCGGCTGCTTTGTGAGGCTGCTGCTCTCCAGCACACCTCGGTAGTCTAGGCCCAAGGATTGCCTGCCCAGGGTATTAGACTCTGATGTAATTTATTACTTACTTTTTTATTTAACAGTGTTTTTTTAAAGAAAATTTTCTCTTCCATTTTTGTCTAATGTTATATTTCAGCCTTGGCTAGGACACTGCATATTTATGTAGTCATTCAAAGGAGATGAGGGTTTAAACCAAGTTCTTGAAGTTTTGCAGAAAGGTTTTTGTCCCATGGTGTTTTGGGTTACGATGTTTCTTTCAAAGCCTGGATGTGTGTGTTGGGGGAAAGGGGACTCTTGAATTGCCATTATTGCATTCTCTCAGCAAATTTCAGAGAGTGGAAAGCTGTTTATTTAAAAATTTAAATTTAAAGATTGCTCGCATCTGATTCTGGCGTTTGACTCTGTGTGTCTACATGTAGGGCCATGGACTTCATGTTTGCGAGAAGCTAGTTGAATAGCCTCTTGCTGTCATCATTTAGAATGAAAAATAACAGCAATTTGTGTGTTTTCTGTCTGTTATACTAGCTTGGAACTATGGAAAAAAATTTGGTGGGTTAATTCATTAATTTGTTTGTCAGCCCTTAATTGAATGCCTACTATTAGCTAGTCCCTGTCCTTGAAGAGTTCCCAAGATGAGCTGGGGAGACAGATGATCATGCTATAATATGCTATATATAACACATAGAATGATCCCATGGCATAGTGTCTTCTTACTATTGATAATCTAGTGCCAGAGGATAGTGGCTGTAGTTAAAAATAGTCTTCTGTGAATTCTGGGACATGCATTTCATGGGTATTTAACATGAGGGCGGAAGGCTCTCTTTATCTTATCCAGCTTTTGCTTATATACAGGGCACACAAAATGGCACTTTCCCTGTGCTTGGTTTGGAAACATTGCTGGGTCGAGACTAGCATATGAGTGGAACGGCTTCTGTTAACCCTGGATGACTGGTTGGTGACATGTCCAGTGGAGAGTGGAGAAGTCTGCCAAGAGAACATGGGTGGGATTTGGGTCTGGGTTACATTATAAGCATCATCCTCTTTTGCTGTTTGGTCTCCTTCCTTTAGTTAACCTGTGTCTTGAGGTCCAGTCACCTTTCTCAGTGTGCCTAGTACTCTAGCTCAAGTCTGCTCAGAAGCCACCTTTACTTTTGTTTTCCATTTTTTCCCATGAGGGATGTAGTTCCTAGTGATGGCATCTGTGCAGACATAGCCTCCGCTGTTCTAGGATTTAGCTTCTTAGGGTCACTTTCTCTCTGGCTGCTGTCCCGAGCTCATATGCTTCCTGGCCCATATGAACGACTGGACCTTTCTGCCTTCACGCATTTACCCATCCTCCCAGACTCATCTTGGGCTCTTCTCAGAGTAGCCTTCTCCAGGCAGAGGTACTCATCCCATCCTCTGGATGCACCCAGCATGCTTTGCACACTTCAGTTACACACTCATAAGCCTTGATCTTCCTTTGTGTTTCTCCTATTGAACAGTTAACTCTTTAGGGGTAAAGATTGTGTCTTAAACAACTCTGCATCCCCAGCACTTAGTGTAGTGCTCCACCAAGATATTGTGTGCATGGCTTTCAGAGACAGGGAAATCCATTCCATTCGGTTGGAAGAACAGGAAACGGATACTGAGGGCTCTGAGTGAGAGGACAGGCCACATTGGACACTAGTTCAAAGAGAAAATATGAAATTCAGTTATTGGTTCATATTACCAAACAATTCATGTTAGTCATAAGAGGTGCACCTTTGAGTGTCACAGTGGAGATTCAATGGCACAGTGGACAGACATTATGTCCATAAAAGACTAGGTCATCAGTATTTACAAAATTTGAACTTAATTTCACAATGAAAGGTTCTTAGACATCCTTTATTCAATATAACTTATTAGGTTCATTGTTAGGGGCGTTGTCCCTCCCCCCTAGAATGTAAGCTCCATGAAAGCTTGGAATTCTTACCTTTGTTTGTTTTGTTCATAAATACACCCAAAGTGTATTTAAGAATGTCTGCATATAGTAGACACTTAGTAATACTTGTTTTTTGAAAGGCTGAATCTCTGAGTTTATTTTTAAACATTTTTTCAAAGTTGGTTTGAATTCTTGTCACCAGCTAACCTTGACAGAGATGTAGTTGTACTGAAGTATAAGTCTTGTTAATGAAAGTACCATGGTATATAAAGTCAAATGCACTATTTCTTCCCACAATTGACTGGTTCTCTCTATTAAAGCATTTTAATTTACCTTGAGAGTCACCATTATATTATTTAACTAGCTGCTAGTTAAATAATCTAGTTAATACTAGATTAAAAGCACCAGCTAGGAGAACAGGAGTTACGGGTAAGTTAGTTGTTCTTCATTATAAACCCAGGAATCTGAGAAAGTATTTTAGCATTTTTAGATAGCACCATCTGAGTCTAAGATATAATAAGTATTTACCTCTGAAATCTTTCAAATATCGTAAGACAGAGTGACCTAGATCACTTTTCTCGTGGCTTCTATTTGCCCAAATAACACATGACCCATCAAGGCTAAAACTGTAATGAAATATGCTATTTATAGCCAACTTCTTGTTTCGGATGAACAGAAGGAACACCAGAGTTCAAAGCCATAACTGTATTGCTTGGGGTTGGGGGGAGTAGATTATGGAAGATAAGCCACACAATATTAAATTTCTTTACTCTTTATAAAGGAACTTTAAAAATATTTGTGTTCTACAATTTTCTCCTGTATATATAGGGATCTTATTTCAGCTCTTGAGAAAGCTTGAGTAACTATCTTTATACCCAAATAGGATTGTTCAGAACCTATTATACATTTTGGGAAGAAGTAACTTGTTTCATCAAGATGGTATCTAAAATTTTTTTAATTTAACATTTAAAGTTTTTATTCAATTAGTGTCTTTGTGTCTAGTATATACCAGGAATGAGCAATGTATAACACGTGGTCTTTGGCCTTTATTTACCTCGGGGTCCCTTAAAATAGACACAGAGATCTAGCCCCAGCTCCCCATATGAGAACCTTTCAGATGTCATATTCATCCAAGATTTTGGTGAGCTGAATTTTCTGAACTTGGTATTTCAAACTGAAAACAATGTATACTTTTTGTCCTTTACCAAATATAAAATTGAATATATTTCTGGGTGCACTGTTCCCAGGCCACCTCTGATTTTGATACCCACTTCCCATTTCACTTCTACTACACTTACTGTCTTAGGAGCCACTTAATCTTTGGGAAGGGACTCTGTAAACAAGTAATTAAAATATAATGTGGTAAGTGCTATTTTAAAAAATATGTATGTGTAGGGTTCTTTGGGGTCACAGATTAGGCAGTGCCCGTGTCTGACTTGGAGAATTAGAGAAAGTGTTGCTGATGGGTTCCAGTTAAACTGGGTCTTAGAGAATCAATGGGGGCTTGCCTGGAGGAAAAAGGGAGAAAAGCTCTCTGGGCAGTGAGAACTGGTACACAAAGGCCCAGAGAAATGAAAGGTATAGCAAGATGAAAGAATGATGAGAATTCTGATGAGAGGGTGACAGCAAGAGATGATGCCATAAAAGTCTTGGGGCCAGGCTGTGAAAGCCCTTGTGGGACACGCTCAAGATTTTGGATTTATCCCATAGAAAATGGCGTGCCATGCAATAGTCTGGGGCAGGCGTTAGAAATATTGTTTTTACACCAAGGGTAAAGTGGCTTTTGTACATGAAATTGCTATCTACACAGGCTTGGGATTTTCTGGTTATTGTTAGAGGGATGCTGCACATCACTTTGGGAGTAACACCTGATTTAGATTGGAATTTTCAAGCCTCAACTTTAGTGGTTTTTTTTTTTTTTTCTTTTTTAATTATACCTTAATGAAATGTGTTCCTTGGCCCTCGTTGGGGAGTTATTGTCCTTCTTTCCATGCAAGTTGGCATGTGGGCTTATGTTTAAACGTTAATTGTGTTAAGTGAGAACCATCCTCCTTCTGGAACACTTTCTGTCTTAATGACAGGAACAACTGTCGCATCCTTTTTTCATCTGTATTGTACTCATTTCTACTATAAACAGGAAAGCTCAGTTTTCTCAGAGAAAAAGAAGCTAGAAGTAATAGAGTCTGCTTTTGAGAACTTCGGCTTCTCTCTCTAACTGCTCCAACACATACAGTTTAGGAGAAGAATCAAAGGACTCTTTCCTTAGGCAGGTGCAGTGGCAGAAGCCCTTTTGGATTGTGTTTTAGCTGCTTTGGTATAAAATAAGTCTATGGGGGATGGGGAAGGGAGTTGGGAAGGAAGGCTGTGGGGACAGCTCCCAGATTTTTACCTTGAAAGCAGGTGCTGCTGAAATACTCCAGAAACAGATGGAATCTCCTATTCTTGATTTAAGCTATTTATGGTTGTCTCGCCTGAGGGTATCCTGCTATACAAAAATGCACACAGCCTGATGTTTGAGGGCAGTTTGGGCATCAAAGCTGGGGCCCCTCTGGGAGAAATCAGCCTTTCTTGCCAATGCCTTAAATGCCATTTGGGAAACCTGGATCTTTCATACTACTTAACAGAAGACTTTCCTCTGGTTTTCGAATGTTTCCATCTCTCTGGGGCTGTTTGGTTTCTTTTTAATTCCTTCCCTTAAAAGTATGATGGGTACAATGTTGTTTTCTGGATGGTCAGCTGGGAGAAGACCTGATTGCTACGCAGATTATAATTCCACTCATTGTGGGTCCTGGCACATGGCTTCTGTCAGAAACTGAACCCATGGGATGGGGCCTCCAGAGGCTCTGGTTTACTAGGCCCAGGGCCCTTTCTCAGAGTATTTTGAAAGGCTTGCTGGGGGATGTGCTCATCGGAACATCACTTTGTGGGAGGCTGTAACTTTTCTTTTCTTAATTAAAAAAAAAATGAAGTGGTTGGGGAATGTTGCATGTTTTATTGCCACACAGATGCTTTCATGCTTGGAAATGTATAATCCTCTAGGGAGTCACAACTCAACAATAGTAACAAGCTGTACAGTTTTAAGAAAATCACCTTTAAAGAGGAGAAAGGAAAATAAATAAAATTGCCCTTGCTCTCCTAGCAGCCTGCTGTTTGAGGGCTGGGAAGCTGGACAGTTGGAAGGACAGGTGTGTCTTCTGCACCAGCAGCCAGCCTCAGGGCCGTCCACCATAGGAGAAAGCTTCTTTTCTCCTCCTGGTCCTTTACAAAGGAAACCAGCCTGTGAGTTGTGAGTATTTGAAAATCCAAGACTTTGGCTGAAAGAAAATTTTCATTTTGAGATTGAATGAGTTGGGCATTACAATAGACATGGTATCTTCTCACTCTGTTTTGAAGGCAGAGCACTTCCTTTTCTTAATGCTCACGAAGCTTAGTGCAGGGCAGCAAGTGAAACCGCCCTAGGAACTCCAGGAGTTCACTTTTTAGTTGTTTTTTCCCCTCCATAGCCTATTCATCTTGCTGCCTCTAGCAACTGCTGCTGATGGCTAATGTTATACCATTTTGTAGATGGATAGAGTTAAGTCAGGAGAGCTCACTATAGAGGATTTGGAAGGGAAGGGAGGAATCAGCATTTATTTAATATGCCAGGTGGTTTACATAATTCTCATTTATTCTTATTGCAACCTTATGAAATTATCTCCCTTGTAGAGATAAAGGGCTGGAGACTGAAAGAGATACAGTGGCTTGGCCAAGATCTCACAAAGAGTAAGTGAAGGAATTTGGTTTGGAACCCAAAATCCAACCCAGAGCTCATAGTCTCAACTGCTTTGGGCTTACTGCCATACCTTTCTTTTGTGTCTGATTCAAAACTTCAAATTTTATTTTCTTGCCACCAAGCAATCTTTACGGGTTTCAAAAGTTTGTTTCTCTTCGTATATATTTAGATAAAAGAACCATGATCGGTTGTTTGCCTTTGCAGAAGGAGCTCAGAGGTGAGTTTAAAGAGCTCTTAAGAATAATGTACTACAGCCCATCCTCATTCTATATATGATGAAATTGAGACCTGAAGAGGAAAGATTTTTTGTTCCAAGTTCTTTAGCTGGCTAATAGCAATCTTCTGACCCCCAATCCAGAGTCTTGTCCAGGATATGGCAATGATTTTTCCAACTCGGGAGAATAAGCCCAAGACCACCTGTGACTAAGGTTTTTCAGGACTCAGTAACCTTCAGTTAGCATCAAAAAGTCACATCCGCTTTTGGCCAGCGTCATTGCAGTCTGTGTGAACAATCCAACCATACTATTATAGAGTAAAGAAAATGATACAGTTTTGTTTAAATCTGATGCAGGGTATGTTTGAATGGAAAACCAGTAAAACTGATCCTGCCTTCTGAGAGAAAGAGAGTCTTAAGAATTCCATATGAGGGACGCTTTCTGGGAGATAGGGAGAACATTCTATAGGAGAGGCCAGTTGGTGCTTTTTGGTTGAGTCTGAGTGTCAGCAATTTTTATTGGACCTCCCTGCAAGCAAACCACTTTCCTACACAACAGCAACAATAAGCAGAATGTATTTCTTTGAGCCTTATCTTTGCTTTTCACTGGGCAGGGGGTAGAAAGGAAAATAACTCAATATGCTTCACACCTAAAATTGCCCTTTGGATCTAAGCTGCACTCTTATTTTAAGAGCAAGATAGATTTGTGAATACAAAGAAGAGTCTGAATTTAGGTTTTCTGGCCCTTCCAATGATCAGTTTTAGAAGCAGTAGGAGGCCTAACATTTATCCCTCGTGGAAAGGCCCCGGAAGACTGAGATATACCTCTTTACATCATTTCAAACAGAAGACTCATTATGCCATCTGAAGTTTGAAGAGCCCACAATTCTTAAAATCAATTATGAGTCACTTATTTTTTAGCTGTAATTTTTTTGAGATTATGAAGATATACTTCCTCATTAGAGGACCTTAGAAAATTTCAGAAAAGTAAGAAAAGCAGTCTATCATCTTATGACTCTAATAATGACTAGATGTGTTTCTTTCCTTGAATTGGGATCATGCTGTAGGTATAGTTTTCTACCTAGCTTTTTCATTTATCATATTATAAGCAAGCATCTTTCCATATCATTAAATATTCTTTCCTGAGAATCTTTTTTACTGTATAACTTATTTTTGTGAGATTGATTTATAAGGGAAGAAGCTCTTAGTTATCTAAAAAAAAAAATTTCTTGCTAAGACTTATGTTCTTTTAAAAAATGCATTTGTTCCAGTGAATTTGTCATTCAACTAATTACTTTGGTATTTTTGTTTAAAAAAAAAAAGCTCAACTACTATTTATCTTAACGTGTGAGCTATTACCCAATTCTTGACAATGAAGAATAATTATTAACTTCTGAAAACAATGAACATAAAAGTATGGAAATAGTATCAAAAGTCTTATTTAAATCAAATGACAAATAATGTATTTAGTTTACTTTTCCTTTCCATATTTTCACTTTGACATATCTTCAAAGTAATCCTTTTTATTAGTGTGAGTTGTGTTGTAAATTGCAAAAAATAATGTAGCATAAAGGGAATACTTTTAAAGTTACATAGCAATATAAATTTTGATTTTTAATATATTACATTCTGAATGAAAAGAAAGTATATGCATCTTAAAACTTTATGTAGAAATAACTTAGGGAATTTTTAAACGTTGTAGGTAAAATTAAGTTCTGTGCTGTAGTGTGCAATGGAAATTGAATAGGTGTTTATTTCTCATTCATGGGACATGTAACTACCAGTAACCTTCAGCAAAACTAAGGGCAATTATCCTCTAACTCAATTCACAAGTGTTAGACTGCCACTATGGAGATTTTTAATCCCTTATCTATAATATAAAACAATATTTATTACAAAATTAATTCTGAGAGGCATTATTTATGGTTTCTAATCCATTGTATTTCAGATGTCTTTGAAGTAAGGTGGGTGGAGCTTTGTATGTGGGGTTAATTGTCCCATTGTTCATTTATTCAGTCTGGTATTTTAACTAGGTCTTTATGTGTATTAATGAGCCCAAAATGCAGCAAAAAATGCTGGGCTCCAAAAAACTTGACATTTTAAAACTTATTTAAATGTGTGGTCGAAAAAGAAGTTGGGTGAAATTCAGTGTCCTGTAGTTTTTTTGCCTGAGCTCCTAATGACTGGTTTCCTTTAAAAAATTATTTTTTATTTTTTAAATTCTAGTCCCATAAGAAAATGAAAAGTCTTTGGGGGGATAAAAAACTAAAAGCCACAAAAAAAAACCCAAGGCAAAAAGACTCTAAAGAAACTATATTTGCTAGTGCCCAGTTTTCTGCTGAGCTAGGATTTTTACCGTCATCTGTTTAAAAAAAAAACACATATATAATAATTTTGGTTATCATTTTAAAGAAATTTTTAATTTGTACTTTTTCTTTTTTATTAGTATGTGGAAATATACTAAATGTTGATTATCCTCATTAAGTAAAGGTAGCCATTGTTCCCTAACTACTGGAAACAATACTTGTTTTTATCTTTTTTCTCTTTATTAAAATTCCCTGGAGATTATAATTCCAGGTCTTTTTATTTGAAGAGATAGTTTAACTTTCATACAATGGGACTCCCTGAATTTGTCCTCTCCTCAGATTTAGTACTTAAATTGTAATGGAATGAACATTGGTACTATATTTGATTTTTTTTATCTTCTTAAAAATTGGATTAATAAGATAAAATGTTTTCACTTACCCATCATTCATCTTTTTTCTTTTTTTAAAGGAACATCTATTTATTTATTTATTTATTTATTGTCTGCGTTGGGTCTTCGTTGCTGCGCGCAGGCTTTCTCTAGCTTGGGTGAGCGGGGGCTACTCTTTGTTGTGGTGCGCGGGCTTCTCGTTGCGGAGCACGGGCTCTGGGTGCGCGGGCTTCAGTAGTTGTGGCACGTGGGCTCAGTAGTTGTGGCTCACGGGCTCTAGAGCACAGACTTAGTAGTTGTGGCACAAGGGTTTAGTTGCTCCGCAGCATGTGAGATCTTCCCGGACCAGGGATGGAACCCGCATCCCCTGCGTTGGCAGGCGGATTCTTAACCACTGCACCACTAGGGGAGTCCCTGGTTCATTCATCTGTGTCTCAGTTATTTCAATGATGAATTGAGGATAGTACTAACTGAGAATTTTGTTGTGATGACTCATAAAACAGCACTTGATAAAGTTCTTTGTGTGTTATATCTACTGTGTAAGTGTTTAACTACAACCCTGTGCCTTTCTTTTGTAAACTGTGAACTGTAACCTGCAAAAAGAAAGTGCACTGATTTTAACTGTATGTACACACATAAGTATATATACATAAGTGTACATATATATTATATATACTCACGTAAGTACACACTTACGTAACAAATACTCAAGTAATCACTAAGTTAAGAAATTTCCAGCACCCCAGAATAATTTTTTTGCCTATGTATGTATCCCTGAATAATATGGTATGGTTTTGTCTGGCTTGGAACCTGTATGAATTGAATTATACAATTTGGAATTGTTATTTTAAGTCTTCTTTTGCTTAATTTTTGAGATTTATCTATGCTGTTTCTTTTCTTTGCTATATAGGTGTTCCATATTGTATGACCATACTACAGTTTGTTCATACATTCAACTGTAGGTAGCCATTTGGGCTGTTTCCAGTTCATGGCATTAATGAACATTTTTGAACAGATATCCTGGTACACAAAGGCACTAGGTTCTTTGGTGTATGAACCTAGGAGTTGAATAGCCAAATGTCTTGGGTACATACATCTTCAGCTTTACTGGATAATGCCACATTGTTTTCTAAGGTGGCTGTGCCATTTTATGGTTCTGCCAGCTGTGTGTAAGCGTCCTTCTAGTCCTACACTGCTTCCCCGTCTTGCTTTTTAAAGAAGACATGCAGCTTGCTATTCCCCTTTCACAAAGTCTGTGAGATCTAGGTGTTGTCCCTCTTTATTTCCCTAAAGATTAGTCTGGCCTCATTGTCTGAAGAGGCATTGCTAGAGAAAGAGACAGTGCTGGGGTTGGAAGAGGCAAGCTGATCATCTCTGACGTAAAATGAGCTGTAAGGTGGCACGGCATAAAGAGCATGGTCTGGAGTCAGAGCAGGACTTGAGTCCTAGTCCAGCTGATGTAGAAGTGTGCTTTTAGGTGCTCCATTTCCTCTTTTTGAGCCTTAATTTCCTCATATCTGCTTTTTTTGGGGTGATGACTAGAGATAATATAGGCAAAAAATCTTGATAAGGTAGTCACTGGTACCTTACAACATTACATAGTGCAGGAGTTATCAAAAGAAGGATAGACCAGTTGTAACACATACATGTCATTGTCATAGATGTGATTTGTGTGGGCATGTACATAACCAAGTCTATGTGAGCCTGGTCGCATCAACTTGAAGATGATACTTGGTGACCATGAGGTGGGCACTTACACACAGTGGGTCAGGGTGGAGAATGATGCAACATTCCTGGAAAACAATTGGCAATGTATATTCAAAACTTTTAAAATTATTCCCATTTTTGGAATCTTCTAAGGAAAACTCAAATATTTGTATAGATACATGTATGAGGATGTCTATTATAGCACATAGAATGAAAAATTAGAAACAATTAATGGAGGGAGATAGCTAGGTTAATACCATTAAAATTATGTTTTCGGTGATTAATGACATGGAAAATATCTAGGACATAGTGTTATGCAAAAAAAGCAAGAGATGAATTTTCATATATGATATCTCTATTTTGTAAGAAATTTATAGAAAAAAAACCTGGTGGTTGAATATCAAAGCATTAACAATGAGACTAGTTAGGTAATGGGATCACGGGTGTTTTAAATTTTCTTTTTTGTATTTTTTTAATGAAGTAGTTCTTGCAGTTTTATCCTGTCAAGTTCAATCCAAATATTTATTGCACCACAGTTTATGTGTTTTTTAATTTAGAAAAATGATAACTACCTTCATATAGAACATGATTCCCAGTATAGAATGCCACAAATGGTAGTACTTTAACTACCAAAATGACCACTGATGCTCTAGTATGTGTTTTTCTCCTCCTAAGTTTGCAGAATGGACTTGAGCTCTGGAATCAGACCTGTGTTCAAATTTTGGTTCTACTACTTACTAGGCATAGGAATGGAAGAAAGTCACTTCACCTTTCTGAGCCTCAGTTTCCTCATCCGTAAAACAGAAAATACTTCCCATAGTAGCCGTGAAGATTAAATGAGATTTTTGGTGCTCAATTCCAAGTAATTATTCCCATGTTGCCTTGCAAGATTTAAAAATTCTATCAGCTATAAAGTGTACCATAGAGGTAAAAACAGATTTTCAGGGGCTAAAAAGGGGCTGTACTGAATTTTCAGATTGATTTCAAGAAGCATCTTGATTTTAGAAACACTAAAAACGAGTAAGAGTTCATCTTAACTGAGAAATGATTGCATTAATTTCACAGTGGGATATTTAGCACCTATCCTATAGATTATCACTGTTTTATACTCACCTAGTTGGCCTTTTAATTTTCTCAGAAATTTCTATCTTATTTGTGTGAAAGGACTAGGAACCTGTTCCCAATTCGTGCCTCAAACCTGCTTTTTGTGGCCTCAGGATCTCTGTCATAACCCGTTTTATGCTTTCACAAACTGAGCCCCTGGGGAGCTGTCTGCACTTTTCAGTGTGATCCAGCTGAATTCCTTCCCTTCCCCACTTGAGCCCTTTGATTTGCCAGGTTTTTGTTCATCTACCCTAAGGATGGACTGAGATTGCTGAGCACGGCCTCTCTTGTGGTGCAAAGTGAGAATTGTTTCTAATTGAGCAGAAACATGTGGAAGGATCAGGAATATCTCAAGGGATTACAGAAAAATTCCAAATTTGTACTACTTACAGCTTGTGTTTAGAACAGGGTCTGCTGGGAATAAATGTTAGTTAGTGTGGCCTGTGACCTTAAAAACTGTTGACATGGACTTCAGCCAGAAACTAGCCACAGACCTCCTTTGTTAAACTCATTCATAGCTCTTTGAAAACTCTAGTCAGTGAAAGTTGCCAGCTCCAATCTAAGCAGAGCCCTTTTTTTTTTTTTTTTTCCCATGCTTTGGAAACAGAGGACGCCCCTTAACCAGCAAGGCTTCTTTAATAAGACTACATGGCCTTAAACGCAATTGGAATTGACAACTTCCTGGCTTGGGTTTGCCAACTGGCAGGGCTGTGAAGCCGAGGGGACAAACAGCGTTGGGGCGCTGTGCACTTGTGTTTGTGTATGTGCAGAGGAAACTGAACTCCAGAGCACTGCGATACCCCTTCACTCCAAAAGCAACACTGTGGCCTGAATTGGACACATCTTCCTAGTGTTCTGGCAGGGGTAGACAATTCAGAATTCTCTCTCAGCATAAGGAAAAAGAGAAAATGACTGCACTTTCTTTTTGATGGCAATGATTCTGGCCTTTCCCTTCTTTCCTCAAAACCCTTGTTTTAATCTTTTCATTGGTGTTGTGTTGCTCAAATATAGAACAGCACATTTTTGGATGGTACTCAGCATCCACTCTGGAGTTTTACTTAACAAATTTCAGTTTCTGTCAAGCTGAAGGGGTAGTCAGGATATCTCTTCATTTCACTGGTTGAGGAAACTGAGGCATGAGGATGTTAAGCAGTTTCTTCTCCCTTGCTCTCTATCAAAAGGAATCATAAGAAAAGGCCTTAAATGATTTGCTGCCCCTGCAAACCAGCATAGTAATTGAGACTAGAGACTAATATTTTCTCTAGTTTTTGTCTTTAATCCAAAGACTACATTATCTGAATTTAAAGACAGGGAGGCAAATAGAATGTTTTGAAAAAATGAATAAGTTAATCGGACTAGAAAGAGAAAGCAGTTATTCTGCTTACAAAGTTGATTTATTTTAATACTGTAACATGTTGATGGTGGCTGGGAAAGCTATCTTGGTTATCAGTTGTCATCCTGAGATATACAATCATATCAGTCTACATCTCTGTCTACTTGACTACTTGTTAAATTTTGGTTGTTGGAATATAATATTTATTTCTAGTTATGCTGTTGAAGTTGTTATTTTTAACATAAATACTCCAACAAACTTATCACTTCTAAAAGCTGCTGAGGTTTGTTGTGATTTCAGTCAGGCATGTGTGAGGAGAAAAAGGAATGTCACATTGGCCTAAGAATCAATGGCACATAGGCTAGGAATATGGAAACTCTACGAAGAGAAATTATATAATTTCCTAGAGACTTTATAAGAATTTAGATGTGATTAAAAGAGAACGCATAAGAGTACCTGATCTATCGTAGGTGCTCCATAAGTATTTGTTGAATGAATAAAATTGGTAAAGAAAACTTATTTCCCAGTCTCAGTATTTGCCCGTTCACACACACACAAATGATATCTCTTCCTCAAAACCCTTACCTCAGAGCATTTACTACTCCCACAGAAGGTAGATGATGCCCTCATGTTTTAATTACCTAAAGTTCTAACGCAAAGCTTTTAGATTTAGTCAGAACTAGATTCAAATTCAAATTAGCCACATGACAAATCAAATCACTTAACTTTTTCTGTTCCTCATTTCCCACATCTATAAAATAAAGATAATGAGATCTACTTTGTGAAGTTGTTAACATATAGGTAAAAATGTTATATGAAACACCTGATTTAGGCGTTAGAAACACAGAATTGTTTTTCAGAAAGGAACTTATTATTTTCATCATTTATTTCTCTCCTACCCTCTATCAGAGGGAGTCGTAAGAAAAGGTCTCAAATACTTTGCTGAGTCTAAGACTCTCCCTGCTCATACAGGGAATGTAGTTACTCTGAAGACCAGCTAAGAGTGCTTGAAAGTGTCCCAAACTCTAAATACAATAGAAAATCTTTACTAGCCTATGGAAATGATGGTTGTTTTCTGTGCCTGTGCGCTATACTAAGAGTAGATTAGATTGTTAGAAAATATATTTAGATAAATAGATGATTAAGAAAGCCAGATTCTATTTTTCCTTGCTTTTTGTCAGTTAAGAAGTTGCTAGTAATTTTAGAACGTTACACAGTACAGAGAATTACGTAGAATTCTTTAAACTTGTGTTGAGTTCCCTTTCACACAGGATTTCACTGTAAGTGCTCCCATTCTTAAACACACTTAAAGGTTGTTTTGCAAGTATTAATTCTGAAGCTCTCCCCCATTTGAGCTGATGAATCCGTTGGTTTTTATAACCTCTCTATTTATTTTGAGTCTCAACCTTGGTGTTTTGTGTGAATAGCAAATTATATGAAGCCCTTTTTTCTGTCTCCTACATTCCAGGGGTTTAAGAATGTGCTCTGAACAAGGTGGAGGAGGGTGAACAACTCTCATGTGTAGAAGAGGGAAGATTATTTGTCAGATTTTATTTTAAGGGAATATTTTCCCCTAAGAGTTCATAAAATGAGAGTATGTCATCTTTTCTTCTAAAGATTTTCCCCCTAATGCTACCTCATTTTCTAAACTTTCATTAATAGCTCTTTGCAGCTGAAGCAAATATTTTAGATCTTTCTTGTACTCTCCTCCAGCTGGGAGTGTCTCTCACACATCAAAGGCAGATATGAGCCTCTCATTAAAAGATACTATGAGTTCATCATCTCAGAAGAGTGGGACCTGAAAACCTGAGATAACTTTCAGCTACAAGTCATATCTAAGCTGGAGTGAGATTTTTCCGTGGTTTACCACATTTCTTTTCTCAATTTGTCACTCCCAGATGCTTTAAAGTCTGGTTTTCTCTCTTGGTTTTATTATATCTGAAGATTATCCTTATTCAGAATAGGAACTTAGTTGTAGGGCTTAGGAAAGATAACTGCTTTAAAATTTATTTTTAATAAGAAAATAAAGAATCCTCACACTTAGGAAGGAAGCCCGAAGTTTGCTTGTTATTTTTTCTCCCTCCTCTCCTACATGTGATTTGTGCTAGGCCTTCTTAGTCCCTCACTGCACTAACTGCTCTAGGGTCTATAAGGTAATTATTTGAAACTTAAGTCAGCTCTGAAAATTCTACAAATCCCTCTTTTCCTACCTCTTGCTAATGAAAAACAACACTGAAATCAGAGTTATTCAACAGATTTCTTGAGAGTATGGCAGAAAACTGGTTACACCCTTCAGATTTTATTTTTGAAAGCATTTCTAGATTAGGGTGAAGGCTGGAATGTTATACTCCAGCTAAAAGACATACTAAATGTTTTTAGCTTCTTTTATATTTATATGTGCACAAGCATACATGCGAACGTGTTATCACAAAATATTGCAGGTTTCATCATTTGAGTAATAGCCACAGCAAATCCAGATTATGTTTTTTCCATAGTATTTACTTTCCTTACTTTGGTCATTTTCAAGCTCTCTGTTAGTGTTTTCTAGCCAAAGGTGAAAGTTGTCCTCAGATAAATATTAGGATGGCCTGCCAGCCAAATCCTAGGCAACCCAGTGAATTACTCTCTTTGATAGTAGAAGGGTCTAGTTCAAGTTGCTCTGAATGGCATTTAACTATAAAACAATAGCCTTAACAAAAGTTGCTGGTGTTCTTCAAATTGTTTCTGTACCAGTAGCCAATTCTTTTGGCACTTTAGGATATGAGGTTTGTTCCATTAATAATTTGGAGTGCAAGTTTTCAGAGCATTACAAAGCCAATGAATGGAGGGGCGGGGGGTGGACAGAAAAGTATATAGATGGATTGAACATGCATGAAGTAAAAACTGAAAAGCAAGCAAACAAAAATATCACTTCCCCCCTGCCCCCCCAACACACGTACACATGCACGCACAAACCCAGAAGCTGTTGACTTGGCAGTTTTTCATTTTTTATGGCTCTAGGGACAGGTTTAAATTGGGAATTTTTTTTTTTTTTTATTCTCTTGTGCTGTGTTGAACCGGAAGGCAGTGTTTGATGTAATCTGGCCCAGATGTCAGCAGTGTGCAGCTTTGTGATGATTATTTATCTTCAAGTTTTTACTTTGTAAAAGGAGAATCAGCAAACAGTTGTTTAGGGTCGTAAGTTTTATTTAGTGCCTGTTTTTGAGATTCTGTGTGTGTGTACAGACTAACGTAGATTAGTTTAAATATGCTTTAAATGTAATTTCATTTTAGCTATTAATCTTAAAATCCTCTTTAACAAATGCTGGTTACAAGTCCCCTGATAAATGTTAATATGTTTAGCGCTTTACATTCTGGATATTGTTCCTCTTATTTCAGTTTCTCGTTCTTCTAGGAAGTTTTCTCAGCTAAGACCATTAAATTAGTGGGCTCTTTTAAATGGTCTTGGAAAAAATTTTCTCAGAATGTTAATTTCCCAGGATATTTGTATTTCTTGGTTACATAATAGCTTAGAATGTAAATGGCAAAACTTCAGTAATAGTTACCAAATAGCAGTCCATTTAGTCACTTGGATTTCAGGTGTATTTGTTTTAAGAGTATTGTTTTCAAAATATTTCCAAAGGATGGGAGTTGCTTAATCCACTGTTTGCCCCCTTTGAAGTGCTATGATGGCTGCTAAATCCCCTGAAGAAAATGGAGTTTGAAATCTCTTCCTGGGACATCCTGTTATCATATAATACTATTTTAAAGATCAAGGGATGCACGTGAAAAATCTTTGCGTCTGTTATGTTTTTTCAAAAACACCACTAGGTTTTCTTAGTAATTTTAATTCAAACTACACAATTACATAGTGACTGATTTCAATTCAAGGATAAATTTTTAAATTTTTAAATGTTTTCCATATTGATGCCAAGAGTAATTCTAACCTAGTATAATAATAATTCTAACTCAGGCAGGATTAACTACTATACTCCCTTAGCTCACCTCACTGGCTTTAATGAAATTTTTGTCTGTCTTAAAAATGCCAGTAAATTACGTTGACATTCTATAACTTTAAGATCAATAGCATCACAGCATTGGTAGTTAATTAAGACAGTCTTCATTGGCAGCAGTGTAGTATATAGGAAAGATTAGTTTTAGGACTTGGGTTCAAGTTTTGCATGTACTTCTGATAGGCCAGGTGACATTGGGCAAGGTGTCTGACCTGTATCAACCACATCTATAAAATGAGGGAGTTGGACTAGATAGTTGTCAACGTCCCTTGAGACTCAAATTTTATGTGGGCTGTTTTTTTTTTTTTTATTCAAGTCATCTTATTAAATTCCAGTGAGTTCATTAGGGCTTTATTGCTATAATTCATGTTTCTTGGATGATTCTTTCCTTATTCCCCTGAATGCGTTTGAGATGCATGATCAGAGGGATTCTAGAAGTTTTATTACAGTCTTGCCAATGCATGGAAGTATTTAAAAATTTTTTAAATTGCTTTTGATTCTTAGCATTTTTGTCACTTTTAGATGGAACATTAAATATGAAACCTCTTTCATTCTTAAAGTAGGTAGGGACAGTGGATCTACGCTATTACTGTCTTTCCCCTAATAGCTCTCCCTGGGGAAACTAAGAGGGCAGGGCACTTTTTCCTTGCAACGTTGTAGAATGACCTAGCCTGGAACCCTGGCGTAGTAAGAGAATAACCACTGGATCAGGAGAGGAAAGACCTTGGATCTAGACCCCACTCTGAGACTCATGCACTATGTGCCTTTGGGTAAGGTGCTGGGGTTTTCTCCCTGTTTAAAATGGTAAATGATAATGTTAGCCCTTCCAAGCTCACGGTACAGCTCTTACAGATCATCTGTTCTCAAATACTTACTGGGACGTCCTTTTCAGTTTTTTCTTTGTGCTTTTAGCCTCAATAAAGACAAAATTGCTATTAGTATGTATAATTATTATAAGGAATTTTATTTCTCATCAGAACTACATGTCCAGCTATGAGTATAATTGTAGAAAAAGTGTGTTCTAACTGTCTTCAGTGATTTTTCTAAAAGGTCAAAAGGTTGTTTTGGGAATTCAGAATTCTTGGTTAATAATAAAACTTATTAAAAGGAAATATACCTCAACACTTACCATTTTGAAAGGATAATTTATAGAAGTTCAGGTAAATACCGAGTGCTATGTATGCAGTGAGGGTGATGAGAGGAGATCAGGAAGCCAGCTTCTCAAAGTCTGCAGCATCTTAAAGCTTCTGGCAGTGAGTGCTGTGATAGAGTAGAAAGAGAGGAGTTTTGGAATCAGACAGGTTTGGGTTTGCTTGCCAGCTGCCCACTTGCCAGCTTATGATCTTTGTTAAGTTACCTCGCTTCTTGAAACTAAGTTTTTTTTTCATCTCTGAAATTCAGATACAAGGACCCACCTCGAAGTGTTGTTGTATGAGATAATGTTTGCAAATCAGCGGAGTCCTGGTAAACAGTAGGGGCTCTCTGTGAATGGTAATTACTCATTCCTCCCTGGATGAACAGGTTTAGAGCATCTAGAAACAGTTATAGTAGGATTGGAGTATTTTAATTTTCATCAACTGGTTAATATTGGGAAGGTCACTGAGCCCTTAGATGAATGTGTCCTTTGATTTGTCCCTTGATTCTCCTGGGGAAAAAAGCCCAGAATATAAACTCAGAAGGTTCAAGTCCCAGCTCTTATTTTTTCAGCTACATCTCCATGAGTGTATCCTAACTTTTCTGGACTTCTTTTCCTCCATCTATATAATGAGGACAATCATAAGTCCTTCAAAGTATTGTTATGGGGATCAAATAATAACACATGACACTTCTTTGTAAGAATTGAATTGATCCCTATACAAGTTTTACCTGGTGGCCAACTTGAAACCTAATAGGGCTTTTTTTTTTTTTTTTTAACTTTCTCAAGCTTTGTTCCCAAGCCCTTCCCTTTCTTGGGATGTGTTAACATAAGACAATGAGACAGAGATTTGCCACAGTAGAAGCCCATCACGTTTAGGGAACTGAGTGCTCTGTGTATTCACATACATTATCTTAAACAGCTCTGCAAGGGAAACAATATCTTTATTTTATAGAAGAGGAAAGGGAGCCTAGGCAAATAGTTACTAGCTAATAAGTTAATATTAGTTATTAATATTATATTGTCAGTATTTGAACTTAGCTCATCTGATTCTAAAATCCATATTCCTCCCACTTTTATGTGCTGCTTCCATCACATACTTTCTGCCTTATCTGACTTAGGTTACGGAGACATTTATCGGGTGTCTATAGGTGCTGGGTATTGCACTGTAGGCACTGGTGATGCAGTATTATACAAGACACTCCCATTCACCATCTTCACATGGCCCAGGGTCTGAAGGCAGACACATAATTAAACAATAAGTTGTAATATTGAGCCCTGCTAAAGAAAGCACAGGATATTAGATGACTATGTAAATGGTTCGTCATCTGTGTATATTGAACAGTTTCCTCTGAATAGTTGACTTCTCTTGGTTTCAGGTATCACAATATAATCTTACCACATTATAATCTTAAAGTAGTTCTGGCTTGGGGGTGAATGTAACATCACTTATTTCCATAATTTAAAAAAACTTGCTAAAATATGCATAAAAGTAAATAACAGCTCATATTTATTAAATGCTTACAATTTGCTGAGTGCTTTCCATGCATGCTCTCATTAAATCCTCATAATAACCTTGGGAGAGGGCACTATGGTCCCCATGGTACAGATGAAGAAACTGAGGCTTGCAGACATTAAGTTGCTTGCCTAAAGTGGTACAACTAAAAAGTGGCAGAATTCTTCTGATTCCAGAGCCTACATTCCTAAACAAATTCAATCAGATAAGTGTATGTATTAGAAAAGTTTAAATCTATTTCTTTTTCAAAATTAAGTGATACCATGACTTTTAATCCTATTTTGTCATTTTTAGTTTACAGAAAATTCACTTTTTGTAACATACGGTTTTATGAGTTTTGACAAATGCAGGGTCACATATGTACTACTGCAATCAAACTAGAGTTCCGTTAAGTCCTTGCAAATTCCCTTTGTAGTTAAACCCTCCTCCTATTCCCAGCCCTGGACAATGACTGATCTGTTCTCCATCCCTAGAGTTTTGTCTTTTATAAAATGCCACAAAATGTAATCATATGATCTGTACCTTTTGGGGACTGGCTCTTTCACATAGCTAAATGCGATTAAGTTTCACCCATGTTGTGTGTATCAGTGACTCATTCTTTTTATTGTTGAGTAGGTATTCTATTGTATGGCTGTTACCACAGTTTATTTATCTATTCACAAAGGATGTTTGGGTTGTTCCAGTTTTTATGATGGTGAATAAAGTTGTTGTAAACATTTGCATAAAGGTTTTTGTGTGAACACAAGTTTTTGTTTCTCTTGGGATTGCTAGATCATATGCTGAGTATGTATTCAGTTTTGCCAGAAACTGCCAAACTGGTTCTCAGAGTGGCTGTATCATTTTGCATGTCTACCAGCAACGTATGAGAGTTCCAGTTGCTCCTCATTTTCACTAGTATTTGGTATTATCACTGTTTTAAAATTTTGGCTATTCTCTTAGGTGTTAGTGGGATCCATTGTGGTTTTAATTTGCATTTCCCTAATGAGTGGTTTATTTTAAGCATCTATTCATGTGCTTATTTGCCATCTGTGTATCATCTTTGGTAAAGTGTCTGTTGAGTTTTAAGAGTTTTTAAAGTATTCTTGATAACAAATCTTTTGTCAGATATGCGATTTGCATATATTTTCTCTGAGTCCGTGGCTTGTCTATTCAAAGATTTTAATTTTGATTATGTCTTCACACATCAGTCTTTTATGGATCATGCTTTAGGTGTCGTATGTAGGAACTATTGCCTAACTTAAGGCTACAAGATTTTCTCCTATTTTTCTTTTTTGGAAGTTTTATAGTTTTATATTTTACATTTAGGTCTATGATCCATTTTGAGTTATTTTTTTCAAGGTATGAGGCTGAGGTTTTTTTTTTTTTCTTCTTTGCATACAGATGTCTAGTTGTTCCAGCAACATTTGTTGAAAAGTCCATCTTTTTCTCCATTGAATTACCTTTGCACCTTTGTCAAAAATTGACAGTATTTGTGGGATCTGTTTCTGAACTCAATCCTGTCTAAGTGTCTGTCAACACCAGACTGTCTTGATTACTTTAGCTTTGTAGTAACTCTTGAAATCAGCATGAGTCTTCCAGCTGTGTTCTTTTCAAAATTGTGTTTGCCATTCTAGTTCCTCTGCCTTACTACATAAATTTTGCTCTTTTAGCTCCTTGGCTTTTGATATCTACAGAAAATCCTACTGGGATTTGGATTAATACTGGGTTGAATATGTAAATCAGTTTGGGGAAAGTTGACATTTTAACAAAATTTTCAGGTCTTTCAATCCATGAAACAGTACATCTTTCTCTTTAGGACTTCTTTAATTTCTTTCTTTTGTGTTTTATAGTTTTCAGTGTACAACTCCCACAATATATTGTTAGCTTTATACCTAAATGTTTCCTTCCTGTTTGTTGTTGTTGCTAATGTAAATGATACAGTGAAAAAATTAAATACTAATTTTTCATGACTTTCACACTAATTTATAGTCTTTGTTTTCTGAAGGTATTTTCCCATCATTTAGGGTCTTTAGCAAGTAAAAGATTGTTTCTTGATGTTTCTTCTTTGAGTCTTCATCTGCTTGTGATCTCATAGCCCTTGCACCATTTTGTAACTATGATGTCAAAGAAGACAGCTTCAAAGGATATATCTGGGAGCATCTGAAAAAGAGGATCTTCTCTGTACAGGTGGATTAATTTTGAGACAGAATCCATGTTTCCTTCTTTCAACAGCTGTCACAGGCATTGCAGAATTTCTTTTGTTTTGCTTTGCGTATGAGACGACAGTTCAACTTCTTTTACTTCAGAAAATCTAGTTTAAAGTATGGATATTAACTTTTAGCATGATAAAAATGAGGCTCTATAGTAGACACTCTGGAAAAAGAGGACATTTTCTGGGTTTTTGCTCTTTGACAACTAAGCAGTTTCAGGGAAGAAAAAGCAGCTGTTACCTTCATTATATTCCCTTCTGTGGCTCTGTACCATCTCCTGCTCATGTGTTATTGTTGTGTACTATACATACTCAGAGTGCAGCCAGGCAGAGAGAAGGTATCATGCCTAGTACTTTTAACATCCATTATCCCATTTAATTCTTATGATGACTAGGTATCAATAAATTACAGATGACAACACTGAGCTTCAGAGTGACAGTGGTCTGACCAAGGTTCAATGGCTGCTCTGAGGGCATGTCTTGAACACAGGCCCTTGACCACCAGAGTCCCTGGTCTTACCCACTCTGCTCTCCAAAAGGTCCTCTCCATTTTTTTTTGTGAAATAAATTTATTTATTTATTTATTTATTTTTGGCTGAGTTGCTGCTTTGTTGCTGCGCGTGGGCTTTCTCCCGTTGAGGCAAGTGGGAGCCACTCCTCGCCGCGGCGCGTGGGCCTCTCATTGCGGTGGCCTCTCCTGTTGTGGAGCACAGGCTCGAGGTGCGCGGGCCTCAGCAGTTGTGGCACGTGGGCTTAGTAGTTGTGGCTCGCGGGCTCTAGAGCACAACCTCAGTAGTTGTGGCGCACGGGCTTCGTTGCTCCAGGGCATGTGGGATCCTCCCGGACCACGGCTCGAACCTGTGTCCCCTGCACTGGCAGGCAGATTCCCAACCACTGCACCACCAGGGAAGCCCCCTCTCCATTTTTATTACCTCACAGGGCTAACTTTTTTGAGTGATGGGTATCCTTTGAAAATCTGCTGAAAGCTCCAGGAACTATCTTAAAAAAAAAAAAAAGTTTTTGGATGTCCTTACAAAGTTTTATAGACATTAAGGGTTTTCACAAAACCCTTTCTGTGGTCTCTGGAGCCCAGGTTAAAAATCCATACTCAAGACCTCTTTTTTATGCACTAATTTTTTTCCCCCTCCAGTTATCAAAACCACCCAGTAGTGTATTCTCTCCTTTGACACTTGGAGTCAACACTACCTATCCTGGGTGCTTGCATGTGGGCAACGGGTTAAAGCCTGAGGCTCTTCCTTCTACTACTCTTCATTCATTCTTTTCATCCTTTCATGCTGGGTACTGGGGATTCAGCTATGAATAAAGCCCTATCCCTGTCCTCAAGGGCTTCACGGTCCAGTGCATTTCGGAAATAGCCATGCTTGGAATGGCTAAAGTTCGTTCAAATGATGTGGAGAGGCAGCATGGAGTAGTGGAACAATCTGGATTCGTAGTCAGACTTAGATTAAATCTCAGGCAAGTTATTACTGAATTATCCTAGGACTTTGTGTAGAGGGAATAATGATATTAACACCTGTCTTACATCATTTCTAAATGAGAGCTTTTCTTGGTAAAATGACTTTTTCCAGAAATTTAATACACATAAAGACTTCAGAAGAATGCCTGTTGAAATCTAAGCCTTTAATAAAGTTTAGTCATTATTAGCAATTAAAACTTTTTATTCAACAAATATTTGAGGGTGAGTCAGTGCTGTGAGTCGGGACCTGTTAATGGAGACAGACGTAGAAAGAAATGTCATAGTGCAACCCAAACTTTTTAAATTTGAGGTCTAATAAAAATATCCAGCAAGATTTTACTGAAAATTGGTTTAAATAGTGAGTAGAAATTATATTTGGCTGTGCAGTTTTTCTTCCTTGCTAAAAGTTGTGCTTGTTTTTCTTTTGTTGTTTGCTGTTTACCTGTTAGAATCCAGTTTATAAGCGACCGCATAGGTATTTATTTCCTCAGGAAGAAAACTGCCTTAAGATTTCCATGGCATAATTTGTGACAGGATTAAGTTATGCAACCTTTGAAGTCAGTCACAGCCTGAAAGCACAAGAAGTTGTTTACAAAGGAGCCCATCGATTCTCCCTCTTTCTCTGGAAGCATCCGAGCAGTGAGACTCGCACAGTCTGTTTGGCACAGTGGCTGCTCTCAGCTGGCCTGGGGCCCTCCTGCTGCTGGGCAGAGAGGATGCGCCAGAGCTCTGCTTGTAGCTGAGCAGAGCCCACCTGCAGGTCTGCTTGTGGTTAACTGGGGGCTTGCAACTGTGCACCACAGCCTCTGGTTTTCTTGCAATATCTTGTCCTTAATATTTTCCATCTGGCCAACCATGACCTATAAAGACAGACACAAACCAGGGTTTGAATTATGAGGAGAGTGATGCTAAAATGCTTCCAAATCACACTCTAGAACCTGTAGTCACGGGCAGCTGCCTTTGCATACTGGAGAGAAGGAAACTTTTCTCCAGTTGGTTTGCAAAGCATTCAGTCACATCAAAGACCTGAGCCACTCAGCTTTTAGGTGTCTTAAAAGGCTTCGTAAATTCTGTCTCTGAATGTCGCTGAATTTTAGCATTTAACTCACAATTGGGCTACTAATATTGAAACTTTTTGAAGAAAAATATAATGAGGGTCATGAGAGAGTTTTATATTCAACTTCTAAATTTTTAGCCGTATCAAAATCTTTAACAATTACCGAGGCTTGGGGCATACTTAATTGGTGTCATTGCTCTCTGAATGGTATTACAATTGCAGAGATGTTTTACTATAAACTTAGAACTCATTGAAACTGAGATCTCAGAAATGACTAAGAGTTGCTTTTGAATTTCTGTTTGCTAGGAATTTTCTTGTAGATAGATTTGTTAGTGGCTTTTGAGCCAGATTGAAATGGTATACAATAAAGCCAATTTCATGTTTTTGAGTCATTAGAAATCAATTTAGAATATTAGTCAAAATTAGAATGCAAGTTCAGATTTTGACAATTTTGTATCAGCTGTGAAAGCACTGGGAGTTGATTTGTATTTTTACAGCTTGATTCTTATAGGAATTGCTAACCATCTTTTGTCTTTTTATTCTTAGAACATCCTTTCGACTAAGAAAAGTGAGTTGCTCCTCCCTTTTTTAGAGGACAGACCTGTGCTCAGAGAGGTTATGCTCCGGCTTCAGTGGCACAGCCTTGAAGAAAAGGCTCGGGAGCCCTGGCCAGGCATTTTGATGCTCAGACCTCAAGTCCATGCTGCCACCTCCTGTCTGCATCCTAGCTTTCATTTTAAATCAACCAGGCTTTTCTTCTCAAGTGTGCTCAATGGATAGTTTTGCAATTTTATGGTCCTCTGCTTCTCTTCCTGTTCTCTTCTCCTCCCCTTTCCTCCTCCTCACTTCAGGTGGTGAACTCTCAGTGCCAAAGTTGAGGACAGATTTGGCCTGGAGCCAGCACTGAGAATGCAGTGTTTATTTTTCAGTACTTCTAAAGGATGAAGTTCATACTAATATGTCTCGTTAGGAAAGTTTAGGTATGTGTGATTTTAGAAGTTGATCAGATGTTCCACATGTGTGATCTCTGGGATCCTCCCTCTCTTCTGAGGAGTGGTGCTTGGTTTGTATTGTGGCTCTCAGTTTCCAACTCCAAGGGTAAGGATGAGAAATGCAGGTTCAGTGGAAGATCTCAAATGACTTTAAAGATGAGAGTGAGCACCAACTGCTAAGACTACAAAGGCTGGACTAGTTCAAGGAAGGAAGACGCATGAAGGAAGGAAGGAAAATTTGGAATTTGCTTTTTTAACAATCTGGGCAGCAAGCAAAGGTCATACCAGGGTAGTGTGTGATTGCTGTATAAAATCGATAGTGTGTTATAGTTATATATGCTGTAGCTCGTTATAGTCCTTTCGTTCATTCAATAAATATCAGTTCAATAAACATGTATTGCATTCTACTATGGACGAGGCAATGCAAAGATGGGGTGTTCTTGTGGGAGAAGATGGTAAAGCTAACAATTTGAGTGTCATAAAGGTACAAAACAACCAAGCCCTAGGGAAGGGCACTTAACTTGATGAAGTCAGGAAGTGAGATGACATGAAAAGGGCAAGTGAGAGTGTTACCCAGGTAGCTGGGGATTGGGGTAGGAACAAAGATTAGAAAGAGCAAGCAGAGGACCGGAACCAGGGGACCACAGTGCTACTGCAGAGCAGCAAGTCACTCAGTGTGCCTGCAGCAGAGTGGCCCTGGGTGGGGAGGAACAGAGAACAAGGACCTCACATGCCATGTGTGGCTTTTGGACTTGAACCTGACGTCAGTGAAGCGTGACCCGGAGAATCTTGGGGCAGTGGCACGATCAGACGTGTGTGTTGGAAATTCTTTTGGCTCCATTTTAGAGGAATTAGTTGATAGGACAAAAGGGAAGCTCTGGGGGCCTGCATTAGGGCAGAGAGGGAGGGGAAGAGTTGAGGTGCAGAGTAAGTGAGCAAGTGAGTGAGCTTTGCAGTCTAAGGCAGAAGATAGTTCTCACTTAGTTATACGGTTGGAAGGACTATCATTTATAATCTAAATCTTGAAGGCTTATAATCTAAAAGGCCTATTTTTTGTACTTAAATCCCTAGCATTTGCCTTTAAATGCTCATGGGATGTTTTGTTGAATGAATGAATGAATGAATGCCGTTTCTTTGGGGCAAAGGTGACTAATTTAGTCTTCTGATTCCATCTTGCTTAAACTAGTGTTGTTTGTCTTCCCCAAGTGTACACTCACAAACAGCAGGACTGAGGCAGTCCACACGGATACTGAGTGGCAGCAGGAAGCCAGTCCTGGATTTTAAAACTTGCCATAGAAAAGCACGAGTCAGTTGTAAGTAACCACGGACCAAACCATTAAAAAAAAAAAAAAAGTGAAATTAACTCTGCCGTGATTAGTCCGAAAAGGTTTGAATGTATTTTAAATAGCCCTGATAGTTAGAAAAGCGAACGTTTGTACTAGTTGCGGGTCAAGTGAAAAGACTGTATTTTGGTGACTGAAAGGATTGGAGGGGCAATTCTTCTGATCTTTTGCTAGACTGAGCTGGTCCTCTACTTTGATGACATTTGAAGTTGCAGGCCCATTAATGAGAGTAACTGGTCTCAACCTTTCTTCCTCCTCTTTTCACCTTTGTTCATCTGCCCCCCCAACCCCTCCCACCACCACCTTGGCCCCTCAGCATGCACAGACCTTCCTCCCTTAAAGAATAAGAGCATTTCCCCTAGGACCTCAGGCCATCGGAGACTGCTGCCTCTTCTGGCTCCCCAACCCCTCTTGTTTTCTCTGTTTCCTTCAAGACTTAGCTGTGGGTTGCGGGGAGAAAAACCTTTTTTCCTCTCTTGCCAATCCATTACACCTGCTTTCAGGGACCTTCCCCTGTCTGAATAGGTGGTGATTTTGAGCTACATTCTGGTGTAGGAGGTACACTCTTTAAAGAAACGTTCACATATTTAATTGATGATCATGGCATGGAGTTCCAGAGTAATTGAGTATACTGTCCATTTTCAGGATGGAAATTAGAGCCAGCCCTTAATTAAGAGCTGAGGTAGAGCGGCACAGTGAAAGGAGAGCGGCTTTGAACCTGCAGACTTGAATTCAAGTGTTGGCTTCCCCATTTACCAGATTTGTGACTTTGGGCGGATACCTGAGTTTCATTTTCCTTCTCTTTAAAATGGAGATTAATAATTCCAGCAGAATCTCCGTTGCTATAAGGATGAAGATCAAATAAAATAGTAGATGTTAAGTACTAGTTCTGTGTTTGACACCAAGCAAGTACTCTCAGGAGGGCAGCTGTCATCGTGATGTCATCCATAGCACTGGCAGCATAGCATGCTGTGGAGAGAATGGGCTTGGGAGTCAGGACAGGGTTTGAATCCTGGCTCAGCCACATTCTGGCAGTGTGTGTGATACTGAGCAAGGTACTTAGTGTCTCAGAGCCTTAGCTTATAAAGTGAGAGTGGCGATTCCTACCTTACAGGGCTGTGGAAAGTAGAGATAATGAATGTAAAGCACTAGTACAGACCCTTGGCAAGTTGTGGACACTCCCATTGTAGTCCTTTGTTACTGTCATCTGAAAAGAACATTTTCCCAACAGAGCCTCTAATTTCAGTGGCATTCAGTTTTGACCCCAAATTTTGATTACTCTTAATGTTACTGAAGCAAAAGAGTGCTCAGAAAATAACCATCCCAGTGTTCCTCTGGACCTGGAATGTATGAGGAATCAAATGCAAGCATATAATCCCCGATATGAATCTTTGTAGGAGACTCTTGTTTCAACTGACTTGAGAAATTGCCCTGAGTATGGAATGGATGTCAAAACTTTAGCCAGAGCTGCAACTATAATCACATTATTTTGCTGCTACTCAGTGGAGCTAAGAAAGCTTAAGAGTATTACCATCTGGGCAAAGCCAACCAATGGTGAACTGTGAACTGCTTACCAAGTTAACAGAAACTCTTGCTACCGCATTCATTAATTAGGCCTTTATGGCACACCTTCTCTTGGTAGCCTGGCAACCATAATAGCAGTCATTAAATTCTGTCATTTTGTATTAACCCTTTGGCCCTGGGTGGATTGGGAGCCCCCACCTTAACACTAATGCATTTTACATTAGTACATCTACCTGGGAAATCCCATTCCCTTGACACATAAGCTGTAAAGAGCAAATAGCCAGATTCCAAAAACAGAAAATTTTTCTTTTTTTTCTTCACATTAGTGTATGTGCTTTTAAGGCTTTGCAAAGTATCTGTCAGGATGGAGGCCATCTCCCAATTTGCTGACAGACAGACAGAGCATACACCCAGCAAGATGAAAAGACAGCTAGTTTCCCAGAAAACAGGAGCTGCCTGTGACTTCTGCGGGCTTATGGAGGAAGGAGCCGGTGTGAAAACCAGATGGGAGAGTTGTTAAGAGTTGTATGTTTCCAAATTTGCTTTTGTAGCTGCTTTGCAAAAATTTGGACCGTGCATGCTAGAGCGATAGGGCCATTCCAACAGCACAGTGTTTGGCATTTCAGCAATGGATTAGAACGGTAGGAAAGAAACTATGCACTCTGGCAAAAGCTGGAGGAAATGAAGTGGCCAAAGGGCAACCTGTGGGAGAGTGTGAAAGGCTCTTGCAATGCTCTGTCCATTAGGTTACTCACAACTCCATAAATGTAAGCAAAGTGTAAAAGTCCTAAATTAAAATAGGGTTTAGGAGTTAAAAATGATGTATATCCTGTTTTCTTGAGTGGACTAAAATGATATGGGACATGTGTGGTATAGGTGAAATAATTCAATTTCACAGAAATACTTACTTTTCTCTTAGTGGAAAAAAAAATGCGAAGTTAGGTTTTGGTGTTAGACAAATCCCCACTCCACTCAGTGGCTGTGTGATCTTGCACAGTTGGCTTTCTTTTTAAACTCCATTTCTTTATCTATGAAATGGGGGTAATCATTTCCCTTCATGGTGTTGTTATAGGGATTAAATGAGTTACACTATATACATCTTGTAGTCAGGATTTGGCCCATGGTATGGACTTTGTCCATTTTTTCAACAAATGAATATTGGGGCTACAGTGGTAATCAAGAAACTCTCCACTCTCATGAAATTTACAGCCGCACTTAGTATCAGAGCCTCTTTGTCCCTCAGTTTCCCAAAGAGACCCAGAGAAGGTATTACTTGTCCAAGGTTGTTTGATCAGAGCTGAGAGTGGTATCTGGGTCACCTGACTCATCTGGTGGTCTCTTAATTAAATCTTATGTAGACTGCCACCAAACACTGCCAAGTTTCTTGGGCTGTAATGTAACTGCATATTTACTCTTTCTTGGTATATTTTACATAGTAACCTTAGCAGGCAAAAGGAAAAGTAAAATAGGAAGTAGCCATATTCACTCACCAAGACAGAGTTATTTGTATCAGACTTAAAAACTAGATTATGGGGGCTTCCCTGGTGGTAAGTGGTTAAGAATCCGCCTGCCAATGCAGGGGACACGGGCTCGATCTCTGGTCCGGGAAGATCCCACATGCCGCGGAGCAACTAAGCCCATGCGCCACAACTACGGAGCCTGTGCTCTAGAGCCTGCGAGCCACAACTACTGAAGCCCGCACACCTAGAGCCTGTGCTCTGCCACAAGAGAAGCCACTGCAGTGAGAAGCCCGCACACTGCCATGAAGAGTAGCCCCCGCTCACCAAAACTAGAGAAAGCCCGCGCGCAGCAACGGAGACCCAACACAACCAAAAAACAAAAAAAAGCAAAAAACTAGATTATGTATTTGTATTTATGGTTCATGTGATTATGGTAAGGTGGTCCCCACTTTAAAATGTTGGCATAGTTTATTGAGAACAAAAATTTATTCCTTATTCCTCTGTCCCACCAAGAATATATGTGATACTAACAGCATCTGGGATTTTAAGTGGCTACCGTTTGTAACAAAGCAGTAACTTCCCTGAAGGAGTTTTGTGAGTTGGGAGAACTCACAAAGGCAATTAATTTTGTTCTTCAGAGCAGTGCCTTCACTGACTTAGTTTGCACTTCATGCAAGCTTAAATTATAACCCAGGAGCCAGCCGTACCATGATCCGATTTGATATTTAGTTTTGATTTTATTAGTAGTTGTCTTTAATAGATGTCTTGTCATGTCGGTTTTCTGATTGTTAGTAATTTAAATGGACTCTGAGAATGAAAGCAAACCACGGGCCTGAAACTGATGGACTGTGACTCCAGCGGTCTTCCAGCTTTCAAAGCAGCTGCGATGCCTCGGCAGGCTCCCTCCTCCCGCCCTTCTCCCTTTTCAGGCTTTGAACACTCCCTCGTCTAATGCTGAAAATGAGGGCTTAATACTGTTACCGTATGGGAACCTTTAAAACACAAATGGGCATCATAAGTGTTCTTTCCTCTTTGAAGGTAAGTGTTGTCCATGGGTCCACTCTCTACTTGATCAGATCTAATTTGACCCAGGAGTAGAGATCTGTGAAGATGCTAACTGAGAAACAATGATTGCAGGAAAGGTAATTTCCCTTGTTCTTATGCTGTGCCTTTCCATCACTCTCTAGAATTTCTTACGGTGTCTTTGTTAAGGGAATACCTGAAAATATGCTTTTCTCTGCTGTGCTTTCGGTAGTGACCAAGATCACCTATATCCTGAAAGAGGCTTCACCCTAGAGTGGTCCAGGGCAGCACAAGGCGTGCTCTTAAGGGACAGTTGTTGTGGCTTTAAAATCCAGTGTTGGTCGGGCTTCCCTGGTGGCGCAGTGGTTAAGAATCCGCCTGCCAATGCAAGGGACACGGGTTCGAGCGCTGGTCAGGAAGATCCCACATGCCGCGGAGCAGCTAAGCCCATGTGCCACCACTACTGAAGCCCGTGCGCCTAGAGCCCGTGCTCCGCAACAAGAGAAGCCACCGCAATGAGAAGCCCGCGCACCGCAACGAAGAGTAGCCCCCACTCACCGCAACTAGAGAAAGCCCGCGCGCAGCAACGAAGACCCAGCGCAGCCAAAAATAAATAAAAAATAATAATGATAATAATAAAATAAATAAATTTTTAAAAAAATCCAGTGTTGGAGCATTAATTTCCCTGAGCTCCAGTCCTGAAGTTGATGGCCCTAGAATCTGGGCACCTTGGGTTAGAATCAGCTGAGTTTAAATCCAGAGAAATGCTGCTTAACCTCTGAAAACCAACCCTAGATAGTTTGCTAAAGAATTCTCCTCACTCACCCACTAACCAAGCACGTGTTGAACACCTCTTTTGTTCAGGTGTCTCTGTAGGGGAAGGAAGGAAGTTAGTAAAAGGGTGAATGAAGAATGGAGGAACTGTGCTTTCTGTCTTCAGGTAGCTCAGTCTCTGACAGGATCATCTGACCAAGGCATGTGTTATATGAGTGAATTTTAGAACCTCATGCTAGTGATATACTGCCAACCCAGGGTCTCTAAGCCTCAGAGTTACTTTTTGCAACAATGTTGTATTCTCATTTCTCTTGCTAATCCAGAAAGGTTAAGCTGTGAACAAAACATATATTGGAAGTCAGTGAAAAAATAATTTTTAAGAAGTCAGTGAAATCTGTTACTGAGAAATGTTTGTTCCTGGCAACCAACCTGTGGACTCTAATTAAGAAGAGAGAGCCTAGAGTGGAATCCATTTCAATTTATCTGTTCTCCACAATTTCCCCCATTGTTTTATAGTTATGGTAATATACAGGCATGTAAAAGTGTGTGAAATTGTGCTGCTTTTTTCATACCAGAGCACTTATGGCGCTCTCTTATGATAGTGCTGGCTCTGAGGGTTTTTGTCCCGCCGAGGCAGTGAACAAGGAGGCCTGGAGGGAGCCACTTGCACACTTTCTCAGCCTCCCCCACCACTGGTGCTAGTATCTGTGACTGAAGCATCGTACAGAAGAGAACACCAGTCCCAGCCCACCAGAATCACTTTGGGGAGTGTTCTAATGAAACAGTGCTGAGGGTGAGTGCTGGTCACCACCACGCAGGCTGATCCAGCCAGCTGTACATTCTCCACCATAAAATGCCACTACTTTGTCCTTCCTTTATTTGATCAATTCCAACATGCCTGCTAGGCAAGAATGCTTCTAATTAAACACATTACTTTTTAAGTAATTTAAAAAGTAAATTCCAGTTTTTTTTTTTTTAAGGTTTTTATTTATTTATTTATTTATTTATTTATTTAATTTATGGCTGTGTTGGGTCTTCGTTTCTGTGCGAGGGCTTTCTCTAGTTGCGGCAAGTGGGGGCCAATCTTCATCGCGGTGCGCGGGCCTCTCATTATCGCGGCCTCTCTTGTTGCGGAGCACAGACTCCAGATGCGCAGGCTCAGTAATTGTGGCTCACGGGCCTAGTTGCTCCGCGGCATGTGGGATCTTCCCAGACCAGGGCTCGAACCCGTGTCCCCTGCATTGGCAGGCAGATTCTCAACCACTGCGCCACCAGGGAAGCCCATAAATTCCAGTTTTTAGATGACTTTTGTCCTGTAAGCCATTGGTCTAGCTTTATAAAGGGACATCATTTTGTGACTTTTTTTTTCCCTCCTCTCCCTATATGGAAAGGTATAGTGGCAAAGTCAGATAGATCAAGGGTCAAATCTCAGCTCATCTTTTATGAACTGTATGTCCCTGGGCAGGATGTTTCACTTCCGAATGTCAGTTCAGAGATAATAACATTATTAATTAATCAACTAAATAATTATTATCCTCTCATTGTGAGAATTAAATATACTGTATATGAGAATTACTGGCCTATTAGGATGTTTAACATAGTCTAGTTTTTTTTATACTCTCACTCTTTGTCTTAATTTTAAAATTTATTCATTGTATTTACCCTGATTTGTGGGAGAACTATATAGTTTTAAATGCCATAATAAGGAATTTGTGTAAAGCTGTGATGAAAAGCCCGAAGTCCCATAGCCCTACTCGTATGAACAGTTTCTGTGGAGAAATGGAAATGCTATTCTGAATTGACCTAAACCAGTGGTCCTGCGCTCTAATCTCTGATTCCCAGATGATAACAGATGTCTCTTAAGTGATTCCAGGTGTTCTGAACATAGTGAAATCTCTTATCTGCCACCTCCACAGTTACTCCTTAAAGTTCTTTTATATTACCTCTTTAATAGTATTTGAAGGATCGGGATTCCTTGACAGCTGTTGGAACTCTAACTCCCTACTTGAAGGGACGCTGCTTTTAGTCCTCAGGTGATCTCCAGACTTTCATGCTCTACCGTTTGATTCGGGCCCACATGCCAAATAGTTTTAATATGTTCTCCTTTTTTATTAAACAGATTTTGTCATGTCCAGGAGATTTCCTGCTGGTAGCAGCTCTAACTTTTTCTCACCATCAAGGCATTCCCTGCCCCTTGTTAACACTCAGCCAGGGATTTTCTGCATACTTCTGTTCACACACAGTATTCCCCTTGGCATCCTGTAGACTGTGAAGCCTTCTCTGACCACCTTCAGATTCAGTACTCCCTCTTCCATAATTTAGACTGTTTTATGCATACTTGTAGTTTCAGGCCTTTAAAGGCCCGTATTTACTTTGGAGGAAATACTCATTTGTCAAATCTGAGCTTCACATCTGTAGCAGGAGCTGAAGTATTTAGGGAGAACTTTCTGTCAAATCTGAAGGAAATGTGGAAGGCAGAATGATGTAGTTACAGAGTTGGACTTGATTTCTAATCCCAACTCTACATTTTAATAGCCTTATGCCTTTGGGCTAGTTACTTTTGCCTTTCAAGTCTTCTCACATTAGGCTGTATTCATTTTGGTTTTTATCCTATTCTAAACCCAGTTGAAAGAAAGAGAGTGGAGGTATTGGCCTTAGATAGAGAAGGCACAGATGTTTCTTCTGTTGTAACAGAAGGGGAGGAGGAAAGATCGGGTGTAGATTTATATACATCTGGTGCCTGGCCCATGCAGTTGTCATCGTGGTGGTGGTAATGGCTACAATTTATGGCATGCTTACTCTGTGCCAGGCACCATTCTAAAAGCTCTAAATATGCTTCTTATTTAACTTTCACAACTACCCTGTGAGGTTGGTACTATTCTTATCTCCAATTTAGAAATGAATAAACGGAAGCACAGAGAGGTTAAGTGACTTATCCAAAGGACAAAACTAGAATAAGAATGTAGGTGATCTGGTTCCAGAGCCCAGATATCCAGTGGTGTTTAATAAATACTGAGTGAATGAATGACTATTGTTGGAAAGTTGAGGCAACTCCTGTCTGTTAGTTTCTATTTTCTTGATGAAGCAGATGGTGAGATCAGATACTGAGAGTAAGGAGGAGAGTATATGGAGAGTAGATGTTTGAGTGGATAACGGAGAAGATTTAAAATAGTCATGTAGGCTGACTAGTGAAGAAAGAATTGCTGGGTGGTGTTGAAGGCTTAGTTGATGCTGTAGAATTTTTACATGTAGAATTTTTAGAGGTATAACATTGGTGGGGAATTTTTTCCCAGCTGTGCATATCAGCCTAAACATAGATAGGTACAGAGAAGGTAGATAGTTGGATTCATTCAGGGATAAGGCATTTCCATGCATACGTGATGAAAGGACAGGAGGCATGGACCTTTAGGGTCTTAATGTGATGGACCTCCTGGATAAGGCAGGAGTGAAGAAGATAGGGTCTGATAAAGGGAGAGAATGAAGAGACTTATCAGTGATGAGGGTTAAGAATGAGTATAGCAGGAGTTGTAAGGTGAACAAACACCAAGGATAGGAAAGTAGGTTTAGAACTGGGAAGTCTTAATTTGGCAATGGGAAGGTCAAGGGGAGACCAAAGGAATAGATGGCCTGAGGTGCAGTAAAGAAGGTGGTCAGAAAGATGACGGGTCACTGAAATACCTGAAAGGCCAGGGTGTTGGATGTCTGTTTCTGTCAGATGTACAAATGGTATTTCTGCTTTTTGGTGGTATTTCACAGTAGCAGTGGAGTTGGAAGACATAATTTTATTAAATTCATATATAAATATTGATGAGTATTTGTTTATTCCTTTTTGTATAAACATTCTCAAATACCTGTTACTCATCCAAGGTAGATGGGAGAGATAAATTGAAATGATCTTTCAAGATTTTTTAGTTATGTTATAATTTTTAGAGGGTGTGAGGACCCTAGCAACATTTTTAAGTTATCAGAATTTCTTAAAAGCACAAACCAAATTTGTATGATGCTGAATTTTCTTTAGATAAATCACCTTTACATGACTTGACAGTAAAACTGCACTTGGGTTATCTTTCCTTGCCTGGTGAATGATCAAAAAGGATTGCCTAGAGTGATAGTTTTGTTGAACTCAGCCTTCAGAATTTGCCATTCAAACTCTGATAGTGATTTCCCAATTGCTTGTTACCTGTAACCAAACAAAAGGCTCTTAATACATGGTGCGTTGTTACGAAATCTGCTTAGCAGTATAAAAAACAAACAGAGCAAACTCTTTCATTATATTGTTCTGTAATTACCTTTCCTTCGTTTTTATAATTTTAGATGAATGCTTTTTAGCAAAAATAAACGTACGAGTCTGAATATTATTTATATAGCTAAGGAATTTGGACTTTGAAATCAGAAAGACCTGAGTTCAAAACGTTGTCTACCAGTTGCTGGCAACTTTGAGAAAGTTATTAAACGTTTCTGAGTGTTGGCTTCTTTATCCGTAGTGGTAATTCTTAATTCATTGAATTGTGTCAAGGATTAAATAGCTTGTATAGGTAAATGTCTGGCACATAGTAGTTGCTGAACAAATGTTAATTTTCCCTTTAAAATACCTCTCTCCCCATATTCCATTGAATTTTAGATCATTTGGCTTGAGGAAACCTTGGTTTCAGGTTCCTTAGATTCTAGGTGGAAAATTTGTCATACATTTTCTCTCTCTCATGAGTATGGCCAAGTTTTAGGGGAAACTTCAGTAGGTACTTTCAGAAATACAGTCCACAATGTAGGTACATTATATCTGGCAGAACTGGCTCCTGCAGAGTTGGTGGGTGGACAGTAGCCATTGTTGAGCAGTAGGTCATGTACCAAGGACATAGTAAGCTTTGATGCTAGCGGAAGGCAGGCCTTTGCAGAAAACTTAATGGGATGTGGGAAAGTGCCTGGAGGTAGGGGGAGGAGGGTGGGGCGTAAGAGGCCTCTGGCTTTCTGAGGTCAAGTTCAGAAGTTTAGCAAAACAGAATCAGTGCCAGGCCAGTCATAGAGACCTGAGGGTAATCTAGTCTGGAGAGAATGAGGCAGCAAAGCCTTCAGAGCAGAGCTGATCCCTATATGAGAATTGATGCTTGATGAATACAAGAAATCCATCCCAAAGACACCAGAACAAAGAGCATACCTTCTCACCTGGAAACTGGGGCACTAGTGCTCAGAGAGGGACCAGAGGCGGGGATAGGGCTGGGGAAGAGAAGTTCCAGGAATTGAGGAGGCCGATATAGGGGGCCCACTGAGCCAACAGGAGACTTGTCTGCACCATTTAGGCCTTCTCCCGGGTCTGGTTGCATAAATGCTTGGCATCTTCACTTGTAGACAGAACAGACCTGACCATTTAAAACCTGCTGGTTTGTGGAGTGATAGCTCTTGACATGCTAACCGGGTGGCTTAAGGTCAATTCCAGAGGAACAGAAGGCAACCTACCGATAGCCAAAAGGGCCTGAGGCAGGAGTGGTTATCCCAATGCTGTAAATGAAATTCAAGTCATGTGTTTAACCCAGGGTTACCCATTTAGTAGGTAATACCTGAAAGTGGAGTGCTAGCCAGTGACATCATGAGGAAATCGAGTGATCATTTGTTAAGAGATTAGAATCCAGTTAAAAACAAAATTCAATTTTTGGTACTGAGAATGCTAAAAGAGATGGAAAACAGAGTCTGCAGGAGTTTTTCTTTTTTTAAATTTTATTCCCAATTATGTAATCAGTACATGCTGATTGCTCATCCTACTGCCCCTGCCAAAGTGAAGGTACTATAAGAAAATAGAAGGGAAAAAAACCCCCACATAACCCTCTACTGTGTGTAACAATTATGGCATATTATTCTTTTAGGGTTTTTTCATATACATACTTACAATATTTTATATATGGTTATTGAAATTTTAGTTTTCCAGCCATGAATATATTTAGGCTCTGATGCAAATGTACAGCATACCAGATAATTGAAGAAAATGACCCATAATGTCATCTACCCAGAAAACTTAGGTGTTCAAAAATGTTATACACGCAATTTATCAACGTTTTCTTTGTAAATCATTTAAATCATGCATAAATATTTAAATAATATAGACATAATGCAAGTCTCCTTTGACTACCCTTCAATTCCAGTGCCCTATCCAGAACAGAACTACATAAATAGTTATTGTATGTATTATTTGATGCACAAGAAAGAATAAAACATATATATAAGGAATGATCAAATGAACACCTGAGAATCTACTGCCTTACTTGAGAACATGACCAATGGCATTAAAAGTACTCCTGTTGATGGACACGTGTCATTTCCACGTGTGTGCGTGTGTATGTGTATGTGTGTATGTTTACTAGAATAAACACTGCTGTTATGAACAATCAGAAGATAAATTCTGGGAGCTGCTGCTACCACATCTTCTGACCCACCTGCAAGTTTGTCCATATTTTCTGCTATCTCTCCTGTTATCACAGATGTACTTTCCAGATTCTCAGCAAGAACAAAACCCTGCATCTGTATACTAGATCCCACCCCCTCTTACCTACTCAAGATATGATTCCATTAACTCTTCTCTTTCTATTCTGGATCGTCATTTTACCCCCTCTCTCCTGTATCTTTCTCATCATTGTTCAAGCATGTGGCTATTTCTCCCATCTTAGAGGGGGAAGTAGGAAACCACTCTGCTGAACCAATTTTTGATACATTTCATCATATCTCCAGGGAACTCTACTTTCCTGTTTTCCTACTATCTCCCAGCCTTTTCTTTCTGTCTCTTTTTCCCGTTCTTCTCTAGGTCCCCAAATCTTTTAACAGTGGTGTGCTCCAGGGCTCAGTCCTTGTTGTCTTTTCTTAAAATATATTTACTCCCTTGATTACATACAGTGTGGTGTCATGGCTATAAATACCATCTGACAACTCCCCAAATTAAATAACAACCTCAAACATGGGCTTTCCCTTCATCTCCAGTTGTCTGCAGCAGCTCTTGGCTGTCCGAAAGGCAGTTTTACATAACAAAGTTGAGCTTCTGGTTTTCTCAGTCTTCCCCATCTCAGTTAATGGCAATGCCATCTTTGCATTCAATCATGCCAAAAACATTGAGCTGTCCTTGACTTCTCTTCAATGTGCTGTGTATCAAATCCATTGGCAGAGTCAGCTTTAGCTTATATTCAAGTATATCTAGGACCTGATCACTCTCTTCACCTCCACTGCTACCACCCTGGTCCAAGTCACCACCGTTTCTTGCTGGATTGCTACAGCTATTTTCCCTGATCCCAGTTTTAACCTCCCAGATGCGACTGTTCTCAAACAGCATTCCTCATTTGATCCCAGAACACAGAAAAGGATTTAAATGACTATTTTCTCAGTTCTCCCAAGGCTGGTCATAACTTGTATTATTCTTGATGTATAGAAGAGTAGTTAGTTCATTACATACAAAGGAATACTTAAGGCGTTAAGCTTAACCCCCCTACCCCCAGTTTATTGAGATATAATTGACTTGTGACACTGTATTGGTTTAAGGTGTACGACATACATAATGATTTGACATATGTATGTATTGTGAAATGATTATCACGGTGCATTGAGGCATAATTCTTTTCTTAAAATCCCGGTTGAGAAAGAATGATAATGTCTGTATTTGGCACAGCATCTAGAGGGGGCCTTTGAAAAGGCTGTCAAATTAGACCACTCCTTGGCCCCACGTCCTCCAGTGGTTTCCTTCTGAAGGAGAAGTCTTCCCATTACAAGGCCCTAGGCAATCTGGCTGCCTATTTACCTCTCCTTACTTCATTTCTATTACTCGTCATCTCACCCATTCTGCTCCAGCCATACTGACCTCTGTGTTGTTCCATCCGCTTGGATACTCTTCTGGATACATGACTCACTCTCTCCTCTTCTTCAGTTTTGGGTACTGAGAATGCCACCTTCTTAGTGAGGCCTTCTCTGACCCACCTGTTTAAAATTACCCCTTTATAAAAATGCCCCTATCCCCTTGCCCCGATTTATTTGTTTAACGCTATCTTTATTTTCTCTTTTTCTTTTCCTTTCATTTGCTCTCATCATCCTAGGAAATTTGATTTCCCTGTTACCACTTACCTCTTCATTTAGGGTTGTCTTTCTCCTTCCAGTATTTAACACTCATGTCCATCACCTAGATTTTACAATTGACGTTTTATTATACTTGCTCTATCACATGTCTGTCTATCCGTCAATATATCTTTTTTTATGCATTTAAAAGTAAGTTGCAGACATTAGTACACTTCACCTCTAAATACTTCTACTTGAATGTTATTAACTAGAATTCAGTATTTTTTTCCCATTCTTTTTTCTTTCCCTTCCTAGAGCAAAGTTATATACTGTTTGGTGAGTTGACAATTGCATACACTTGTGTGATCCAAACCCTTATCAAGACATAGAACATTACCATCACCCCAGAAAGTTCCTATATTGTCTTTCACAGTCAGTCCCTATGCCTATCCCCTAAAGGAAGCTACTTCTATGATTTTTATTCAGCAGGTGTTTTCCCTGTTCTAGAACTTCATATAACTGAAATCGTATGTACTCTTTTGTGTAAGACTTCTTTGACTCAGTGTTATGCTTTTGAGATTTATGCAGGTTGTTGGTTTATTAATAGTTCTTTGCTTTTTGTTGATGAATATCCATCCATTGTGTGATTATATCGCAGTTTGTTTACCCTTTCTCCTATTTGATGGACAGCTGGGCAGTTCCAGTTTTTGGCTATCATGAACAAAGCTGCTATGAACATTCTTGTACAAATCTTTCTGTGACCACATATTTTCATGCTCTTAGGTAAATGCAGGAGTAAAAATGCTGGATCATAGGATAGTTGTATATTTAGTTTTATAAGAAGTTGCCAGATCTTTTCCCTAAATAATTGTGCCATTTTGCACTGTCACCAACTACGTATGAGAGGTCCAGTTGTTCTGTATCTTCACCAATATTTCATGTTGTCAGTCCATTTATTTTTAGCCATTCTGGTGGGTGTAGCTCATTGTGGTTTTAATTTGCATTTCCGTGGTAACTAATGAGCATTTTTAAAAATTAATTAATTAATTAATTTTCATTTTTGGCTGCGTTGGGTCTTCATTGCTGCGCGTGGGCTTTCTCTAGTTGCGGCGAGCGGGGGCTACTCTTCGTTGTAGTGCACGGGCTTGTCATTGTGGTGGCTTCTCTTATTATGGAGCACAGGCTCTAGGCACGCAGGCTTCAGTAGTTGTGGCATGCTGGCTCAGTAGTTGTGGCTCGCGGGCTCTAGAGCGCAGGCTCAGTAGTTGTGGCGCACGGACTTAGCTGCTTCACGCATGTGGGATCTTCCTGGGCCAGGACTTGAACCCGTGTCCCCTGCATTGTCAGGCGGATTCTTTTTTTTTTTTTAAACATCTTTATTGGAGTATAATTGCTTTACAATGGTGTGTTAGTTTCTGCTCGGAAGCTAAGCAGGGTCAGGCCTGGTTAGTACTTGGATGGGAGAGGGCAGGCAGATTCTTAACCACTGCGCCACTGGGGAAGTCCTAATGAGCATTTTTTAATGTGTTTATTGGCACATGAAGAAAATGTTTAAATCTTTGATTTTTTTTTTGAGTTGTAGCAATTCTTTATATATTTTAATGATACTGATCCTTTGCCAGATATATATTTTGCAAATATTTTCTCCCATTCTAGAGCTTGCCTATTTTCTTTCTTTTTTTAAAGCAGAGATGGCAGTTTTAAAAAAAAATATTTATCTATGTATCTATCTATCTATTTATTTATTGGCTGTGTTGGGTCTTAGTTGTGGCATGTGGGCTTCTCTTTAGTTTTGGCGCGCGGGATCTGTAGTTACGGTATGTGGGCTCTCTAGTTGTGGTGCGCAGGCTCAGTAGTATCGGCATGCGGGTTTAGTTGACCTGTGGCACGTGGGATCTTAGTTCCCTGACCAGGGATCAAACCCGCATCCTCTGCATTGGAAGGTGGATTCTTAACCACTGGATCACCAGGGAAGTCCCTTGCCTGTTTTCTTAATACTGCCTTTTGGGGAGCAGAAGTTTTTTATGTTGTTGAAGTTTATTTATCAATATTTTCCTTTTATGCTTAATGCTTTTGCTGTACTAAGAAACTTTTGCTTACCCGCAAGTCATGCTCTTATGTTTTTTCTTATTTTCTCATTTAAGACATATGTTCTTTTATGTTTTCATCTAGAAACTTTATAATTTTACCTTTTGCATTTAAGTCTGTGGTCTATATGCAATTCACTTTTGTACATGCTGCAAGGTATGGGGTCAATGTTCATTTTTTTCCCATGTGGTTATCCAGTCATTTTAGCACCATTCGTTGTGAAGACTTTCTTTCCCCTATTGGATTACTTCGGTGCCTTTGTAGTGATTGTGTTAAGTATGAATCTATTCTATGCCATTGATATATTTATTTATCCTTATGCCATGCTGTCTTGATAGCTTTTTTTTGAATTTTTGAATTTTATTTATTTTTCTATACAGCAGTTCTTATTAGTCATCAATTTTACACACTTCAGTGTATACATGTCAATCCCAATCACCCAATTCATCACACCACCACACCCACCCCCCTGCCACTTTCCACCCTTGGTGTCCATACATTTGTTCTCTACATCTGTGTCTCAATTTCTGCCCTGCAAACCCCTTCATCTGTACCATTTTTCTAGGTTCCACATATATGTGTTAATATACGATATATG